>NC_143438.1:23082500-23817500 GCF_987193195.1 Phasianus colchicus | reverse complement strand
AAGAGCAGAAAGAGCAAGGATGCTTTCTAAGGGATAGGAGCTAAGGGGAATCATGCAGCCATCATTCTGGCCAAATCCCAGCCCCACAGCCTAAAAAAAGGAGCAGGACAAGCCCAGAGAAAACAGCTATTTTCAATCTAGAGATAAAGCAAGCCTATGGAGAGGAGGCAAATCTGAGATCAGCTGGGAAATCAACATTAAGATCAGGATCAGATCCAGGCACTACCAATCACATTTGTGGCAACAGGTCAAGGTTGAGGTCAAGACAGGAAGACAATCCGTTAGTCAAAATCACAGCAAGGCTCAAGCACAGTAGAACTGAAAAGCAATACTCTTACAACACAGTTCAGGTAAGGGCTGAATGTGAAGACTGGACTTAAATAATGCACAGGAATCTGTGAAATGGGCTGCGCAGGCAGGCTTCGAGTCATAGCCTTCAGGATTTTTGAATGCAGAGTCCTGATGAATTCTCGGTAAAAACAGATATATATCTGAAATTTTCAAAATACAGTTTGCTATTCAGTATTTTGTAAGTTTCTTCTTACTTTATTATGCTCATTTAAAAATCTTTTTGGACATACGTTATTTAAATATCTGATTTTCTTAATAAACTGTCTAAAGAAAACTAATGAATTATCAATTCACAGCCTGGTGTCTGTAACACCTGTACTACACTCCTATGCTATAAAGCAATGCTTCTGTGTGTTGTGATAAATTAATTCATACTTTTCATTGAAAGGGTCTTACCTGATTCATAACCCCAGAATGAAATCCATTGTAACCTATGAGGATCATTACACTTTGCACTTGAAATGGTCCAGAAATGAAACTATAGCATGTATTTTAATAATACTATTCTCTACAGATCATGGTACTCTCGATGTCTTAGCCAACCCAGAGTATGGAAGACCACAAAGAAAGAAGCCAATCACAGTGATTCTCAAGCTCTTCTACAAATAATGTAAAAATAAAAATTATAGTATTTGTTAGAAAATTTTGAAAAGAGAATACTACAAGAGAAATCAGTTAAAATGTTTTATAGGAAACCAGTTCACGTTTACGCCCTATCAAGTTCTCACTGAATTCTGAAAACAAAGTTCTATGACACACTGCAGATTATGTTGATTTTGGTAGAGGGCAATTTGTATGAAAAAAATATGGAAAAATTAAAAGAGTCAAGATTTTCTTTATCATTGGTCAATACCTACTACACCAATAACACTCCAGAAGAAATCCTTTTTTTTTTTTTTTTTTTTTTTTTTGTCTGATCTTTTGCACTGTCTTCTCTCACTCAGGAGAATTCCGTTTATTTTCAAAAGGTGTAAGCTCCCCTTTGTGTACAGAATTAGGTGAAAGTTAGGTTACCACTTAGAACTCCCTGACTTTTTAGTAGAGTAATGATATTGCAGTTGTTCATGTAACAGCTGGGACAGAACATTGATGGTTTTCCTTGTCAAGAGAGCTTTAGTCTTTCTGTACTTATTCTGTAACTGTGGCTAAGGATTAGTAAAGATTTATGTTAATGTATAACAGGCATGACAGGCAAATGGACAGCTTATATCACTAGTAAGACAAAAAGAATCTGTGTGAACAACAGTGGTTATGAAAAAGAATTATTGTGAAAACCACTATTAGATAAAATGTCAGCTCCTAAGGGCAAAAGAAAAAGAAAAAAAAATCTCATTTTATCCTTTCCAGTCACATTTGGAGATAAATTTCTACCAAGACTCATCAGTACAAATATATTGAAGAATACTTCCTTAACCTCTTCCTAGTAATAACAAGGGAAGACAGCTACTTCATAGCTTCAATTTTATAAGTGAATAAATTAAAAAAGAAATGTCCAAAGCAAGCAAAGACAAGCTGAATAAGGAAAATAATATCCACATAGATATTATTTTTTACTTACCTTTAAATAGTATTTCCCAGTGCTTAAAGACTCAAATGGGAAGATCAAAAACAGATGATAAAAATTATTATGTTAGTTATCAAATATTTGAATAAAAATGAAATATGAGCAGTGTAGATTAGCCATACTTTAAAGTATCATCTTTGTTCAATTGGGATATTTCTCAATGAGAGAAAAACAATATTTTAAACAAGAAGCTCTGAAGATTCTTTCCCATTTTCATCTCAATAAATTTCAATCTATTCTTAATGCGTTCTTATATTTGAAATCCACAATCTGCTTAAAGGACACATATGTATTTGCTTCTTCAAATGGAGATGATAGAGAAGTGGTGCCAAACTTGTGAATTTTATTCAACAATGAACTACAAATGTTCACCTTCCTACTAAACTGGGCAGCTGGAGAAAAATATTCACAATTCTTTGTACCTTTCAAACATGGAGTAGGCCCTCAGGTAAAAACAATTATCAAGCAATTTTATTTCTGATGTACATCAGAAAACAAGTACAGACTTTAGTCTCAGGGCTGAAAGTAGGATTCTGATGAAAGACAGAAATCTCAGCTTGTTTGTCTTTTCCTTGAAATTAAGTAAAAGCAATTTTTGCCTGGGGATATTTTAACAAGAGGAAAATACACAAAATTACGTATTTAAGAGACTCTATTATATCTACACCAGTTAAAAAGAAAGTCTTTTTTAAATTTCCAGTCACTAATTCTTACTAACCCCTTTTTTAGGCAGTAGTGCATTTCTCCACCACATGTTTTAAGAAGAGAGGCATGAAAAAGAACTTAATTGGAAGTTGTCTATCCTAGACAAAAAAAAAAAATAATAATAAAAATCTCAACGTATGCCCATGTATGATATAATGTATGGGGGTTCAAGACATAGAGAATAGAGGCTGGAGAACAAGTTTGCCAGGATGGAAAAGGACACTGAGAACAAAGGCTGTCTGCAGGAGACAAGAGCAGAAGTCAAGTTGGGCAGGTAATCTCCGTGTGATGATGACCCTGACTGGAGAAGCCGTGAATAGAAGCAATTGTGGCTCTGGTTGGATGAGCACAAGCGGTGGCAGTTAGTGCCTAGACATGAAGGAGACTTGTTAAGTGCTCTGACAAGTAGAGGATGGAAAATTACAAGAGGGAACTTGGAAATGTAGATAAGGAGTGTTAGAACTTGCAATAAAGGATTTAGATAGTTCATGCGTTTACTCTGTGCCTTCAGATGCTGCAATAATGGATAGGGATAGTCTAGAAAATGCTTAATGATTATTTTTCATAGTTAATGGCACACATTAATGAGTATGATATAGAACTTTTATGTTCACAGCAAAGTGCATTAGTATATAGTCAAAACAGGGATTTTCCTCCTTCAGCCTTTAGCTTATGCTTCTATGGCACAATTTAAAAAATATCTTAACCTTCCATGTTGCCAGGAATTTACTTGAATCTTTCTTCAGGCTTATTTTCCATTTTTTGTGTCTTACACCATTTTTTATGATTTTTTTCTTTTACTATCCTTAAGATATGCAGTTTTCCACTTTACATTTTTTTCCATGTGACTTTGTGGAAGTTTCCATTTCCCTCACTTATCCTTTATGCATTTTTCTTTATCCCAGTTTTTTACATTCTTTACCTCACTATCTCTGATACTTTTACTTTGGAGAATAATTCCCCAAGTATTTAGATAATGTTGTATTTAGAAAACAAAACAAGCTTTGTGTCTGTGGTTTCTTTAGGAGACTGTTGTTTGGAGAACATAGAAATCATTAAATTAACACAATACTAGAATTATTTGCGTATTCTAAATTATGTTAAGAAGGAATTAAATTTGGCTCAAATCCATGGAATTTCCATCCTTTATGTAAATAACAAAAATAAAAATACTTTAGAAGATCTATTAAAAACACTTTGTATCTTTTTAAAGATACTGGGATTTTGAAGTGGAAAGGAATTAGGTTCATCCAAAAAGAGATCCAAATCATCAAAGTGTTTATACATATTAATATAGGCTTGGTATTGTCATAACCTCAATGCAGGGGTAGAGAAGTTGCCTTCATGTTAGTCTTGACAACCATGTAATTAAACTGAGAGTAGATTTGCTTGTAAAGGTTAGAAAAAAACTTTTAACACATACTTTCAGATACTCATTTTTCTTTACATTTAGATTTCTTTTAAACTACATGATGCGTAACACCAATTTGTAATGCAGAGATACTTTTCTTCATACACTAATTTTATATCTGGTTTTGAGAGAACATTAATTTGCCTTTTTCAATTTAGCAGAACAACACTTTCATTTTTCATTATTGCTTTTATATCCTACAATACAGAAAATGGAAGGGCTGTATGGTTTCTTGTTTTACCTCATTTATTATAGATTAATCAATTTTCAAAACGAGAGACGGGGATGATTTTGTACTTAAACAAAGCATGAACCTTATCTTGAATGAGCACAAGCTAATCACCAGCACTCCTTCAAGGAAACATTTTATTCTGACCCTTATTACTGAATGATTTTAGCTGCAAATGCAGGTCAAGGTCAAATGCCTTCTGGGTGAAAAAAAAATGTTGGTATTCTGTAATGTTAATCTCTTTAATCTTATGTCATTATCATTACTTCTGTCCTTGATCATGACCACTCTCTCTTCTTTCCTTTCTCTTCTTTCCCTCCCAGATCTGGTATTTGTATTACAGTGTTGCAGTGCAGCTGGTTTTGAAAATCCAAATAAATATAATTCCTCCCCCCCTCCCTCCCCTACCCCTTAAACTTCTTTAATAGATCATCAAATGTTTTCATTTATAAAATGGAATTCTGGTACAACTTCTTTTCTACAAGCTATTGACCTGACAGTGAGAGGAACAGGTGTACTTAATGCCTTGAGATCACTGCTTGTGTTAGTGTCAAGAATTGCTATGTTAACAACTTTATCTCAGTGCCTAGAGAGTATTTGACTAAGTTTGTTGGAATGGAACTCAGGCTTCCAAATAGAGATTGAGTCTGTTAGTCCGGATACAGTTAATCTGTACTTTGGGATTCCCTGAAGAAGAATATCTAACAGATGTTACTTAATCCTATCACTTTTTTGAAACATTATTTCAGCTTCTTGATAAAGGATGGAATAAACACACCAATTTTTTTACACGTTTTCTTTTCTCCTTAATACACCTTGGGAATCAGAGTCCTGATTCCATCTCATTCACAACTCAATGAGTTGTCATTCAAAACCTGTTTCTTTTCTAGATTACCTGTGTCATCCAGAGAATCCAAGAAATCCTTGCTGTACAATAAGCAGCACCAACACTACAATTTTTGGTAGACATCATTCCTTCCCTGTGACAGTGCTCCCTACTCACCCTCCACTTTCTGCCCTAACCATTTCACCATAAATTTTGAGACTGGCACCTTGTTCAACAGCTGAGAACTAACTGAGCCAGCTCCACCTTCACCACAGCGCTGAATACTGTCTTGTTTAAGCTAAATTTTTGAGGAGCTAGTATCTAGCTCAAAACTGTGATTGACATCCAATATGACTATGAGTTAGTCATCTTACCCCTTTACATAGTAAACAGTCCGGGGTGCTTTGACTTCTCCTTTATGATGGCAGACTGTATGGCACAAAATGATTGAGCAGATTTTCTTCCTGTAATGTATGAGAGAAGAAAAACTAAATAAATTGAGAGCTACAGAACTACAGATGTGAGTTAAAATGGCAGAATAAAACTGAGCTGTCTTTCTGAGGAAACAGTGTAAGTACAGATACTGTTTTTCATTATTTAGCTGGCAACCCACTTGCTCATTTTTCCTACTATGTAGAGATGATCAAGATCACAGAAAACTACTGCTTTGTATTTCTAGAGAAACAGCTAGCTTTCCAGCCTATCAGCAATTTTTTTTCCTAACTCAATCTCAAATACTTTTTAATTTTTATCTTTTTTCCTCCATGGATTCCTTTTGAGATTAAAGAATTTTAACCTGCAGGGACATACATTTAGTACTCTTCCAAAAATGAAGCCACTGACAACTTGAAAAACAATTCCCCCAGTTTTTGTTGAGACAGCAGCTTCCAGGAACAGATTCTGTGATAAAAAAAAAAAACATCTTTTGCTATGTGATGCCTCTTAGCACATGTTCAAAAAGTTCAATTCAGTCGGGGTTTATGTTGCAATTCAAATTTTCTCTGGAACCGTTACCGTTTACTACAGCTTTATTACAGTTGGTGAGGTTTTTCATGGCTTTGGTTTTTTGTGGTTTTTTTTGGATGGGGTTGATCTGAAGTACCTCAATTTCTAATCATTTGTCTAGATATTAGAGGATTTAAATGCAGATGTTTGCTAATGTTGGAAAAATTTTCTGCAGAATGTCTGGAAGGGAAACTTTCCTTCCTCTTTTGTCAGTGTATGAATTACTTTTTCATTGTATATTTAGATAAAAAATAAAATGAATAGAGATAGTTTAGCCTTCTTTGTTGATACATGTTTCTCTCCAACAACCTAGTTCCCAACAGAATTAAAAGGAAAAATCATGAGCATGTAACTTCCATTGAAATCCATATTTAGATGCTGGAGATCTTGCCTATTCCCTGGGAGCAACAGAGCAGAAATATTTATGACTTTCTTAAGAGAGTGGGAAGAAGGGTGAGCTAAAATATCAATACACTGAAAAAGTTACCCAACTTAGAAAAACAGATTTGAAACTATCAGCAAACTTGCAAATTGATTGTCAGTATGTTTCAATCTATAAAACAGCAGGAAGAATGTTAGAATATCTTTCCTAACTTGAAACTTAGAATACACCAGCTCTGTCTTGCAATATTCCATTTAAAGATTTTAATTTGAAGTAAGTCTTGTGGAAAAAAAGGTAGCAATGAACTGATTATTTAATTTCCAATCACTTCAAATTTAACATGATTTGAAGGAAAATTTATCACCAATAAAGATATATTTTATGACCTCATGTTTTTTCCTTTGCAATTAAAAAATGAATAGCGTAAGCACATTTCAATGAATAGGTAAAGGGGTTGACAGTCTCACATTTACTTTGTGTTGGATCTGTCACATGGAGTTATAATTAAGTATTTTAACCTTTGTTGGCTGACTCTACACGCCTTTCTTTGGAGGCAAACCATTTTGCCGCCCCATCCAGCCTGTGTGCCAACTGAACATTTTGTGGTCTTGCATTGAGCCAAGGGAAGTGCTCTTAATTTCCAGCCACATAGACCAGATTAATTCGTCATTTTTCAGAGGTGTGCAGCTCCAGGAGATCATTGAGAATACAAAATATCCATCATAATCATCCAACATCACCTCAATTAATACTGATCAAATGGTTTGTGTTTCGGAAATGCAAAAACAATGTAACCAGCTGTTCAAGAAGAAAGTATCAGAATTTAGAGAAAAGCTAGCTTAGGAAATACTGTCAAGAACAAATAAGGGGTCAAAAATTACCTTTTTTTTTCTAAACAAAGATAATAGGGCTGATTGAAGAAAAACAGTAACATGAAGTCAGCTGATCAGTAACAATATTCAAGCTGATTTTTTAAATGCTAAGCTGTATTAGGTAAAAGCTTTGCACTCGTGTGTGCACATTCATGAACGGCCAGAGTAACTGAGAACTGCTCTATACTTCTCTCCAGTGAGTTGCCATTGCATCAGCAACATTTGCTCCAAACATTCTCAGTGACAGCCCTTAGGCAGTGGCTTGGAATCAATTAGTAGCTGTTCCATCTTGGGCAATTTGCTTTGATGTTGTGTTGGATGCCTATGTACCATTTCTGATACTGTGTGGTTTTATATGTAGGTGCCAACAGTGGCTGTCAAACGCACCAGTCCATAGCAATATCACAACATACCTTTCCAAAATTTTCAGGCATTGTTCTCTTGCTGCTTATAAATTTAGACTCAGTTATTCTTGTATTGTCCTATCAGACCTTGGTAAGTATACTTTTGAGTTGTTTTCCTTTCAGACCCTTCTCCCTTATTATACTCTGCTACAAAACTCTTGACCAGGAAAGCTGATGTCATAGGAGCTCTCTTTTTTATTATATGACTTTTGTAATTCTTGAGATATTCCTGAATTGTTGTTCTAATATTTAGAAAATGAGAAAATAATTCTACTAAATATATATTTATATATTGCAGTTAGCTTGGGTTGATTCTTAAAGAAAATGGGAAAATGTTTAGTGCGGTCTAATCTCTGGCATCACTCCCTGGTTCAAACTATCTAATATACTGAAGGCTGTATTGCTGAAAGTCCTTGGAGACTGACAGATCTCTACTAACTTTTGCTATTTATCCAGGCAAACAGAAACCCCAATCTGAATGGATATGCAAGTGAGTGGTAACATAAGATTGGATGTTTAAAAGGGAAACAAATCACATGCTGTCACTTGTTGAACAAAGGCAATGAACTGAATAAGATAATCTTCATTTGCATTTCTGAGGAAAAGTCAAAATTCAAATCAATGGTAAAACAGGAGAAAGGATCATTCTAATCAAGCAACAGTCTGGAATGCTTTGCCTGGTTAGTAAGTGAGCTATTTTCCTCACTAGAGATTTTGTTCTAATGACAAATTTTGCTATGGGAATATGCGTGTTGCTATTACTCAATTCAAAACCAGCTCCAAGATAGAAACAACTTTGTGTTTCAGATTCAGATTGCTTTGGTTAGTGTGACAGCCATACAAAGTAGTTGAAGTTTAGGAGCTTCTTTGTTAAATTGAAAACAAGGAATTTTTTACGATGTGACAGATGTTAGAAGGTCCAAAGTTTCTCTTAAAAGAAAGTGATGGATGTAGTCAGTGCTTGCACTCCATTAGTTAGGACAAAATTCTGTGAGCATAATGCTAAAGAGGAAAAAGTTAAAGAACTTTATAGTGTATGTCTTCAGAAGCCTTTTAATTTAAGGGCTATGTCGAACGTAGTGGTCTTTTTTAAAGGATTTTGTTTTCCCACTGCTTACCACATTCAGATTTTTCTTCATTTTAAGTGTTTGAAATCTGTAAGCAGAAGTGACTGATGAACTTCTAAGTGTACTTTCTTGCCTGACATACTGAGTAAATGGTGATTAAGTTACTCATGTCACTTGGTAGATTATTTGGTTTTCAAGGAAGAGCTTTTTTTCTTGACAAGAACATTCAAAATGTATGCTAGATTACTACCAGCAATGTAAGCAATTACATGAAGTAGCTTGATTGCTCGTGATTGATAAGACAATAAATGATGAGTAAGAAAATATACTCATGGAATATGATCTCAGTAATAATTAAGTAATTAAAAATGTATGAAAATACACTTCTAACACGTCCATGTATAATGTAGTGTAATGTACTGGGAACCAAGAATGGTAGTAGTCTTCTATCATTCATAGCTCAAAAGACAATGACAAAGTAACCACATGAGAGAGAACTTCCTTTACATGAACCCTTAATAGGTAAATAACTCTTAAACATGGCAAAACTTTCTCAATTTTTTAAAGGAAAATATAAAACTGGTACTTATCTTTGTAAATGACATTGTCAAAACCATAGTGAATTCTCTCTGATCTTTTTACTTTTTTGTTGTTTAAATAATTCAGAAATGTCAAAGAGGTTGAAAATAAAGCACATCCAAATGGCAAATAATTTGTAAAACAAGTCTAGTGTAGGAATGTAGGAGGATAGTAAGTTCCTTAAGTAGACACATGCGAAACACACTCAACAAAACTATGATCATTTCCAAGGGTTAGAAGTTGAAATTTAGACAACTAAATTGTTAAAATTTATTTTGATTCCTTGTTTAAAATTTATTTTGATTCCTACTGATTTCTCTTTCTCCCACTGGCTGTTTTTGATTTTTCATATATTACTGTCTCTCCAGGTACTCCTCACATACTGTTTGCAAACTGATTTTAAAATTTTGTACAATTTCCTATATTTTTTGTTTTTACTACTTCCTATATTTTTGAAGAACAAGAGCCACGGAGGCTTTACTCTTCATCTGCTATCTTACTTCCTCATGCACTTATACTGTGCCTCTTCCTACTGCATATAGTTTTTTATAACATCTGCCAAGGAAGTATTAATAACTACAACCATGTGCTAAGCACGGAACTCAGCTCCTGTTAATAGCTGTAGTATATATTCAGTTCATACTGTGTGTCCTCTAAATGATTTTTTGGGACATTTTAGAGTCTGCTTGTCACCATCAGAGTTATGGGTGTTCTCATCCATACAAGTACAAACATCTTGCTCATTGTTGTTAATCTAGCTACCTGGCAGTCAAATACTTGAGCTCTCACTTTTTCATTTGCACAGCTGTTCTAATCAGACATCATAGTTTTAGGCCTGTTTAGCAGTAGGATAGTCCAACATTAGAACAGCTTCTTAACACTTGTGTACATTTATTAGAAAACATACATGTTCATTTACTGGATGAAACTTGAATCTCCCCTTATAAGAAGACTTCCTTAAACTCCATAAATGAATCTTTACTTACCTGGATGAAACAATTTTATCAGTCCAGTAAAACTAAAATGACTTCATTGTGATAGGAGGATCCTACTAAAAATATCCTATCATTCAGTGATTTGTTGAATCTCCTGGAGAGTAGGACATGGGGGCTCAAATTGCATTTTGCAGACCCCAAATTTTCAGCAGAGGAGAATAATAAATTTGACAATTTGATGTACTCTTTGATATATATGAAACATATTTTTTAAGGCTCCTACAATTTCTACTATTTCCCCAGACCTATTATCATATTTAGTAAACTACTGAAAGTTAAGAAAGAGAGAACATGTTTTCCAAATGGCTATTTATAATGAGTATTTCTTAAAATACATTAAAATCAAGCTTTTAATAAGTCTTTCGAGTATAAAATGATCAAGTGAGTCTATTCATTTTAATAACATCAAACTTTTATATCCTTTTGCATTGAAAACCAATAGTTACTTTCATTCTATGTTGTAGGGTTCATTCTTTGACTGAAGTTGTCAGAATTAGTTTGTCTAATTAATCTTTCAAATTACTGATGAAAATAATGAGGCAATTATTTTCTTTCTTGTATCTTTGACATGTCAAAATTTGATTTGATATAATAACCAAAATGAATGAATTAAAATGGGGAAGCTACTGTCCACACTGCAATTCAGTGAAATTTTTGCAATAAACTACACTGTTAAACAAATTCAGTAACAAAAACCTAAGATGTAACTGTTTCCAATTAGTTAGCTGTTCCCAAGAAAAAAAAACACCATTTCAATTTATTTATTTATTTTTTGGTCAGGATTTATCTTTCTTTCTTTGTTTGTTTATATTAAAATCTTAACTAGTATGGTATGTAGAAGGGAAATAAGAGATTTCCACTCTAGTCTTCAGTAAAATTTTGTATATTTATTTAGCAGACTCATAAGAAATTTATGGCAACAATGTCTTGAAGAAAACTACAATGCAAATAGATTACTCCTTGGTTAGAATATACTGAACTATTTACTGGAGTTTCAGAAAAACTGAAAGACTCACAGGTTGGTTCTTGTAATGATATACACTTTCATAAATAATCTGACCAATGGAATAGAGAGTAGCATCCTAGTTTCAGATGATGTGAAACTTCAGGACAGTTCATGTGGACTGAAATACAATGTTGGATTTCCATATTCCTGACGAAATCAGAAATAAGGATCTATACACCTCTCCTCTTCCCACTTTTTTTTTTCTTTTCTTTTTTTTTTTTCAGATCAGATAACAAATTTGAATACTCAAATGCACTCAGACTAAGTAGTAAGTGACTGAATATGTAGAAGTTCTGTAGATAGATTTCTGGGGATTTCAAAGTGTCCATAAGGTAAATGTGAACCAAAGGCCATGTACTTCTGGAAAAAAAAGTGAAAGTTTTTTTGTTGCATGATGTTCTTCTGCCATTCTCAACATCATGAAGTTTCTTCTGAAGTAATATCACACTGCCAAGTGATACAGTTCAGAAAGATGGAGACTGGTATGAAAAGAATTTGCAGAAAGATAATGCTGAACTCGTAAAGGCTATTTTAGCAAAAATAGGGAATAACATAAATTTTACCAAGTAAAATGGATTATTCTATTTTCCTTATCTGTGACTTGTAGAAGGAGAAATAACAGACTTACACTGCAGCCAAAATGTCATTAGACTCCAGAGAAATTTGGCATACTGGGCCCATAGAAGGGAATAAGAATGCACATTTTATTTTGAAAAGTATGCCATAAGTAAGCTTTTCACAGTCTCTGGTGTTTCAAAAACTCCATCAGTCTGCAGCATAAAGTGTTTCAGGTACTGGATTTACTTTAGCTGGCCCTCCAAGATATGGAGTATTTGTATATTTTCCAAGTAGTTTTTTCTGTCATATGCTTTTTTAGTCTAACAAGCAGGAAAGAAAAAGTCTCCAAGTATCTGAGCAATACCCAAATAAATGTGAATTCAGAGAATCCAGTAATATTGAAAAATGAAATTTGAATGTGAAAGTTAATTTTGTAGACAGAATTTTATATTTTGTATTAATGGACACTGCTTCAGCATTTTTCAGCATCTTATGTATCTTCTCCTGTGTTTTATGAACAGTATTCAGATCTTTCTTCCTAACATAGTCCTTTCTAAGTATTTAATTCAAAATCTGCAAATGAAATTTTGAATTGATACATTGTTTCTGAAGGAAGACATCATTTGACAAATCTTATATTTTTCTCTTGTCTTTAAATAGACAAATTTCAAATTGCAATGTACAAATGTTCCAGCATTCTTTCAGTGGACAGTGGAAAAAATAAACTGAAAGTTTTCTAGATGAAGTTGGTTGTTGCTTTTGATAAATAAACGTGTCAATTGGACTAAGATTTCTTCTTATCAGAAATACTCATAAATAATATGTGTTTCTGAGTACTACTTTTCCTTTCAAAGTTTTTCATTCCGTAAAGAATGTAATGTGTCACTCAGGTATAAAATCAGATATACAGCAGCTTTTCTCTTTTTTTTTCCAATAAATATCTTAGAGTTTTTCTTCTTTTACTACTAGTAAAGTATTTCAGTAGTACCTTTATAGAGCTCCATACAGCTTTTTCATAGTCCTAAACTGTCCTAGAGCAATCAATAAAATACAAAAATTAGGATATTTACTGCTTTTTAGTTTTCAGAATAAAGAAAACAAAGTATGATTTGGCTCTTCATCTTCAGAAGCCCACAGTGGGCTTCCACTGGGGAAAAAAAAAAAGATTCTTGTTTTGAAGAGCAAAGAAAAGAATTGTTATAGGGACCTTTTTATTCTACAAGAGGGAATACATCCAGTTGGTTGCTGTAGACACTCTTCAACGTAATAAAATTGATAAATTTCAATTTATTCTCCCATACAAAAAAATAGTGTAATTATATGATATCATAATCACCAAGAGAAAGACAAAAACAAGACTAATATTTTCTTTTGCTGACCTGTATTTGCATTTAGTTGGTTTTCTTTCTGTTCCAAAATCTGTTAAGGGTTTTTAGATCACAGAGAATTAACTATAACGGATACTCTGTTATATTAGAGTTGATAGATTAGTTGATAGATTAGAGCAGAGAAAATGTTGTCGGAGCATAACAGAATAACATCTCTTAAAAACAAGTTCTCCCAAAGTTTCCAATCAAATTTCACTTAAGACCTTGTATTTTTTTTTTTTTTTTTTTTTTTTTGAATAATGTTGTAACAGTACAAACATTTATGGTTTACTCATCTAGTCTCCTTGAGTGGTAGGAGCACATTCTTCTACCCTATAAGTACACAAACACTGCTAGAGAGATAGAAATATTAAAGAAAGTTCTGTGACTGAATTTAACTTACTCAGAAAGGCCAAAAATGTAACAGTCTCATATTGTATGTTCCTTAATCTAAACAAACGATTTCTAACTCTGAATTGTAGTATAATTATGTGAGATATGTAAATCTCATGTGATATTTTTGAACCTGAAAATTAATATGGAGGCATGAAATTTGATCAAGTAATGAGGAAGCAGAAAATGAAAATGACAGAGGACCTGTTTAAAGTTGTAATACAAATTGTTGTTGTCAGTGAAGGGAAGGGTGATCTTTCTACAATAAAATTGTATTTTCAAATATTTGCATCTCAGTGGATCAATTAAAAAAATCATAAACATGCTCTTATATAGACCATAATTTAGTCAAATAAAAGCGTTTATAATAATACCATGAAAAGAGTTAGAAATTAAATGAATTATAACAGTGAAAGACATTAAGTAAGAATATCTACTTAGAGAGCTTTAATCAAATGACTAATAAAACAATTAAAATTCATTTATGTGGCAGTAAATGCTTAGAGTGGAATCAGAATCATAGAATATCCTGTAAGGATATTCAGGGAGATACTGATCTCTTCTCCCTGATCACTGACGGCAGGACATGTGGAAACAACACAAGGCTACACTAGCGAAGGTTCAGACTGGACATTAGAAAAAGCTCATTTACTGTTGTCAAATGCTGGAACAAGATACAAGACTGTCAGTGTTCCAGAGACTTTTGGACAATGCCCTCATTAACAGGCTTTAACTTGGTTAAAGCCAACTTGGTTGGTTAGACCTGAGGAGGTCAGGCCATTGTACTAGATGATCTTTGGAGAACAAATAATCATCATAAAACACATACATTTCTTGACATTATTATTATTATTATTATTATTATTACTGTTTACTTATATCAGATATTTGTGTACTCCAGGTATTATCTGCTATTTTTTTGAAAACATCATTTCCTTAAGGTCCTTCCACACTGAACCTTACAAAATTCATCTTTTCCACCCTGAGCAGGTTAGTACTATAAATTATAGGAAATTAAATACTTGAAAATATTTTTTAGGTTTTATTTCTATCTGCTTCTATATACACATGCTCGTTCCTCTCATATACTTATGCACAATTAGTAACAAAGAACATATGAATATCTGCTAGTTAGGGAAATGGACTTCCACTTACAATTAGCTGCTAAAGTAGAAGAGACTATGATGGATGCATCATGTGGTGAAGATTTTGACTTTTACTATAATATCTGTTTCCTTTCTCTATCTATTATTAAGAAAATAATAAAAATGGCATTGGTGATATGCACCAGAAAATGATGATGAGTAAGTTTTCAGATATGGGGATATGCAGAAATGTAATAAACCAAAGTAGGATTCTTCAGGAAAAACTACCCTGCTTTTCAATAAAAATACATAACAGCTGTTTGTTTGTTTTTTTTTGTGTCTGTTCTTGTAATTTTGCTTTTGAAATAAGTGGTGGTGAACTAAAGCCTTAAAAACATTTAAATAATGAAACATTTAAGTCTGGTTAATGGTTAAATTTAATAGTTTAGTTTAGACTACTGGGTAGAGTTTGCATTCCTGTATACCAGTATAATGAGTTTGGTTGTATCAATAAATAAATAAACAGTTGTTATCATGCAAAAATTTCATAGAACAAGTTTGTTTCAAGAGTAGAAGCATGGACATCGCACAACTCATCGAGTCCTTTTGCTTTGCATAACAACTATCTTATTCATAGGCTGTTGATTGTAAAACTAGGCTATAATGATATGTCAACTAACTAAGTGTACTTGATAGCTAGGAAATGTTTAAGAATAAATGCTTAAAAATGCAAAGTACTACTTAGATACACATTTAAAGTACTAGCTGTCAGAGCCTGCAGTTTAAACAGGGAAATCATTTTCTGTTACTAAGTTATATTACTAAATCCTTAAAAATAATAATCCCAAGCTGGTATCAAAAAATGACTAGTGCAGTGAGAACTCGAATACAGGAGGAAATTTTTTACTTTGTGAGGAAATTCTTTACTGAGAGGATGCTGAGGCACTGGAACAGGCCCAAAGAATTTATGGATGCCCTAACATCGATGGAGTTCAAGACCAGGTTGGGTGGAGCCCTGGGCTTCCTGATTCCTACGGATGGCATCTAACCCCCCACTAGGCAGGGGGGTTGGAACTAGATAGTGTCTTCCAACTCAAGCCATTCTATGATTCTTTGATTCTATACTAGTGCTTTTTGAAGGTGGAGTTACTAATTCTGGATGTAGGAGTCAAGCCATAACCACAGTTTATTTGGAAATTATTATTAATATAGAAGTACTTTTAGTATGTGAAATGCAATTTAAATTATATGTATTCTGTTATATTATGTTCTTTTGATATCTTAAGATTGAAAACTCTTGATTTCATACAATAATGTTCAAGATAAATCTAAACAGAATATATACCTTTCCTATTTCATCTCTCTGGATCTCTAAAATTCTATATTCTGCTGTCACGTTCTGAATTTAGAAATGAAATATTTCAACAGAGATAGAAATTGGGAAAACTATCCACATTACTCTCTGGCTGATAGCTATGCCACACTCTGAAACAGTTGAATTCCCAGTGTGCCAGTTGTCACTCCAGTCAACAACAGAGGCATTCATTTCTGTACTAAGGCTGTAGCATGTTTTAATGATTCTGAAATACAAGACATGCAAAATTGATTTTGCATTCTGTGCCCTTAAGCAATCCTATTATCCATGTTGTGAAAACAGCAAGTTAGCATTTTTGTTGTAATTATTTGAGCTGATTATGTATTATGTTCTATTCTGAGGCATGTTTTTCCAAAGCAGTTTATGCAATTACTAGCTGAGAAAAGGCAAAAGCAGCACTCAAGAGGCATCTGCCTTAAGATAACCTCATGCAAGTTTTTCTTTGACAGTGCTGATATACCTTATCTTTGTAAAAAAAAAAAAAAAAAAAAAAAAAAAAAAAAAAAAGAGAGAGAGAAAAACAAAAGAAAAAAGCCAACAAACCAAAGGGACTAAAAAGAAAAAAACACACAGTGGTCCTATCGTACAACTTAGATAAGAGTGTTATAGTACTGTCTATGAATGATTTTTCTTTTTCTTAATACTAGACTGATGATAGTAATAATTTTTAAAACTTGTGTTTATGCTGTGCAAGGCTATGACACTAGTGTGTTACAAAGATTTAAAAAGTTCTGCTTTCATAAGCCAGTATATTCTCAAAAGTAAAGACCAGTATTTTGGTAATCCACATTTCTACACATCATATGTTTTGATGAAATATAAAACACCTCATGAATGCCATTTTCTGAAACAAATGCTTCTACAACCTTTAAGAAGAGGTGAAACCTACCATGATGCTCATCTATGCATCCTTCCAACTAGGCCAGTTTTGAGTATTTTATTATTTTCCTGATTCCAGTCTAAGTGCAAAACAAAGCTGAGAGACCTGCAGTGCAGCTGGCCTGCTGAAAAGTGCAACAATCACACTGCTGAGTGAGAAGAGCTGTGATCTCAGTGTCTGAGGTCACTAGAAAATGCTGCTGATGGGGACGTGTAGAACAGTGATGGGTACATCTGGTTTCTTTTTTCCCCTAAGAATTAGGAGGGCTTGCTCACTCTGCAGAAGGAATCAGCCACCATCACAATCATTAGAGAAGGACAACAAGATAGACTGGTCCACATGTAGGCAGCCCAGTTTTATAGTTGGGGAAGAAGGGGAAGTGGGATAGGACTACTAGGCTGCTGCTGTAGATCCCAAGGATTGCTGCAGCATATCACCACCCAACAGGAAAAATACAAGGAGTGAAAGGGAAAAGAAGAATTTTGTGATTGCTGAAAGCAGACTGACAGTCAGTTATATAATAAACATGAGAAGATTAGTAAGAAAGGCACCCATAATCAAGAGAAGGGTTTTAAATTACCAAAGCTTCCAGACTGATAGTAGTAGAGGCTATTCAACAGTTCTACCTTTTGCTATATTGCCTGGGGGAAAAAGGTAATTGAAGAACAATGAAAATCTTACTTTAATTCTAAATTAGGATCAGAAAATAACATGTACTGGTTTAGAGAGTGTCAGAGTGCAGTTTCTTGAGCAATTAAATCTTACAACATGTAAAAACCTTTTTTTCCCCCTTAAATAACATAATTTTGGAGAAAATATAGACAAAATTGTTTTCCCTTGTATCATTTTAAAGTTTACAGTACAAATGACTGTCCAAGAAGAGAAAGAAAAACAAACTTAAGAAGTGAAAATCATATTCCACATCCAACACTGCTTTAATAATTAAACGTTTGTAGGATAATTAAGTGCAAATGTGCTCAATGCTTCAGCTTAAAAAAAAAAATCATTTTGTTGTTTTCTATTATCTTTGTATTAGAAGCACCAAATACAATTTTTGAAAATGTGTCTTAGCTGCGTATCTAACTAAAATAGAAAAGTTTTTTATAAGATAACTACTTACTCATATTATGTCTCTATTTGGAGAATTATTTCTTTGAAGGGGACCTTCAAATTGTATTTGATCATTGCATTCTGAAAATTGATTTCTTAAGTTTATCTTAATATGGACATTCATGACTCGGGGAATGTAACAGTTATAGATTACTTCTGAGCTTTGGAACATTCATATTAATCAAAGTTATCAAATGATGGACGGAAGGAGGTAAATATGGTGATAACAAAATAAGTCATTACTCTTTAACATAGATAAAGAAGACTTATTCAGATCTACTGCTGAAAAAGATCCAATAATATCGGTGAGTAAATTTAAAAACAAAAATCTCCTTTTACCGAGAGCACTGTAAAAATGAGGAAGTGAAAAGAATAGGTAATAGTGTATGTTATGACTAATTTAAGAGATTCCTTACTGATTAGCCCATAAACAGCAATGCACTGTGAAGTTCCTGAAGTGGAAGAGAGAGCTTGTTCTGTGAAGGACTGAGGAGTGTTAGGATTCCAGGACTATTTAAGCCAATGAAAATAGGTGAGAGACCAACTTGTATGTGACTTGCAAGTTCACTATTCCAGGTGCTACGTGTAAATGAGGGGTGTGCAAGTGAATATGAATAGGAAGTTTGTGAAAGGAAATAATGTAATCATGTGGAGTATTTTTCATGAATTAAAAGATTAAGTCCTATTTCCTTGAAAAGAAATGAGCAAAAACAAAAGAGCAATGTTTATGTTTTCAGAGCATTTCTATGTAAAGTTTTATCCATGTGTTAAAATATGAAGAGAAACACTAGAAGCCAATTAATATTTGTGCTCCTAGGTGAAAAAGAGTACAAAAACATCAAGAACACCTCTGTACTGTCATGCACTTAGTTTAGATGTTCTGCTGTTGTTCTGTAATTGATAGTGCATTGTATATCTTCTTGAGAAAAGAATGAGCTTAGAAGTAAATTGAGCAAAACAGTTTTGTCCAAGACTATAAGTTCTATATTTCTAATATGTTAGTCTATATTTGAATGCTAGCAATAAGTGTTACTTCTTCAATCATTATGACATTTCTCCTTCCCTCAACCCCTTCTTCCCTTTCACCCCAAAAGTCACAAAGCTAAAAGGAACTGATAAAAAGCAGAAAATGAAACATTTTATCACAGTACCTAGAAGAATGAAAGAATCTTCCTTTAATTTTTTCTAACCACAATTATATTCTTCTAAAAAAGCTATGAAAATGAAAATTATATATCTACTCTCAAAAAAACAAGTAAATTAGTTCAGTCAAAAAGGGTTTTTTGTACTAGTGCAAAAGAATGAATAGGATAAGGCCATCTTCCTGAACAGATTTCTATGCAGTGAGAGAAAGGGTTCAGATTTCTATTCTAAATTTCTATTCTAAACAATCTGCCTTTCTGTACTCTCCTGTCTTTGACAACAGGCTGGAAAACAACTTGTTCTTTTTGCATGCCTTCCGATTACTCTAATTTCAACTGTGAAAAACTCCTAAACCATTAGCTATTCTTCTCCTATTTTTAGGGGAAACTGTTTATAGATGATCTGATGCCGACTTGGAGTAACTCTTTTTTCTTTTTTTCTTTCTTAAATAATCACAATGGAGAACTTATTCTCCTTTATTGTCAAAAACATTCTGATCCAAAAGTTACCCTCTTCATTTTTCTCATGAAAAGGTAAATGTGCAAGATTTCCCAGTATTTATTTCTGCTTGATTTCTTGTACTTCTGCTGAAAATTTTCCCATAGTACTTATACAGCCTATTTCCTGCAGTTCCAAATATGTAGTTTCTTTGCTTTTTTACTGTATTTTTATATCAGCTAAGCCAAAAGAAATTTCAAAAACCTCCAGACATCAAAACTAAAAGCATCAGCATTTGCTTTCAGTGAAAAAGTCATTCCAGCAAGGATAGAGCATTTAATGAAGTAAAGTTTAATTATAAATGAATAAAAGTTTAGAAAAAAACTAATTAGTACCATCTTCATTAGACTGTAGTCAATCTGTGCAATGCTGAATCCTGTAGCTAGTATTGTACTTATCTTAAGGGAACATCTGCTTTGGAAAGAATGTTAACATTACATCTAAAAAATTTTTTTTCCCTAACATACTTTAATAAGATGAGTTACTCACTAAATATGTAGTTCAGAATACTGGACAAATAAAATTCTATTTGTCTTCTGCTAATAATGAATGCACTAGGTAGTCTTCATTTAGTTCATAGTGAACAGACAGTTCTCATAAGAAAAAGAACAAGGACAAAAATTACTGGATTAAAATATTTAGAACATGTCTGTCCACGCACAATTAACAATCACTGTATAGCTTTCTCTAGAGCAAGCTCAATACTATTTATGAAGTTTTGAAAATGTTTAAATAATCAAGTTTGCTTTGACTAATATTCATCAAAACGAAAAAACTTCTTATAATAGCCAGATAGTTGTGTAATAATTTTTGGAATTGCAGGCAGCTGTTGCATAGATCAAGCATGATAATCTGGATTTAGTAAATTAACAGAACAAAGCAACGATTAGTAGAATTTTGAGCAGAGATCAGTATTGTGTAGAGGCATATCTGAGTAGAAGCAAAAAGGCTAGAAAAATGGAATCATATAATCATAGAATCACTGAATGGCTTGGCTTGGAAGGCATCATAAAGCCTATCCAGTTCTAACCCCTGCCAGTTGCAGGATTATCACACACTGTATCAGGCTGCCCAGAGCTACATCCAACCCGGTCTTGAACACTTCCAGGAATGCGGCATCCACAATTTCTCCAGGCAGCCTGTGCCAGAGCCTCACCACTCTCTGAATAAAGAATTCCCAGTGAAGATCTTACCGAAATTTCCCTTGTTTTAGTTTAAATCATTCCCCCTTATCCTATCTCCACTTCCTGTAATTGGTAAGGAGCTGGAAGAAACAGGAGGGTCCAATTGATAAACATTTTGTTTCATGACTGGTGCCACTTCCAAAACTTTGTGGGTTTTTTTGACAACAGAATTGTCTACATGGCACGAGGCTTGCCGGCACCAGATGGCCTTCAATTTTCTCAAAGAGAGAAGAGGGTACTTGGGGGAAAGCTGGCAGGATTCACTGTCAGGGCTTTAAACTAGGTTTGAAAGGGAGGGGGGAGCTGTAACAGCATGCCTGCCCACTAAAAGATGTGCGACAGCACAGCTAGGTTAGAGGGACAGGGTTCTAGGGGGAGTCCTTAACCTGCTGCCCTGAGATGTGCTGGCAACACTGCAGTATGTTTAAAATCTTAAAACAATGAGCCAAGGACCACTGAGGCATTAGGAGAAGGCAACAGGGTAGCTTAAGGGAAATACTTCAAAGGAATTAAGGAGTTATCCTCCAAGAAGACAACAAGGCTGCCTGAATAGCTGAAGTGCCTCTACACTGATGCACACAGCTTGGAAACAAACAGGAGGAGTTGGAAGTTACCATGCTACTAGAAAACCATGATATGGTTGCTATCACTGAAACCTAGTGAGATGATTTCCACATCTGTAATGTGGTTATGGAAAGCTACAAGCTGTTCAGAAAGGACAGTTGAGGAAGGAGGTTGCATTCTCTATCAAGAAAAGAATGAAGTGTGAAAAGCTGCCCCTGAAGAATGACCACAAGCCAGTTAAAAGCCTATGGGTGAGAATTAGGGACAGTGGCAACAAAGGGAGCCTTGTGGTTGGGGTCTACTACAGACCACCTAATCAGAGCCTGTTGATGAAGCCTTCTTCCTCCAGCTACAGGAGGTGTCACAATTACAGGTTCTCACTTGCTGGGGGACATCAACCACCCTGACATCTGCTGGAAAAGTAGCACAGCAAACTGTAGGCAACCCAGGAGGCACCTGGAATGCAGGGAGGATAAGTTCTTGAGCAAACTGTAGGCAATCCCACCAGAGGGGATGCAATATTGGACCCCTTGCTCACCAGTGCAAGTGAACAAATTGTTCACTTTCATTGCCAACAGTATCCTGGGCTGCATCAAAAGAAGCATACCCAAAGGGGGAAGGAAGGTGATCTTGCCCTACTCTGCACTGGTGAGACTTCACCAGACATACTGCATCCAGATATGGAGATTTTGCCACAGGATAGACATGGACCTGCTTGAGAGCATCCAGTGGAAGGCCACAAAGATCATCTTAGGGATGGAACACCTTCCCTATGAGGACAGGCTGAGAGACCTGGGAATGTTCAGTTTGGAGAAGAGAATGCTCCAGGGAGACCTCATACCTGCATTTCAGTATTTAAAGTGAGGATATAAGAAGGAAGGGGACAGACTTTTTATCAAGGGAAATGGCTTCAAACTGAAAGAAGGGAGATTTAAATGGGATATAAAAATGGGATAGAAAAAAATATTTCCTACTATAAGGGTGAAGCACTGGAAAAAGTTGCCCAGTGGTTGTAATTGCCTCATCCCTGGAGACATTTGAGGTCAGGCTGGACCAGTCTCTCAGCAAACTGGTCTAGCTGTAGCTGTCTCTGTTTAATGCAGGGGAGTTGGACTAGACAAGCTTTAGTGTCCCCTTCACACTCAAACAGTTCTATGATTCTATTGCTATCAGACTATTTTAAAAGTTGGTATCCCTCCTGTTAATAAGATTCTTTAATTACTGGAAGGCCACAGTGATGTCTCTCCTGAGATTTCTTGTCTCCAAACTAAACAAGCATAGTTCCTTTCTTCATGAGAGGTGCTCCACCCCCTGATCATCTTCATGGCCCTCCTCTGGACCTGTTATATCAGTTCTCTTTAAATTCTTTACCCTAACTCTACACATACTTAGGGTTACCTTGGCTGGCCAGAGGAGGGCCACTAAGATGATTAGAGAGCTGGATCACCTCCTTTGTGAAGACAAGCTGAGGGACCTGGGCTTGTTCAGCCTGGAGAAAAGAAGGCTGTGGGGTGACCTCATGGCAGCATTTCAGTACTTAAAGGGAGCCTATAAACAGGAGGGGAATCAACTCTTTGAAAGGGTAGATAATAGCAGGACAAGGGGAAATGGTTTTAAATTGGAGGGGGGAAGATTTAGTTTGGATGTCAGGGGGAAGTTCTTTACTATGAGAGTGGTGAGATGCTGAAACAGGCTGCCCAGAGAGGTCCCTGGAGGTGTTCAAGGCCAGGTTGGATGGGGCCCTGGGCAGCCTGGTCTAGTATTAAATGGGGAGGTTGGTGGTGGTGGGGGGGGGGGTTGGATCTTCATGATCCTTGAGATCCCTTTCAACCCTGGCCATTCTGTGATTCTGTGATTCAAGTGCAATACTCTGCTCTGGTCCTTGTTGAATCTCAATTAAGTGCCCCTGGGCCCACTTTTCAAGCCTGTCTAGGTCCCTCTGGTTGGCATGAAATATATAAGAAGTGGAGACTGCAAGATGGTTGCTCAAATGTCTTTTCCTTACCCATAAAAGAATGATGAAACCACTGAAATAGAAGGCTGGCTTAATTATTTTAAGCAACTACTACTCTACAAGTACACAAAATCTAGTGACACACATTTATTTTATGTGTGTGATGGTTTTTATGTTGCCAGATGAAATAAGCATTTTGCTGCATGTGTTAAGATAACTTTAAAATAGAAGCCTGTGTTTACCACAAAACCCCATTTTTAGAAGTTATTTTATTCTTTTATGAAAGAAATGGCTGATACTTCACTAGTTTCATTACTTTTGGTAGCATGAAGATTTTAATTAAGTACGGTACTGCAGCCATCAAAGAAAGCACTAAAAGAACACAGATGGATAGAAGTTAATAAGGTTTTATGTCACTTAATCAGAAGACAGCCTAACATCTCATTTCTTTGCCAAGCAGCATAAGTGTAGCTTTCTTCTGTTTGAAAGTACTTGACTAATTGGGAAGAACAGAAATTGATCTCATGTAACGTAGACTTTGCTGATTCCTTTCACCACAGTGATTATATACTAACTAGCTTGCAATTTAGCTCAGTATTTGCAGTTTTGTTTGTACTAGGAGACAAAAGCACAGTACATGAAAACATAAGTATGTTTGGACTGGCTGACAAAAGCAAGAATTCAAGAACTCAGCATTCGGATTCCTTTATCGGATCCTTTTTTTGTCTTAGTTTAAATAGCAGATGCAGTAAACCATATAATATGGGAACTGTAAGAGAACTGTTGACTGAACCACCAATTGATTACCTGAGGCAAGGACTGAGTTACCATGGGAGCACAGGTGAAGGCAATTCAACTGTGTGACCAGAAGGGTGGAGCCTGGCTGCACCTCTCCTGGACCCCACTTAAGGGCTGACTGCATCTAGGGAAGGATCTCTTTCTGGAGATCTCTCCTTTTAGAGTTGTCTACTGTGAGCCTGGGATATGGGTGAGCATTTCATTTTTGATTGTCTCTTTCCACCACAATAATCTAACTACAAACCTGTAAAATGCCATCCTAACCATGTCTCTCTTTTAATTGTACATTTGTTAATTGTACAGTAGCAACAGCAAATAATGAGTGCTGAATCACAGAAGAGCAAAACTGAAGTGCTACTTAAGTAGTGGTATAACATTTTTGTCAAATAAACTTTAGTCTTGCTGCCATTCAAGAAGATGACATGAGATACACAAAATTATTTAGGAGTTTATAGTTTTGAAGATGTAGGTAATTCTGATGAAGGAAAGGGGGAAAAAAATTGAAGATAATATTATGTGGATAATTTCTGCATTGGTAAGAAAAAAAATAGTATAAGAATTACAGGAAGGACTCCTTATTTTTACAAGACACTGAATTTGGAAAATGAAATATTTAAGACTACTTTAAGTCTGTGAATTATTGGAAGCTATGAGATTGGAGAAAAGGACTGGTAAAACATCCTTTGGAAGAATGCCCTGGCTATCCAGCAGTTTGGTTAATCTATGACCAGACAAAAGGATGGAGATAAGAAAAAATTCTTAATATAGAGTCATAGAATCTTACAGAAGTGTTGAGGTTGGAAGGGAATCTTAGTTCATCTGTTCCAACCCCTACTTAAGCAGGGACACCTGGAGCACGATACCCAGGACCATGCCCAGGCAGCTTTTGAAGATCTCCAGAGAAGGAGGATCAACAGCCTCTCCAGGCAACCTATGTCATAATGATGGGAAGAGAGAATGGGAATGACTAATAATTAGTTGGGAAAAAAAAACAAAAAAAACAAAAAAAAAAACGGGCATATCAGCCTATATAGATAAATTTTCAAGTGACGAGCTCAAATTATTTTTCTGCTACAGTTTTGTAGTCCATAAACAAAAATATAAAGATTTATTCACTTTCTATTACATTTATAATTAAGTCTATTATTAAGTTGTTCTTCATCTTACAAGACCATTGTACCTAGGGTCCTGTCATACAAAGAACCTTTATAAAACTTACATCAATGTTACTGGATTACAGCAGAGATCACCAAAGGCTTTCATTTACTTGCTGGTTTTTTTTTTTATGCTAGTGTCTCTATTTGCATATAAAATATTGGACCAGTGTTTAGTAATTTTTATAGCACAGTATCTTAAGGTATAAACAACTGATGAATCTTCTGTAAGAGTTGTCAGTAATCCTGTGCAGTAAAAGTTTTGTGTTATTTCTAAACATAATAGGGGAAAAGGTGTTCTGTATTTTCATGCTTCTGTTCCCACATTTTAAGTATGTTTATTTTGGAATTGAGTATCAAATATTTTCACTTTAAAATTTGTTCTGACACTAGGAAGGCAAGAAACATTTTTATTGATGAAATTGCAGCTGGCATAGTGATCCATCTGTGTGTGTTAGTGGTGGGAAGACCAGGGGACATGATGGTTTTTGTCTTTATGGTATAGACTGGTCTATTATATAATAACCACAGGACAGAATATGTGACCTACAGTGTTCTTTAGATATATACTTGTCTTTGCTGTATAAGTTTTTTCTTATGTATTGCACTGGCACTTGATACTCTTATCCTTTCTGGAAAACTTATGTTTTATAATTTTCAACTTCTTTCCAGTAAGTAGTTCTCAAGAGAGTAATGATGCTTCCTTTTTCCTATAATGTATTTTTGCATAATTACAGTGAAATTATTTTTCATCCCTGCAGCAACAACAGCTGTTTTGTGATCTTTCAAGCCTACATGTCTTTGAAGAATATAACCATAGCTGAAAAATTGTCTCTGGTGAGATTCAGAGCAGAGGTATTGTTTTTCTCATGGCACTTGAATTGATGTGGATATTTTTGTTTGCACTGCAGTGAATTGGGAATAGTCATCAAACCAAAAGAAAAAGTTCTTTATGGTTCTTTAATCACGGGCATTTATAACTAATAGACAACTTAGCTAGAGAAGTCATAATTATCAGTTTGAACAATTATAAAACAGCATTTGTTAATACTTTTAATATCTGTTATTCAAAGACAGTTTATTGATGTCGTTTCCTTTTTCTTATTTCTTTTTTCTTATTTTTCTTCTAAGTAGAAGTTTTGTAAAACTGCATGCTTGCATTCTCATTGTTTGAGTAGGAAATATAAAGATAGAAGAATGTTTAATGTGACAATAAAATATGCAAAATATAAGACTTAAATTAAAGGATGTTCTGTAAAAAATATTAAGGGATGCATAGTTCTCAAGAAGATAACCTAAAAATATTTTGCTAGGAAAAGAACACTGATTAGTACTTATCCATAGGTGTGTGTCATAGAATGTGAATACGTATAATGAGAGGTAAAAAAAAAAGTATACACACAAAAAATGGATACAAACCAAAATGGAAGACATTTTAGTTTGGCTAAAATTTCTGATAAAGTTAGCACTCTTACTGAAAAGTATTCTTACTTTAGAGCAGAAGTTTTACAGTGATAACCCTGCTAAACTGTTCATTTCTTATGTATAAAATATATCTTTTCTTCAGTTTCCAAGACTTTTGCATAGGAGTTTACTTCAGTGAAAAATAAAACTTCTTGAAGTTTATGAAAAGGAAATGTTTCAATGTCTTCTCTAGATAATAATAAAAAAAAGCCAAGTGCACTACAGAGCCCAGACATGAAATGACAGATTTAAATAGTATAGTATGTAACATCACTACAAATCAAATCTCTGGTAGATACAATTACACAGTACCCAAAAGGGCAAAAGGGAAGGAAAAAAAAAAAAAAAAAAAAAAAAAAAGATGTGGAAGGTTATTATCTGCAACTAAAGTCCCATATTAGGAGACTAAAGAATAGGTCAAAACTGGTCTTCACAAAGAAGTTTAAATATTTTAGGGTTGTTGGAGATTGCTTAAAGAGAAGATGAAGCCTTGATTTGAAGAACACTTCTGATATTCGAAAAAAGACAGACTGAAAGTCAAAAAGAATTGATTCTTACAAATGGAGAAGAAAAAAAAATACTATACTGCACAGCTGATAGGCAATAAATGAATTACTGACATGTTACTATAAGGACTTCTAATGTTTTTTGGAATTAAGCAATTTGGAAATTAGCAACAATTTGGATAAGGTCTCATAGTTACCACTTTGTTTTGAAATGTTTCAAAAATTTTTAATGAATTGAGGTCTCCATTTCATTAAAAGAAATGGAAGATTTTGAGACAGCTGGCTGAATCTTGCACTTTGTGATTATTATTTTTGCAATAGCTGGTTCTTTGCTTGCTGCAGTAATACATTTCCTTGATCAAGAGAGGGTCTTCTGTAATTTTAGCCACGGGAAATTATTTAATTTGTTCTTAGTTAGAACCAGGGCTCTGCTTGTTGTTTCTTGCCTACTGTACAAACACTGATTTTTCACTTTCAGTGTGCTTCAGATATGCTTAAATACTTAATGTTCTTTATTCAATCAGCTTCAAAAGATAAACCAGATTTTGTCTTATTACACTTACTGTGATGACAGAAGGCAATGAGACAAAACAAAAATACAGCTAGTTTCATTGAGTCTCTTGCTGTACCATATTGCAATCTAAAGTTCATGTACATGTTAAGTCATTTACCTGTTTCATGCCACCTTGATTTTTCCAGGATGTATACTTTTGAGTGCACTACTTCAATAATATGTTAAAGATTACAAATAGATGAGTTATCTGATTTATCAGTAGGCAAGGATAACTTTTCTGCTTCTTCAAGTAAAAACAGATTTCAAACCTATCATCATGCTATTTCTTTCCAAGAGAACTATCGTAATAAATTAAAACTTAAAGGAGTAGTCATAGAAGTTTTATTTCACTGCATTTGATTTTCTGCACTTAAAGGATCAGTTCACTTGCAGTTGTATTCTGCTTAGTAAAAATATGTTGCAAAACCAACCTGCATTCAAAGAACTGTTGGCATGATAATTTATTCTAATTTTAAATCCAAATTATAGCTCATTAGGGATCTTGATTCTGGGGGAATGCCCATCGTTGGTTTTGTTAATGATTTTCAAATGCTGTAATTCTATATGAGTACAGGCTCATTCATTTACATGTAAAACTACTGGTATGATTATACTAGATTTTTCTCTACTGTCACAACCTCTAGAACTACATTTAGATGAAGATTGAAAGAATCTTGTATTTAATATGTATAAAGATGAAAATCTGAAATCACATCAGCCTTGAACTGAAATGCTTTTACTCAAAATCTGGAAGACAAAAGCTACTTCATCTACTATTATTGCTTTGAAAGCTTCCTATGGCTAACATAACAGGGAATACATACAAATTGCTTCAAAACTTATTTTTCAAATTCTGATTTTAATAATGATTTCACTCGGACGAGGTTGTTGTTGTTGTTGTTGTTCTTTTTGTTTGTTTTTTAAAGCTTTTGTAAGTGATTACTTGGGGCACCTCTGACAATTTTTAGCTCATTTTGTGATTCATAATTAAAACTGGTAAAAATTAGTGCGAATAATTTTCAGCTAAGTATGCTTCAGATGTGAAAGTCAACCCAGATTAGCATAAAAGACTATATTTTTGAACTGTTGGTGGTATATGAAAGTGTTAATGAAAAAAGATTACAGACATTTTAAAATATTCACAACATAGTATTCTTGTGGCATTTTTTTCTGAAGAGCAAAGACACAGGATTAAACATTTCACCATTATCCTTTGACACCTATTCACTCTTGTACAAAGAGTTGAAAAATCTCTAAAAATCTGACTTGTTTAGTTTGAAATGGTTTGTTGCTTTCATTTTAGAGTTTTAAATTAGAAGCAAGTCATCAGAGCTAGTAGTGTTTGGTTATTACTATAGTAGATTTTATGACATAGGTAAAAGTGCATTATTTTATATTACGGTTTGTCTATATAGCATCTGATTTACAAGTAAAGTATACTGTTTATCATAAAGTTTAATAATACAAAATAGTGTGTTATTATTTTGAATAAGATTAATCTTATGTGCTCCTTCCACACCATCTTTATTAACATGCAGCTCTTTAAATATTCATTCTAAAAATGTTATATGCAGTTATATGCCTTTGATAATGCAGTTTTTAAAGTGCAGATCTTGTGTAGCATTCAGTAGGGTGGCTGCTCCCTTCAGTTGTGCTATAAGTATATCTTTTGGTGCAAAACTAAAAAACAGGATAAACCAGCTGGATTCTAACATAGATTAACTAACTTAGTTGGAGCTTTCTGTAAAGGACTCAAATGTGCAAAAATCAATTTTAAAAGTAATCAACTATGAACTGAGCCAAGAGCTGCAGTATTTGTTCTTTCCTGCTCCCCAGAAACATTTTGGGGTGGTTCTGACCTCTGATCTTTAATTGTCAACACTAATAAGAGAGTTAGAGACCATTGAATACTGGAGGTAGTATTTTAAACAAGAAAGATGTAGCAGGGCCCAGTGGTTATCAAGTAAATTGAGGGAAATTAAAGTTAAAAAATATTTTCTTAGTTGTGAGGGTAATTTACAATCAAAAATGATTTCTAGCTACATAGTGATTTCCTCTAAATGAAAATTAGATGCATTTCTAAAATATATTTTTAAGTATAAATTGCTATGCTAACTGGAGAATATGCTGCATGAAATTTCCAGGTTTATGGATTATTTAAGTCTCAGTTTCTATTAACCATAAAATCTTTACACTGCCATTGAATTTTTCTAATGCTATAGAGACAGATAACAGATCTTCCAGAAGGGGAAGACTTTAACCTTATGTATGACTTCTTATTCGTAAGTAATCTGTCAGAAGTAAGATCACTATGAACAAATTTAATGACAAAATACAATCAATAATACAGTGAATGTGAGATTCCTTATGCACGTGATGAAAAGATATCTCTGAACCTTTGTTCGCACAGACAAAACTAAATGTTAAGTCTAATACTTCAGAACACCATTAGGACTTCAATGATCCTTTTGTTGGATATTTACTGAAATTCTTGGATGAAAGTCAAATTTGAATCACAAAAATCCAACTAGGAAAGGATCCTTGCTAGCAGTCTATTGCTTTTCTTTTGCAATTCTGTTCTACCTTGTACAAGAATAATAATAACTGGGCATGCTGTAGTGAATTCTCAAACAAAATCCCTCAGCTTTGAGCTTTACTTTTTGAAAAGGTCTAAGGCAAAATCTTCCTGCCTTTGGAGCTTCGGACACAAAAATTTTTTAGACTTTTTCAAGGATGAAAATCTCTGAATTATCTACTTATTTTTAATCCCTTTGAAAGAAAACTCTTTTGAGTTCTTTTTCTGCTGAATGATAATCATGTTCCTGGCATGTGCTGTCTCTGACATATGCACCCACAGCTGCTTTAAAATACTAAATCCTTTAGATATGTTTCCTTTTATACATCAAGAGGCATAATTTGTGTAAACGTGACTTAATAAGCAGCCCAATTATAATTTACAAATTTAGAAATACACTAAATTTTGTTTCTGTTTCAATTAAGTTGTTGTCTAATTATTCTATAAACAGAATTACCTGACACAGGGAACTGAAAATGCAAATGGGAATTAAATCTTTTGCTAAGCTGTTCAAAAAAGTTAGGCACTGCATGCACTTCTAGTATTTCAATTAACATGTTCTTATTTGGGTCTTGATACAGTTGTGTAATTCTGTACCTAAGCAACTCTCAGGGCCCTGAAGGCCAGACCTATCTTTTCTGTCCACCCTTGGCCTCCCCAGCTGTGTCCAGCCCCAGCCCCAGCCTATCAGTTTCAGCCCCGGTGAGGCTCCACATCCCCAAAGCCATGCATGGCCTGGCATGCCCCTGGCCAGGTCCCAGAGAGGTGGCTGAATCCCAGGACTGGACTGCTCTGCTCCAGGTTGGGGTGGTGGGAACAGGCTTGCTTGATTGGCACAGAGGAAACCTTTGGTTCCCTACCTGCAGCTTTCAGTGTGGGTTGTTACTTATTATCCAGAACTTCATGGACAAAATTAGTCAATATTGTCTTCAGCAGAAGGACCTGTAAGTAAAAAGTTCAGTGTCTCTGCACTCTACAAGGATACTGATACTTGTAATTAAGTAAAGACTCACTGATGTTACAGTTTTCCCCTGTGTACTATAAGGAATAGGAACGTTACAAATTAGGATCAGCAGCAGAAGTCCCAGATGTAGTACAGCAAAGACAGTATGAAACGACCTGGAACAGACTGCCATAGAATCACAGATTTGTAGAATAGTTTGGGTTGGAAGGGACTGTTAAGATCATCTAGCAACCTCTTGCTGTAGGCAGGGACACCTCCCACTAAACCAGGTTGCTCAAAGCCCCATCCATCCTAGCCTTGAATACTTCCAGGGAGGAGGCATCTATAACCTCACTGGGCAACCCGTTCCAGTGCCTGAGCCACCCTCACAGTAAAGAATTTCTTCTTAATATCTAATTTAAATCTACCCTCTTCATGTTTAAAACTTTTTCCCCTTGTCCTGGCACTACATAACCTTATAAAAATGCTTTAATAGAATCCAAATCATATCAATATGAAATATTTTCTTAGACCAAATAATTTAGCAGTGGATATGAATGCTTCCACTGAAATTGCTTTGAAAAAAAAAAAAAAACAGAAATGACATCAAACTAAAAAATCCTTGATTTAGAGGACTAGATGAGAAATGACATACTGAATTAAGCAGACTTAATGAAGCAAAGTGGATTATTTACCTGAATAATGAAAACAGAACTTGGTTCTTTTATGTGTGATGTTTCTTGGTCTAATTGCAGCAAAAATTATCTCTACTGTCATAGATGAAGCAGAAAGAAGTGAATACTGTTGACCTCTTCCATATGTGATCTACATGTTATAAGGAAATGCTGTACAATATGCCACAATTATATAATCACAATTTTTTGAAGCAAGATATCTAAATACACTTGGAAAAAGCAATGAGGTACACATTTTTGAACCACAGAACATCAAGTGGTGGAAAGGACCCACAATGATCTCCGAGTCAAACTCCTAGCTCAGTACTGGACATCACAAAATTCAAGCCTAGTACTCAGGAGTATTTTCCAAGTGCTTTTTGGACTCCAGCAGCATTGCATTATGCCCATTTCCTCGGGCAGCCTTTCCCTTACCCAGAGCTGCCTCTAACCTGACACAGCCCCGTGCCATTCCTGCTGTCGCACAGAGCTCAGTGTTCATGAGGAGCTGTTGGTCACCATGAGGTCTCCCCTCAGCTTCTCTGTTCTGGGTTGTGGAAACCCAGAAGCCTGAGCCACTCCTCACACATCTTGCCCTCTAGTCTCTCCGCCATCTTTTAGACCTCCTTTGGACACTCTCCTAGTTTTATTTCCTTCCTATACTGTGGTACCCAACCTGCATGCAGTGCTGGAGGTGAGGCCACAGAGTGCAAAGCAGAGGGGATAACCCCTCCCCCTGGCTGGCAGTGCTGGGCCTGGTGCACCCCTTGGTATGGTTGGCCCTTTGGGCTCCCTCACATTTAGCTTACCATGAGCCAGAACCCCCAGATTCCTTTTCATGGGGCTGCTCTCCTCCCTCTCATCCCCCAGTCTTGTATGCTTCTTGATTTCTTGAAGATGTTGAAAACAAAAAACAAAAAGCTTTCACTTTCAAGCCAATTGAACAGCATGCCTGAACATATGCTTAGTTGCTTTTCTGCATTGAAGACTTTGATATAAACACAATTATCATAAAAGTACACCAAGGTCAAGCTCCTCATTACTGGCCAATTCAGATTAAAGGCAAAACTAAGTAAAAAACTAACTAAATAGAAAATAAAAACAACAACAATGAAAAAAAAAAAAACAGTAATATTCCTTGCTTTTTGTGAGATATTGTGTAGTTTTGGAAATAATTTTGCCAGTTTGAACACTGTTCACCAAATTCATGATATCTAAGAAGTGAATTCTAACTTGTGTCTCTTGTCAAAATTTTTCCAGTATGAAAACCCAGATTTGTTCTGTTCTGCATTGTATAAAAGTCAAATAATCTTTTCCCATGAAAGGTTACATATCACTGTTGCTATCTCTAATCCCAATATGATTTCCCAAAAAAAAATTCTGCTAGCATTTTAGACATTGTGAAATGCTGTTCACACTTTTACAACTTTCTAGGTAAATTGAGGAGTTCTGTATTTAAAATATCTCAGAAAGCACAAGGTGATGTTTGTGATGTTGCAAACTGGCTAAGATATGCAGATAGATTTAGCATCTCTTATTAGACTAATGCTGTCTTGAAAAACAGATAAACTTTGGGCACACAATCTTCATGTTTGAGATAAAAATGGCAGTTTCAAGTTAAGAATAAGAGTGCCAAAGTTTAGAAACACTAGTTTGACCATCTTAGAAATTAGTTATTACTCGTGAAGCAAAAGTGTTAATATTGAGGAGCAGGGTGTTGAGAAAGATGAAAGAAAGAAAGGAAAAATGATAGAAATAGATACCTAATGTACTTACGCAGAAAAAAGAAAAGGAAATGCGAGCAGACATAAGACTTGGGGAGTGAAGAAAAGCATCGTGTAGTTCAAGACCATTACAGGAGTTGAGGCAATATTTGAGGTGTGCACTATAGTTTCCAGCCTCTTCTCTAGATATTTGTATTGCCATTTCTGGAGTCTGTACATGGAATGATCAGCTATATCACAATTTGTTTTGTTAGAGATGGATGCTCCCTGAAAGTTGACTGCTTTTATCCTTTATTGCTAGTGTGAGTTCATTCTTGAACAGTCATTTTTTGTTATACTTACGTGGGTAACCATGAGGAAATTATGCACACAGTGTGAAGTATATTACATTCCTGGAAAGCGTATGTATAAATTCAAAAATTCTGAGAGTTCTGCTGTGAAAGTCTTTATAGCAGCTGTATGGAGATAATGGTAAAGATTTACATTTTGTGATTAAGCATGTGTCACTGCAATGATTAGTGTAATTTGTACAAGAGGAAATGTGTTATTATGGGGCTAGGTAGATTTGAGTGAGGGTAGGGTGGCATTTTGTCAAAGGCTGAGATTAATGGTTTCAGACTTTTTTGTTTTGTGTTACATAAGCCAACTAAAAATAGTAGTGAAGTTAGCAATTAATATTTTTTTTTCTTCTTTTAATTTCAGGAAAGCATTCTGCCTGTATAGAATTATCTACCTTTATAGTCACACTGTCCTTTAGGATCTTTCAATAACTCACACAATGCATGAGTTCAGCATATAACTAGGGCTGGTGATTCCAACACTTCCCTAGGCAGCCCGTTCCAGCTGCTCATCAATTTTCTGAGAATTTTTTCCTAACATCCACTCTGAACCTCCCCTGGCACAGCTTAAGGCCACCACTTCTCATCCTATCACTAGTTATCTGGGAAAAGAGGCTGGGCCCCATCTCTTTACAACCTCCTTTCAGGCCATTGTAGAGAACCATAAGGTCTTCCCTGAGATTCCTCCAAACTAAACAATTCCAGTTCGTTCAGCCTTTCCCCATAAGACTTGTACTTTACACCCTTCACCAGATTCATTGCCCTTCTATGAACATTATCCATCAACTCATTTCTTGTAGAGAGGGAACCAAAACTGCACATTTACTTGAGATGCAGCCTCACCAAAGCTGAGTATGGGGAGAAGATCATTACCCTGATCCTGATGACTACACTATTTCTGATACAAGCTAGGATGCTATTCTTAGTCACCTGGGCACACTGCTGGCTCATGTTCAGCCATCTGTCAGCTGACACCCCAAAATCCTTTTCATCTGTGCAGCCTGTGTGCAACTTTGCCCCAGGCCTTTAGCAGTGCATGGGGTTTTTGTAAGTAAAATGCTTGGCACTTGCTCTTGTTAAAACTCATGCAATTGTCCTCATCTCATCAATCCAGTCCTATCTAGATCTCTCAGTAAGGCCTTCCTATCCTCACGAGGATCAACATTTCTTCCAACTTGGTGTCATCTACATACTTACTGAGGGTGCACTCAAAACCATCTTCTCTTTTATCATAGGTAAGATAAAATGTAAAATCATTTTCTCAGACAAATAACTGTGATATAAACACTCTCTAAAATATGGCTGAATTTTCGTATTTTGTACAGATAGCTGAGGAACTATTGATCAGTGGCTCAGTATCTGGATGGAGATCAAGTGGTGATGAGTGGTGATGAGTGGCATCCCCCAGGTGCCAGTGCTGGGGCTGATACTCTTTAATCTCTTCATCAGTGGGATCTGGTACACTCTCAGCAAGTCTGCTGAAGACAAGCTGTGGGGTGCAGGCAACACACCAGACACAGGATGCCATTCAGAGGAACTTAGACAGGCTTGAGCAGTGAGCCCATGTGAACCTCATGAGGTTCAAGAAATCCAAGTGCATGGTCTTGCACCTTGGTCATGGCAATACCCATTACCAATATAAACTGGGAGATGAAACTATTGAGAGCAGCTCTGCCAAAAAAGACCTGGGGGTAATGATGGATTGCAAGCTGGACATGAGCCAGCAATGTGTCCTCACAGCCCAGAAAGCCAACTGTATCCTGGGCTGCATCAAAAGATATGTGATCAGCAGGTCGAGGGAGGTGACCCTGCCCTGCTCCTCTGTGCTAGTGAGGCCTCATTTGGACTGCTTTGTCCAGATGTGGCGTCCTCAGTGCAGGAGAGATATAGACCTGTTGGAGCACATCCAGAAAAGGGCTACAAAAGTGATTCACAGAATGGAATGCTTTTCCTGTGAGGACAGGCTGGGAGAACAAAGCTCTTCAGCCTGGAGAAGAGACAGCTTTGAGGTGACCTGATAGCAGCCTCTCTGCATCTAAAGGGGAACTACATGAAAGAAGGGGACTTTTTTATCAGAGTCTGTGGTGACAAAACAAGGGAAAATGACTTCTAGCTCTGGGAGAGTAGGTTTAGGCTAGATATAAGGAAAAAAATATTTTATAGTGAGAGTGGTGAGGCACTGGAACAGGTTACCTAGTGTTGTGGTTGATTGTTACATCCCTGGAGATGACAAGTCTGGATAAGGCCCTGGGCAACCTGATCTAGCTGTGGTGTCCCTGTTCATTGCAGGGGAGTTGGACTAGATGGCCCTCACAGGTCCCTTCCAGCTCTAAGGATTCTATGATTCTAGATGTATTCATCAAAAATACCTTGTAACAATATCAAAAAGCTTTTCACCTTCAAATTAAAACCAATACGCCTATGGCAAGAAGTCTAATGCTTTATGTACTGAATTATGTTTTCAAAGACTTAGGTCATCTAGTGAACTCCATTTTTATGGGTTTGTGTAACTGAAGACATCTTGCTCAAATAGTCATATTTTCTCCCAAAACTAGCAGAGCTGTATATACTTTTTCTATCATACTCAATATGCATATTTTCTAATGTATAGCAAATATTCCAGTTAAATTCTTGGGATCAGATAAGAAAAACTGATAAATAAGCAATTAAATGTAATTTGTACATTTTTATATACTGCTTATCATATATGAAAGTTTTTAAAAATATACACTAATTACTTTTCATGGTTGAATTGCTTATTTGCTATTTGAGATATGATAATAATTGAATAACGAGGCGTAAAATCAAAATTAAGCTGACTTGAGTTAGACTTCTAATGTATTATTCTAACAAGATGCACTATCTGGTTCCATTCTATGTTCAACAAAATGAAGATATCTCATTTAATTAGTGTCCACATAGACAGCATAGACAAATTAAAATTTACATTCAGCTAAGGCATAAGCTAGAATAGATTTTGGCCAATAACTTTTATATGCAAGTCTGGATTGTAATCTCAGATACTGGGAAGAAGATTATTGTTTGTTTCATCTAAAATAACGTATTTCTAAGTTTATTTTTCTAAAATTGTGTTCTACAGGTTAGTAGTAGTTAAAAATGCTTTATTTCAGAAATTATCATTTTCTGTAGTCATGTTAAATCTTAATCACTTTGCAATGATTTTGATAGCTTAGTTACATTTAAAGATGTAGGTAAAAATTCAATTCACATTTTATGAAGATGGATGCCACAGTATCTATGCATATGGGTAAATTATCAAAGCATCCATGTAGAGAAAAATATTTTGACTTTTGTAAATATATCCTCATTGGATTAACTTTATTTCTTAACATTTTCAAATAAAAGAACCAAGATACGTTTTATAGCTTAACTAAAATTTATAAGAGAAAATTTATGTGAGAGAAACTAGCACCATATCCAGAAAACTGTTTCATTTCATCAGACACAAATAAGCAAAGTGTTTGCAACTCACACATGCAGTCCTTCTCTTTCTGTCAGATCCATTAATTCTTTAAGAAAATAAGTACATCTGAGAGCTGAAGTTTTTAACTGATTCTTTCTCTTTTTATACCTTTTTATGTGATGGTTCATAGTCTCAGGGAAAAGAAAAAAAAAATTAAAGGCAATATAGAAAGCAACTGATGTCTAATCTATTACTCCACAATAAAATATAAGGTAATACAAAGCAAAACAAACAAACAAACAAAATCACTCAAGTCTTTGAACTCTTTGATTATTTCCAGACTAAATATTGTACCTGTACTAACATTTAGTCAGTAAAGTTAAAGGCCGTATAGCCTCTGGACTGTCACTACCAGTTACTGTTATCCTTGTGATAGATGTTTTCAAGGAAATATAATCCAATAGACCACTAGAATGAAAAATGCATCTGAGAGCCTTTTTACATAAAATATCTTATGTACAACATATTGCTGTGTAAATTACTTGGCTGGCAACTTTCATTTTCATATTAATATCTACTGGAAATGCAATATAGAATTACTTCTTTGATTCTCAACTAAGTTGCTGTTATATTTTTTTCATTCTAATGAAAACTAGTAAATGACAGGTGCCATTCTCCTATGCATAAAAACATAAAAGTGGAGGGTTTGGATTCAGGCATCTTCATCTCAGAATAAATACAGCACAGACAGCATGAGGAATGGGAACTCAGAAGTATCATTAGTAATATATTTTGAAGTTAAGAGTTAGTAATAAAGATATCAGATAAAAAGGGGGGGGGGGAGAGGAGGGGGAGGGGGGAGTGAAAGAAAATATAGAGAAGAGTTCTACAGATCTCCACAGAGATTTTAATAATTCGACATTATCACATTCTAGTAACCACTGCTAGAGACAGTATTTTGGTCTGAATGAACTTCCTGCCATAGTTGCTGGATTAGTTACCCTTCTTCTTGGTAACTAACTTGGTAACTTCTGGGTATGGTACTAAGGTATGTAGAAGTGTTCTCTGGACTTTAGTCCCTTTCCCAAATTATTTTGGAGGTGTCACCTCTGTATTTATTACTGAAGCTGAACAGTCAAGAGATATGAGAGACATTAGACCCAACAAAGTAGGTATGAGCTCAAGATGGACTACAAGTTGGGGGGGGGTAAACAAAGAAAAAGAAGGAATTAAAATAGGAAAGTTTCTGACAAACTTAGTGATTAGGAAACTGAGAAATGGTTATTACAGTTTGAAGGCTTATCTTTTGTATCAAGAAAAAGAACAGCTAGAATTGTTGTAACAGAATGTAGCCATTTGCGATTGCATTTAGATATATCCAACCAACTTCAGATGGAATCACTTAAAAAACTCCCAGTAATGCATAAGAACAAAGCATTAAACTGAAATTACTTTCTTATAATGAAACTGGTGTGTATATACATTCCCAAGTGCCACAGGTGCAAGTAGTTAATTCTTTTCTCATTTGCTGATGATAACCTCAAATTCTTGTTTCTATTTAGTGTTCTTCTTTGTCATGGCATATTTCAGAAAATTAATTAAAAGGCTGGAAGGAATGTAAACAAATGTATTCATTTTAAAAACAGGATTAAAATGAAACAAGCTGTTAGAATCAGGTGTTTACACTTACTACAATTGCCCGTCTATTTTGTCATTCTTATTAAATTACAAGAAACAAAAATACATGGCCTCAGAAGCTTGTGGAAAGGGTAAATATTAAATGTAAAAGCAAGTGGAGCTACAAGAAAATGAAGGTAACGCAAGGAAGGCTGAGTGGCCTAGAAGGAGACAAGCATAAAGAATCACCAAGGTTGGAAAAAACCTTCAAGGTCATCCAGTCCAACTGTCCATCTACCACCAATATTTCCACACTAAAATACATCCCTTAGTACATCTAAACATTTCTTGAACACCTCCAAGAACAGTGGCTCAACCACCTGTCTAGGCAGCACATTCCATCATGTAACGATGCTTTAGGTGAAAAAAACATTTCCTAACATCCAACCTGAATTCCTTTGGCACAATTTAAGACCATTTCCTAGTCCTATCTCTAGTTATGTGGGAAAGAGGCCAATGTCTACCTTGCTGCAACCTCATTTCTGGTAGTTGTAGAGAGCTAATAAGGTGAGTCTCCTCTTCTCCATACTATCACAGAATCAGAATCACAGAATGGCCAGGATTGGAAGGGATTCTCAAGGATCATGAATCTCCAACCCCTCTTCCACATGTAGGGCCACCAACTTCCCCATTTAATACTAGACCAGGCTGCCCAGGGCCCCATCCAACCTGCCCTTGAGCACTTGCAGGGACGGGGTATCCACAATTTCTCTGGGCAGCCTGTTCCAGTACCTCACCACTCTCATAAAGTAAAGAACTTTCTCCTGACATCCAACCTAAATCTTCCCTCCTTCAACTTAAAACCATTTCCTCTTGTCCTGCTATTATCTACCCTTTCAAAGAGTTGATTCTCCTCCTCTCTGTAGGCTCCTTTTTGGTATTGAAATGCTGCAATGAGGGCATCATTTAATGGCAAGTGGTTCTGATCAGAAATGATGTCGATGAAGTTATCTGAAGTTTATTTTTCCCGAACATCCATTGGGAACTTGAATCATCTATATGCATAAATTCGTGGAACAGGCAGATTTTGTTCTTTGTTCCATGCTCAGATATTCTTTTTAACCTTATTGCAAACTATTGGCCTTTTCCTTTTCTCTTTACTTACATTCTTTACCTCAGGAGAGAGTTTTATGTCTGTTACTTTCTTTTCTCTAGATATGATTTCTTGTGGTTCTTTGTTAGCAGACCCTTAGAAAGCAGAGAACCTTTAGCCACCAATTCATTTGGATATCAAAATGCTATTAAGTAGAGCCCTCTTCCCTCCCACCTCCTTTTTACAGCTCCAGAAATACATCTGTTAAAAGCCACAGATATACTGAAAACGACAGCAACAACTGTTAATCAGGAAAATACACACAAACCAAATATATGTAAAGAAAAACACCAACCCAAACACATGACTTTGAAGAATTGCATAGGTCACTATTATGTCTTCCACCAGGAGCATAAATCAGAGTAAGATAGTTCAGAGTAAACAAGCACTCAAACTATACAATGGAATATATGTATGATAAGTTAAAACATAAACAGCACAGGGTTACATTTTTTGTTAGACTGTAATAGATACTGAGAATTCAGATCCAACTTTCCCTGAAAAAAAATCTTTTTTATGTACTGAAAATACATAATTCATAGTAAAATTGATGTTGGATTCTTTTGTATTTATGGTAGTAATAGTGACTGAAATATGAATATAATACTGTTCACACAGTGTCTTGCAAAGCATAATGGACTTACTATATACAGTGTGAAGGTTAATCCTATGGGTGTGGAAGAGGCCATAATATTTTGTTGACTTGTTTGGTTGTAAATCCAGTGGCAGCATTTATTTGGTAGAAAATATTTTCTCAGAGCAAGTCACAAGTTGTATAGATTTTATCCATGATGCACTTGACGTTTGAAAGTAGCTCTGCAGCCACTGCCAGAAAACATTTATTTGTGTTCTAAATACTATTTGTTAATAAATACGTAGGTAGGACATATAGTGTTGGTTTATTGTCCTATGTTTTACTTTCCAGTAATGCCGCAGGATCTACACTGATCAGCTAGTAATCTGATCCTTCCTTGAGACTAAACAAATCAGTTATTCAGTGGTCTGGGGAAATAAAACTTGAGCCATGAAGAAAAATACATATTCTTCAGACATGAAGAGTCTGAAGTGACTGGTTTCTTAACATTCTGAAAAATAAAACATGGCAATGATTAACAAACTAATCATACTGGATGCTAAATAAGTTTGTTCTTCTAAAAGGCATGAAGAAACATGGAAGAGCCTGGATTCTACTGAAATGTCACCTTTTTTATCCTTCTCTTTGTGTGGAAAGAAAGCAAGTATGTTTGAGACTGGATGCCTAACAATTGAGATGAGAAGGAAAACACTGGGGAAAAAGGTACATTTTTTCTCTAAAAAGTTCTATTTTATTTACAAAACAGGCCTTTTAGTATTTAGAGATGCTGTTTCAAGCATAAATTAGTAAATTTGGTTATCAAAGAAAAACAGATTTTTTTTTATTATTATTATTTATAGTAGATAAAAACCTTGTATCAGTGAGATTCTGTCTTGCACCTCGTTTCTCCCACCTTTTTCTTAAGTACATCTCTATCTTTCAATGCTCACTGAACACTTGGGAAGAAAATTTTGACTCCCAACTTAGGGTATGTACAATATATGTATAGTCTTTTTCACAGAGTTGCAAGGAGATAATTCACCTGATGTCATGGAGAAAAGTACTCCCTCAGTGCATTGGATTAAGACTTCTTTACAAATTAGCATGACACCTGACAGACCTAGAAAACAAAAGTAAGTAATACTTCAGCTCTAGTCATTGTTAGCCAGGGCTAGGAAAAGAAAATAAAATTTTATAGAAGATGTGGTAACTGCTGATCTTCTGGAGATCACTTAAAAGACATAGGCAAAACTGAAAACAAAGATGAAAAGCCCAAATTGTCCACCTACAAAAAGAAGAAAACCTTGTTTTGGGTGAATAGATGAGACAGCACAATGTCAGTGAAAATGACTTAAGTGTAACAGCTGCAAACATACTAGTTTTAGCATACTTCTATTCATAAATCTAATGCAAGTAGTCAAAATACCTTATGTATAATACAATAAATTATTTATCCCTAAACAAAGTCTGAATTTAGCAGCACCATATTCACAAAATGATCAATATATCACTGTCCAAGTCATTCACGGCTACATATGAAGCAACATAACTAATCCACCTCTTTTTGACATATTGCTACACTTTTAACACTTGCTTCAATAATTTTTAATCCCTTGGTTTTATACAACTTAAGAGAAAATCTCAGGCTAAATTCCTCTTTGGTGTGCCAGGACTGATACGCAAGATAAATATTGTTTTATTTCATGTTTCTCTTTTTCATACATTGGAAGCATAAACAGTTCAAATTACTCTTAAAGCTTTCTTTAACACCATCAGGTGTTAAAGTGAATTAGCTAGTATCAAGTTGTTATTAGAATATATGAGAAGGAATCTAAATTTCTTAGGCAAAATACTGGAATCTCAGGATATTTGCCATTCCTATGATGTTCTGCTGCTCCATTTGAGCAAATATGTACAATGAGGATGAGGGGTATTAACAGCAGAGCAGTTGAAAAAATCATTGATGCTGTTAGAAGTACTAGATCTGGATTAAATGTACTCTTGTACAAATGTGTCACTCTTTTAAAGTGCCTTGTGTGCAACAGCCTTTCTTTAGATCCCAGGTTTTTGTGTATTCTTTGCACAGAAAGCAAGTTTTTGTGGTTTTAATTTTGGTTGTTTTCTTTGTTTGTTTTAAAATGAGGACTGCTCTGCTTCTTTTTATTCCTAATAAGGAAAGATTCCTCTTTCAATATTATAGAAATATGTGGAATAATGTGTAATTAATTCATATTTTTCTGAACTGTGATTCCTTCATGTTGAGTATAAAAGGATATTGTATAGTAAACTGTTGCTTTCTACATCTAACTTTCTAGCTTTACTTTTCTTCATTATATGTCTTAGTGTTCAGTGACAAACTATGCTGCTACTGGGATTTGAAAACTAAAAATAATTAAATGAAATATAATATTAATAGGAAATTGTATAAAAATAAAGAGAGTCCTTGTGGTCGCTGGGAGTATGAAGAATAAAGGAAAAAATGAATGTCTGTGATACTGACCTAGCAACAGAATGCACACTTGAAAACATAGGACTATTCATCAGATAGGAAATACAGAGAGATTCTTTCCTGTTGCAGAAGGATTTTGTAGTAGTAAATCAAATATGTCTTCCATACAATCCAATTATATTTCATATATTTCAAATAGTTTATGTGGACTTAGTGGAAATTATTAAACCTAGAAATCAAAATGATGTGTCATTTTTTCAGTTATGGTTGGCTTCCATGATCCAAAAAGTGATATTGAAGATTCAACTGATAGATTTCCCAGGAAAAGGAGAATGCTGATGGCATATCTAATCTTATTCCCCTTTTCTTTTGGACCTAATGCAAGCTTATCTGCTGGAGAAGCAGAAGTGACTAAGGTATCATAGTAAATTTCTATCTTTCATGTTTCTCCACGGTTTTCATTTGCAATTTGGTGTGAAGTAGAAAATTTCAAAAGGCATATCTAATATTCCTACAAGGAATGTCAAACGCTGAGTTGTAGTAGAGGTCTGATGCTGAAAATAGCAAAATCTTTCTTGTGCTTCACTCCCCAGAATTATGATGGAAAAGAAGTAAGAATAAGTCCTGTAAAGATTGAGAAGTTTTAGATATCACTTTCTGTTATGGTACATTTCTGGAATTGCCCAGTGTTCTTGATTAGCTAGGTTTTTCCTACAACACTAAGAGTAAGATAAAGTTTTATTTTTCGTATTCTTTTCTTTTCCCTGTCTTACTCTCAGGCCTTAATTTTTCAGCAAGTCCTGACCTTCAGATAGATATTACTCCCTCAACTTGCATCAAATCCTTAACTCCTAGTGAGGTAGGTCTTAAGCAATTGTATATCAGATTATTTGATAGCATTGTTTCTTCTGCCTATCAGATAATAAAAAAGTGCATTTCTCCTACCCAATTCAAGTTACTTAACTAAAGGTTCTTTGTCCACTCTTTCTATACAAATATACTTAGAATTATATTCAACTCTTTTAGAATGTACTCTCTTCATGCAATACTAGGGCACTTAAATGAAGAAAACTGTAGCCCTTGAGAAGAATAGTTAAACCATTTTCTTTGTGCTGGGGAACTAAAACAGCAGCGCATTCATAACTGGTAATGATCATTATGCCCTGATCTGAATGGTGCTAAAGCCATACCAATTGCTACTCTAATGCAGGATAATTTTGTATGAAAAATAGGAAAAGAAGTTGTACATGAAAATGTGGGGAAAATCAAAGAAATTATGCTTTAGAAAACATGTTAGGGTGAACTTTACCTTTCACTTGTCCGAGCTGTTTAATATTTCAAAGTCGTACTAAAGCAAAGCTTACCTTATTTTTAACTATTTGTTCTGGCCCATTATCTATTGGTGAATTCCATTCTTTCACACACAGTGTAAATCTATTTGCTCATTTTTGTCTGCAAGAAGCATTTTAAGACTTTGCATTCATGATGTAGTATAGCAAGGCACAGATTAATGTGTAATTGAAAGTTCTCATTCCTGAAATGTAAAAGATGTAAAAACACAAGTTTAAATCCTCAACACTGTGTAGCCAAAGTGACTTCAATCACTCTCTGATTTAATGTGCTTTTATCATGACATACAAATAAGATCGCATCATTTTTGCTGCAGGTGTATTTTGCTGGTAGTTTTGGGATGTAATCAGTGTGATGTTGTTTGTGCTTTGTGTTATTTGTCTGTGTTAACTCTGTAGTTTCTGTGCCTTGAAAGTGATTGTTCCAGTTTGCTTGTCTGTTTACATCAATTCAGGTTCTAAATAACTATAGTCAAGGAACGAAACTTCCCATACGATTACAACAGCCTGCTGTGCCACTACATAGAAATTTTTATCCTGTGCATTCATTCAGTGTCTTCTCTGAATTCCCACTTCAATCTTATGTCAGCAGTAAGGTCTTCTTTCCTTCTCTGACATGTTCCCGCTCTTCTGAGATTCTTGGGGGGGTCACATGCCTGCAAATTCTCACATCTGCCTGTATCTCAAATTTTCTTAAATAAAAGCACAACTAAGAACTCAGCTTCTGGAAATCTATACTCGGGCTCTTAATTTGTAGGAAATAAATGTGTAGGGATTTTGGTAATAATAATTAACAAAATATAAATTAATTTCTGTTGGTGTCCAATTTAAAAGTAACAGATGATCACATGTTCATGCAACAAACTTGGTCATCAAACTAAATAAGAGTACTTGGTGATACCAGCAGTGTGGTGTGTTCTACTATGTAGTTAAGTAAAAAGAGTACTTCAGATTTCTTTTGCTCACTTACTATAGGGACAGCTTGCACTGGAGAAGTACCACCACATAGGTATTTGTATGCATTAGATGAAGAAAAAAAAATTAAAAAGAACAACCATCCCTGAATGTGTTTAAAAACCGTTTGGATGTGGTGCTCAGGGACATGATTTAGCAGAGGGTTGTTTAGGGTAGTATGGTTAGGTCGTGGTTGGACTTCATGATCTTTAAGGTCTTTTCCAACCTGAGTGATTCTATGATTGATTGCCTTTTTGAATCAGTATCTACTCCTTAAAAATTAATTGGCTCTTATATGCCTGAAATAAAATTATATTTTATTTCATCACCACAGTAGCCCGAAAACTATTTTCTTTTTGCTGGGCTAAAAATTACTAATTTTAGTGGTACAAAGCTCATCCTTGAATTTTTTTTTTTTTTTTCATTTTTTTTAAATTGGGGGAAGAGCAGTTGAAGGAAATATTGAAGATTGAATATCACTTTCCATCATTATATTGAAGTTTCTTAACTGCTTGTTTCTATTTTCAACCTTACTATTCTTTTATTTAATGCTTCTGTTTATGAACAATCATAAGGAAGAGCAGGTTTTATAATGAAAGACAAATGATTAAGCTACAATAGTATCCCTAATCTCTAATTCTCCAGCTTTTAATTTGTGGGAAATAAATGTGTAGGAATTTTGTTAAATATTAATTAAAAGAATATTAATTCATTTCTGTTGAAGTTCACTTTAGAAGCAGCAGATGATCATATGCTCATGCAACAAAACAGGCAGGATATGAAAGGGTTAAAAAATGTATAAAACAAAATATTGTTGTCACAAACAAATACAATTTCATTGTTATATTCATGGGCAGTGTATACCTATTTTAAAGTGTAGTATATGTAGTCTACTGCAGCTGTTTAAAACAAATGTATCTTTTTCACACATACAGAAAAGATTCATAAGAGTAAAAACACAGGGAGGAAGGTCTGACATATTGGCATCATCTCAGAAACTTAAATTAATTTCATCATAAAATTACAGTATTTTCATCAGAGAATGGAAAAAAAAAAAAAAAATCTTAACTGGATAAATGGTCCTCCACTAGTGAAACAACAGATGATAAATTTCACATGAAAAGCCTAATCAACCTAATCAGCTAATATTTAAAAAAAAAAAAAACCTGGACATATCTGATGCAAAATTAGAACTACCAATTATGAGGGAACAAGCAGAACAGGATTTGTAAGACTTACTTGAATTTGAAATCTAAACTAAACAAAAGAAAAACCAAGGTAAGATACAAAACTATAGTCTATCATACAGAGAGGAAATAAGTAAGAAAAACAATATTTAACCTGAAATAAAACTTCTGTTCCTATTCAAGCTAATTCAAAGCAAAGTACATTTCACTGGAAGCTGGAAGATTGGATTGTTTATTTCACTGCTATTTTAACAAGTATCCTGATAGCTATGACTGTTACAGAAGAGTTGTGGGAAACCCAAACTCTTTCTTATTTCCCTGTCTGTGCTGATTTGATCATATACTGACCAGAAGATCATACTATAATCTGATGATTAGGCACTTATTTGATATTTTAATCTACTGTGTAAGATGTGTCAGCATTATTCTCTCAAGAGAGCAGGGAAAGTATCTGAAGGATCTTTCTCAGACAGTGAGGCTTTGCTTTCAGCTACCACAGTAGTGGAACACCTCTTTCAATAGCTGTTAATTAATGTCTAATTCACAAGTAGTCTGAAGAAACAGTTTCCCTCCAGTAATAATTCACCATCCTATCCTGTTGCCATGGTGCCATATGCAAAGCAATTTTAATTTTTTTAAAATATGTCCTTTTAATTTCCAAATTCTTCATTTTTGATATGCAAGAACATTCTGTTTCCAGCTTCTAATTGTTCTTTCAGTTTAGAGAATCTATATATTTTTAATATACGTGTAGGAAGACATTATACATACAGAAATACACAAATGATGTATTTATTTGTAGAGTATGAATATATATAGCAACCGCATATGTGGCAATAAATTATATATATATAAATACATACATATGTGTCTATACATACAGCTAAATCTTAGTGGAGTTCCTCATGAGTTAGTGCCAGCTCATTAGTCTGCAATATTCGCTTATATCCTTAGTAATGGGTCAGTTTCAGAGCATACATGTAATCACCTGCATGGTAATTGACTGTCTGTTCTTAATGACTCTTCTGTTCTTAAATTCCTGTGTGTGACTCTTTTCATTTTTTCAGTATTAGGAAGAAAATTCTCATGAGAACTAGAATCATTACAGAGGTTGCTACTTTCCAGTTTTTATCGTACTTTCAGGAGCAAAAAATTCAAATAAATAAGTAAAATTGTAAAAACAAAGTTGTAAATCCTTACAAATAAATAAATAAACTTATAAATGTCTGGTTCTCGAACAGGCCTGAGGTGTCTTGTTGAGGAATCAAGAGGGATACATCTGCTAGGTGTTATTTTGAAGAACTGCTTCTGCTTTCTTCTCTCTGCCATACGACTCCCATTTCTTTGTAGCATCAAATCTACCAGGTAAAGGTCTTGTTTACTGGTGCCCCAGTGGCTTTCTTGCTGAATATATTTACTTCTATTTCATTCCAATGCACAACTGAACTTATTTTTCAAAGATGGTCTCATGAAATGTTGAAATTGACTACAACATGGCTGCAGTCTTTCTATTTCTGCAGCTCTGCTGCTTTACTGCCATGGAGAATCTTACAAGAAATGACTCCACTTGAAATGTTACAAAACAGGGATTCTTTTCACTAAAACAAACTAATTGCTCCTGAAAGTACGATAAAAACTGGAAAGTAGCAACCTCTGTAATGATTCTAATTCTCATGAGAGTTACAAACTAATGGAACCATCCAAGACTTCATGGTATCTGGAGAAAAGTGAGAATACCTATCATAGAGAAAGACTGGGAGAAAGGCAGAAAGCGCTGGCAGTTTTGTTGAGAGGCCTTAGGTTAACTTAAATTGTTAAATTTAACTCAGTTTTTTCTACCAATATGCTTAATCCCATCCACCGGTCCTGAAATTTGAACTGCTGTTTTCCAGATTCTTCCCAAACACATTTTGGCTTTAAAATGATAGAGCATTAAATTGATAAAGTACTCTGGCAGTTTATCATGTGACACTCTTTTTGTTGCATCAGTTGAAATGCTGTTTGTAAAAAGTGCTTAACTTCTATTTATGTGAGATACAGCATTCAAATCTGGACAGGTTGTACAAATGTTACTTTAATAGAATTGAAATGGAAATGAAATGCCTTCTCTCTTCAGCCTTCTGGAGAAAAGATGAGGCCTAAAGAAAGAAGAGTAGCCAACTCAGAAATAACTAATTTGTTTCAATGCAAAAGGTTTATTTTAAGAATTGGAGTGACTTAAGAAATAAATCATTCCAGTGGCAAAATGATCTCTATTTTAAAAATGTTTTCACATTACACATAATTAGTAGATACAAAGAAAGTCTTTTGGACTTGGAGGGAAACTGGTAAGTTTGGCTCAGTGCCTCCATTTATCTGTAAAAGACAAAGGGAAAAAACATATGCTAAAATGCTCTTCTGTAATTCAAAAGTTCTCAGGAGCAAATCAGCACTGCAATTGTATATTTTCAAAGAAAATATGAATGGGAGATTATCTATATCTCTTAAATAGAAATGTGGTTTGGAATCTAATTTTCTGTGTAGTCAGGTACATCTGAGATACCTAAAACAGTAATTTATAGCTTGAAAACTCTTCCTTACAAAAAATAAAATATTTGATTTTAAAAAATCACTTAACTTTTATCTTTGCTCAGTCTTTAGTAATACAAAATACAAAAAAATACCCGAAACTGTTCTTCAATCTAGTACACTAGCTTGCAGCTTAGATTTGGCAAAGGTATACATTACCATATCTCTCCGAGACCTTTTTGAGCAAATATTTCATTTTACATGAAAATAAGACTTCCATGTAACAGATGTTTTTCAGATAAAGCCAATTCTGACATTCTTAATGCAAAATTGCTATTTTGCTTTCAAATTATTGTTACAGTTTATAATAAAAAGCAGATATTTTACAAATATACTTTATTCCTTATATTAGAAAAAAAATATTTTCCAGAAACCTCTTCGAAATCTGGGTCAGTTTTCAACTGTGCTCTTCAGGATGTATAACTTTTTTGTTGTTTTGTTTACCAAAATATTGTACAAAATGCTGTACAATATTATTGTACATAGACTCATCTAATCACAGTTTTAAAATCTGATCTCATCTGACAAGGAATTTCTTATGCTCTCAAAGGAAGCATTTTTTAGATGCAAGTACATAAGGAAAGCATTTAATTATATATCTGAGATCATTCATTCTTGTGGTATAGGATAATAAATCTGATTTACTCTGTTCTAGAGTTAGCAAATGCGACTGGCATTACAGATGAAATATGGCGAATACATTACTACTGCGGGGCTAGATGGTGTTTGAAAAATTCAATGTCTTAATTTGTTTCTCTTTAATATCTCTTTCTAAGTAAGTAGATGATAACTAAGCGTAAGAATTCATCTTGATCCATGTTATTTGTACATCAAATTGAGAATCATGGAGACAATATAACAAGTTTGAAATATCATTAATGCCTGCTAAAAACTCCTAATCTGTTTTATGAACTCTGCATAGGTGTGCAGTTTACCAGAAGACGTAAATAATTCATTTTTTTGTGCTATTAGGAGAGTCTGTCTGCAGGAAAAGCTTCTCCCCATGTATCTGTTTTTGAGAAAATATTTTAATACATCGATGCTTTTTTTTTAAATAGGAAATGTATTTAAAATCCTACTACAGGATTTCTTTGTGTAAAAGATCTGCAATTGCCACTGGGGACTGATTTAGATATAAATTGAAGTCCAGGAAACTTCAATTTGGTTTGTGGTTTGTGAAGAGTTAATTAGAGATCACCAGAATTCTTCTCTCTTATTCAGATAACAATTTGACACTTTTATAAATTCATGAGCTGAAATGCTCTGCACAAATGCAGAAAATCCTATTGTTAATTCAGCATTGTTTCTATTTTGCAGTGCCCTGGCTGACTTTGCTCATAGGTTGGAAAGTAGTGTGATGCATCATTTATGTTGTCTTCCACCTCTATTGACTGATGGCCTCTTTTCCTGTCAATCATTTTGTTGCTTTCTGTCAAAAATATTCTGAAAAATATTAGTTACTGCATGACTGAAGTGCACTCACCTGTAAATGAGTGCTTGAGACAGAAATCAGGAGGAATGGCTAGTTATGGCAGAGATCTGAATAGAAGTCAGATGTTACTGTCTAATTGACAAAGTAATGAGTATTCCTTGTTTGCTTGAAAGGGAGAACAGCATTATCAGTAATTATGAGGAGATCATTTTTCATTTGAAAGAGGTTCATTTTAACAGTGTGAGTCAGATCTTTATGTAAAAAGATACTCATGAAAGGTTGTTATTTTACCAGATCATAGAACTATCTGATTGTCTATCTCTTTGTCAAACCCAGAAATGTAGCTGTGTCCTCACTAAACAGGGCACCTCATCTGGGTGAGCACTGGTGGCAGGCTCCATCAACAGCCTTAAATAAGAGAAGTTATAGGGTCCAACCAGGAAACAACAAGAGACTCCACTGGAGGAAAGTCTACAATGTGGGTGCAAGGTTCATCAAGGAGGCAGAGCTGGAAACAGGATTAGAGGCATGTGTAGCTATGGCATGTTAGCCTATACCCAAGCTTCACCTGAAGCTAATCAGGGCCTCAAGTCTATTCATACATTCAGGCCTCAGATCTACTCATATGGTCAGTGTCCTGAGAATAAAAGTGTGATGTCAAAGCAAAAAAATCATCAGATTTCTTTCTATCCTCGTTGTTGCAGTTTAACCTCAGCAGGCAGCTCAGCAGCACTCAGTTGCTCACTCACTCTCCTCGAGTGGGGTGGGGGTGAGAATTGGAAAAGTGAAAGGGTGTGAAATCATAAAGACTTTTTACTAGACGAAGCAAAAGCCACCTCTGCAAGTAAAGCAAAACAAGGTAATCGTTTTCTACTGACGTTGGCAGGCAGATGTTCAGCCTTCAATTCAGACTTCCAGGAAAGCAAGGCTCATCATAGCTAGTAGTTTATTTGAAATACAAATGTCATCACTTCAAAATTCTGCTTGTCCTCCATCCTTCTTTATTTACCTCATCTATTGGTATGGAATGGAATGGTATGGAATATCCCTGGGGTCAACTGCCCTGGCTGTGTTCCCTTCTAACTTGTGCACCTTCAGCTCCTTGCTGGAAAGGACATCATGGGAAGCAGAAAAGTCCTTAACTCTGTATAAAAACTACACTGCAACATCTAAAAACATCAGTATATTGTTCTCACTACTTTTTATTGAAAACCCAAAACACAATCTTATGTGAACTGTAGCAAAGAAAATCAACCCTATCCCAGCCAAAATGTAAAGCTGAGGTAGCTGATCTGTTTTGTGTAAGGATGTGTTATAATGCTATCAAAGTTCAATTATTAAGATTAAACAGTCATATCTGAGGATATAATTTTAAAGTCATATATATTCTTAATTATTTCTTTATCACTGCATTGCAGTTTAAACTCTCATGTATGTTCAGTAGCTTATATCCATAATGATTCTGGAATATAATGACTTACATGTTTCATCAAATGCAGTTTGTCACTGAAGAAGGCTGGTAGAATGGTCAGGGGCTAAAGCACATGGATCACAGAATTATCAAATAATTTACATTGGAAACTAGTTCTAGGGTATCATCCATCTGCTTAAGTAGGTCTATTTAGATCAGGATGCTCAGGACCATCTCAAATAGAGTCTTGAACATGATGATCTCCAATGATGGAGATTTGAAAGACATTCAACATTCTGATCACTTGTTACAGTATTTGACTATTTCTGTAGTAAAAGTAAATAAAAATCTAATCTAATAATTGGAATTTCCCACAAGATGTGTTCCATGTTCCACTGATTCGAATCATATCATTGCATGCCTCTGAGAAGAGCCTAGCTTTTTCTTCTCTATCCTAATTGCAGGCAGCTATTTAGTTTCCACTCAACCTTCTCTGCTATAGACTGTTCAAACTCGGTTCTATCAACTTCTCCTTGTATTGCATGTGCTGTATCCCTATGGCTATCTAAGTGGCCTTCCACTGGAGTTATTGCAGTATGTCAATATTTTTCTTATACTAGGGAGTCCATAACCAGAAAACGAGACAAAGATGAAATTTGACAAGGTACTGATCAGTTCCCTGGGTCTGCTGACCATGTTTCTACTAATATAATCAAGGATGCAATTGTTTTGGTTTCTTTTTCAGAAAGGACACAAATGTTGTTCTTGTCCACCAGGAGCTTCGTTCTCTTATTTTCTGCTTAGCTACTTCCTGTATGTACATATTGAAGCCGTTCATGTTACCTTCAATATCTCTTCCCAAATTTAAATTCAGGCAGACTGAATTTCCTAAACATGTCTCTGCATGCTCAGACATAGGCAATCCCAAACAACAATTTATCAACAGGACTAAAAGAAACCACGCCGGAGATGTAGCATAGGCAAAGCCTGAAGGCTCAGACTTGAACTTAAATGGAGGCCCTAAAGAGAAGGTGAAGATAGAAGGGGTTTCACATGAAGCTTGTAGCTTAATAGTGACTTCAGAGCTCTTTAAAAGACATTTAAGAATGCAATATTCAAGTTAGAATTTACAAAGCTTAGTGTGTCATTATTAATTTTTCCAATCTACAATTATGAGGCAGACAAATATCCTGTGAAATTCAGTAGTAATTGTGCTAGCAGCAGCTTTGGAGAAACAGAGCAAGAGGTTTTTAAGAAAAAAACAGTTTATACATTGTTATCTAATATATTTCAGACTTGCTTATTTCATTAAATGCTTAAAGTTATTTGTAGAATACAAATGACAAAGAGCAAAAGTTAAATGTTAAATCAGTAAGTCAGACTTCTCTGTGAGTTAAGAAGGTAGAAACTGGAGTGTCAGTATTTGGTTTTGTTTGCTAGAAGCTGATTGGGCATTATCAAAATATTAGATCAGAATGAGTGATAAGCAAAAGAAATTACATTCACAATTTTTAACAAAACAAAAATTTTTAACAAAAGAAAATTTCATGTGAAATGGCCTATTCCTGTGTTCTCCACACTCATAGAAATATTGATCTTTGCTGAAATACAGAACTCTAATGAATTTTGAAAAGTGATGACATGTAGGGATCCAAATTCTTCATTCTTTTTCTAAACACTTATGCAGCAGATTTTGAAAGGCTTATAAAATTTCTTGTATTGCATTCATTCACCAAAAATTCCATAAAATATTCCACCTTTACAGACTGCCTATATTTCAAAGTGAGTCAGTTTAGCTACAGAATTAAAAAAAAAAAATCTTTCTAACATTGTTCATACCCTAGCAGTACCTTCTGTTTCAAAATAATAATAATAATAATAATAATAATAATAATAATAATAATAATAATAATAATAATAATAATAATAATAATAATTGAAGGAAAAGCAAAAGCATTACAATATATTTTGTGCTCTCCAAAGCAAAAACAGCTGAACCTGCTGAAAGGAAGCAAATGCTGAAACAGTGAAAACTATGAGGGAAAAGAAAATAGACTCTCAAGAACTGAAAAACTAAAGGGGGCACGAAAGCTTTAGAACAAGAGGTCTGATGGGCAGGAAAAAAAAAAAGCAGCATACATTTAGTTTGAATAATTCAATACTGGATATTTAATTGTTTTAAATTCTCAAATCATCCTCTCAGTCTTTCCTCATTTGTTTCTGCTGTTTATTCATAATCAAGAATCTGTGATTTGACAGATGACAGATGCTTTAATGAAATTGGAGCTCTTACCAATTTATAAAAGTCATGGAAAGATTTTCAGAACAATTTGAACAGACCAGCCTTCCCTGGAGTCTTGATGTCCACAAATTCAGATGTCATATCAAATAACTTTTTTCACTCTTCTCTGAAGATAAAAAAAAAATAGGTACAAGAACTACATCAAGTTGTTGGTATTATTTTTGGCAACCTGCAAGAGAATATATTATAGAGAATCAGCTATTTGAGCTTAATGTGAGACTTCTTGTGGAAAAAAAAGTGTCAGATTAGAATAACGTGAACATATAGGCTCCTACAATGCAAAACTGGCAAGACATGTCCTCAGCAAGAGTTCTTGATGGTGCATGCTGTGCTGGAAAATTGATGGTATTGTCAGAATACCGCAGGCCTCTTTTTTTCCCTTTGCTCCTACTGAGAAGACTCGGTTCACCTGGTTTTATAACTTATTCATCTGCATTTTCTTAATCAATCATCATCTCTTTTGACTTTTCAACAGCAATCATACCACCATAGATGTCACTCCATTAGGCATTCTTTCTCATTACATTTTCCTGTAGAGGTTCTAGGCTCTCACACTGAAACAGCATCTGCCATCAGCTATACTAAGATGCCAACCAAATAGAGGAGGACATCACAAGGAGATTTTAAAAAGACACAAAATTCAAAATTCCAGTCACTCTTAGTAATTGGGACTGACTTTAGATCTACTGTTTCAGAATAACTGATCATGTAGAAAACAAAATACTGAACTTCTGCAGCTTAAACACTAATGGGTATGCTATTTAAAGGCTGTTTCAGAAAACAAGAAAACAACATAATGAAGTATGAGTGATGTCTGTAAGTCAGAAAAAGAAATGTGAAGAAGACAAGGTAACCACAGCAAGACATCAGAACCATCTGTTCCTTTTTGTTTAGAGTGAAATTAAGCTTATTTGGAAACAAGGTGTCCTGTAGGCTTGATCAGACAGCTAAGCTGTGCCTTTCAAGCACATAAAATGCGTTAAGCTATAAAAGTTCAGCTGTTAGACAAGCACAGGCAAGACTGCAGGATGAACAAGAACACCTGAGTAAAGATAAAAGTAACTGAGCCTTGTGTTAACAAATGGCAAAGGTAGAATTTGCTAGCAGCTAACTGGTGACAAAGACATGCTGCTGCAATGTTCAGTGTGCATCCAAAGGACTACACTGTGTATTATTACCTGATAACCGCAGCTGTGTACACATAAGAGCTTCTTGCTGTTGCTGACTATTGATTTGGGGTTTTTTGTTGCCAGTGTGAGGTTTTTTTCTGCTTGGGGTGATAATTATCATATCTTTTTTTTTTTTCCCACAAAATAGCGATTTTCCACTTGATCCCATAGCCAGACTATAATTGTTTTACCAAACAAAAGCAGTAATGAGAAGAGTGTATTTGTAATTCCATCTTTTATTGTTTTGTCTCATGGGATTCTGTTTGGAAGGGATCGTCACATCACTTAAAAAATATTTTCACATGAAATTATGGAAAATCTATACATTACCTCACATTTGCACATGAGATTAAAGTCAGAAGAAGAAACAATTTCAGTACTTCAAATACATTGGAGCGCTCCTTTAGTTTGACGGGAAATCTACACAGTTTTCATTTTTACTGTAGAAAGTGTATACAATTTTCATACAAGAACATCTGAGATTATAGCACTATTTTTAATTTACCTTCAAATCGCTTTCCTATCTTTGATCTAATAATTGCTATTCCTCATAATGCCTCATTTCCTAATCAGTAATGTGGGAATAGTATTATTCCACATTGCAGAGGTTTTATGTCAAATGTTTGAATTAAAAGGTAATATTGGTGATATAATTATCTTATGTAGATAATTTTTTATGGGAAGAGTTATAAATATATGTAGTCCAGAGATATAATGGTTTGAGCACAGCATTTGGAAAAATGTCAGCATGAAGATAGGAAAAGGTTGTTTGGCATATATGGAGGTGTAAGGATGACTAAGAGGATAAGTTTTTAAAAAGGAGCATATGAGGTGAGTATCAATAAAATCTCTCTCTGAGAACGAGATTGGAGAGTGGCTTATTTTCAAATGATGCCAGTGGAAAGGCATATTGCTGGAAAATTGAATTAAAAATGCTGAAAATAAATTTTAAATCATAGTGTTTTATTATTTGATTGGATGGCAAACATAAAATCTCTCTAGAATTCAAACTGCTATGTGTTTTTTTTTGTCTACTTCTTAGCGAGAAAACCAGAAGAGTTGGCGAAAGGATTTGGTGTATTTTCTGCCACTGATTATTGTGACGTACTTGGATTAAAAAAATGACCAAGAGCATTCTCTACTCATAATGCATCTTAAAATGTTAGGATATTTCAATCATAATAAAAAATAGACATTTTGCTTTAGCATAATACTGTAATATTTTATTTTGATTTATGAAGTCATTAACATTTTGTGAAAAGATATGAGTCTTTCATTGAAGCCTCCTCCACAGAAATTTTCAGCAATGTAAAAAATATTCTTGCTTCCATGCTTTAATCCCAATTATAGTAATTTCTTGCTGTGGTTATTTTACGTAAATGGTTATAGGGAGGAAAGTGGATCTTTTGTTTAAATGCTATTCTCTGAAACAATTTGTGTTTCACTAGGATAAAGGAAAAGTATCTATAACAATCAAAGTATCAAAACTTTGGTCACTTAACTGCTTACAATCCATATTTATATGGTAAACTCCATATGAATTTCGTGGTGTTGTTCTCAAACAAATAATTCAGAACAACAGGAAGGAATAGTAATATATGTCAAATAAAGCCTTTTTTTATATGACATTATGCCATTTTACTTGTAAAAGTGCTCCAAATATCAGCACAATGAATATTTGCTGGAAGCAAGCATTTCATCCACGACGCCAGCAGGGAAACGCTGTTTCAAATCATTATTTTCTTTATTCAGTGACTAAAATAACAAATCACATAGAGCACAAACAGAGATAAAAATAAATCATAGCATTACTAGAATCAAAATACTAGTGATAATGAAACATAAAATATTACAAGCAAATTTTGGTGCTGTGTGAAAATCACTGTGCCTCTTTTGTCTTAACAGCTCTGGAAAATAAGTTATTTAGCTTCATATATCTGCATTTTCATTTCTGGCAGTAGATGAACAAGTTTTTGTTTTAGAACTCATTATCTTATCACTGAACTGAAGTACAGGTATGTGAATAACACTTCCAAAATGATTATAAATTTTGAATATTTAATGTTTAACACTGTATGGTAAACTGAATATCCTAGCTACATTCAAATTTATATTTAAATTCTGTCTTTCGCTGCATTGTAATATTCAAATTTAAGTTTGTCCAAAAACATTGAGGTAAATCTGGTTGATGTTTGGTAACCCATAGTTATATACTATATACTATATATATCCCCAGGTCTTAGTATTGGGGCCAAGATCATTTAAACTTTTTATCAGTTGTCTGGATGTGAGGACTGAGTGCACCCTTAACAAGTTTGTAGATGATACCAAGTTAGGCAGGATGTCAATCTTCTCGAGGATAGAATAATATGGATATGCTGCATCAATGGGACAACAGGAATACAAGGGTAAATGCCAGGTCCTGCACTTTATTCATAACAACTTTATGCAGTGTTACAGGCTTGGGGAAGAGCAGCTGAAAATAGCCTGTCGGAAAATGACCTGAGGGTGTTGGGTGATGCATAGAGAAGTTCATAGTTTCACTTCAGATTGTCATAAAGGAACTAAGTTCAAAGAAGCAGCCCCAACTGCGAGAGGACATCAGGTGGATGAAAGGCAAAGGATTCAGGAGTCCTTGCTGTAAGTTGCTTTTCGCATCCTGTAGCAAGGGAAACTCTCTATACATGGGCGCTTTACTAGAAGCAAGAGAAAGATTTCAGTGTTATAATCATAGATGACCAGGAACACTGAACAACTAGTGAAGTGACAGTTTACTGCTGATAACAAGTTATTCAAAGCAGTAAAAATAAAAAACTACCAAAGGACCCCAGGAAATCGAGTGAGTGGCAAATAAAAAGATTAAGTTCAGCATACATAAATGCCAAGCCATGCATGTGGGAATAAGCAGCCCTATATTCACATACATCATGGTGGGCTCTGAATGATAGGACTGCTGCTATCAATCAGGAAGAAAATCAAGAGTAATAATAAATGGCAATATGGAAGCGTCCATTCAATAGTGATTAAAAAGGTAGATAAAAGCTAAGAATTCCTAGAAAAGTAAAAACAAATTAAACAAGGAAGTATCATATCTCATTGTACAATTTTGCAGTGTCATTCCTCTCTCTCCTGTTAAGGGAAACAGTTCTTTAGAGATCAGCTGTAGGCCGGTGATTCTGCTCCAAGTTATGTTAAAAACAGAAAAAAACACGGTCTGGAGGAGAGGCCATGCAAATTCATAGGAATCCAAACACATCTACTAAGTACATATACATCATGTCCACCACAAAAGGATCCTGAATTGAAAATTGTTGGAAAGAATGTTAGGGGAACAAGTCACATACACTTGTCAATTTTTTGCTCTTCCCCAGATTTCCATTTATGATGTTTTATTCTGGAAACAATAAGTATTTAGACTGATTCAGTATGACATTTATTATATTCACTCTTGTCTATACTTCCAATGACAGGCACCAATTACACAATATCTGGTTTCACAGTAACAAGCAATGTTGGGCACACTGACTTGTCTGGAAACTGCGCCTGTAATTAAAAAATCCTAAATGGTGCCTGATCCAGAAGATATTTGGACTGTTCCAAATGTTATGGACTATTTTTCTTAAGTATAGTTGAATCCATGTTATTTCAGTGGGGAGAAAGACAGGCTCCTTCTACACACATTGTACCTGGAAAGTTGCTTAATATAAGATTTATATTCTCACTTTAGCAGTAGAAACATTAATCTTCATAGGTTTGGAGTGTATATACAGAAAGAATAATAACTATGAAAAAGCATTTCTCTTCAAAGCAACTATCCATCTTATCTCTTAGTCCATAAGCCATCACTCATTATTCAAGACTCCTAAATCAAAATGTTCTGAAGGCCACAATGCCTCTAGTATTTCCACTTTATTTAGGGAGAAATCACTGTTTTTACTAATATGTTTTGTAACACTACTTAATTACTTTTCAATTTCAGATGTCTGTTCATCTCAGGAGTTTGAACAGTTTTTGACAGAACTGATTCAGTGAAAAAAATCCAAGTTCATGTGTTTTAAATAGTTCTTGTTTACCTAGTTCTGTAAGCTGTGTTTGGAAAGCACATGTCAAATCCTTGCCAACTCTTTAATGGCAGAATTGTAGTATTTTCTCCTTCTGTTGTTTTCCCAGTACACTGGGTACTTAAGTACAAATGGTAACCTCTGGCTTCAGCTTCCAGTAGTGGCTGAACTTTTCAGGACTGAGGTTTCTTCTTAGGCATGCACTGTTCTTGTTAAACTTGGCAAAACAATTTTCTTCCATGGAAAGTGTACTACAGATATTTATAAAGGCACTGTTTCTTCTTTAAAAACAGCCTACAGTGTGTGCTATTGGCTCTAGATCATCTCAAGAGAAGTAGCACAAGAGAGACAGAATTATTTTTGTTTGTTTAATTAAAGATGAAAATGTTATGCAAGATGATCACAGTTCTGCATTTTAACTACAAATTATGAGTTAAATTACTTCACTTACTTCTTCTTATTAAGACTCAATGGAAGATTCATTTAATATTTTGATTAAATTAGAGGACTGTGATGATTAATGACTTCTACATTGAAAATAATTTTCCTTCAAAGTAATTATATTGATATGACTAACAAAACAGTTTGAGTAATAATGTAAAAATACCTTCTAAAAGAAATATATAATAATTTGCTACTCACAGCAAGTTAAAATAATAATTAATTGTCATTATATATATTCATGAACCATCATCTGTCCTGTCAATTTGTCTAAAAAATTCCAAACTGTGGAATAAAATAAATGAACAAATAAATAAATAAAACATCTTCAGAAATCTTTAATTCATTTGATATTTAGCATTTTTATGCAAATCATCGTGAAAGTATTTGACATTCCTATGGGAACAAAATAATATCATGTCAATAATATAATGTCTTGCACTTCTATGGGAATTAGTAGTTTACAATTAATCAATATGTCATAGGAATAAGACAAAAAAAAAAAAAAAAAAAGGAGAATAAAAGGTCTGCATTTGAGAGATTAGAGGAACTAATACAACCTAGTCTTAGTCTAAAATAGGCTGATTAGATCAAAAGTAAAGTTAGCCAGAACCTACACTATTGCTCAGGATTTTGAAGTAATTAGTTGCAATTTATCATTTTTATTTTTTCATAAGTATAGATTTCAGGTGAAGTATGGTCACACAGGTCACTATTTTTTCTTTTGAAAAATGTATTAATTATTGTATACACTTAAACCCAATTTCCATTCAGATTAGACATCTAATCTGACCGTACGAAACAAGTAAGGGAGAAGTTAAGTTCAGTGGAAAAGAGGAGCCTTTTGGTCAGTAACACATATTTGGATAACATAATCTGTTCTCAGAAACCGCATGACAATATAACTGTACAAGAATTTTGATCTAAATAGTATCATGGATTCAGTTCAGTACATGAGGATACACTCAAGGCTCTATTAATTCTGTGAAATTCAAAATTTTGTTCAATGAATACTTAGTGAATGCAGCCTGTTCTTTGTACAAACAGAATCTAAATCTATATAGCATTTCCATATTTTTCTGAAATATGAAAATTTATTCCTGAAAAATATTTGCAGTGGACAAGGTGTGCTACTCTTCAACTTATTTCACAACTCTAGTGCCTAAACCAAGAGTCTGGGTACCTCTATAGTCAATAGAAACTCAGAACAGTCATTAATGTGTTGATAGATAAAATAATTTGTGGTGTTTCAATTTTAAATATATTGCATAACTGATAACAAAAAAATTACTGATTTCTGGGCTAACTGATGTTAAAATATGATTACATCAGTGTTACTTGCATCCTGCTTCTCACTGGATATAATGTCCAAATAATTAATCAGTTACCATTTTTATCATCTGTCCCTGAAGCAACTCCTGCCTCCTTCTCTGTTTTTTGATTTTCTCTCTTTTTTTTTTTGTTTTGTTTTTGTTTTTGTTTTTGTTTTCCATAAGTAGCTCAGAGATGCTTACACAGCCACCCCTTTTCTGCATTCTGTAATTGGAGACAGATTCAATTTTTTAATATGCCCCTTGGGTCTGCTGACTAGGAGGTAATTTGGACATGTGCAGCTGAATGTGAAAATGCTCCTTTAAATAATGCAGAAACAAAGTGTATGCTTGAATCAGAACATATATTTGTGGATAAGTATATATCAGATGCACTACTATCTGTACTTTGTTCTCATTTGCCTAGATAGTATTACAGAAAGCCTGTCAGACAGAAGGAAAATGAAGTATATTGTAGAATCATATTTTTGTTATTGGTATTTCTTACTTGGTAGAATTCTTGAAAGAAAGACTCATATAGAAACGTGGTAATTTCTTATATACCTCCAGCTGATAATGAAAAGAAAAAAAAAAAAAAAAGAAAGAAAAAAAAGTCAGATTTGCAACAAAACTCAAATGAAACGTATGGAGCTTTAATGAAATTCACTAAATAATTAACCTAGCAATGCATACCATGTAAAGTAGTATTCTTCTTCCATTAACAAGAGCACTGTGAAGAGTCTCGCTACAATACTCTCAAGACAGTTTTTAAGTAGTTCAAATATAGTTTACAATGAATACTGTTTCAAAGACAGCATGTGTGAAAACATGAAAAAATCCACTAACAATAATCCTGTCTGTGTTAAAGGATAAAAACATTGTTTATTTTTACTAGCTTATGAATAATTCATAATGAGCAAGAGCTTAAAAAATAAGTTTATGGATCATAGATTTCTTTTAAATATTTTCTGAAAATATTCATTTTCTATACAGATTGACTCTGTGTTCTGCAAACTACTCTTCCAAGCTTTTAAAGGTATTCTGAAGGACTGTGCATAAAGCATGTGAAATGACAGTAAAACTTTGATATGAAATTATGGCCTTCACTAAACTTTTTATGCTTCACTTGTGCTCAAAATTCAAAGGATTTACATAGAACAAAATGTCCAATGCATCAAATTCATTTCAGTTTTGAAGGTTTACTGCTGCCTGAAATTCATGAGTATAACCAGTTTCTTCCTTCTTCTCTCAGCACTGCAGATGAGGCATCTTAACTTGGCTATTAAATGGTCAAAAAACAAGATTTGTGTTTCACATGAAAGTTGGGGACTTCATCATTCTCTTGGTTTCATTTTGAATCAAATCAAAAGGCATTTTTTTTCTAAGATTCCCTCTATGCTAGAAGGAATTGTTTCAGTTAGTCACTGAAATTAAAGCAGTTTCAAAAAATAAGAACATTAAATAAATTTTAGCAATCTGAATAATAACAAAAGCAGCAAAGTTGAACTTCCTTGAATAGTCATAGATTGACGTGGAATTTAGGGCTCCAGAGTAACCTTTCAGGTTTAGATAGCCTAAAGCAATAAGCTTGGAAATATAATTTTATTTCAAACTTTGTAGCAATTGATATGTAAGGCCCCATCAGTTTGGCAAGAGACTCAAACAAATTAATCCCATCCTCACCAATTCTATGAGAAGAGAGTCTCCCATAGCTACAGTGTCTTACTGCAGCCTACCTCCCATTTTCCTACTCTTTGTGATTGGTGGTAACCACAAAGATTGGTACCATGACTGTTGATGGGTAGAAATGAGGTTCTGCCTCAATTTGCATCACATTGAGATAAATGATACATAAATTTGTGTGAAAGAAAGCACAATGAAAAGCTAGTGAGTTTTGTGTCTTAACGTCCCATTTTATGTCCAAAATTATCTGATTTTCACTACTGCAACATTACGAAACACATCACTTAATACAGCAGGAAAGAATGTGCTTAAGAAATCAGCAGAAGAAGCCTGGAAATAAGAAGCAAGGTGCTGTGAGGTTCAAAGGCACCTGGAGTTGCAGACTTTTCAGCCTCTGGCTACCACACTTAGCATTTGTGTCTCAGAAAAATGGACCCTGTAATCTCAGTGACTATCTGGCATTAAAATGGAAGAACTGTGTATGGCAAAAGCTCTACAAAGCCAAAGAATTTTGGAAAAAAAAAGCTTTCAAAAACATGTCATTGAACATTAAAATGTAGAAAGCTACTCACCTAAACCTCCTATTTTTCCATTTTACATGTGGTAAACTTGGAGAGGATTTTGCTCTGGGAGATACAATGCCATTCAACATGCAACTAAAGGAATTATTTTCACAGATAAATACACAACTGATTTACACAGTAGTAGGGAGATTTGTGTCCTCCTATCTCCGGAATGAATGAAAGGTAAGACCAGCTCTTGTTCTGTTATCTCTTCTACCAGTTTTATTCAGAAAATTTCTCTTCAATTCTACTTGATATTCAAGCATTTTAAATCTGAATATTATTTGTAATATATGTGAGAAGGCAACAAATTATTTTTCTTCGTGTGTAGTTCTTTGATTTAGAAATTCATTACAATTACACATAATTGTGTTATTTCCTTGTATAATTGCTACTGCAATGTTAGTTCAGGACAAATTAATGTGGATAATGTGCAATATGTTTTTTAAATAATTTTTCAGATTTTTGCCTATTACTAAAGACTATCTATAACTTTTCTCACGTGAATTAATTACATAGAAATGGTGTTAGAATGCTACTGAAATTCCTAAGTAGCTCTTCAGAGAGCTTAGTTTTCTTTCCATAATTTATTTTTTTGTGTGAAGTTAAAAAGAAATTTAATGCATTTTAACATCATGACAAAAGACCTGTTACTCTTCTTTGATTATTACTATAGCTGTTAACAGCTATAAAACAATTCTGCTTCAGATGATCATTGTAATTGTATATAACAACGTATTTTTTATTATCAGACATGATCTGGAACTAATAACTTAAAGAGCAGTAGCTCTTGAATCTCTTACTCTACAACAGCTCAGTACAAATCAAAAATCATTTTTTTTTCTGTAAGGAGTAATCTATTAAATGACTGGATTTCAAGAGAAAAGGCTATCCGTGGTAAGCTTGTTTGGAGAGAAAACAACAGAGGTTGCTATGACTCATTACAGGAAATACCAAGTAAGTGCTGTCACTGTCACTTCAGGTCACACCACATGTAAGGGTAAAGAATGAGGAAATAAGAAATTGTGAGGCAAGGAACTAGCTGCAGTACAAGTTTGAATTCTGTATATGTTTTCAATGTAGTATAAATTAGAGTATTTCATTGCTAATATATGGTCCTTTTTCTCTACTTCTTTTTGGCCATCATCTATGCTCTTTGACTTTTTCAAGTCTTAAAGATGATGATCTGACATATTTCCCATATTATTGAATTCAAACTAATAGACCTGTTGACTACCATTTATTCCTATTCTTTGGGTCTTCCAAATATTTTAGATACTCACTTCTCTGCCTAGTTGCCTAAGACGAAAAGCTGAAATGACAGAAACTACATTCAGCTGGTACCTGGACTGAAAAATTAAAAAACATCTAACTCTTTGAAGTTAAATTCATTACAATGACTAGAATTTTTTTGTTATCTGACCCCTTTCTGTGATGAAAAGTGGTGTGCACTTGTATGGAAACTATGGAGTCACAGCCTGAACCCTGATTGATCACCTGAGGCAAGATCTGAGTCAGTCATGGGAGCACAGGTGAAGGCAATTCAGCTGTGTGACCAGAAGGGGTGGAACCTGGCTGCACCTCTCCTAGACCCTATTTAAGGGCTGACTGCCACTAAGGAAGGATCTCTTTCTGGTTATTTTTCCTTTTGGAATTTTCTAGTGTGAGTCTGGAACATGGCTGAAAATTTCATTTTTGATTGTCTCTTTCTACCATGATAATCTTTCAAACTATAAACCTGTAAAATACTATCTAACCATGCTGATCTACTAATTGTACATTTATTAATTGTACAGTATTATATTCTTTCATTCAGGTAGCTTTAACACTTGTCTATGTAGTTGCAATTTTTTTTCCCAATTTCTACGTCTCAGTAACAAAGTATGTGATCTTCAGCAGGAGTGTGGAGAGAGCATGTAGTACTGGATAATAACGAAGCTGGTAGTTTCAAGTTCACAGAACATATAACTGTGTGTCTATAAAGCTATAAAACTAAAAGAAGGCTCTGTTGTTGTTGTTCTTTTCTGTATATGAAAAATTAAAAGTCCTGAGTTCTAAAGGAGACTGCAATACTCAGAGAGTGATCAGGTCTACAAAATTCAAGTTAAATAAAGACTGTTTCCAGGTTGATTTTGTGTCAATGTACAGAGTATGCAAATAGGTTTCAGTTGCTTCATGTTAATAAGCACCAGTCCCTGAAAACATGACTATTAAACCCAAGAACTCAGTTTCTTAAAAACCCAGTTTTAAGAAGTTAACTAATTAAGCAGATGGACTTGCTTCAACTATCTGAAGTTCTATCTTTTCTGTTAGTTCTACCAGTTATTAATTCATTGATAGAAGCTTCCATCTGAAGAAATAGAACACTTCTGATCACATCCCTAGTTGAGATTCATGTTGCTCGTCACAAGTTCTCCTGCACATGAATGGTTCTTCCTACCATAAAAGTAAAGTGTTACTGTCATTTCTTTACTTATTACACAGCTAAATGATGATTGCCAGAAACTGTAGGAATATATACGAGAGATAATGTTTATGTATTTGCTGCCATTAAATTTTTCCCTCATCTGCTAACTCAAGCTAATACTGACAGCAAATTAAAATAGTTGAGTGCTTTTTCTGCATTCTTATGGTGTTTTTTTTAAGTTATTTTGTAATACTAGAATGCATTTGTTTTCTTCACAGCAAAGGAATAGGGAAGACAAGTGCTCCTATTTCTAACAAGTTTGAAGGTGATGGAATAATAGAATTATAGAATGGTCTGGGTTGAAGGGACCTTTAAGAACATCTAGTTCTAACTCACCTGCTCTACACACCTCTCAGACTGGGTTGTTCAAATCTAGGGTAGGTGGATCCTCAACCTCTCCAGGAAACCTGTTCCAGCGTCTCACCACCCTCACAGTAAAGAATTTCTCCCTAATATCTAGTCTAAAATGGATAGTCCATTTTATGGACGTTGTTGCATTTTCACCCTCTCTGTTTTAATGATGTCTTTCTAGATCTATTCAGCAGACAGCATTGATAGCAGTCTTCAAGGTGCTGCAAAGTAAGATGTAGAGGGGGTACACATGGGGCTTCACACATTCTTTGTGGTAAAACACCTGTTTCTCATCAATTAAAGCAATTTATGTCAGTTGTGTTCTAGAAGTGGTACAAAGTTCATTGACATGTCTCACAGCTCTTTAACACACAGTAGTGCTTGCTTATATAATACCATCAGAATAATTTATCCCCAAGAGACAGAAAACATGCGGAAGAGATAACTAATAATCTGGGCTTATTACTATTAGTAATAAGTTTTGATGGACATTTCCACACTGCCTTTCCATGCTATTGCTCTGTGAGTATTACTAGCCTGATTGTACTTGCCTATGTCTGTCTTCCATCATTCAGAATGGAAAAAATTTTCAAGATCAACAGTCAAATAACCAATTTAACCTACCATATCCTATCACTAAACCATAGTTCACCTGTTTCTTTCCAGGAGCATGAACTCCATCATTTTCCCGAAGAAAAAAAAAAAAAGAAAAAAAAAATTTAAAACCTTGACCTCCTCTTCTGCAAAAAAATTCTTCTTAATATCCAGTCTACACCTTCTCTGGTACAACTTGACACTGCTTCCTTGAATTCTATCATTTATCATCTGAGAAAATAAATGGGCGCTATGATGCACGGCAGAAGATCTGTGGAAGAAGCTTTTGCATTTTCTCTCTTGAACACCTATGGTATCCTGAGAGACTAGGAAAGTATTTGAGTCAGGGGCAGTGCAGCTTACATAAATCTAAGGAGGTACAACTTATTTGGGGTTTGGCTTGTGCTTACCGCACCCTATGTGTACTATTCTGGAGAGAGATTCGTTCTAAAAGCTAAAAAGCAGCTATGCCCACATTCTCCACCAAAAACTGTCATGGAGTTAATTAGATCAATCTATGCCTGTGACAGGGCAGCAGGCCCCTGCCACTTCCCTGGCCCCACAAAATGGGAAGGGAGGAAAAAAACAGCGGCAACAATCTATGGAGGAGAACTTATTTTACGAACTATGATATCGGAATACAAGATAATACAATATAATACAATCTAATTGAAATTGAGACTAATAAATCAAATAAGATAGGAGAGAGTTCCTGAGACTGAGTCAAACCTGAAAAGCTTGGAATGGCTAGGAAAGCACCCTCCAGCACCCACTGCCAGGCAGTAAGAGACTGCCCCATCCAGAAGGGTCCGATCCCATGACATCAGTGCAGGGTAAAGCTTTTTTAGCCCAGTCAGCTTAACTAACATTCTTTATTTCAACAGTAAAATATCACATCGAATATCTAGACTGGATTTTAGTTCCATTAAGACTGGTCTCAGTTATGTAGTAATGTATTTGCTTGGACCATACTGCCATTTTCTCCCTTTGAGTGTCAGCACTTTTGAAAGGCTTCATATTTTCTCTGCCTTAGAAGCACCACTTTGTAAATGTAGGGAGGAAATACCTTCTAACACCACAAAACACTGCAAGAACAGGATGAATTTTGTCCTTTTCCAAAACATATCCACCTGGATTTGCAGATTAAGCAATCTATTTCCTTTTCTATCCCAAGATAAAGTAAGGGGGTATACGAGGCGTGGAAGAGTATTATCTGGGATAGTAAGAATGCTATTTGGAAATTTCTACTCTAATTTATTTTTGTCAGCTAATGAGAAGTAATGCTAGTCCTGAAGTCAATGAAGGGATTATGTACTGAATTAACCTTAACAGAACATGTACTTCATCAGGAAGTATTTAATGCGAAATTAAAATCAGCTTTATTCTAAAAACAATTTGTATTTCTCAACTTCTCTACTTAATTACAAATTGTATGGATTTCTTTGAAGAGCAATGCCCTTTCCTTACTGGTGCATATTCAAATTGAATTAGAGCATAAATTTTATAGCAGTCAATGTTTCAATTAGCACTTAATATTTGTAACTGGTTTGTCAATGTATCTTATTGTATTCTTTTTTTATCTCTAGTCACTATTCAATTGATTTCTATTCCCATTTATTGTAACAAAATGAAATCAAGTTTAAATGATATGCTGATTAGATCTCTTCTTTCTTCACCTATAGCAAATGTTGTAAGATCGTGAGGGGAGGGCATTCAAATCTGCGAATTTTTGTTGAAATGGAATTGAAGCTTTTTTTCAGAAATTTATTTTATGTTAAATACTGTATTTGATGCAAGAGCCTTTTTGAGGCCCTTTTAAGGCCACAACATTCAGCTGTTGAGTATAACATACACATATTAATATAATTTCAAGTGCAAGGTCTTGCACTGAGGTTGTGGTAAAAGCCACTCTCAGTAAAAGCTAGGGGATGTAAGGATGGAGCACAGCCATGCCAAAAAGGACCTGACAGTACTGGTGGATGGCAAGCTGGACGTGAGAAAGTAGTGTGCCCTCAAAGCCCCAAAAGCCAACTGTATCGTGAGCTGCATCAAAAGATGCTTGGCCAGCAGAATGAGGGAGCTGATCCTGCTCCTCTGCTCTGCACTGTTGAGGTCTCACCTGGAGTACTGTGTCCAGATGTGGAGTCCTCAACACAGGAGAGAGACAGATCTGTTAGAATGTGTCCAGAGGAGGACCAAAAAAAGGATCAAAGTGATGGAAAACCTCTCCTGTGAGGATAGCCTGGGAGAACCAGGGCTTTTTAGTCTGCAGGAGAGAAAGCTCCTGGGAGACTTCAAAAAGGCCTCTCAGCTGCCCAGGAGATGGTGGATGCCCCATCCTTGGAGATATTTCAGATCAGGCTGAACCAGGCTCTGAGCAACCAGTTCTAACTGTAGATGTCCCTGTTCATGGTAGGAGAGTTGGAAAGGACCCTTAAACGTCATCTAATCCAACTCAGAAGTTTCTGAGATTCTATAAGTTCCAGATACTTTTGTTGTTTAAAATTATTCCATAATATGAGTGTCCAAACTTTTGGGTTCCCTGGGCCATATAGAATGAAGAGGAATTGTCCTGGGCTGCATTTAAAATACGTAATATGTCTAATAGATATATATAACAAAGCTTTTTTAAAAAAATATTTTTTAAGAAAGCATTAAGAAATGGCAACAAATACATAAAACTTTTTGGATATTTGACCCTGTTTTTGTGGAAGTAATACATCAAGATCTGATTCAATGTCAGTAGTTGCAATTACTAGTGAGTTCTCAAGGTGTTCATCAGAGATGTTTGACCATATTTTACTCTTCCTGTACTACACTGTTGAAAATATTTGTTCACAAATGTATGTACTTCCAAAAATGCATTGACAGAATAAGGTGTGATTATGAAGAGAGATGTTTTTCTCTGGTAAAATAGGTTTCATAAGAGTCTAGTAAAGAAATATGATCTATTTTTTCTTTTCAACTATAGTTTTATTGCAACTATGTACATTTCATTTGAAAATTATCTGGTAATTTATATCAGCCAAAAAATTGAATTACAAAATATCCAAAAATCCATGGGTTTTCTGCAATCTTGAGAACTTATTTTCAAATTCCTCTATCAAAAGAGCAAGTACGGCTACATATTTTTCACTGTTCACAGGACTGTGTTTAGTCAATGAAACAAACTGCACAAAATTATTCACCATAACTTGACTCAGCACTGTGCATTTTGCTCCATGCCCTGGTTTCAGCTCAGACTATACAAATCATCTACTGATTTTTTTAGGTTGTTGCTGAGGGATTGATGTGCGGCTGGGAATGGGCCACATTGCTCGGTGTGGCAGAGTCACTGTCATGATAGTCAGCTGCATGCAGCCTGTAGGCCAAAGGTTGGAACTATCTGCCATAGTAATTTAGTCTACAATTGTGGTAGGTGGCTTTGTTCACATAAATGTATGTAATTTACTAGTAAGGTTAACTATGTTACTTTGAATCTATAATTACAATAATTACTGGATATTAGAAGCTAAAAATGATTAAGAATACATTTGCTGTTTCAAATGAATGTATAGGTCAGCTCATTTCCCAGACTGTTAGAATTCTGTGGTGTTTTATACAATTATTTTTGTTTGCTCTATGACAAGGAATATACATATCCACAGAGAAAATGTAAATAGAAAACAAAAAGTACATAAAAAGGAAATGTATTATTTCAGTCCAAGTCATGTGACATCTTAAAGGTGCTCTTAAACAGAAGATTAAACAGAGAGCACTTAGAATTCAAGAACACATTTGCAGGGTGTTTACCCTTTCTCTCCTGCTGCCATAGTTATCTTAATCAGCTAACAGTATGTCCATATCATTATCAGTTAGTATCAGCAATGTTCACAGCTCTGCAAAAGCTGAAGTGATTAATGCTGCCAGTTCAGACAGGGGTTTGCCATTCTCAAAGAATAGCTGACTGTCACCAGCAATGTGACAATCTAGTTTTGCTCTTGATTTATACTGCAAAGTCTGGGATTTTCTTTTCTTTGTAAGCTGCTGTTGTATCCTCTTCAGCAATTGAAGTAAACTCTGCATTACTAGAATAAGCTTGACTTCACCTCCAGTCCATCTGGATAAGCCAAAGGTAAAGCAGTGCAAGACTGTATCCCCAAACATCCTTCTACACTCAGTTATCCCACGTGGTTGTGTCAACTACCTCAGCATCAGTGCTATCTGGGGGTCCTCAGGTCCCCAACTGTTCACTGATTTACACCCGGGACCATTAATTTTGGAGGAGAGAGAGCTGAGGGTCAAGTCAGTGGGGGCAAACTCTTTTCAATGGTGAGCAACAATACAGAAAGGGGCAAGGAGAAACTTGAATACAGGAATACATTGGTACTTAGGTACTACACAGCCTGCTCAAGTTCCTGCAAACAGTGGAGGGTGGAAACTGAAGAAAGAGGTAGGAGAAGGAAGTGTAGATAATCTTTGGCAGTGACACCAGATTAAACTGACTCTAAAAAAAAAAAATTCTCAGTTAAGAATATTTTAGTAACTGCTGTTTTCTTTATATAATTTTCCTCTCCTGTGTAAAAAGTGTGCTCATGGAAACATCCTCCTTTAGATTTTGTTTACTTTATAAAACTGAATTATTAGCTTGATCTACTGAGTGACAATCTCACCATGGCTGGAGGATTACAACTACATATGTTGCTTCGAAAGTAATGTCTCCTATTTATTTCCTTGGAAACTACAACAAATACAAAAAGCACAAGAACTCCACTTCATAAACAAAATTCTCAGCTACAAAACACTACTTTTCAATGCTGTCATCACCATTAGCTATGGATTTTCACCAGATGTGAACAAGAGCCTACATGCAGTCCAAACATGGTTCATCTTTCATGTTGTTGCCACTGCGGAAATGCACCACCCACTGCCTCACTGTGCTCACACCCACTGTTTGATCTCCAAAAATGTTCAGTAAGCATTGATAAATACTAATGGCTGCAATTTTTTTCTGCACAGAGGAATTCTGTGACACCACTGCTTCATAGTCACTTCCATGTCAGAACACCATTTTGTCAGACTGCCCCTCTGCTGCCATCTGTCACACAGCAAGAAAATGTAATGGAATACTGGTAGGAAAGTTCAACCTCCTCATACCATTGACATCTGCCTCTGATATGGTGGATCAACACCATAAAATAGGAGAAGTTACTTTCCGAGTTGCTTTTATATAGGATTTTAAGGTTCCTGTCAACCCATGCCATTCTTTAATTTTATGAATCTATGATATTAAGGAAATAGATTCTGGAAGTAAGAAATTTGAAAAGGGAATGCCTACAGAGGCTCCCTTGTCTTGAAAATATTGTTTTGAGTACTGCTAAACACAGAAAATTGCAAATAACATATATATATTGAGACAAGCAAAATAGAGGATATTTTTTAATCATTTGCTACTACATGTAGCTGGGAATTCTTGGTATTTTCCAAAGAATCATTACTGATTTTATTTCTACATTTTCTTTTCTCAAGTAAGAGAGAAATGGGCATGTTTTACCTCTTCTTTCTAAATATACCACGCTATTTCCTCTCATTCATTTTCTATGTATATCACTGTTATTCTCTTGCCATTAACACCTTTTTCCAGGTGCAATGTGTACATATTTTGATATCATATTTTAATGCAAAAATTAATTTATATTGTTCACACATTATTTACAATCTGTACAGATCATTATTTCAGATGGATTTTTTAATCATCTGTTTTCTGTTGCCTTTATGATTTCAGAAGTGCCATTTTTCCACCCTGCTGAATACTGCATTGCATTTGATCCTATTTCTAAGCTGCTCCATTTCCTTGCAATATTGTCAGCCCCAATTTAATCTTTGCTGTGCAATATATTGAAAACTGTTGACGATGCCAAGAATTTGATGAATTGGGAAGAAAAGAAGAAAAGACTGAGCTACATATTTGAAGTGTGCTTACCTTAGTTAAAATATCAGCACTAATCAGGTGCACTCCCCTCAAACCTCTGACATCTAAGTTGTGTCCTACTGCTGAAACTTCACAATGAGTCCATTATAAGCAAATCCTTCACCTTTTATCACTGTCACTTTCATCTTTACCATCTCCTTCTTCCCATCCCCCACTCCGTCATCAATAGAAAATAAGATCCTAAAGTTCTCAATTCTAATTGAAATAAAGTAATTTTTCCTTTCCTTTTCTTTAGAAAAGATACTGAGAGGACTCTCAGAGATATCATATAGGCGTTATCCTGCTACGCAAGAACAGTTGTGTCACTTTAAATTACTTGAAATCACTTGAGATGTAATTCTAACTAGATGGGAATGGGACAAATATTTGTACTTTCATGCAACAAGGTTAGTCATGCTGGCTGATAGAGGAATTTTCCTGTGGTGACAAATGTCATTTAAGTCATATAGAACTGTTGGATATCTGAAAACATCAAATTCTTCAAATTCCATTAATATGTATGTGTCTAATAGGAAGCAAGATAAATAGCATTTTTATATAAGTCATTCAATATAGAATTAAATTTAATTATTGAAAATATAGTAATTGCAAATAATCTTATTAGTGTTCTGGATAGGTAACTAGAAAAATCAAGATATACATTAAGAATGCTTCTTTGTTGTGCAACAGTTTTAAAGATACTGGCTAGGTCTTGGGGATATGTAGGCTACATTCTACACAGAATTATCTCTACATTATTAAACACTGTATCATAAGTGTATATATCTTCATCATTTTCTCTCCCTCCCTCCCTTTTCCTTTAATTTCTTCTAAGCAAATTCAGGAGTTCTGGATGAAATTAACTTTCAGAAAAAGAGTTCAGAAATAGGAGAAAATCTAGATTTTAAATTGCGTGAAGGGAAGATCATGGTCTTATAACTTCAAAAACTTTGTTCTGATACTTGATGCAGACTGAACCTTACATAATGTTGAAGCACACACTACACAACTGCTACCCTGTCACTTGGGTCAGATGTGTCATTCTCTGAGGGACTTTGCTTTAAGCTGTACTCTATGTCAAAATGAGAACTTCAGCTTTATTACCAAACTAGTTAACACAACATGAATTACTCAATAGCAGAAGGAAAGGACAGAACCCCAGCTGCAGAACTGGTGTTTACATAGCTAGCCTTACCACTTACTTTTTATAGACATTTTTTAGAAGCCACTTTATCACTACTCCCAAGTTTATTTATCTACAAAATAAGATTGATGATACTTTAAATCATTCCCATAAGAGATCTCTATGTTATTTTCAAACTGTTTTCATTATTGATTACCTTACATAAATGACAGCAGTGCCAATTTGTTTTTAACAACGTGTGGATTATATACTTGATTTTCTCTCCACTGCATGTGTATTTTTAGTTGAACTTCATTTGTGATCCGTGATGCTAAATAATAAATGCAAAGGAAAAAGAGTAACATTTTACAAGTTGCCAAATATTTTATCTGAATTTGAACATTTTATTTTATTGGCTACCAATTGTTCCTCTGTTACTTTCTTAATATATTTAATCTTGTTAAAAATAGTCATCATGTTGTTCCATCAAGTATTTTAACATAAATAAACATACTGCATATGATTTTCTGCCTGTTACAATCAGCATTTAGTATACTAGCAATTAAAACAGTGCATTAAAAAGTAAATAATAATAATGTAAGAAGCTAAGGCCAACAAATAAAAATATAATAATTAATCCTTTCCCTTAAGTTTTGATAGATTAGCAATTTTTATTACTTTTCAAACAAATATCATAAGTAAACAAAGGCAGTACACAATCTGTTGGTATGGTTGCAGTTTAGAGCTTAGCATTTTAATAAAGTTTGTGTTTGCAAAGGATTTGGGCTCAATCAAGCTTTTCTGAATTAGTGTAACAGGCTTACTTTATAAACATCAAAAGGCTTGCAAGAATTGCAAAAACAGAGTATAAAAATTGCATATTTATATACAGCTTCAAGGATTTTTTTTCTTATATGTCAACCACATTTTTATTTATTACTCCATAGATATACAGTCTCTGCATTTAACATAACTCTTTCTTTGTTTAAGAAATAACAGTGCTAATGGACAGGAAAAACTCTCAACCATTTAATCTAGCATCAAGCATCATTAGCAACAGCAAAAAAAATTCAGAAAGTAAGTGGAGCCTCAGTAGGAAGTTTTGGCTTCATTGAAAGCAAAAGCAATTTCAAATTATCTTTGGACATCCCGGTCAAACATGCTTTAAATTGAAGAATTTCTTACCCATGCTTCAGGTTTGAATTGCTCATGTACACCACACATCAGTACATTAAAACTAGTTTTCTGTAACATATGTTGATAGAAAGTCCCTATGAATTACCAATAATAGTCATCATATTTTAAGAATTTGACTGTGTAGGCTTCTCAGTAGTCTTTTATGATCCTCTGCAAAATAATTATTTTTACTTCTAAAATCATATGCTGCACTTTGTCACTTTTTTTTTCTTTTTTTTTTTCTTTTTTTTTTTTTGCATAGCCTCTAAAATAATTCTCACTAGAAAACCCTGATTTCTATTTGAGGAGCACTACTTTGGTTTAATATTCTTTCCAGAGGAGGGAGAAAGGAAATTTTCATTTATATTCATCAGAAAACACTGATACATCAATTTTACTCTCACTGTTAGTTTCAAATGTCAGTGCTGCTGCACTTAACACAAATTTACATTTATACTCTATGAATTCTTTATTAGCAAATCCATGTCTCAATTCTAGTATTCCCAAATTGCTGCTTTGTTAAGTTTTTAGAGTATTTACCTGCAGCATTATGATCAAGAGTCTAATAAACTTTTATATAATAGACAGCTACAGTTTTATTAATTGGTGATATAAAGCATGGAAAATGTTTTCCTAGACAGAAAAGAGATACTGCAGAGTGAAAACAGCTGTGATCAAAATATAGTATGACATTGCTAGAAGACACCTCAATGGCATCACACCTCTGTCTCAGCCCGACAGAGCAGCCTCCCCATTGGGTGCTGTGACACCCTCCCCTTCCTCACTCCCCCAGGGAATTCATTCTTCCTGCCACCAAGGCTTCCACTGACTATCACATCTCCAAATAGTTCTTCCTACCCAGGAATCATGGATTTATCCATGACATATTTAGTTTTACTGAGTTCCCACATTCCACCCTATTATCCTTTTAGCAGATGTCACAGCAGTGAAAATGCTCCGGAATAACTGGAGCTTATGAGTTATCTTTGAGAGAACTACCATGTTAGAGAACAGAAGTAAAAACAAACCAACCACTAATTGATTTCTTCTAGAAATGTAATGACAACAATTCCTTCAGACTCATTTCCTGATCTGAAGGGTTTTCTATTTCTCAATCCCACAAATCTCCATATCTAGACATTGTTTTCTGAGACAGCATAGGAACATAAGGAACAAGAAGGAATCACAGAATCACAGAATCGTAGGGGTTGGAAGGGACCTCCAGAGATCATCGAGTCCAACCCCCCTGCCAAAGCAGGATCCCTACACCAGGTCGCACAGGTAGGCGTCCAGGCGGGTCTTGAATATCTCCAGAGAAGGAGACTCCACAACCTCCCTGGGCAGCCTGTTCCAGTGCTCCGTCACCCTCACCGTAAAGAAGTTCTTGCGCACATTGGTGCGGAACTTCCTATGCTCCAGCTTCTGGCCATTTCCCCTTGTCCTGTCTCTGCACACTGCTGAAAAGAGTCTGGCCTCGCCACTTTGCCCCCCACACCTTAGATATTTATAGACCTGGATCAGGTCCCCTCTCAGTCTTCTCTTCTCAAGGCTAAACAGACCCAGCTCACTTAGCCTTTCCTCATAGGGGAGATGCTCCAGGCCCTTCACCATCTTTGTGGCTCTCCGCTGGACTCTTTCCAAGAGATCCCTGTCTTTTTTGTACTGGGGAGCCCAGAACTGGACACAGTACTCCAGATGAGGCCTTACCAGGGCAGAGTAGAGGGGGAGGATAACCTCCCTCGACCTGCTGGCCACGCTCCTTTTAATGCACCCCAGAATACCATTGGCCTTTTTGGCCACAAGGGCACACTGCTGGCTCATGGCCAACCTGTCGTCCACCAGGACACCCAGGTCCCTCTCCACAGAGCTCCTCTCCAGCAGGTCATCCCCCAACCTGTACCGGTGCATGGAATTATTCCTCCCTAGGTGCAAGACTCTACACTTGCTTTTGTTAAACTTCATCTGGTTCCTTACTGCCCAGCTCTCCAGCCTGTCCAGGTCTCGCTGAATGGCAGCACAGCCTTCGGGCGTGTCAGCCAATCCTCCCAACTTCGTATCATCAGCAAACTTGCTGAGGGTGGCCACTACCCCCTCATCGAGGTCATTGATGAAGATGTTGAACAGGACCGGTCCCAGCACCGACCCCTGGGGAACACCGCTGGTTACAGGTCTCCAACCAGACTCTGCACCGCCAATGACAACCCTCTGTGCTCTGCCAGTCAGCCAGTTCTCAACCCACCTCACTGTCCACTCATCTATCCCGCACTTCCTCAGCTTCGTTATAAGGATGTCGTGGGAGACAGTGTCAAATGCCTTGCTGAAATCAAGGTAGACTACATCCACTGCTCTCCCCCCATCCACCCAGCCAGTGACAACATCATAGAAGGCTACCAGGTTGGTCAAGCACGACCTCCCCCTGGTGAACCCGTGCTGACTACTCCTGATAACCTCCTTTTCTTCCAGTTGTCTGGAGATGGCATCCAGCACAATCTGTTCCATCACCTTTCCAGGGACAGAGGTGAGGCTGACTGGCCTGTAATTACCTGGATCTTCCTTCTTGCCCTTTTTGAAGACTGGAGTGACATTGGCTATCCTCCAGTCTTCAGGCACCTCCCCCATTCTCCAAGACCTCTCAAAGATGATAGAGAGCGGTTCAGCAATCACCTCTGCCAGCTCCCTCAGCACCCGTGGATGCACCCCATCGGGTCCCATGGATTTATGAACATTGGTGTTGCCTAGGCGCTCTCGGACCGCCTCTTCCCTGACTAAAGGGAAGTCTTCCATTCCCCAGACCTTCTCACTAACCACCAGGGCCTGGGATTCCCGAGGGGGAGCTTTTTCACTGAAGACAGAAGCAAAGAAGGCGTTCAGTATCTCCGCCTTCTCAGCATCCCCCGTTACCAGAACACCCCCCTCACTTAGTAGGGGACCTACATTCTCCCTAGTCTTCCTTTTACTGTTAACATACTTAAAACCTTTTTTATTATCCTTTACCACCTTTGCTAGATTCAATTCCAGGTGGGCTTTAGCCTTCCTCGTCGCATCCCTGCAGGCCCTGACAACATTTCTATATTCTTCCCGAGTGGTCAGACCCTTTTTCCACATTTCATGGACCTTCTTTTTCCCTTTGAGTTTGTGCATGAGCTCCTTGCTCATCCACACAGGTCTCCTGCCACCCTTTCCTGATTTCTTGCTCACAGGGACGCACCGATCCTGGGCTTGGAAGAAGAGCTGTTTAAATGCCAACCAGCTCTCACAGGCCCCCTTACCTTCTAACACCCTAGCCCACGGGATAGCTCCAAGTAGGTCCCGGAAGAGATCAAAGTTGGCTCTCCTAAAGTCCAGGGTAGCAATCCTACTTTTTGCTTTGCACCTTCCACTCAAGATCTTGAACTCCACCATCTCGTGGTCACTACAACCCAAGCTACCCCCAACTTTTACTTCCTTAACAAACCCGTCCTTATTTGTGAGAATAAGGTCCAGTAACACCCCTCCCCTCGTTGGTTCCTCCACCATCTGCATCAGAAAGTTGTCTTCGACACATTGCAGGAACCGTCTGGACCGCGCGTGCCTGGCCACGTTGCTTTTCCAGCAAATATCTGGATAATTGAAGTCCCCCATAAGCACTAGTGCCTGGGATTGTGACGCTACTTTCAGTTGCTTGTGGAAGGCCTCGTCAACCTCCTCTTCCTGATCAGGGGGCCTGTAGTACACACCCACAACGGTGTCACCCATACCAGCCTGCCCCTTGATTCTCACCCACAAGCTCTCCACTGCTACATCACCCTCCCCCAGGTGGAGTTCAATACATTCTAGCTGCTCTCTCACATAAAGAGCAACTCCACCACCCCGCCTCACCAGCCGATCTTTCCTAAAAAGCACATAGCCCTCCATGACAACATTCCAGTCATGCGAGCTGTCCCACCACGTCTCCGTGATCGCAATGAGATCATGGCCTTGCGACCGCACACAGATCTCCAACTCTTCCTGTTTATTTCCCATGCTGCGCGCATTAGTGTATAGACACTTTAGGGAAGCAGCACCCCCCTGCCTCTCTCCACCACTTTGAACTCCACCCTTTTCACCCATCGAACTCCATTTTGAGCCACGAACTACCCGCTCAATCCCAGTGGCCCTCATTCTGTCCCCTTCCCCCTTCATACCTAGTTTAAACACCTTTCAATGAGCCCTGCCAGTTCCTGGGCTAGGATCCTCTTACCCCTTGGAGACAGGCTACTTCCATCTGCAGCCATCATGCCAGGCGCAGAGTAAATTGCCCCGTGGTCAAAAAAACCGAAGTTCCTGTGCTTGCACCAACTTCTTAGCCATTTATTTATGAGGCGGGTTTTTTGGATGCTCTCTGTATCCTTCCCTGCCACTGAAGGTAGGGAAGAAAAAACCACCTGCACACCCGTTCCTTCAACTACCCGCCCCAGTCCTCTGAAGTCTTCCTTGATAGACCTCAGGCTTCTCTCAGCGACTTCATCGCTGCCAGCCTGAACTATCAATAATGGGTAATAATCAGAAGGGCCAATCAGACCAGGAAGTTTCCTAGCAATGTCCCTGACCCTTGCCCCAGGGAGGCAGCACACCTCCCTACGGGTAGGGTCAGGCCGACATATAGGGCCTTCCGTTCCTCTCAGCAGGGAGTCACCTATGACAACCACCCTTCTGTCCTTCCGGGCGGAGGCAGTCTTGAGGCGTGGGGTCGACCGCTTCGCCCGAGGCAACCTTACAGGTGGACCTCCCTCCACCCCCTCACTCACCTCTCCCTCGAGATTCAGGGCCTCAAACCTATTTTGCAGAGGCACCTGGGGAGCTGAGGATGGTCGGGATGGAGGACGCCCACTTCGCCGAGCTGGTATCCTTTTCCACTCCTCCTCCTCCCTTAGATTGCCTTGCTCTGCTCTCAAATTGCCTTGCACTGCAGCAGGAACACAGTCTACCTGCCGGTTCCCCTCTACTACCTGTTTGCAAGGCGGCAGGGAGTGACACGCTCCACGCAGAGCCTCAGCTGTGTGCCAAGATCTCTGGGCTGATAGGGACTGGCACCACCAATCAATCTCCCTCTCACATTCCTTTATGGTCCTTAGCCTCTCCACCTCCTCCTTCAGGTTGACCACAAGGCAAAGTAAGTCCTTTAGCTGGTCACATCTTACACAAGTGCTGCCTCCATCGCCTGGCACTGCAAGGGCCAGGCTCTGGCACTCATCACAGCCAGTGACCTGCACACTAGCATGTTGTTTTGGGACCTCAGTCTGCACCTCTGCATTCTTCTTGGCAGTCTTTCTTTTACATGTGCAGGGGGCCTCTGTCTGGGTCCCCACATTATTTTTAGAGACAGTAGCCTTCCGCCGGGGTGGAGCCATGGAGAACCTGAAGACTAATTAGCACAACTAGAATAGCCTTAACAGGGCGTGACCGATAAGCCCTACCCTGCTGCTGATAGTGCTGGCCCTGCCCTCGCCCCCTTACCAGGTCGTTAATGGGTGACCCCGCACCTGCCACTTACCTCACAGTGATAACGCCTCTCCTCTCCACCCTGGTGGGCAGCGATGCTCTGACAGGCCAGCTGTCCACCTCCCGGAGGTTTTTTCAAGGCGTTGCCCTGGCAACGCCCCCGCTGCGTCAGCCGCTCTCGCGAGATCTGCCGGGCGTCTCTGTTGTCTCGGGGACCCCCGGAAGAGGGAACCGATCGAGATCCACGTGTTCTTCGCGATCAGCCGCTGCGGCTCTGGCTGAAACAGCTCCGAAGCGGCGATCCTCGGCGAATTGGCCTGGGAAGTGCAAAAGTTATTTTCATATTAAAGTATACCTGTGGCATATCCCTTAAGCTTCAATCCCTTTTGCTATCATTATATTTCCAATATTTGGAAACCATTCTCCACTGTTACCACGCTCATTAAATTTTTTAAAATTATTTTGCTGGCTGACATTTCACTTGGAGTTACTTCTCAATGTGCTACATAGTCCAGGGTTTTGTCTCTTGATAAATTTGAAAAATCTAATGATTCCACTTGGCAAGCAACATAAAGCTTAGTTCATAGAGGAAATGAAACCAAGACAAACAGGAACAGATCCATTACAATCAAGAATGTAAGAGGACTTGAACTCTACTGGGAACAGAAAGTGAACATTTGGGGATAAAAGGATTAACAAACTTCTCCAAATGTTCTCATCAAGTTCTTGAAATCCATAAATTCCAGCTGTCTTTTTCCTCATCATCAGGACAACAAGGTGACAGAAGCTATAAAAGTTATGTCCAGGTGGGCCTACCTTACATGAAAGTCCCTTTATATTTTCTCTCTTAAAAGAGGTATTTCCTGCTGCTACTGCTGCTGATTCAGATTCTCTGGGCTGTGCATTGCCTTTTAATAGCAGGTACTAAGCCTGGAAAGCTACGAAGTTCCAAAACTTGTAGTAGGCATTCAGTTTGATAAGGGTGAGAGTCAAGCCTGTATAAACTCACTGAAAGAATTTCCAGACTTTATGTATTTAACCTGAAAATGGAATTTCTCTGTCATGTTTATTGTATTATTTTTTTAGTAGAAATATGAATTTCTGAGAAGGAAGCACATGTTATTTAGGGACCTGGATGGCTTTTTCATAATTAGTTTGCACTGGTTAGAGCTCTGAAACAGAAAGATTACTCATGTGACTCCACCTAGTGAGAGAAGAAAAGCTTTTGGAGGCAGAGGAAAACAGCCTGGGGAGGGTGAAAAATACCAGAGGAGTGTCAAATAATTCAGAAAATAAAAACAATGGTAAGTATTTTGAGGAATATCTTTGACCAAATGGAAAAATCATATGTCTTCCAGAGGTCCCTTCTAACTTCAACCATTCTGTGATAATATGATTTACCCAATGAGGAAAGAGACCCTATAGTTTGTTGGAAGACTGCACAGTTGCTGAGGTACTCCTACTGTTTGTCTTCAGAGTGAATTATTTTATGTCCACTGAAGACATCTGGTTTATTATCTCCCTTCTGACTGTGTACTGAAAAGCAGCACCTCTGAAGTATTTCGGGATTTGCTTGTTGTCTGTAGGATACTACCTATAAACATGGCATTGAGGCAACTGCAGACAGTTGTTCTGGTTTTGTCAAGGTTTCTCTCAGCAGAGGAAAGAGACCAGGGCCAGAAATCAAAAGCCTCTCTACGTCTAGTTCTCTGTATCCAATTAGCAAAAACAAAAGATGCTTAATTAGTATTTCACAGAGAGCATGTAATAGATGAACTCAAGAGTGGATGAAAATAATTCTTAATAACATGAAAATATTTTCATTATATGGAGAGAGATTAAGAAGAAGGGGTGATATTCCTCAAACACATCTCTGTTAGTGATTACTTGATTCAATCTTCTCACCCACTAGGTGCTATAGTAACATGTTAGTGTAGTTATTAATCAAGGATAGATATTATCAAGATAGTCTTAAAAAGCTGACTTTTATTTTTACTGGAAGTTTTAAAATTTGCATGTTTAAAAGTGTATTTAAAATAGAACAATGTAAGTCTAAATAACTAATTGCCTATAACTGTTTACATTTTTGCACCATAATAATAACTGCAAACATTCTTCTGAGTCTTCATCTAATTTATGATGTGAAAGGTGTTGCTTAAAGTAACAAAAAATCTTGCCCTTAGAGATGCATATTGATGAATATAATAGCTCTTCTTGTTATCTTCAAAAGATAACAAACATGGTACATTTTAATGGTGTGAAATATGAGATGTTTACCCTGGAATTGATTATTATGGATTGGATTTAGACATCCTGCAGATAAGATGATATGAAAGTTAGATTAATTAAATGGACACATGGTTTGCTTCCAAAGTTTGATTTTTATACTGTTGGTTTTCTCCTAATCTTCCTTACAATTTTACTTAGGCACTGTTCACGCACATTGAAAAATAAAGATATTAAAAGGAAAGCACAATACCCTATCTTGATTCTTCTACTGTAACAGGTTACAGTGGATGTAGAGATGGCTAATAACTGAAAGGCTTAGTAAACTGACAGTATTTTCCACTCAATAGAGCACCAATTGTAGATTTCTGATGATTTTGTTCTATTTCCGGTAGAACAAGCCTGGCAGTTAATCTGTTTTCATTTGTCTGTTCTTCCATCTTTGAGTGGGAATATGCTACTGAAAATCTTTGTAAAAATTTGTGGGGTCTAATGATGACAATAAATGTGGTTCTTACTATTTTTAAATGCAAAGCCACCAGGATCCAGTCTGCACAACTGAAACCTATTGGTTTCATTTTTCCTGATGCAAGAGTGATAGAGAAGATATCAGAACTGTGGTAGAATGAATATAGGTTATTACCCTATATTCATTCAGAGAACAGTTAGAAATCAAAGAATCAGAAAAGGAGTGTTCAGATTTCCTGATATAAATCTCTAGTTTCCTTTTAAAAAGATTGTAATTGTCTTCATCAAAAGCCACACTAAAATAGAAGTAAACAACATCCACTTTTCTTCCCTTTCCCCCGAGAAAGTTGCATGTTTCCAGAATTAATTCCAGCTTGGCCACATTGAATTTGTGTTTGGTAAATATGTGCTGCCTCTTTTCTACTACCTTCTTGACTTGTGCTTGGACATTGCTTCCAGAAGGGTTTGCACCATAAGAGTTCTGGGAATCAAGGCTATCCTGACTGTTCAAAAGATTCTTTTTTTACACTGATATTTCTCTTTTCCCTGTTCTCCAGAACCTTCACAATAGTGATCTTGCAGTGATTGGATGAGCTAATAGCAACATAGTCCAGTTATATCTGTACTCTTTGATGCAGCCTGCCTTATCCCAGGGACTTGAGCACATTCTGTCTCCATAAGTAATTTGTAAGCTGATGTTCTTCTAACTTGGATGACACTTTAGTCCCTTAGACCTGCACTTTGTTACAGAATCCCTTGTATAATTCAGCTCTACGCCCATCTGTCAGAGAGCAGCCAAGGACAGCAGTTTCCTAAGGGAAGATAGATCAGAAACAAGTGTCTGTGTGTTAGGGTCACCATCCCACAGGGTCTGAATTTGGTAAGTAAAACAAGGTGTTGGTAACAAGGTTCACAACTGTTCTCAGCAAGGCAAGAAGTGAAGGTCAATTTGGGGGGTTTCAGTCAGAAAGGAAAATGAGATCCATAGAATCATACAATGGCTTGGTCTGGAATCCCCCTGGCATGACAATGCTGCCAACCTCCAGATCTGGTACCAGAACAAGTTGTCCAGGGCCCCATCCAATCTAGTCTTGAATACCTTCAGGAATGGAGCATCCACAACCTCTCTGGGCAGCCTGTTCCAGCACCTCATCACTCTCTCTGTGAAGAGCTTCCCCTGACATCTAATCTAAACCTTCCCTCCTTGAGCTTAAAACCATTCTCCTTAGTCTTATCACTGTCTACCCTTGTAGAAAGTTGATTCTCCTTTTATATACTGGAAGATTGCAATGAGATCTCCTTGCAGCATTCTCTTCTCCAAGCTGAACAAGCCCAGCTCCCTCAGCCTGTCCTCAAAGGGGAGGTGCTCCAGCCCTCTGATCATCTTTGTGGCCCTCCTCTGGACCCTCTCCAACAGCTCCCTGTCTTTCTTGTACTGGGGGCTCCAGACCTGGACACAGTACTCCAGATGGGGCCTCACAAGGGCAGAGTAGAGAGGGAAAATCACCTCCTGTCCCTGCTAGCCACCCCTCTTCTGATGGAGCTCAGGAAATCATAGGCGTTCTGAGCTTCAAGAGCACACTGATGGATCATATTCAGTTTTTCATCCACGAGGACACCCAAGTCCTTCTTCACAGGACTACTATAAGTGAGTTCTTCTCCCAGTCTGCACATGTATAATAATGACAGATTGTATAATTCATTCATACTGGTGAAAGACAAATCTCAAACAGGTGGATTGAGATCCACACCTTAGCAGAGAACTGCAGTTGCAAGCCAAATGAGCTGAGTATTTCACATTACATATTAAAAAAAGTGTTTTTGTGTTATAGTAAAATATCCCTTTGAATAATTATGACTGAGAACTCGAGAAGAAAGTAACATTGTTTGTGAACTCTTATCAGTCTTTGTATTCTATTTCATCAGATCCCTAATGATTGTGTAGTATGATAAACTCATTCTTCTCACAGAGGAGCAGAATCCACACTGGAAACCTAGCAATGACATGAGCGGTACTTTCTGACTTCAAACATCTTAGGGCATTCCTTTGTAACTAGATGATTGACCCATGACGAGTGTCTCTTAGAAAGGTGCATTTTCTTTCTGTAAGGTTTACTACTGAATGTTTGATAGTGAGACTGCTACTTGTTCATAGGCTTCAGAACCACTTTTTTTTTGGCAAAGTGCTTGTAGTCTGTGCCCCATAAACTGCCCACATGGAGATTGAGCTAGAGACACGACTAGAGAAAAATTTGCATGAATTTGACATCCATCCATAGTCCAGAGGCATAGCCAAAATGGAAGACAAGGTTACAGTGTACATATAACAGTTATGTACATTGTATTCTAGAGTATTTGTTTGGCAATCTAAATATCTCATGAAGACATTTTTGCAGATGATACAAGAAAACATTTTTAAAAGCAAAAAAAAATATATTACTGTTACAAAGGCAAACTAGATCTAACATCTACAACAATATGCTTAGAGATTATTTGTAAATATAAAAATTCACTGTACATTTGATTTCTAAGCTGCAGGTTAAAATATGCATACTTACGTGTGTTGCTCTGAAAGTATTGCCTCCTATTTATTTGCATGGAAACTACAATAGACACAAAGAACACAATAACACTATTTCACAGACAAAATTCTAAGCTACAGAACACTATTTTTCAACGTTGTCACTGTCATTAGCTATGCATTTTCATGAGTGATGAACAGGAACCTGCATGTTGTGTTTTTAAAAATCTGTACCAGCGGAGGTGACCCATTATCAGTCACCACTGCTGAAATGTACCACCCTCTGCCTCACTGTGCTCACACCCACTATTTGGTCTCCAGAAACGTTCATCAAGCATCACTGAATGTCAATTTGTGCCATATTTTCTGCATGCAGGAATTCATGACACACCTTTGCTTCATATGCATCTTCACATTAGATGCTATTTTTTCAGACTGCCACTCTGCTGCCATCTTACACATGGCAACAAAATGTAATGGAATATTGGTGGGAAGTTTCAGCTTCTACAGCGATACCAGTGACATCCACCTCAGACATTGTGAGTCAACATCATAAAATAGGAGATATTACTTTCAGAGCAGCTCTTGTAGATTTTTATCTATGTGAATTGAATCTTGAGAAACTAGAGCCAAGGCCTTGAACTAATTGCAAGAACAACAACTTACTCTTAAACTTTAAACTTACTCTTGGCAACTTAGGATGATGTTTTGAAAAGAAACATAAAATGTAAGATTATGTATATCAATATTCATAACAGTATTCATGAATATTAATAATAATGTGCAAGTATAAATTAAAATATGCATAACACTTTTTCTTTAGTGCCTTCCAACATTTTTATCGTGCAAAGACAAATAAGAACAGATGCTTGCTTGCAGTTGTTATTACATTTGACATTAGATGTACACAAATCAGATTACATGGCAAAACTGCAGATTATTATTTTTGTGTCTTCTGTTCTGAGTTTTTTCTCAAGCATTATTTTTCATAATTATATGCCATGCTACTGTAACAGAACAAAGGGTATATGAGCTGAGCCACACTACAGAAAGAGGAATGTATTATCAGTGTGTATAGTACCCATGAGACAAGATCTTAGTTAATGCCCATTCATTTTAGGGACAGTCTATAACAAAGTTTTGAACATCATCCAGTACCCTTAGGGTAGTTTGGGGGCATCTCTAGGGGACCATGACACATGGAGTATTTATATTACAGAAAGCATATTTCCTAGTTGTCTGCCCTACAGGAAAAAAAGAAAAAAAAAAAAAAGAAGAAAAAAAAAAAGTGATAAACTAGAAAACAGCAAAGAAGGGAATAAGAAAGAACTAAAAATAAAATATGAATGAATGGAATTTATATTCTTATCTTCCCCTTTACTTATTGTTAACATATTTCTTTGGACAGACAGTCAAACCGCCTTTCCTCTCTTTGCAGATAAAATAGGCCATGGAAAGATTGTCTTTATATCTCTCCAAGTAAATTTCCAATGTGAGAATATTAGGACATAGCAACAACCAAGAGCAGAGTAGTTGACATGGCAACTGCAAATAGCCAAAGATCTTGTGCAGTCTCTGAAGATGGAAAAAGTTCATTTTCATCACTGAGAAGAAAAACAAAGGAAAATGAAATAAAACAGAAAAAAAAAAAAACACCAAAACAAACAAAAAAACTCTCAAAATTTAGATACAAAAATGCATCCAGTAGTTTAATAAGTGAATTGCCTCTTAGTCTCTTTTATAAGGCAGTGAAATTTTATGAAGAGTAGTGTTAGCATTGTAAATGAGAAATTATTTACTTAAAGGGCTATATTAATTACTATTTCTTGCTGCTGACCTTGAAATGTGAGATATCAGACTTACGTAAACTTTTTGGAAATACTGAGAGGCTGAGGATATAGATACCAGTTTTCTGTGCAGCCTCAAAGAATTATTTATTGGACTTTTCTATGCTGGACATTTTTCTTTCAGAAATGTAAATGATCTCTTATAGAATCACAGAAATGTATTAAGGATTAAAGAAATAACTTGTAAATATAAACAAAGAAAGCTCTATTTATTTCCTTTTCTGACTGAGTGTAAAATTTTAAATTGTACTCCTGAGTAATATGCACTAATTTTGCAATATTATAAAATCTTTTTTTCCATAAGCTAGAATCTCTAGAATCATCTAGATACATTTAGAAAGCACTCAATTTTCATCAATTGTATCAAGTGTTCATAGAGCCTATATACACAGGCTATAGTAGAACTGTGAATGAGATTGAGTTATAGTATCACAAAATGTCGCATTGGATGCATCTGTGAATTAACATAAAAGAGAAGTAATATTTGTAATATTTCCAGTGTTATCTTTATCTACTCCAGGTTCTGATACTCACATAGTGTAGAATGTTGCTTGATCAGTGCTTGGCCAGTGACACTTCCCACAAGACCAGACTGCTCAAAGACCCATCCTGCCTGTCTTTGAACAGTTCCAGGGAGGGGACATTCACAACCACGCTGGGCAACCTGTTCCAGCATTTCACCATAATCACAGTGAACAATTTCTTCCTAATATCTAGTCTAAACCTACCCTCTTCCCGTTTAAAGTCATTTCACTTTGTCCTTTCACTACATGCCCTCATAAACAGTCCCTCCCCAGGGAGGACTTCACAAAAAAATATTTTGAACTATTTTGACACATACAGAAGTGAAGCTGAAAAATCAGGAAGATGATGTTTAACATCATATCTTACTTGTTACTAAGGATTAAAGATTCATTTCTACCTAGCTTCATTTATAAAAACCACTGTACTTGAAGTCTAGGAGACACTGCTAAAGAAAAAAGAACCTTATGGTAGCCTTGTATCAACACATTCAAGCAGAAGAAATAATTCCTTCACACCTGTTTTATAAAAAAGAGATGCACAAGAGGATGAAGGTCTTAATATCTCTCTGGAGCACTTGTTGATTCTTACCATGGTCCCCAAAAGGGGACCTGGTACTTTTCTGAAACATCTTTATTCTCATGCAGTACAGTACATTTCAAAGTTGCCCCTCTAAAGAGATAAACATGGATCCATCATAACTGTATGAGAAACCCAATATCTATAAAGACCATCCTGAGGAGTGTGAAATTGTTTGCTTTCTTGACAACAGAAACAAATGAACACAGATTGTACATCACTTTATATAATCCCAATTGCAACTGGCTGAAACCAAGAGTGCAAAGTAAATCTACTGAAGAAGAAATTCTTATAAGAACTTGATGGGCCACTGCCACTGCCATGTTAAGATATTATCTCCAGTTTAAGATAATAGTTTTAAACCTAACCATCTGATTGATCCCTTGCAAATCACACTCTGGCATCATTTCTGAAACCTATTTTTTTTCCAGTCTCATCAAGACAACTTCATTTCTTTTCTCTAAGAAAAACCAGTCAAAGCAAAACTTATTAAGTCAAACCAATTCAGCATTTTTACATATTTAGCAAAGTTAAACGAGGAGTATATGACTGCTGCAGATGCATTTTAAATCTGTCAGCCACTAAACAAAGCAAAGATTAGATTGCTGAACAATTTATCATTTCACGGACTTTTTATCAATTTTTGATTTTATTTGGAATGCTTTCTATCTTAGGCATAGTGTACTTGAAAAAGTCTTCTTAGGACTCACGAAAGATAAAATAACTCAGTGAAACCTACTACAAAGAGGCTGAATTCACTGTGCTTTGCTTTGCTCTAACATACAGTGAAAGGAAACGGATTATATGTAAACTCCTGCATGCTCCCCTTGTTTTGTAACTCCAACAAACAATTGATTTTTATCTTTAACATATTTGTTTCCATTTGATAGAAGTGAGTTCCACTGATCATCATAAAGGAATCCTTCTAGGGCTTTAGGGCTCGTGTATGTATATGCGCAGCCTTTGGCAAAGTAGAAGGCTTTAGCTCAGTAGCAATGCCTGCTGGGTTGTACAGCACGTTTCCAGATGATTTAGCACACAGCTTCCTATGCTGTGATGAGGCATCATCTGTTAGTCTTCAAGCAATTGTACTTCCTGCTGATAGCAACTTCCTGCTGATTTTTTTTTCACCAACAAAAATATGAAGCCTCCAAAAATCCCCATATGTGTTCTCTGACTTTGTATTATTTCAGATTAAATTTTAGTGATTTGTGAATTTTCTAGGCTAAGACATAATGATAAACAAGCTACCAGAGAAGAGAACAGAACCAATTTACAAAATAGTTTGACTGTGTTAGAATAGAGGGGAAGAAGAGATGTTTGATCATGACTAATGCAGTTATTCATAGTGGTTGGAATAAATATAAACCAAGACTCAAATTCTACAGTGCAGAATGAGGTAATTCCTCTACGGCATAATCACAAACACAACAAAAAAGTGCCTCACTGACTCCTGTGTATTGACCTAATATTGACTACTGTAAATATTAAGCTTCCGCAAATTGTCTGGGGATAGAAATAAAAGCATAAAGGTTTCTGACTGAGTATTCCTGTGTATGCAACAGTTCATCAAAATACCGAATGTTGTTTATCTTTATGCATAGTTTCTCTAAATCAGTATCTCAGCCCCTGATGAACAAGAAGTGATTGTTTCTGAGCAGATGAGTTCATTTGGGTCTTTTTGTGTATTCTCAGAAGGGAAATACAGTGAAAAAAGATTGTTGATTTTGAGAGAGAATTATAATAACATCTTAATTTGAAAGGCATACATGGAATTCTGAACAGTTCCTTAAATTATAAGAATGAATAGCATTCAGTGGAAGCTTGAAACTATATACAATGTGAAACACGCCTAAAATAAAGTTCACATCACTGGAGTGTGGAAATGTGAACTCATTTCAGAAATGTTGCAGGAGGAGCATGCATGTAGAGCACGAGAGGGACAGCAATCTTGTTTTGAACAGAACAGTCTTTTGAATAAGGACACTCAGAACATTAATTAAAAATTATTTTTTAAATATAGTAGAAGGCAGTTAATATGGAATGATTTTATACGTGGGGTTGTTTTTTTGGTGGGTGATGGCTCTACCACAAGCTAGATATTCAAAATCTCTGTAATTTCTGGTTTTTGGAGCAAAAATTTTCATATCATTCACAATAACTTTTCTTTATTTAATGATTTTCTGCATTACTGGAGACTTATTCTTTGTTTTGTTCAGGAGTCTTTTGAAAAGCTAATAGTCCCAGAAATATTGTGTAGACTAACTGTATGGGAACTGCTGAGTCACGGCCTGAACCTCTGATTAATCACCTGAGGCGAGCAATGAGTCAGCCCTGGGAGCACAGGTGAAAGCAATTCACCTGTGCTGCAGGAAGGGGTGGAGCCTGGCTCCACCTCTCCTAGACCCATTTAAGAGCTGACTACCAGTGAGAAGGATTTCTCTCTCTCTCTCTCTCTTTTTGGAAGATCTACTTCACTGGTCTTTCCTGAGCAAGCTTTCCTGAGCAAGCCCACAACACAGGTAAGCCTCCTATTTATTCTCTTTGTCTTGCTGTGCCTAACTCTCTTGCTTATTTTATTATTATAACGTCTTAATATTATTTGATTATGTAATATTCCTTTATATAATTTTCATTGATTATACACTAACAAACACTGCTTTATAGAGGAGGCGAAATGAAATCAGTGAGTCTACACATTTAGGTAGGTATGCTTAACTAATGATGAATTTGGGAAAAGTAGAGAATAGAGACTGTTTTATTGCCATAAACAATAAGAAAGCAACTCAATATGAAAATACAGAAAACTTGGAAAGGAAAGGGAAAAGGGGAATGGAAAGTGAAGGGGAATGGGAAGGAAATGGGGAAGGGAATGTGGAAAGGAAGGGAAAGAGGGAGGCATGGGGAGGAGGACAGAAAAGGGGAAAGGCAACAGGAAGGAGTAGGGGATGAAAGGCTCTATCAGCGCAAGAGATTGGAAATAAACTTCAGAAGTATACAAACAAAAAAATGTTCAAATGAAAATTAGTTTCATTCATAGCAAGCTTTTATGGTTTATTTTTAGGAAAGATGCAATAAAGGTAATCAGGAGAAGACAATCTGTTTCATGGTGCTAGGAGGTGAATGTATTAGAACTATCCCTTAATATAGAAAAGGATTGCAGTAGTCAGTGAGCACACTAGCAAAAGGGCATAACTGGAAATAAGTAAAATTATAAGAAGATTGAACTTTACTATGGTTATTCCCAGACTTACTCATTTAATAAAGCTATTGTTACAAGGCATCATATAATAAAATCTCTATTGCGAACTCATTGATCAAGTTTGCAATATACAGTTATTTCTATAAACTTCCAGTTTCTCTACTTGGTTTTCATAATGTTTCATGCATTCCTTCTGTTTTTCTCTCGTATGTGATGACTGTTATCACAAATCACAATGGCTGTTATTTGAGCATGCTCCCTCTTCCCAGGATAGTTTCAAGGCTCATTAATTGACAGTTCTGGTTATTTCTGAAAAAAAATTTAGTATCTGCAGTGGCACATAGATGTTATTTTACAATTCAACATCAGTATCTTTTCTGGGATCTGCTGCTCAAAAAATTATATCTTTATTCAGATGATAACAAAAAGAAAAGCTATTTGTTCAGTTTGGTCTTGTTTTTTTTTTTTAATACTTTGTTATTTTGTGAAGTGATGACCTTGACTTTACAACAGGAGTATCATTCAAATACCTGAAACTTTAACAGCTGCTTCCTCCAATTTAAATTCCTCTATTATATGTCCAGAGTGATGTGCATTACTGCCCAGGTAAAGAGAAAAAAAACAAATACAACAGTATAATGCATTCCTGCTCAATGCCATTTTTATCCAGCTATGCTACATGGTAACTTAGGATTCAATGTACGGGAACCGTAGAACTGTTTTTTGGAAGTATTAGGAAAAGCAGAGTCAGTTTATTGTAGAAATAAAAGCTAAATTCCCATTAAAAGTATTTCATCCATATTTCATCAGTATCATGTGCAATCAAAAATTAATTATATCTAAAGGGAAAAAAAGTACAGTTTTATTCAGTGTACACAGACCTCTAATTCCTCAAATCATCCTGGATTTCCAAAATGGTGAAATATTTTTTGAATAAATAAGTTACTTAGCTACTTAACAGTAAATATTTCATAGGAGAAAACTGAAAATCTTAGGTTGGCTCATCTCAGTTTCCATCATTTCATATTAAGGAATTTTTAACAGTATAAAATATTTTGGACTGATAATTTTTTTTAATAACTGGATGTGTTGTGATCTTGAAACTCAGGGTACTACTTAAGGTTTCTTACTTTCCCAAGATTTCTAACACTGGCTCTTATTTTGTTTGTTTTTTCTCTTATTTCCTTGGTTGATTTGGTTTGTTCTGTCTTGAAACCACTGTTTTTGAGTTTTCACTTTTGTTTTTGAATTATTTTCATTAGGAATGCAGTTTGTTTTCTTTTGAAGCAGCTCATATATACTGTTGAATGGATGTATTAAAAAATACACTATGTTAATGCTTGAACATACTTTATATAACTACACAATTAAGTGAACCTGGTAGACAGTAGGTAGACTAGCAAAATTAAAGCCAGTTATCTCCATCTTGTGCTCATAATCCTCTTGTAACTGAGAACAAATGCTGTGCTCATGGATAATGAGGAATAAACAAAAAAGACAAATAAATATCGAAACAAAACAGAAAACCTCAGACAAAATAGTGATCTGTATTGTGAAAATTTGTATTTAACTATCTGGACCATCTGATATTAGGAAAGTACTTAGGTTGCTCCAAAAGTAATGCCTCCTATTTATTTCCATAAAATATACAAAAGATACAAAGAACACAATTACACTATTTAATAGAGCAAATTCTTGACTATGAAACACTTTTTTAACATAGTCACCACCATTAGATATGCATTTTTGCCTGTGATGAACAAGAACCTGCACACACTTTTGCTCTATATGCACTTCCATGTCTAATGCCATTCTGTCAGACTGCCCCTCTGTTGCCATTCATCACACAGCAACAAAATGTAGCGCAATACTGATGCGAAGGTTCAACCTCTACTGCCATAACACCAACATCTGCCTCATTGTAGGCCAACCTAATAAAATAGGTGGCCTTACTTTTGAAGCAGGCCCTGTAGCTTCAGATTTCTTTCAAATATGGACACAGAGATACTGACATGAAAAAGGTCTTCCTCAAGATGCCTTGTGACAAACCTTTAAGGTGGATTTACTGAATGACAAACTTTTACTTTCAGATATATCACTATTCACTATGAGAAACAGTCCCACAGGTGATATGACATTGTGTCAAAAGAATTTACTCTATTAAAGATAACAACTGCAGATACCCATTCTTGCTTCCAAAACATTGTTTTGATCCTTGATTGACCTTTCCATAGTTACTGTGTCTGTATTCTTGGGATCTTCTGTGTAGCATCAGTGCACCAACATGCGGTGTTTGATTAGGGTGTCAACATGTTTATTTCTCACTTTTTCTGATGTATATCTGTGGGATGTTTACTGACTAAGATTCCATTGTGATATACCCTACTAAAATCCTAGAGATGCTTTTAGAACCATATTTTTCATTGACATTCTCAAGAAAACCATGACCACAAATATAAAAGGATCTTGCTACCACAGTTTTTTTTTTTCTTTATAACCTACCTAGTGCCTTTAGGGCTGCAGTGCAGCAAGCTGTAAATAATATATGACATAAAATGTGAAATACTGGTAACAAATGAGTTTGGTAGGAAAAACAAACAAAAAAAGCTGATTACAAGCATCTTTTAAAAGAAAAAAACAAAAAGAATTGAAACATAATTCCAGGATTTATGATATTGTGAATAAAGTGATGGTATTGGGGAATATAAATGAGAACTGAAGAAGTAAATGACAAAGACTTACAGCAACTACTATGGAAAAAATACTGGAATAGATGACTTACTTTAATAGAAGAATCTGTAATAGGTATCAAAATTTGAATTACTTTACTAGGCATTATCATTCTTTATTACTTAGATTACACTGTAAAAAAAATAATCCTAGGGTGACACAGTATTATTTAAAAGCATTATTTCTATTGTTATACAGTGGGATCATTGTTCCATATATTCTAGCAAATCCTTTGATATGCAGTTTTCAGAGTAATTTGCATTTGAGTAGAAATGAAACTTCACACTCATTATCATGTTTAGAAAAATATAGCGTTATAAGACAGAGATCCTCTGAAGCTATGCAGAATACCTTCCCACCTATTTTTAAAACAGGGACTATAAAAGAGTGTGTCTGAAAACATACTAGTGAAATACAATGTCTAAATGTTTGGTGGTGGTACAATGGTATGGATGTACAGTGACTGAGATCTTTAATTGTCTGAGTTAATTGTCTTTAATCAGGAACATACAGTTAACTGCTCACTGATGGTTCTGTTGGAGAACAAATGTTATCCATAGATCAATATTATTGAATATTCAAAATCCAGTCATTTAAAAGTATAAATATTGACTTAACTGTCTTAGTTCATCCATAATCCTATATAGATCTTAACATTTTTGTCTTGAGTTACTACTGTCCATTAAACAAGAATAGTAATGATAACCATCTTGCATAAACATGGTAAAATTCATTCATGCATATGGTGTCTATTACACAGACTCATTCATAGAATCACAGTATCATAGAATGGCTTAGGTAGGATGGGACCTTTAAAGATTATCTAGTTCCAACTCCCTGCTATGGACAGGGCTGCTCCTCACCAGATCAGTCTGCCCAGGGCCCCATCCAGCCTGGCCTTAAATGTCTCCAGAGGCAGGTCATTCATGGGTTGTCTGGGCAGCCTATGCCAGTGCCTCACCATCTTCTGAGTAAATTCTTCCTGACATCTATACCATAAACCTCCCCTCTTTTAGTTTAAAATTGTTCTGCCTTGCCCTATCACTATCTACCCATTTTTTAAAAATTGATTTCCTTCCTGCTTGTAAGTTGCCTTCAAGTACTGAAAGGCTGCAATTATATCTCCCCAAAGCCTTCTCTTCTCCAAGCTAAAAAAAAAAAAAAAAAGCCCAACTCCTCAACCTAGCTTTACAGGAGAGGTGCTCCAGCCTTCTGACCATCTTTGTGGCCCTCCTCTAGACCTGCTCCAACAGCTCTGCATCCCTCTTCTACTGGCATCCCCAGATCTGGATGCAGTACTCCAGATGGGGGCCTCACAAGGGAAGAACAAAGGGGAACAATCACCTCCCTTCTCCCTTCTGGCCACTCTTCTTTTGATGCAGCCCAGGACATTGGGCACATGTATCTTTCATCAGAGTCAAAATGACTATTCAGTGAAATGTTTTTGATTTCAGATTAAGACTGGCCAGATAAATACTCCATACACCCTCTTTCATATGAGACACATGTTTTTCAAACTCACAACTTACTGCTTTGGCAGGAATAAGGTGAGACACCAGATTCTTTTTCAGAATAGCAAACACACAGACTGTAATGCAAATATGATTTTCTCACCTAGCATGTCTGAATCTCATTTTTTTAAAATGAATGATACAGTTTTTGTGTCATGCAGTTTATTTCCATCAAGTTAAACACAACTTTAACAAACTTGAAAGCTAGTGATAAGACTATTACATCATCAAAGTTTAAAAGTATCCTGAAATGTACAAATATTTCCAAAACTAAAAAATGTCATAGAAAGATACAGTGAAATCAGCTTGATTACCTGCATGAGTTAGTTAACCAAATTAGCATTATAAGATTTATAAACGATCATAAAATTAAGTGAAAAAAACTGTGTCCCATTCTATACTGCTGCAGGCCACCACAAGGCCTCACTTCAATCTCCTCTTCTCTAGGCTAAACAAATCAAGGGATCTCAGCCACTCCTTGTGTATATTGTCTTCCATATCTTCAGAGACCTCCTTCAGATGCTCTGTAATAGTTTTATGTCCTTCCTATATTGTAGCACCCAAATGGCAGCAGATCTCTTTGCAAGGCTTCCTCACCCTTGAGGGAGTCAACAGCTTCTCCTCCTATGTTAGTGTAATTCATAAACTTACATAGTATACCTACAAGTCCTGTATCTAAGTCATTGATGATAGCATTAAAGAGGACCGGCCCAAAAAAGGAGCCCTACAGAACCCTGCGAATGACTGGCTGCCAGCCTGATGTAGTCTCATTTGCTATGACCTGTCAGACAACTGTTCATCTTGTTATTTATTTGTCTAGCTGTATGCTGGCCATTTTATCCCAAAGGATACCATAATTTATAAGCATATAAGGGGTGAAACCATTCTTGGCAGTGACCTTTCCTTAGCAGCTGTGGAGGGAGATGTACGGGGGAAACAGCTCTCACTTTTCCCCTGCATAGTGTCCCATGACATCAGCAATGCCAGAGTGCCAGCTCTTTTCTTCCAGAAAGTGGTTTTCATGGCTATTACATGAAACCTCAGTGCTTTTAAGAGGGAAAAAGTGATTGATTCTTCCCCTACTTTCATTGTCAATCCATATGGTTTGAAATACCTGATTCTCCCAAAATCGCTTATAAAAATTGCTTTAGAAGGATCCACAACAGATTATGAATAAGCAGTTAACCAAACCAATCATACCATAGTTATAAATGTGAAAGCATTTGGCAACAGAGTTTAACCAGATTTCAGATGTTTTCTGTCATAAAAGCAACATTTTAAGGCAGCTTTGTAAAAGGAGCTGTAGGAAGCACTCATTTGCATGGACTTCTGGGGAAAAAATATGTTCAAGCTTGACAGTGCTCTACTATTTAAGGCAATGATATATTAATAAATGAAAAATATTCATGAGTCCATGTTTTTAAAAATGCTTTTTTTTTTCCTAACATCAATGAATACATATTTACTGTTACACAGATATCCAAAGACAACAACAGTCCTGTTTTTCATTTCAGACATATCAAAAAAGATATGGTCAGACGCATTTTCTATCTAGGTCACTGACATGAATGACTCAGTTCTTCATTAAAAGAAAATGTTGCTATTTGGTATTTGTCCAAGGGGACATGAAATGGATTTTTAATGTTCAATTCATAGGAGAGACCATTTATATTTAGAATAAAACTGTATGCTAGAATGGAACCTCCTACATACCTAGAAAGAATATATTTCAGTAATGGGTATACTCTTCCCTGAACATGTGAGACAAAAGCACTGTTTTGCAGAGGTGGAAAGAGAAAGATGATTCCGGAAATTTCTTCCCATCTTCTAATGCTTTATGGAGCTACTCTCCTGGCTGCCAAAAGGTAACCACTGGCACAAACTCACCTCTGTTCCTCAAGCAACAGCAACCAAAGTGATATGCAACACCTATGCCCAGCTCAGAGCTCTGTTCCTGCTGACCTCCCTGCCTCTGGGAACGGCAACTGGAGTGAAGATTGTGATACCTGTGAGGGAGGCAGAAGAAGGATGAGTTTGAGATTACAGAGATATGAACAAGTCTTTAGATCTTCTTGGGTTGCCTGGTGGTGACGATGTCAGGCCACAAAGGAATGCAAAAGACTCTGACTTTCATCTTATGTGATCAAATGACTGAGGTAAGTCAAGATAATAAACAACTGCTTTGCTACAGAAGAGCTGCAGCTTAAACTGTGGAATTCAGACATTTTCAATTTCAAGTGACATTGCACAGTGCTGTGATGAGAACCAGTACTCTTCCAGAAAAGAGGTTCTTATATGTCCCTCAGCAATAAATCCTTACATGAGGGAATTTTAGTTCTCTGCTGGGCCTTTCTTTTTATTATCTCAGTGTCAGATTAAACATATAGGTATACAATGAGACCTGTTTCCAGGAACAATGACCTTTGCATTTATATCCTGCTGGACCCACCACAGTGCATAGCCTGCTGGAAGGCTGCTTCAGGCAAAGGCGCAAGTCATGGTGCAGCTCATGTCCATTCTGCCTGGAGGCTGTTGATCCCAGCAGTCACCTTTGCCTGCATCTGAACTTCTCTGCTTCAGGGATTTACCAGCTGCTTTGCCTTAGACGGTGAAATAACCTCAAGAGTGTTGGAATATTGGAGCAGAACAGCAAAGAAGAAAGTTGACTCAAAGAGGAATGCAAAGATATCAAAATATAAGTCTTAATTCAGGGGAGTATCTTCAAAAGAACTGCTGATATTTCCCATTTAAATACTAAGACAGGAGGCAAATCATTTACTTAGATTTTAAGTGTTGCATCTTTTGTTGTATTAATGATGAAATGTGATGTGGAATTCACATCTAAAAGAAAATTAGGGGAGACAGATGGCAATTTTAATCCAGTCTACAGAACACAAGCATTTAAAATTAAATATTGTATCAGAAACTTCAATATATGGGGCTTTTTGACTAGAGGAAATGGCTTTTGGATACATAAACAGCTCTATATTTAAAAGAAAACTTGCTTTGACATGGGAATGTGATAATTGTGTATTAAAAAATTTTGTTAGACTGAAAATTGTTCCCCCTCACCAAGTCTTTATTCAAAAGCTAATGTAATTCATTATACCTATAACCATCAAGTAAAAAGCAACAGAAAAAAAAAACACTTCTTCTAGATCACTGAAAGTTTAAGATAATTAATGGAATAGTTCAGTTTGAATTGGAAAAGACCTTTAAAGGCCATCTAGCCCAATTCCCCTGCAACGAATAGGGACACCTATAGGTAGATTAGGTGCTCAGAGCCCTATTTCATCTGAGAGAGGTCCATTAATATCATCTACTAATTCCTTCAGCCCTCTAGGATGAATCTCATCAGGTCCATTGACTCATGAACATTGAGCTGATACAGCTGTTCCCTTACGATGAGTAAGTGTTGGAAGGGATGTTAAAGATCATCTATTTCCACTTTCCTGCCATGTACAAAGACACTTTCCACTCTCAGCCTGATCTTGGATGCTATGGAGATGGAGCATCCAGAATTTCTCCCAGCAATCTGTTCCACTGCCTCACCACTCTCACTGTAAATAATTTATTCTTAATGTCTAATCTAAACTAATGCCTTTTAGTTTAAAACCTTTACTCCTTATCCTGTTGCTACACTTTATTGCTACCTGATAAACAGTCCCTTCCCTATCTTTCCTATAGGCCCCATTAAGTACTGGAAGGCTGCTTAAAGTCTCCCTAGAGCCTTGTCTTCCCTGTGCTGAACAACCTCAACATTTTCAGCTTCTCTCTGTAGGAGAGACGTTCCATTGCTCTGATCACCTCTGTGCCATTCCTGTGGATTTGCTCTAACAGATCCATGTCTTTCTTCTGCTGGGGTCCCCAGTCCTGCATGCAGCACTCCAGATGAGTTCTCATGGAAGTGGAGCAGAGGGAGAGAATCACTTCCCTCGACCTGGTGGCCACACTTCTTTTGATGCAGCCAATGACACAACTGGCTTTCTGAGCTACAATTTGCTGGTATATAACAACTTTCTGCTTGTTTCCAAGCTTACTGAGAACTGACTACTCATTTTCTTAGATTTTTTTGTTTAGGACTTGTCCAGGGAAACAATTTTCATTCTAAATTCAGTGATTATTTTCCCCATGATGATCTGTAGTTTGAATTCCTTTAGGATAGAGGATATTCTTCTGTTCATCAATTGTCAGCCCTTTGGCCACAAGGGTCTTCTGAATTTCATTTATTCATTTAGTATATCTGCCTTAATTTGCTGTCTCGCTCCAGTTTATAGGAGGGAGAGGAGGTTGTTTGATATCTGTATACCCGGCATGAGATTAAGAAACACGTTCAAATGTTGGTCTGACCAGTTTATTACAAATCTTAATCAGGGAGATGGAGGGGAGGACAGACACTATTACAAATTAGGGTGATGGGGAAGGGAAGAAGAGCGATAGGAAAGATAGGAAAGAGGCAAGGAGTCTTTATAAGAATCAAAAGGGAGATAGTCACCACCATGTGGTTCGTAGCTCAGTCTTCAGTAATAGTGGCTCATCAGGCATTGTTCTGTTGACTACTACAATGACTATAGCGATGATGGTGACTTCTTTCCAATGGTAGTACAAACTTATAAATTCAAACTGGTTGAGTCAACTCTTTTTGGAGTGACAGTTTCTGGCTCTTGGATCTCAGCAGGAACTTCCTTTGTTCTCAGCTTCCCGGCCTTGTCAGCAGCTAAGAGGGGGCAGAGAGGCGCCAGCTTGTATCTCGCCTTCACAGGATGCAATGGTATCATCCCCCAATCTCCCAAAAGAAGTTGGAGTTATTTAGTCACAGGCTAGATCTTTCGCCAGTAAACAGTCCTGAGCACTCTTTTTCAAAAGCAAACAGCTCCAAATAAATGCTTTCAAATGTAAAACTGTCCACACAGTGATGTTGATTGCCACCCACTACTCATCTCCTAGACAAGTCAGTCTTATCACAAGAAATACCTCAGGAAGCAAGCTTTGAGCCAGAAATCAAAGAAGGATTCATACCTTTGCATGTTAAACGTTTGGACTAGCTGTAACCCATTACTAAGGTTGAACATTGCATTCTGCTTTTTAATAGCAAATTTTATACCATACAGTGCTTAACAACATCATCACATTATTTTTTACCATCTTTTTTAATCATCAAAGGTTCTTTTTAAAGAAAACATACTTCATGTGTCAATCTGCACTTTCTAGTATTAATGGGCTATTTGAAAACAGATAGAAATTGTGATGGCAAAAATTTTCCATTATGCTATTTTGCTTGTTATATAAGCTTTTTCTGCTGTTACATGAATAAGTATTTAGCATTATAGGTGTTACTGTCTAAAATAGATGTTAATTCATTACTAATTATTTTAGTATTAAAAACCAAGTTTAAACATTGGTCACTTGTGATTGAAAATTGGTTTTGCAAGAAAAGAAAGTAGCCTAGAACACAAGTTGGAACAAAGTATTGGTTCCCTGTTCTACATGTTCATTTATTAAATGAAGAGATGCGATTGATTAAAATTTTGTCTAGCATCTTTTTTGTTCATCATTGGAGTCTAAAAGGAGTGAAATAATGATTTGTCTACTTTTTTTTTACTTTCAAAGTTGGAAAATAGGTTGTTTTTTTTTTTTTTACTTTATAGAACATCATAAAATAAAAGCAGATAACTATACCAAATGATTATGTAAATCTTAATAGGAAGAGTAAATACCTCTCATGAAGGTATTCAGTAAGTTCTTGAATTCACCTGAGAAAGGCAGATTTTCCACATCTTTACAAGTTAAAAACTATAGAAATGTTCAGTTAAGATAATGGAATACTGTTTTTCTTTCATTTTAAAAATAGTTTTAAAAGTTTTCTTACCTGATAACAACAAAATTGATGTAAAAATGATATAGGGGTGGTGGAAAACTGTTTGATGTAAAATCTTAAGAAGAGCGAAGAGAAGGTAGTCTTCAAAGGCCTGAATGTAACGCCTCTCACAATGTAACTGCTAAAAATAATACAGAAGGTAAATGATGCTTCACTTCAGAAAATCTTTAGTGGTATATGAATACGAGCTAAAGATATAAATCTGTGCTTGGACTAACAGAGTTATATGCTCCACAAGCCTGCTTTAGAACTGTTGTTGCATCAATTCATGTTTTATAACCCAGTTTTTTGCCTCTGCAGAGTCATGAAAGAACTCATGCAGCTGAGTGAATCTCTCTCTTATGATCTAAGTTATTTTCAAGACTCAAAGCTCTTGAGAAAAAAGTAACATTTAAAAAAATACCTCTATCCTCTTTTTTTACTTGTACAGTAGAATTTCAGTCAAAGGAATTTACACAGAAAGAAAAGACTGCTGCTTGAATTTTTAGCACCGTAATTTTTTTAAATATATTTTTGTAGTGTTAATTTTAGCTGTTTTCAGTGATTTGTGGAATGGTATTGATGAAGAAGGTCTGGTGCACGTCTGTGCTTTAGAACATATCTTGATGATTCTAAAGATCAGTGATCGTTTTGTGGATTTCAGATTTCTATAACTGAGGAAGAGAAATGAGAAGCAATGCCTGACTCCAGAAACTCTTTCTAGATTAGCACTGCACATAAGTTTGGGTAATTAATGAAAATGAATCCCTACTTCAAAATGAAAGATTAAAACTTTTGTGTTCCATATTTAGTTCTTTAAACTTTACATTTAATTATTTCAGTAGTAGAATATCAACTAGATTTTGTTCCCTTTTCAGGAAAAGAGATGAAGTATCACCATACAGGAATATAAGATGGAAAGAGCAGTAAGAGCTGGAGAAGAGAGAAATTGATCATAATGCCAGTAATATCATCCTTTTGTACTTTTACCTGAACTACCTGGCAGCAAGTAAAATTGATATTTTTAATCTGAATTATGGCATTACATTAATTTTCTGTACTTGCTGTCAAATTGTAAGAACAATATTTCTGCAAGATAAGTGACTTCTATATGAATATCTCACACAATCTGTTCAATTAAATGTTTTTGAATGAAGAGATATTACCAAGGTTTTTAAAGTTTTATAAGATTTTCTTCTCAATATAATGACCACATCATTACAACATAGTATGTAATTATATTTGTACTTGAGCTTAGATTCCATGTGCCTGGATGGAGTGATTCAATTCCTACTTCATGATTATGCAGTGTCATAAAAATTGAAATAAATATGCTACAAAGCAAAATGTGAATAGCATAAGTTATTACATAGAGAACTCATTCAGTCCAAAGTTGCTTAATCATCATATGTTCAGTTTATTACTTCATTTTTTTCCTTTTATTACTCTCAAGAAATTAGAATAAACTTTATAGGCTCTTAAGCTTCTGATTTATTTTATTATGTAAACTAGACTACAGATCCATAGTCTGTAGATTTCCATTATTAAGCTGTTGACTCTTGGTTTGGAGAATAATTTTTTGAGAAAATACTTATCAGTTGATCACACAATAATGTTGAACTTGTTCAAGAGCATATTGTAAGAAGCTACTCAGAGTGAAAAATGATATGAAAGTCACACTTATATTAAACAACCATAAGAAGATTAGGGGTACTTCTAAATAAGCAAAAGTAGTTTAAAAATTAAAAAAAAAAAAAATACTCTGAAGACTTCACAGTAAATATTTGTTTCTATACGAAGCCAATTCTTTCTCACTTGAGTGAAGCCTTATCTTGGGCCATATATAAAATGCATAATAGACAACACTTTTCTTTCTTTTATTTTTCTATTAAAAAGTTAAAAAAAAAAAAAAGGCAACAAAACTAGTGGAACATTTGACCCCATTTTTATGAAACTAATGCATCAATGTCAAGCTCAATGGAAGTGGCTGCAATTATCAGTGAGTTATCAAGGTGTTCATCAGGGATTTTAATGACATTTCTCTGTTGTCATGCTTCATATCTTTGAAAATAGCTGTTCACATATGTACATACTGCCAGAGAGCAAAAACTATAAAAAGGCACAATTAGGAAGTGAGGAGTATTTCTCCCTGGTAAAATAGAGCTTTAAAAAGTCTATTAGAGAGACAAGATCAATTTTTTCTTTGAGTTGAAAGCGTGATTGCAACTTTATATATATTCAATTTGAAAATTCACAGGTAATGTATTTATGTTAACTGAAAATTAAGTTGCAAAATATAACAAAAAAATATTTTTGAGAAATCTTGAAAACTATTCCCAAATTCCTTTATTAAGAAATATTCAGCCATGCTTTCTGTTTCACTGATCAAAGGAATGTGTTTAACCAACATATCAAATTGCATTAAAAAAATTACCTTAATTTGTGTTTGAAATAAAGCTTAAGCTATAGCAAACACTGTTATGATTTGGAACTATCACATGTAAGTTGATTTTCAACTTGAAAACATGTTTAATTAATCCACAGAAAAACAATCAATCAAATCCACCAAAAAACACATCACAAAGTATTTTAAACTTTTGTGATTTTTTTTTTAATGTTGATGAAAGTTATGGGCATTTTTTATTCAGTTAACTTGTTATGAAATTATTTTAAGAAAAGACACAAACCCAAATTCAATTATTAAACAAGAAAACATATGTCTGCTTAGTAATAGAAAACGTATGCTTTCACAGGCACAAACACATAACTAGGTTGATACAGTGTTATCAGCAATCACTGCATTTTACTCACAAACTGGCATAAGCATGTGAAACCTGCATGTATTAAATATGGCAACTCAACTGAACGTGTGGCGGGCATGAGAGGCAGAATCAGCACTGCACCCTCCCTTCCGCAATGTTCTTTTGTTGTCTACACCAGTCACACTGAAGCTATCCACAACTGACTCATGAAAAATATCACTTAAAAAAAAATCACAAAATAACTTTAAAAGTTTACAATGCTTTGTGGTCAATTATTAGCTCTCCAGAGCCCATGAGCTGGACAAATCTTTAAAGTTTAGACACTTGTCACTGAGCTGAACTGACTTCTGCAGAATGTTTTTTCTGGTTGAGTACCACAACTTTTAGACAGAATTTTTATTTTATATTATGACAGAAGTGTTTAAAATGCCAGTTAACACCTATAAGAAGATGGAATTCTTCCTATAAGATTAACATTGGTAAGTGTAAAGCCATCCTGTATATGCTGGAAAATGCTGAAAATAATTGCCTGTATGTTACTTTTTTTGGTCTTTAATTTTTTTAGTAATTAAATATGAAAAATTCATTTCCTCCTGCAGCTTCTTCACACAGCGAGTGTTTAACTTCGCTATTTTGACAAATGTTCTTTTGAAGATGCTTGTGGATGTGTTGTTCCCCATTTTGGGGAAAAGCTAAGAAATCCAATGAATTGACATCAAAGCATTTCATAGTAAAGCCATGTGATTTTCTAGTGATATTGGCTCTTGTTACAGTACAAACTAAGTGATTACCCAACTTATACTTATGCTGAAGACATGCAAACTTGTTATCATCAGGAAACTGTTCGTTCAGTTCAAGCAACTTAAAATAAATCAGCAGTGAAGCACTTTTTTGATTTATTAATTATACATAATTATACTTCAATCCTTGAACTACAGTCAGGATACAATTGCAACAGATAAACCATTGTCCCAGAGATTTAGAAAAAGTTAAAAGCCTAGAAATTCTTAAAAATCCTTCTGTGAAGACTTCAAAAATTCTTATAGACAAGATGACAGCAAGACTTTTTTCCCTTCATTTAGTTGTTTCCCCACCTTTGGGATTGTTTCACTGCTTGCACAGCATAGCAGATGTGGATGCTCATTAGTGTCGATCTGTGACACTCTCTGTAATAATGCGCTACATCCTTACATGTTCCAGTCATGTTCCAGTCATTTTAGGAAATGCTTCCTGCTTTTAATGACTTCAACAAGCCACAGATGTGGAGACAGTCTTACTTTTCCTTGACATATCTGACATCAAGGTAAATGGGAATACTGATCTGAGGCAAAGTACCTGCTATTTTTTCTTTCTAGAGCTCAGACTGGAGAGAAATGTTCTATGAGGCTACATCAGAAAAACTACATCAGGCTGCTTGGACTTTTTTATTACCATGAACTGAGAAAAGCTATCTTGATTGATATAGAGTTATCTTTCACTTGTTGAGATGCAGGAAGTCATTCAGGGCCACCATGGACTGCTATGTGCATTCTATTTGTAATTGAAGATTTGATTAATGATAAGTAGGCTTCAATGAGATTAACAAAAGAAGCAAAGGCCAGCTCCTGGCAAAATTTCAGGTTACTCCTTTGACTGCACCTTTATTTTAAAAAACCTCATTTTTCATAGTAGAACAGATACTATTTTTTCTACACTTAATCATAAAACTCAAGCCATTTGCACTACACTTGAAAGCTTTACACGGTCTAATTTGCAGGCAACGTTATCCACCATCTACAGTCATACAGTGTCCTAGTTCTGTTCATTTCTTGTCATCTTAACACCTCTAATTGGAAAAATCAGATGATTTTCCAACTTCAACTGCATAAGCCAAAGAGAAAACACTGGCACTGAACATTTTGCAGCCCTCCATCAGTAACTGGAAGCACTGACATAATTAAAGATCAACGTTTTAACCTTATGAAATCACCTACAAAATCGTTGAAATAAAACTGCATGTTTTTTTTACTTTTTAGTTTTGTTGCTAAAGGAGAGTGATTTCCAAAGTTCTATACTCTACAATTCAAATCATCACAGTCACTTTTATACTTTCCTAAAGTACAAAACAAACGTTTATATGTCAATACTTAAAGCATGGACATTTTGTAAGTGTTTGGGAAATTGAATTCTAATTTACACTTATCTATAACCATTTGAAATGAACACCATCTCCTACAAACTTTTTCCAAATCTGTATTCTTCAATTGTATTTGGGGTCATACTCCATATGCAACCTACTGCAGAAAGCATATGAAGATATATTTAAGAAGGACTTGACACTGAAGATGATTCAATAACTTTAAAAAAAATAAAAGGGAATAATATAAGAAGGAAACGTGTTTCTTTTGTTTGTTTGTTTACCTTTGACCTGCTTGTTAGAAACATCTACCATTATTTTAATCCAGAGAGTTAACTGAAGTTTGTGAAGGTAAGGAGAATACTCTTTTCTCTTGAGTCATTAGTATTTGACTATTAAATTATTTCAAGTGTATGAAAATGCTTGAGAAATAGAACATATTATAGACACATAGAAATATAGTGTGAAAACTTGATATTACTGCATGATTGTATTCATAGTAACAAACAGACTAACATTGCTGTAGTGCTTTTTCTCTGGGTTCAGAACTTCAACATCAATTAAGTTTATTTGCTCACATGCTTAACCTCCTTAACTGTTACAATGAAGAGTAATTCAAATATGGATTAATTGATGAGTTCTCATACATAATTACAGAGTTCGAATGTTAATGAAGATCACATGTAAAAGTGCAGATGCATTTGATTTTTTTTTTCTTTTAAGGTTCTCAATTACTTATTCTATGCTTATGAAATCTCTCTACAGACAGCAAGATAACTATCTTGGTCATGGTTTTGTCCAGTTCTTTTTCATATATCATGTAACAGCTATTTTTTGATCACTATTGTAAAAAAAAAAATAAATAAATAAAAATCACTCATTGTCTCCTAACTCCAAAATGAAAAGTTTTGTTTGGTTTTTTTGTTGTTGTTGTTGTCACAGTGGGTACATGAAATCAAAGTCTTCATCAATAAAAGTTTAGATCTGAATGGAACAGTTCCTTATGATACATCTAGCAAACCCTGATTATTTTTCTCCAGTAGGAAAAAGTTAAAACACTGGTACAATGCTACCTCCTTTCCAAATGTACACAATACCAAGCTATACCAAATACCAGCTGTAGCTATAGCAGCTACAATAACTACTGAACAAACACATCACCATGTCCCATCTGGGGCACAGTGTCCAGGCTCAGGGACTCCAGTACAGGAGAGATGCAGAGTTTTTGGGAAGGGAACAGAGGAGGGCTGCAAATATAATCAGATTACTAGAGTACCTCTCCTATGAAAACAGACTAAGAAAGTTGGGCTCCTTTAGCTTGGAGAAGGCTCCAGGGAGATCATACTGTGGCATTCCAGTACTTAATGTTCTTAAAAGGAGCTTACAAGTAGGAGGGGACACAGTTTTTACATAGTCTGATAGCAATAAGACAAGAGGGAATGGTTTTAAACTACCAGAGAGGAGGTTTAGATTTATGTCAGAAGTTTTTTCACTGAGAGGGTAGTGAAGCACTGGCACAGCTGCCCGTAGAAGCTGTGGTGCCCCATCCCCAGAGGTGCTCGAGGCCCGGTCAGATGGGGCTCAGGCAGGCATCCGTGTGCAGGTTCCAAGGCGAAGTTGCTTTTCTCCTGCAAATCTACCTCCACAACCAGCTTATGAACACATTTCTAATGACAATATTGTGACAAGAAGTTAAATGGTTGTTCACCACCAATGTTAGAAGTCATAATATGTACAGAAAAATAGAAAGGAAACATGAGAGCCATTCTTAGATACCATACAAAAGATTAGATATTTAGCAGTTGATCAGAAGTATTTCTAATATAAGAAATGACAGGTATAGCAGGAAACTAAGCAGACATGAATTAGAAACAATGTGTTTGTAAACATATTTTGAAAGAGGATAAGTAAGCATAAAGCAAATGATTTAAACATTATTTTCACTTAAATGCAAGTAATTTTTAAAAATGCTTATATATAGCAATGTGAGATTTATAGAAGCAAACATACTAAAAAGGGACAAATTAGAAAAAACCTGCAAGGATGTCTGTTTTGTAGATATATGAATAATCCACTTTAATAATTTAATCTACATTTTAATATATATGTGAGGAAAATAAAGCATTCAGTCCATAAGCATGCGTATAAAACTACAGCAGTGGAAGTGATCATTTTTAAGAAATTAGAATAGGAATAAACATATGCCAAATATAAAGAAAGGCAGTGAGTCACTGATGAAAATATATCTGGAAGAAAAAAATTTAGCAAAATTGGAATAAACAGGCCATGGCAGATAAAAACGCGTTGGCTAACCTGAGCATCTTGCTGCTATAGTGATTAGTAAGCACTTAATATATTATGTTTGAGTGTTTATCAATTCTTAATATCCTTAAAATCTGATCATTACAGAGAACTGATTGTAAGCTGATATTTTCAGTGTTAAAAGTTTAAATCAGATATTTGTCACACATATATAGAAATGATTAGATTTTGACTAGCGAAGAGCTGATTGCTTATGGTATTACTGAAGAACGTGAGACAGCCATGGCAAATTACTATGTTGCTTACTGATTCTGGCTCATTTAACTTAGGTTTAGGGTTGGTGACGCACACACAAAAAAAGTACAGCATCTGAGTGACTGAGACAAGAATTGTAGCAACAGAAAGGTAGGTTATTGTTAAGAGGAAAATATGTCTATGTCATGTCTTTAGAGCGCAATAGAATTTTATGTAGCAGACATACAAATGTCTAGGCATGCTATAAGAAACTTGCTTTATTGCTACATTTAAAACTTGCAGGAAGAGAAACCCCAAAGATGTTATTTCTTCTATACTATGTAATAAATATGTTTTTAGCAGAGTATAAAAGACTGAAATGAAACTAAATTTTTAAAGGAAAACTGATTATTGAGCAGTGAACCTTTGCACTTTAAAGAAAATACAGATAGAAGAGAAATTGCAACTAACAGCAGAAACAAAACAAAGTTATAAAAATAAGTAAATCACAGTTGTCATCTCAGAGCTTTCATTATCATAACCAGATTGTAATGGGACCCCGCTGTTTCCTATCCAATAAAGATTTGATACATAAATTTAAGTACCAGGTTGTCAAAGAAGTGCTCATCTGCTCACACAGTTTGCTTCTATGGGGCGCTGATCCCAAGCTCTGTCTGAAGTATAAGAAATAATGTTTAATCAGCTCCTTTGAAAGGAAGTGAGAAGATAAAAATTGCAAATCTTCCAGAGCTGTGTGCTTTTTGAAGCATACACTTCTTGAACTCAAGAGTATCAGCCTGGCTCCTTGTTTGAAAGGTAGCAATAAGGGTAAATGCAGATCACGCTAAGCAGTTCTTCTAGATAGTGTTAAATAACAGCTTTTTAGAGAGTACATGAGTAAGACTGGGGAAGAAAAAGGAAAAAGAAAATTTTCCAGTGCTTCTGATTCTTTTCTAGATTGCTTCAACACAGCAGCAAGTTCCATTAAATCATAAAGAAATATCAAGAACAAACATATGGCCAGAACAATATCCAGTGTATTTTCTTAAATAAAAGAGTCTACCCATTGAACATGGAACAATAGCAAATCGAAATACAAGTATTATCTCTAATACTTGATTTTTTTTAAAAAAAAGAAAGCCACTAACGTTAGCTTTGGTCAAAGATATGAAAGATTGTGACATGCTGCAGGTAGACACCTACCACATTTAACACTCTTTTTAAAAAAAGAAAGCATAGTTACATGGAGGTAGTTTTAAATATCTGCACCACATTTCTTAGACAGGAATATATACACCAATTTTTCCTCTCAGTCATCACTAAATACGCTTCAATATTTCAAATATTTAGATTCAAATTGTAAATCACATGCATACATTTATTTATAGATCAACTAACAATATTCTTAATGAGCACTTAACTAAAGTGGAAAACTAAATATAAGTGGAAGTGATAGATCAGTAGATTTCTTAAGTCTATTCAAGATAGCCTATAAAAGGCAAGACTTCTTACAAAAGAAACAGTTTAGATATGAATGGGTCTAAAAGTTAATATGTATTTAAAGATAATAGATCTAAAAGACCAGCCTGTTTCCCCAGTACAAGACTCCTAAAAAATGTGCCTGCTTATAATGTCTGTATACTATTCTTCATAAAAATGGTCCAGGACCAGCTACTTTCAAGTTCCTATTTGCCCTGAACGCCTAGAATTCCCTGAAACACAGTTTCCTACCTTCCCTCCTCAAACTCATTAAAATAAAAGATATTAAAAAATTAGCTTCACAAACAACATGAGATTTACTATTTACTATCTAAAACAACACTGTCAGGAAAACAATCGCCTGAAAATTAACATATGCCAATGGATAACAAATGTAGATCGTCTCTGTTTTCCTCAATTTTTGGCATTATCTTTGGATTAAAATTATTCTTATTGTTAAAGCATACTGTAACGCTATAATGTGATAGAAAGTACAGCAATAGTAGCAGGGAGGCATAATTGTAGGCAGCAGTAAAAGAGAACAAGACAGAAAACTGCTTACCTTCAGATAAGACTTCAGGTAAGCAGGGATATTCAGCAAGATACTGCCAGCCCTTAAATGAGGTCTGGGAAGGAGTGGATCCTGGCTCCACCCCTTCTGGACTCAGGTACTCGGGTACATTGCATGCAGCTGACCTCACCTGGGTTGGCCCTACCTTCACACCAGGTGCTCAATCACTGGGTCGAGCTGTGACTTAGCATTTTCACTATACATGCATCACTCGCTTTCAGTAATTTTGTTAATATTGTACTAAGGAGTGACCTCAGTTAATAAAGAGTTTTTCCAACAATACTATTTCATTATTTAAGATTTAAAAATTTTACACACAGGCACACAAAAAAAAAAGTAAAAAAAAAAAAAAAAGGTTGAATTACAGATAAACAATCAGAAGATCATTCCCTATCTACCTTTTTTTTTTTCCTAAGATTGACAAAGTGAGGTGTGTTCTGTAAATACAGATTTGACAAATAAAAAACCCCTCAGATTCACAACTTTTATACAACCTTCAGGATCAAATGATGATTCCTCTGTAACAAAAATTCCTGTGTTATACAATATATGACCTCAGCAATTAGCTGAGAGCAAATTGCCTTAATTTATGGACTCAGCTTTGAATTCAGAACACAATAAATGCAAACAATACTTTTGTCAGACTTCAAATCATAAGATATAGTATACTTTTATATATAGATTATAATTTTTTTTCCACTGCAGTCAAAAAAATCATCCTGTCAATCAACTCTTTCCTTTCCAATTGGTGCATTAGTATGTTATTTTACTATTTCTATGATTTTCCTGTGGTATTAGAAGCCCCAGATAAGCTATTTTCATCCAAGATTTCATTTTTTCAACTGAAAATAGCTTCTCTTGGCAAATTATATTACATCTATTACTGGTCTATTACTGGTAAATCTCAGAAAATGCTACTTAACTTGCTATTAAAATCAGCCCGTCTGTGTGAAAGACAAGGACTAACGTTATTGTATACGAGTTTTTCCAGCTTTTTGCTGCTTTTGTTCTTGGAATCATTGAGGAGTTTTTTCAACAATTCTGATCAGTTTAAAAAAAGTTTTTTCCTTTTTGTGGTTCATTTCATGTGTTTGCTCTCTTTCAATTTGAGCATTAATAATTTATAATCATCAGAACTTATAGTGATCATTGTAATTTATAACTGTCCCTTTATTACTTCATTTAAAAAAAAGTCAAAATCCTTTTTGTTTATTTTTTTTCAATGCTTGAAATCTGACTTTTTGATAAACATTATGAAAGTAGTGAAGGACATTTTTCTCAAGATGATAAAAGTTTGAGTGCATAGAGTTGCAATCCTTTGGTTAATCCACGTTATTCTAGAAACAATTTTAAAATACATTTTCTTTGTCTTTCACTGGAAAATAATTTGATGTGGTTTTACTGCATCACTGTAGGGCATGCAAATGGATTTACTTGTCACACTTTTATCATTTCTAATAATAATGATACTTTCAACCAAATTCAACACTGAAAATAAAACATAACCACTAGATATTTGTCTACTATTCTTCTCTGCAAATGTTTAGTTGATTAAGATTTGCATTTTCATAGATGGGTGTAAAAATTGGGAATCTGAGAACATACTGCAAGTAGAAGCCACTACTGTGAAATAAAATACTCCAGTTCGTATGGAATTATAAATAAATTTAACTCTAATTTGGACATTAAAAAGATTCCTGCAATATACTTGAGTATGTGCAATTTACCTTAGGAAAATGATCGTGTGTGTCTAGTGCTTTCACAACTTAATAGCCCTAGGCAGGTCTGAATAGTGTAATGCTACAGCTCTCTGTTTGGATCTAGTATTATGCATATATCAAAAATTTCCTCTTAATACAATACAATTATACCACTAAATCTGATAACTTTAAAAAAAATAATATCTCTTTCAAATAATTTCCAGCACAGGAATTTCATATGTGCATTTTTCTGTGCTTCTAAAGTCAATAATTTCTTTTTAGCTTGACTATTGACTATCATCATTGAGCCAAAAAAAATCTTTTCCACTGGGAACAGTGACAATTTACACTTTCTTGAAATAACTTGTCATTTTTCCCAAATGATTTTTTTTTTTTTTAATGGGAGACATGACACTCCAAGCATTTGCATATATCAGAGAATCTAAAGTGGTCATAAAAATATGTAGTTTGTAACCAAATATCAAATCAAATCAAATAATCAAATATTTGTAATCAAATGGTATTTAAAAAAATGTGGTAGGAAATCATGTCTCAACATTCTTACATTTGACTGAAAGAAAACCTCTATTTTCAAGTGATATTTGAAAAGATTTGTTTTGACACAACCACATTATTTTACAAGTAGTAATACGTTTCATTGTCAATGCTGTTAGTATTATACATATATAACCCATTTTCAAAATAAATTGTGCTTTGGGATACTTAGCGAAGCATATTGTTCCTTTATTCAGGCAATGATTATATGAGTCTGGTTTTGCTAATTTGCCTGGTTCTTGTAGTAATGTTTGTCACCAACCACCATAATTCCACATTCACACATTCTTAACCCTTCAACTGTTGTGTACCTGAACATGACTAAATGTAGCTCAAAATACCTATTTCTTTATTTTTTCTGGGAACAGATGGTGCTTATTGCTATTGTGACAGAAACTAGTAACATAAAACACCTGCAAAATATAATAAGAATTTCTTATTTTACAACACTGCAATGGTAAATTGAATAAATTTATCCATATAGGAAAACGGATATCCATTTTTATATTAAAATATCAGCTGACAAGTGCAAATCCACTGGGCTATCTCAAAGAAGCCATATTTCTATTACCCTTTAACAGTGAATTGATAAGACTTCTCCAAACTATTACTCTGCTTGTGAAAGAGTGGAGATTGCTCTACACCAGTAGAACCGTATCTCCACCAGTAGTGGGAAGCCAGAGAGCTCAATCATCAACTCTTCCAGAGTCCTTTCTTGTAAAATCTGTGAAGTATTGGTCTTAGAAAAAAAGTACCTTGTTTTTCTTCAATATTCCCCACAGTGTATTAGCTCAGGGGTTTGCAAGTACAGCCAGATCCTTTTTGAATAATTCTGTCTCTTGAGGTTTGTTAGGAATCATTTTATCCACAACCACTAAAACAGTAGCATACAAATTTTTTTTTCAGGGAAAATGGTCAGACTATCTTCTCTGGAACTTCTCTGAATCCCTGTTAATAATTCAGATTGGACAACAACTTGCTTTTTAAACAAATCCTGGTAGAAACAAGTGGGTCTTTTTAATTAAAAAAAATAGTAATTTAAAAAATCTTGTATTGTGTAATTACATTGAGAACATAGGGACAACACAAAATGTGTTTATTTCTGTAACCAACATGCCTTATATAACGAGGATATCAGGGTGTTTTTAATACCAGGGAGTGCATACAAATACTTACTCATTATTATTATAAAATCTTGTTATACTTTGATGTGTTTTGAGAGAGTCAGAGGGAACCTGAAAGCAAACTCCATTGTTCTTAACCTATGGGGGAAAATAAAGCTTTTATAAAATTTGCTTAATAAAACTTGGTATGTTTTAATGGAACATGATGGGTTTTGTAAGTAATTGAAATGTTCTGTTTGCTTTTTGTGGGATTACATTTGTTTGGATTAAAACTCTAAAACACTTTGTTCTGATTAAAATATCTTTGTATTTCTAAAGAGGGGAGGACTTTTTAAAATAATATGTTTCCATTTGTTTCTATGTAAATTGAAGCAGTGTCTGCAGTGGACCTAAGGCTTATGCCTGCTGTTTTAAAAATGCCATCAGAAGAGGCTGAGCCTGCAAGGGCAGAAAAATATAACCTAGAAAACAATTTCCTCTTCATTTAAAATTCTAAAGTAACTTCCTTGCTTTTGAGAATTATCTTATAAAAAAATGAATTTGTGACCATCTTTTCACTACAGGACAGAAGCATTTTGGTCAGAATATATTTCATTTTTATATTTATTACGTGCTACTTAGTGCAACCTGAGTCTTTATGAAATTTATTGTGTTAAAGCATTGCTTTTAAGGTATGATGTTTTATTTCTTTATACTTCTTCATGTGAATAAATGAAAACTATGATCTTACTCAAAATTAGTAGAATTGAAAATAGTATGTGTTTCTCAAATGCATAAAATACTTAGAATGTTAAGGACTATTTTAAATTCAGTTCTTTTTCAGGTCTGTCTGAAAAATCCACACTAGATGCATTCCCTAACCTTGGCATGGTGTTGACTTTGTTGAAGAGAAATTGAATTTGACTGATTGTGACAGACACATAAAGATTTTAATGTCAGGGATCCTTGGTGTAATAATGCTAAATCTTAATTACCTTTCAGAAATGACATTGTAACTAAAGTAAAAACAATTAGGATGTATTTTCTTGGACCTGTCATTGTGAACTAATGAGTTTCTACTTTGACTTCAATTACTCCATCAGAAAAAAAAATCATATAGCCCATAGAAACAAATGGATTGATTCAAAGTTTCAAGAAAAATACGTAATTAATTCCTTCTTCACTAAGGAGTGTCAACAGAGTCTTTTGAACAGGAGTCAGTACTGATGCAAATGAGTTCTAATTGGCCCAGATAAACCAATTTTGTTGCTTTCTGAACAGAGAATGGCAGCATAAAATTAAGCAGATGGTTAACACATTTAAAACTTCAAAAAAATCATACAGATTTCCAGGAGGATCTGTTTCTGCATTTGTCCAATTGCTAGTACCTTCAGTACACAGTCAGGAAAGTAACATGATTATACTAAAAGCACAATATTATTTGTTCCCTCAGGGAGTTAATTAATCTGATTTATCCAAGAAACTGTAATAATCCCTTTAACGGACGAGTTGCTGTGTTTAACATTGCCATGTATGTCCAACAAATGCAAGGAATTATAGTATTTTGAAGAAAACAGTAACACAGTTGTCTTCAATATGAATGAAAGGGGGAGTTTTAGAGAGTAGGGAACAAAAGAGGAGAAAAAAAAGGATTTTCTCTATTCAAAGAATAAAGCATGAAGGTATCTAATTTCCTTCCCAGATACTATTAAGAGTTCCACAGGATTTTATTACTTAACTTCAGTGTTTGTCACCTTCATAAATCAGTGATCCAAATTAATGAAAAGATAAATGACTTATCTGTGATTTAGAAGCTCTACAGTGTATCTGAAAAAATAATCATTTCACAACATCAATTCTGTGTTTTTCCTGCAATATTTGTGTTCATTGAGGGCATAACGTATGTAGGAAACAAGGTATAAAAAAACATTCTCTGCAAAACTGAACTAATGGCTAATATAGTGTACTGTACTATCACTCTTCTAGAAAAGTGAACTATAATAAGGTTGTCAATCATTAAAAAAAAAAAAAAATCAGAGTAAGTTTATCAGAAGATACATCAGATGATAAGTCTGATGAATGCAGTGTGGAGAAGTCCAAACTTGAAACTCTAAACCAGAAGCCATATAACAATATTAGCATAAAGATGTACTTCTGTTAGTATCTGTGGCTTTCTCCCAGGACTGACATGTGCGCCAGCATTCTGCTCTGCACTAGCTCGATTCTATTGCTCTGTGCTCCTCCATGTGATTGGTAGAGATACAAGCAAGAGAAGCACAACTCTGAACAGCAGCACAAATGATGAACATGATGCAGATAAAAAACAGAACAGGAAAGAGGTAATGAGCCAGAAGACTTTTTTGGCTTGTGAACTAATAGCAGTAAATGGGAAAATGCATTTCAAGAAGAAATGCTCCTAATATAGGAAGAGCAAGATTCACAGATAGACTCTCAATTGAGAAAATCAAACTTTAGCCAAGAGTTTGTTACAGCCAAGAGTTCTACTGGGAGCTGTCACCACTTTGACAACTGAAGATGTGAGTAGTGTTACTGAGTCAGTTGGCATGCATAAGGCTCCAGAAGCTTTTGCTGGCTTTATTTACATCAGGTTCATGCCACAGGGAGCTCTTACTGTCTCCTTTACACCAGTTTTATGAAATAATTAATGAAGTCAGTTTCATTCTGATGATTTCCAAGCAGTTTTTGGTGGTCCATTTCTAACAGCATATAGAGATGACAAATGGCATAATTTTTCAATGACTGAATTCAAATAGAAGAGAAAGAACTCAGGCTCTTGGCTCAGACTAAGACGTCTGTTACAATATTTTCAGGCAATTCATGCTTCCTCATCAAAAAGCTCAACTTCTTTTGTTTGAGATGTACTAGTACAACATCAGGTGGACATGACTGTGCCAGATGCATGGTCCTTTACCTGACAATCTTAAAGTACATGTAGCCTAAGCAAATTTCTATGTAAAAAATACCATTCTTAGGTTGCTTTTTTGTTTTTGTTTGTTTGTTTTTTAAGTTTTAATCATGTAGACTAGGTAAGTTTTTAAACAAATAATTTAAAACAAACAAACAAACAAAAAACACTCAAACTTCTCCTAACTAGTAAAAGAATGTACACTGATCTTTAAATTGCATTAAAATCCTGTTTGAAATGACTAGCCTTTACATCAGGAGTCAGTTCATATGGATGAAATTCAGATCTCCTTATTTCTTCGTGAAAGCATAATAGGAATGAATTGTTAGCTAATTCACTTTGAATTCATACATGAACAGCTTGAATTAAGAATCTTTATGGCCTTCACTTTACTATGCAAATACATTGTTTTGCCTTTCATAAATTTAAAAAACTAAAAACACTGAATAACACTATTTCACAAGCACAATACATTCATAATAGGTTTGTCTTCACTGTGATTCTCAAAAATTAATTAAAAATAACTGAAAATATTATTGTAGAGTATCTGTTAATCTGCATAGTACTTTCCTCTGAAGACATATCTTTCTCATATTTTAAGTGGCTTCATTTGAGATTAACTCGTATGAGATTCCTCATATGAGGAATTTAAAGTGTGCTGGAGTCATTTTAATTCTACCTGAAAGGAGTATTATTCAGATGTTTTGTGGTTTAACAGTGTCCCTTAAAATTTAGTTCATGTTTATTTGACTGTTTCTTTATCTATCTTTAAATTCTATAATAAAAATTTAAAAATCTAAAATGTTCTTCTCAATAAAATCACTATGCCAATTCAATACTAATATTCTAAGTAACAATATAAAGGTTTTCCAAAGTTTTTGAGGTCTGTTATTCTTAAATGTGAGTGTCTTTGTATAAAGGCTTTTCCTCTAATTAAATATAATATTTAAGATAACATCAAGCTCTCAAATGTCAGATTTTCTCAAAAAAAAGAAAAAAAAAATTTCTTCATTACACCCAAATACTTTAACAAAATGGCAATTTTAAAAGTAACATATAAGCAAAACCTAGGGACTTTTATAAATAAGTAAAAGTATTATTTATATTTATTTTACTTATTATTTATAAATTACTTTTGTAGTAATCATAACATTTACATGTTCTCATGTGGTATGTTCATGCATGTTCATGCTTGTTCATTTGTGTTCAGACTTGTACACACATTGCACAATCACATCTGCCATCTTGCTGGACATCTGGCACTTCATACATGTCTGTATGTTTTTTACAATCACTCCCTTTCTGGTGCATTTGGACATACTTCATCCTCAGTGGTATTTTCCGAACTATAGATATCTGAAAGAAATAACGCATTAAGTTTCATTTCTAGAGTTAGTTTAATGCTGCATCCCCAAAGCTGATTACCAAATTTGTCTGTATTGCTGCAGATAAATTCTCGAAGAACAGAATCCAAAGTGATTGGCACAAAAGCAGAAACATACAAAAGCAGAAGCACGCTCAAAACAGTGCTAGAAATAAAAGCGTAATTAGCTGAAACCTTACCGTGCCATCTCCTTCAAAGAGTTCATAAAAACAGTAAAGAAAATTTTGTGACCCAGAGCTCAACAGCTGTTGGCATTGTGCAGTAGCTTGAGGTAGTATTTGCTCAACCACAACCTTTTTCTGCAAAGAAAAATAAGCACAATAATTGTCCTAGCAACTAGAAGATTGATGACCTATTGAAGTGTGGATTTAATTGTTTTATATGAGCAAGCAAAAAAAGCACTGGACAGCATTACTTTGTCCCGCTGCAAAAAGTAAAGTTTAGTCACATTTAGTCACAGTGAAGAACTGCGGCAGCAATCATAATTCTCACTTGAACAGCATTTCATCCAAGTTGCTTTTTTAAATGGGATTTTAAACAAGTACACCCAGAAGAAAAATACATATAAAAATTAAAATATCAAACATTGAGGATAATAACGTTCATGAGAATTACTAAGTTTGAATTCAGTTTCTTTCAATTGCAGTAGAAACAACAGGGCAAATTTGCCTGAACTCAACTTTCACTAACGGGTTTGAAGGTCATACAGAAGGAGGAGCGTCCCCATACCTTCCTTAGCAAATTCTCTGCTTTGGTAAGTCATTCACACTGCTTTACATTGACATTTTCATCTTTTACAATTCCCAGCTCTGCTGGGAACCTCTTTAGAATGAGAGTGAGAGGTGATATGCAATACTTTTCCCTTCGGGATTTCCTTCACGTTAAAACTAAGAAAAATCTACTGGCTCTTTGGTCAATTTAATAAAGGGCAGCATTCTATCATTCAGAAGCAGCTCACTCATATCACATCTTCATCTGCACTCTGACAGTAGTATCTCTATGTTCAAGACATATGAGCTAATAGCACAGGCTTCATGTGTGTCATACCAGAATTTTTTCAGCTGCCAAATTCACTCACATAAGAATTCTTCTCTTGCTTGAAGTTTTGCTCTTGTTTGCAGGGTAGAAAGCCCACTATCAGAGTCTTGGCAGATGTTCTATTGTCTGGAATATACACAAAAAGCAGGAACAGACAAGCAGCCCCTCCTTTCTCTCTCTGGCTTTACCTGGCTGCTGCTCAATGAGAAGAATAAAATGAATGTGATCCAAGCTCATTCTGCATAAACAACAAACAACATCCCCTGCGTACAACACAGCATCTCCAAAAGGAATTCACATCACTCAAAGCTGTGTTACAGGACAATGTCTGAGTTGCAGCAACAGCTGCATAACAGAAAGCGTTACAGGTGTTGTTTATGATAAGAGTAAATTCACTTCATGCAATTTTGAGTGTAAGTCTGTTGAAGTCAGAAAGGTCTTTCCAAAGATAAATCTAATTAAAATGAGATTAATTTCAGTTACTATCCCTAGCAAATATTCAAAACTTGTAGCAGGTCAGCGTGGAGAAGCAGGTAATGCACACATTTAAAAGACTTTTTTTACATTTGTACTCATTGCCAGACATCATTGTAACTTCTTCACAAGATTTCTTTATGAGAAATTTCATGAATATAAAGAAGATAATGTTGATCAATGATTCACCTCCATTAAAAATAGCAAATGAATTTTGCCGGAAAAAAAAAAAAAAAGATACTCCAGAAGAATGTAATTCTTCAAAGTGACAGAGTTTAAATACTGGAGGGGGTGCAAAGAGAGGCTGCAAAACCCTCTACCCAGGAGAATTTTCAAAGATCATTATGCATAACTGATTTAATTTTGGAACTAGCCCTAGTTTGGGCTGGAGGTTAAAAAAAAAAAAAGATGACTTGCTGAAATTCCATACCAATTCCTGTGATCTTTTTCTAGTGAAAAGACTAACCAGATTTCAAAGTATGATACAAACTGAAGAAAAAGTCTGAATGAGGAGAAGATGGTACGTGTACAATATCTGAATTTATTTATTCCAATGAAAATAGCATGTTTTAGTAACAAAACAAAAAGCCATTAGCAACAAGCATGTATGGGTTTGTTTTCTTTTTTTTTTTTTTTTTTTTTGTCTGTATCTGAATAGAGAAGAGATTAATTCTCTATACATGGAAAAATATTCATATACCTCCATAAAAAGGTGTTGAAGAGGTGTTCATGAAACAGCATGACTGCACTTCAGAAAGGAATTCAAAAATTCATTTCTACTGAAGTTTCCTGAAATTATTATTGAAAGAACACCATACATGACCAATGATTCTGCTTTTAACAATGGCATAACTGCATCAGTAGACAACGGAAGAATCACTGATGTCATCTATCTGGACTTCAGTAAGGCCTTTGACATGGTCCCTCTGTGAGAATCCTTCCTTGTTTTTTGGCTCAAAGCTTGCTTTCTGAGATATTTCTTGTGATAAGACTGACTTGCCTAGGAGATGAGTGATGGGTGTTGCTGTGTGGACAATTCTAGCTGTTTGCCTCCAGAAGATAGTGCTCAGGAGTGTTTACTGGCGGAAGATCTGGCCTGTGACTAAATAACTCCAGCTTGCTATGGGAAATTGGGGGATGATGCCATTGTGTCCTGTGGAGGCAAGATACAAGTTGGCGCCTCCCTGCTCCCTCTTATCTGCTGGCAAGGCAAACAAAGGAGTTTCCGCTAAGATCCCAGAGCCAGAAGCTGCCACTCCAAGGAGAGCTGACTCAACCACTTTGGATTTGATCTGTCACTGCAAAGACAGCTGACTTGACCACTTTGAAAGCATTGAAAAGGGGCCATCATCACCATGGTCGCAGCCATCGTCGTTGTCAACAGAACAACAACACCTGATGACCCACCACTATTGAAGATCAAAGGCTGAACTACGAACCTCGCTGGATCCATGGTGGTGACTATGTCCCTCTTGCTTCCTATAAAGACTCCTTGCTTCTTCTTTCTTACCTTTTCTATCACCCTCCTTCCCTTCCCCATTACCCTAATTCATAATAGCGTCCTTCCTCCCCTTCCCCATCTCCCTAACTAACATCTGTAATAAACTGGTCGGACCAACATTTGAACCGTTGTTCCTTAATCTCACGCCGGGGATATAGAAATTAAAAGAACCTCCTCTCCCTCCTGTAAATCGGAGCGAGACACCCTCATAACATTTTTCTCTACAAATTGGAAAGATACGAATTTGATGGGTAGATTGTTTGATGGACGAGGAACTGGTTGCAAAAGAGTGGTGGTGAATGTCTCCACATCCAGATGGAAATTGGTGATGTGTGGAGTCCCTCAGAGGTCAGTACATGGACTGACACTCTTTAATGTTTTCATCAGTGACATTGACAGTGGCATCAAGTGCACTGTCAGCAAGTTTGCTGATGACACCAAGCTGTGTGGTGCAGTCAACACAACAGAGGGATGGGATATCATTCAGAGAAACCTAGACAGGCTCAAGCAGTGTGCCCAGGAGAACATCATGAGGTTCAACAAATGCAAGTGCAAGGTCTTGCATCTGGGTCATGGCAACCCCCACCATCAGTACAAGCTGGGGGATTAAAGGATTGAGCACAGCTCTTCCAAAAGAGACTTGGAGGTACTGGTGGATGGCAAGCTGGGCATGAGCCAATAATTTGCCCTCTCAGCCCCAAAAGCCAACCATACCCTGGGCTATATCAAAAAATGTGAGGTCAGCAGGTCAAGGGAGGTGATCCTGCCCCTCTGCTCTGTACTGATGAGGCTTCATCTGAAGTACTGCGTCCAGATGTGGAGTCCTGAATACTGGAGAGATGTGGATATGTTTGAGCACATGCAGAGTAGGGCCACAGAAATGATCCAAGGGTCACTTCCAACTCAAACAATTCTGATTCATTATGTCAAACTGTGAGAACTCTGAATTTTAACTAAGATATGGGTGAAAACTGAATGTCCTGGTTTCAGTTGGGGCAGAGTTGATTTCCTTCATATTCCATACCTTATGATATCACATAAAAAGATTACAAAACAAATGGGAGTTGGCAAGGAGGGTCAGCTGCTACTCCAGGCCTAGCTGATCAGTGGTCACCAAGTGGTGAGCAATTGCTTTGTGTATCACTTGTTTTGTCTATACATAGAATTACTGCTACTTTTGTTTCTCTCTTCCATTTCTTTCTTAATAAATAGTTCTACTTTTTTTTTCCCCAATTTCCACCTTCATCCCACTAGGAGGGAGGGGAAGGAAGTGAAAGGCCATGAAGTGTTTAGCTGCTTTATAGCACATATGTGGTTATACCATAAAACTGAAGAATTTAACACACACAAAAAAAGCTCCATTTCTGATTTCTTAGTTCACAAAAGGCTTCCTGTTCACAAATCTGCTTTCTGAAGACCATATGTACAGAGATAATATTTAAATACAGAGAAAGAAGGAACAAGTAACAGTAAGATCAAGAAAAAATTATAGAAGGTAAATTTTTCTGTTTGTATCAAGGACAGTGGGATTTTTTCCTATCTTGCACCTTCCAGAATTTCCAGTAAAAATCGAAAATCAAAAGAACAGAAGAAGGGATTGGTAAAAATAGAATGAAGGTAAACTGTTTTTGTTATGTGCTCACTTAACAAGACTTTTAAGATTTCCTTCCTTTGCTGGATTATCTGTTCTCCAAAATGGTCAGAGTATTCACTGAAAGAAGAATACAAAACTCCTCTTCAGTTTGTTCACTAGAATTTCTAGCATAAGTTAGTAAATGTAGCAGGACTTGAGATCTTGTTACTCTGAAATTGGACTTGAAGTTAAGCATCATTTCACCACTTTTGATTTAGGTGGTGCAAGCATTTTCCAATCAAAATAAGATCAACCTGTTTTATATGGCACCCTCATGGCAATGACTGTGTGTCAGATATCTGATTATGCGCATAAACTAATAAATTTTTATGTATGTTGAATCTTGATTTCCTGTTACAACAAAAGTTTATACTCAATGTGAAAGAAATCTTATCAAGTGCATCCACCTCTTAAATGTACACAGCCTTATGAAGGGTTTATTATCAGCTGCAATAGTCTGGCAATAATCTTTAAGGTTCATTAGGTGCTCATGATTAAACAGTTTGAAAACATCAGTTGATTGATACCAATTTGCAAGTTTGCAAAGGTAATCATTACAAAATTTTCATCTAAATATTAAACTACTTTATGAGATTTATAGTTAGGGAGGTAAAGTAAGCTTACTAGCTAAATGGTTTAGTATATGTATTTATTTTAATTTGCAGCCCAGTAGTAAAGGTACCACCATATTCAGAATGAATTAGGTGAAATGTTCTCTTGGTTTGCAATACTATTCTCATCTGCAGTATGTACCGAACCTTACAATGAATAGAAGTAGATTCAGTGATATGCAGCTTTCAGTTCCAGCAAAGAAAGAAAGCAAAAGTGTTGCACATTTTGCTGGCTCTCATTATCCTCAAAGTTCATCTAATTTATCCATTGCAGATGAAGCAGAAGCCTGACAGAAAAACAAAACATGTAATGGTCTAATTATTATAATCACTTCCTAATAATACAGTTTTACAAATTCAGAGTTTACTGTCATCATCCTTTGTGCAAATAAATTTGATAGATCAAATGCTGACACAAATCCAAACCAATGGTGACCAAACCAAATTCTTTTTAGCAAGTCACGAATTTCCTGCCGGAAATCTAATCTTGGAGAAAAACCTACTTTTTTTTTTTTTTTTTTTTTTTTCAAGATATTCACCTGGAAGTCAAGTCAAGTGAAGAAAACATACATAAAATTGTAGTCATGAATTCAGCTGTCTTTTTTTTTTCCCCACTGTTTCTCTGCATTTAGTGAAAAACTATGGAATAATTTCTCACAAAATAAAGGAACACCATTAACATTAATTTTAAAGTCTTCAACTGAAGAAGTTATACTAGAAATGTAATAGTGTTATGTTGCAGTCTTTCTGGAGATATACAGATAGTCAGTACAACAACTAGATGCGATGCACTTTGGGTATCTGCTTGCATTCTGAAAGCTAGCTACACTGCAGTTTCAACTCTGTCCAGTTTTAACAAAGTAGAGCATTCTGAAATATAAATCATTACAATACCTGAGACGGTTCTAATGAGAAAATGTATTTTGTCATCCACGTAACTGTATGGCTGTTCTTCTTCAACATCTCTTCTCCAGAGGTTCCACAGACTAAATCAAGATGTAATTACACTACAGCCATAAAAATTTTAAGTTCTTGATTCCATGCATGGAAATAAATTTATTCTATCTACACTATAGGCACATGCCTTATAATTTCTTAACATATACCAAGATTTGTATTTAGTAAATACAACCTCATGTTGAGCCATTATAGCATGGCCTGTATTACTGTGTAACTAAGGAGTCTAGAAAAAAAGAATCTTTTGACCATCCTATATTGTGCCTCCATCTGTACTATTGTTACTATATGCTAAGTATTGATATTATGAAAAATGACAACATTGATTTCTAGGAAAAATAAACAGCAACAACAAAATAACCAACCAGATATACATCTGTTGAGTTTTTCAGTACCTAAAACAGAAGAGGAACACGTTATTCATAACAAGGAGGACAGAGCCAGACCAAGAGGGAAGAATAATGGTTAAAAAAAAACTAAAAACCGCCTTTTAAGGAAAAAGCTGAAGAAATCATAAGATAAAAGGGCAATCAAAGGTGCTGATAAACAACCTGCCCTTTTCTTCAAAAAGTTACTCTTGACTTTGACTAAAGTTTTAGCAGTCTACGAGGTTGTCTTGCTCAGAAAACGTTTTCAGGGAGACAAGAAAGCAATTACACTGGTTTCCAAGATAAGCAAATAGTTCTGTTATTTATACATCTGACATTTCTGTAAGATGGGTTTCTGTAAGACTGGTGACCAGAAATACAAAAAAAGAAAAAACAAAAAAACAAGCAAGGAACACAACAACCTAGCTCTAAATATTATTTGTTTTGCTTGAATTCTCTAAGCTTATCAACTAAGAAAATGCCAACTTCCAGCTTTTCTTGACAGAAAGATTAGTTCTCAAATCTTTTCCATTCACAGAATAACTGGGGACTTAGACTGAGATATTTTCTGTGCAATGCATAATATTTAAAAGAAATAAAGAAATAAAAGATAAATATATTTACTTCGTGAATTTTCTAGTGTACAGAAGTCAGTGAATAAAGAGTGTTGTCTTATGGTTAACATAACAAACACAAAGCAGAATTTGAGCTTGCTTTGAAACACCATTCACACTATAGATTTGCTAACCTTCAGTATGGACATATTTGAAGGAATTGAGTCACAGCTCTCTCTGCTTCTCAGTTTCAAGGTACAACTTCTCAAAAGGGGAAAAAATTGTTTCCAATGTCATAATTTACAGTTGTTGATAATATTTTTCTAAACATTCTAGACATAAGCCTAGAATTGGTTGCTACAGAATAATTAAAGGAGTTTGTCCTAGAACTGCATTCTGCAGTTTTATCCCACCAAAAGAGTTAATGAAGGACAAATAATGGAGAAAATTCTTACAGAAGGAAAGTTAGAAAGCTGTTACTGAGTAATTTAGTACTAACGTAAGTAAACTTCTTTACCCTAGCAAAAGGTAAATTTCAAACCATAAAATCTACCGTATCCTGTGATTGAGTTTAGACAAATTACCCACTCTAGTAAAACTTAATTGATGTAGGTCACTTAGCAACAGAAAGTTACAGTGCTTCAATAAAGAAAAGAGAGAAAGAAAAAGAAAGGAAAAGAAAGAAAAGAAAGGAAATGAGAAGAGGAAGAGAAAAGATTAAGTACCTTGATTCTTAACACAGAAATAGTGCTAAGAAATGATACTTCGGTGTGAGAAGGCACTGAGGTCCCTTATAGTTCAAAAGAATTTTTGCCACCAGGTATGCCATTCAGTTCATCTAGATGTTGTCCTTAACATTTTATTAACAGAATGAAAGCACATCGCTCCAAGAAAAACATCTGCAGCCACAAAGTCTAAACATACAGAAAGTGACTAGGAGAAGGGAGGTTGAGTACTGAACTTGAGCATGCTGATGATTTATGGCATGAGAAACCAGTAGTAAACAGAATGAAGAAAATGCATGACAATGGTCTTACTATGCTTTGGCAATACAGGTGAGAAAATCAGCAATCTCTACAATCACTAAAAGTATAAGAAAATGTGCTAAATATGTGTGGTTTTTTTAGAAGGAAAAACATAACAATAAAATTGAGAGGAAATGACACGATCACCAGAAAACCTTTACTCATTAATGGCAAATCTTGAGAATTTCTTGAAAATGATCATGCTAAGGAGGTGAGCAAACATGGGACAGGTGCATCACATATTCAAGTCTATTTTATTCTCTCTTGTTAGTTGCTACCAGACAGTAGGGTTTTTTAATTTTTTATGCCTGTGGTTGTGAGGGAGGCCAAATTCCAACTCCACCACTACTAATTAGAACTACTAGTTGATTACTATGTACTTGCCTGTTGTATCTGTGGTATTAGTGAGCTTGACTGAGGTGTGAAGGCACTTGATACCTCTCAGAGTGTTACCAATGATAATCTATCCACACTGAATTTTGAAAACATTTGTAATTCAGTCTATGTGCCTATGTTTTTTTTAAAAGTTGTTTCTGGAAGCCAGTAGGGCTTCTTCTTTCCTTCATGTGTACTAAAGACAAGCAGAAATTTGGGAAATTAGTAATGATTGGTCACAGATGGAAACCTCATGGAAAAAAAGGGCTATGATGTATAGCTGACAAGTTCTTTCACCCAAATAGAGATTTCTCTGGCATACAAGTTTACACTCATTTGAAGTAAAATCAGAAAAGCATTTGTGCAGTTATATGAATGGTGACATTCTTTAGATATGAGGACACTTACAGTTCATTTGTAGCCTAAGAATATTCCACTTTCATGAGTGTGAATAACCCGTGTGCAATTAATGAACAGCTGAAGGAGAGCTATTAGCTACTAAACCTGAAATCTCTGCTTCCCACTCTGTCCTCTTGTCTCTTCCTTTTACTCCCCCAGCTGAGCCCCTATAATGGAAACAAACGTGTTAATTTGCTATACAGAGCTTCCAATTTTAGTCTCATGCTACTCAGCACAATACTTCAGCCTCAACATAAGAAAAGTTGCTTCAGTATTCAGAAGTCTTTCATTCCCAGTGCATGCAGATAGTAGCAAAACTATCGTGATCATCAGGATCTCGACCCTTAGGATCCTTCAGCACTCCAAAATGTTATTGTTAGAGGTTACACATTGCCACCTTACACATAAGACAGCATGCAGTGTGAACCCAGCCTGAAGTCATATATATCCACCAAAAGCAAAGACAAGTTCTGAGCCTAAACAGAGGGTATGAGGAAACATGGAACTCATTTTGTCTCATCATTTACCAAAGGAGCACTTTCTCTGGATTTGTCAGTGCTTTACATGAGAGGGTACTCTCCAAATAAGCTGCTGGCAAAATGGGCTAATCTGCAGGTGCCTTTAATCTCCTGTGCTCCAGCTGTAATTGTGGTGTTGTATACACCTTATTTTACAAAGGCCAGGGTACAAATTCAGCGCTAGTTGTCTCTGGATTATGCCAGTTTATTCACAATCAGCTGCATATTTTGCTATGACTGCATAAAGGGCACAGTCATCAGAATGCATGATTACCTTAATGATTTTGTGGAGTGCTGTAGTCCATTATGATAATTGGAAGCACATCCATATTCAAACATGCTTTCCTTGGCTAGACAATTTTCTTCACAGCATTTAAGAAAAAAGAACAGTGCTGTCCCTATCACACACCCTGATTCATACGGGAAGAGGATCAGACAAGACACTATATGCTTTGACCTCACATATCAGGGAACAGAAAAGAGTATTTTATCTGTAAATTTCTCTTGCAAGACGTAAAGCATAAAACAACAGAAGAAAGACTATGCCATAAAACAATCCATTATTATGCAAACTACCTTAACATAATTGTGAATTAGGAACCTTTATGTTAAGACAATGTATGGCCAACTACCAGAACACTGCCAGTGTCAGTAAAGATCACAGAATCACAGCATTGTAAGGATTGCAAGGGACCTCTAGAGATCATTGAGTCCAAATCAAATTTGGCCTGGAGCCAGAAAATCCAAGCAGCAAGCTATGGAGGAAGATGTTTATCATCAAAGTAGTGCCATTATATCCATTTATCCCTGTTAATCAAGGATAAATTACTAATGGCAGTATTTTTAAAACTATATTATTTGTTTAAAATGTGTTCCACACGCTCTTCTGTTTTTATAAACTATTTTTGCCATAGGGAGAAAGTGAAGCCTTTCTATTACATTGATCTTCCCTCAGAACAACCAGACTACCTGTGGAGCAGCACCTGCTGCATTGGCTCAGGTTGTGCAGCACATGTTATTTCCTAACCACTGCGATGACTATTTCCCTGATAGAAACAAGAAACATAATAGCTTAACTGGCTTCATATGATAATAAATGTTCCATTCAGTGATTCAAGATGTTAGGAGGAGGTACTGCTATCTGTGTTTTCTCTGTTCTTCCTTAGTCCAGCACTACTAAGAGTTAACATTAGCATGCACCTACCATAGAAACTAATCATCTTTACTGCAGTGGAGATCACTCCCTAAGGTTCATACATATCTTGAGACAGCAGGATGACAAAGCACTTGTTTTCAGAACTGAATATTCTTTTTCTGCCATTGGAGTCAGCGTCAATGCTGACCTTTGACTAGGGATTTAGTCAATCTAAGAGACTCCTCAAGCAGTAGTTTCCACTGGATTTTATTATCTCAACAACATAAACAGTCCACAGTGATCCAGGCAATCTGTTCATATTCCTTCCAGCTCTATGACTTTTTTGTACCAACTGCTTGGTTGGTACCAACTGCTTGGTTGGTTTGAAGTCATTGGACATACATCCTTAGATTTCTTTCCAACATTCAAATTGGATTTAATGATATTAGTGGTATCAGATCTGAAATCAACCATCAAGGAGTTAATTCAATACAGTCTTTGAAGTCTGATTAAATACTGTATATTCCTGTGTTTTGTTTGGTTTGGTTTTTTAATTTCTGTTGTAGCAGACAACTCAATGTCACTTAAATTTTACAGTTGCTACCCATGATCATTATAAATAGGGTATAAGCAGTCTGTAAATTTATCTGGAATCCAAGATATCCCACATACAAAGCAAAATAGCCAACAAATAATTCAGTGCAAAGATTTTCATGCAGCTAACTATCATAGCACTCAGTTACTAGAACAGATGGGATGCAACAGCAGCAAAATAACATTGTTTTTAAGAAAATCAATGAATGTATTCAAAACATATTAACTACAGAATAAGAACTGGAGTTAGGGGATAGGCTATTCTCTTGAGGACTGTGACTAAAATATGAAATGATATTATTTTGAATTTCTGATGATTGTACTGGAAGACTAGTAGAATTAAGAATGTATCAGGGATTGGGTGGGAGAACTGTCATCTAAACATTTATTCTGAGTGGAAAATGCTGACCATTGCCCTATGAAGAATATACATTACTACACTGCTACTGGATTTAAAGAACAACAGCAACTCTAAAAGAATGGAGAACAATGCAATGCATCGCTCACCACTGCTCAAGTAGCATGAGGCTTATGGGAGCAATAGATCGCTGAAAGTTCATTATGTTGTCCATGGTGAAATGCTATCATCAGACAGCCATATGTTGCAATAAAAAGTCTCCGAGCCAACAAGTGCTGAACAAAACAGTGGAGACACAGAGCTATATCACAGCATGTGTCACCAGATCAGAGACATCTTGCACCTGCAATCTTGAAAACCAGTTCAGGACAGAATAACTACATCACTGGGTAAATTACTCTACTCCAGACGGCCATAAAGGAACACTTTCTCTCCTTTCCGAATCCTCTCCTCCCTTCTGTTCCCTTGGGCAAGTTTAGCATCATTTTTTACATAAAACTCCAACTGTTTTATGTAATATACAGCAACAAAACAAGTTTCTCCTCTTATTAGCATATATGGGCCTCAGACATTAGAAAAGAATGAAAACTCCATTGTTTACAAAAGTATATGTATTTACTATGGTAGACTCAGACACAGGGCAAAGTTTCTAACCCATCCACAAGAAGAAAGGCGCACTTACAGCAAGTTCAGCTGCTCTCTATTAGCTATATTACTCCTATATATCCCTAGTTTAATCACAGGGATTCACAAAGATCCTCTTAAAAAATCATTGACACTTGACACAAACTAGAAGTTTTATTTTTTTGAAATATTTCAGATACCAGACAAGACCCATTCATAATCTTCCTTTCAAATTACAATGCAATATCAGACCATTCATTAAGCAATTAAGTCTAGTACTTAATAAAAGCAAAAATAAACCCACAATCTTGCTTCCTTTAGCTTAACTACTTCTGAGAAAACTTTCAAGAAAATAAATATGCATTTTATGTGCAAAACAAGGAGAAAGGGACAAAAGGCTCTGTGAACTATAGCTTACTTGAAGTTGGTACTTGCAAATGGTTTTGCTGTTTTTGGAGTAGCAGTGTCAGAGACAGAAACTGCACTCATAAGGAAGGCAGCAATATATTTGCTATATAATATAGTGATTTAACAAAGCTTAATCATAAATAAGATGGCCACTTAACAGTATTCAAGATGACAAGATAGACTTGGTTGCTTATTGCATAAAGAGTAGAGGTAAACACGTATATCCAGGAAACCCTCCCAATGAATCACGAGGTTCAGAGTTGACCCCATTACTTTCTAAACTCCTTGAACAACAGAGGTAAGGAGCCTAGATGCATCTGAACCCACTTCTAGTCCCATACTTGTTCAAGAATTTATGTCTGAATCGAAGATTGAATCTTAAGGCTTAAAATGTTAGTGTATCAGCAAGGCGCTTATTGACATCAATGTGTAAGGGATCTCTCCACAGTCATAACTCAAGAAATACTCCTACTCAAGATCCTATCATATATCCAGCAAACATAAAAGAAAACTCTAAAACTCCTGGGCTGCTTGTGGTTCACTGAGTAAGATGGCTGACTTACAGTTTTTTGTGAATGCTCAATTACACTTCAGCTGTTGAACAAGATACCTGCTACAAGTTCTTTGAGCACACAGCTTGAAACACCTTTCTGGTTGTTTTCCATCTTGGGATTTGAATAAGGCCTTGGGCATCTCATTGTCTGCCCAAGCAAGGCCTTGGGCAGAACAGCAAGGCAGAAGAAAGGAGTTGGGTGGGGGCTAACGCTGTTACAGACACCATTTCTGCTTGAGTAATGTACTGCTTGCTAATAAGTAAATGAAATCTTTGCCAAAACAAAGAAGATAGACTAATTGATGAGATTGCTACATAAAATAAATATCCAACATTTCATGTCAAGTTTTAACAAGTCTTAGTAATTAACTAGTAAAAAAGAGGCATAGCGGTGTAGCTACTGAGGTTTTGAAAAGTACTTGTCCTAAGTGAGCATATAAGCCATTGATTTCTGACTTAGGATAAAATCAACACATTTTCACTTAAGTAATTGGCATAGCCATCAAGGTTTAGACAACTGCCTATGAGATTTGACATAATTATATTCTAAGAACCACAACTGGTAACAACAGGGCTTTGGGAACATCTAGTCCAATTCCATACTATAAACACTTAGAAGTGAAAATTATTTTCCATGTATGCTAAGATTTCTACCTATTTAATCAGAACTTAACAACAGAATAAGAGCTATACAAGTACATGAGATAATCACTGCTCTAAGAACAGAATAGAAAAAAAAGAAACATAGATTTATAAAAAGAAATTTGGGACAGCAGCAGACAGAATAAAACACTGTGATCTAATGTCAGCAGAATAATGCATGTGAATTTATATTTGTACACATGGCAGAAAAGTTCATTAAAACCTCTAATCTACTGCATAATGCATTTTCACGTGATCTATTGAAATACTGATTCAAGTTCCACAGCAGATTTCAATGGGCAACTATCAGTTAATTTCCTTCTCTGTGTAGTCGAATCTGTGATACTTTTCTGGAAATAAGTAGGATAAAATGATTTTTTTCTTAACTTTAAAACTGTAAGTATAATTTTTAGAATTTATAATTTTTATATATTAACTTTTTTTCTTTCCACGTTATTAACCTCATTAGTTTGAATTTCCTATGTTGTAAAGCTAGACTTTACATGAAAAAATGATGCAGACAAGATGCAGAAACTATACAATGTTTTTCCATTTTCAAAACAGAACTCGTGATTTTAATTTAACAGGGTAAGAAAATCCATCTTTTAGCTCAAATTAAGTGGAATTATTACCGCTATTATGCTTAGTACTCAGAGTAATCCTCAGGCAATTGAACTTTTAAAATTTCACTGTTTAGGAAAATTCCACGGGCATCAATACAGAGCATAGCACTAATGATGAACATTAAATTAACAACTTTTGAAGACAGCAAATGCAAAACACGAAAATATAAGCATGTAATTTGTGGATTAATCAAAGGTAATTTATGCTGAAAGTCATTCTACATAGTAGCTTTCCAGCTGATAGTGGAACCTGCTGTATATTTAGGAAAATTGCTGACATTTGCCAACAAAAGCCAGGAGAAAGGCTCTGCACTGCTGTTTTATAGCACAGCCAAACCAATCTAGTAGGCCGCTGCCATGTGAAGTGGTGCTGCTGCCCCCTCACTCTATCAGGTTCCCAATAGGAACACATCCCCCTTTCATTGCACTCACTGCATGGCAAATTAATCCCAGAAGCTAAACTGTAGAGACCTAACCCTTCAAAATAGAAATATATATTTTTTTCCATTTAGCTCCATGGCACCAGCTCTCCATAGGATTAGATGAGCGTTACTGCTGACGTAAGAGGTAGAACAGAAACACAGTTTGCAAAGACAGAAGGTGGAAGCAGAACTGCTCATGCAAATGAGGGATAGCAAACAAATCATATTACTTACAACATGAGTTACCATCAGAAGAAAATTTTGACAGGCTTCTTATACAATGCTGTAAAAAATCCTACCTCTAGCCACCAAAGCCTGTTGTACTGCTACACTAATCAATTACCACAAGAAAACATAACCTTCTCCTCTTGAGAAAATTACATTGTTTGCATTCTGTTAATGACCTTTGTAAGTACTGGGAAGATTGTCCCAGGTGACAAATCACAGATTTTCAGACTGGTGAAAACTGAAGCTGGCACCGATTGCTCTTTTTTGTACAGAGGTTCAAGATCTAGAGCAAAATACCATTAGTTTATCTACAAAATGAGTATTCTTTATGGAATAAACAAACCAATAATAAATATGCTGTTTCCAGGAAAATAACTAATTCAAAGTCTGAAACCAAGTTTTATACAGCAAACTGTTTTCATTAGAAAAAAAGATGGAGGAGCTCACAGGAAAAAAAAAAAAAAAAAAAGTGGAATTACATTGAAAAATATTGTAGTCCTTAACCTTTTCTTGACACTATGTTTGCTCTTAATCACCCATAAGTTCACTTAATACAAGAACCATGTTTTCTTAAATATCATCATGCATTATCCTGAGGGTGAAAAAAAAAAAGCTACCCTCTTAAACAAACTGAAATTGGCACTCTGGCATTTGTACAGAATGTCAGATATTTGGAGAAATCAAACACTACTTTTCATCTCTACCTGTCAGCCTTGTAAGGTACTGTTGTCACTGCAAAGATGTTTCTAGGAAGAATACAACTGAAAAAGAAAGGATGAAATTATCTTGAAATATGAGAAGACCAACTGATAATTAGATGTTTTTAGGCTTAACAGTGTTGCCTCTGACTTCAGCATGGTATGTAAAAGACAGGGCATGCACAGCTGTCTCAGACACAGCTCTGCTGGTCCAAGGTGCTGGGCAATACAGAAATCAGCCTTTGCTCACACTCATGCACAACAGATGCCTCATGGCAATTCCTGTTCATGCCCTTGTTTGTTGTTCTTGAGCTTTAGTTCAATCATTAAACTGACTGGCTACATTTAAACTGCAGCAGTTGGGGAGGTTTCCGTTCATCCATTGAGACAGAATTGTAAATGAGCAAAAGAGAAACAATGTGCTGGCTTGCACCAATTAACGCAGCACAGTTTGCCTGTCAGACCAGATGATTTGCCTTATTAAGTACTCATTAAATTATACAGAGAGACCTCATGAAAGGAAACCCAGCTTGACAAGAATCTGTACATAGTACTTAAAGAAAAAGCCACCTAATTCCCACATACAGTAGAGAATTTAAAATTCGTCTCTTCTATGCGCTTTCCTGTGTCAGTGATCTCCTTACCAGACATACCACGACCATTTATGTGTTTACAGAATAAAAGATGATGTGGCAAGTATTCTTGAATACCATAAACAATTGTGTATAATATTAAAGCAATAGAAGATAATGAGGCAATCTAAGGGATAACTATTTTTTTCATTTCCTCTTTAATCACGAGAGTATGTATACAGGAAATATATCACCTGACAGTTAAATTGCTCTGCATTTAACTAGCTAAAGAGTTGCTTTTATTCTTCCTTCAGTTATCTGAGAGTTTTATACTGAACTTCAAAATAAGGCTGCAAAGGAAAGGTTTTAAAGCCAGCTTTTACAGATGCACTAACACAAGTTAGTAGAATTTCTTAACTGCTACTGACACAAACAGCTAAAGGCAAGGAAGCCAACTTCTTACTATTCATCCAATATTGTAATTTGAATATTCAGTGTTGAACCTTGACTACCTCTTGCAAGGAGCAACTGTTTTTCCTTTCAGCCCCCGGTAGCTTTGTCTCAGAGCTCTACCAGCTATCCCAGCTCTCGCTACCAACTCCTTGGGGAATGCTGACTTAATGTAGATGAAAAGTTGAAAAGATCACTTGACAAATGTAGCACTTTTTCTCTTGCAGACCCCTACAGCTATTATTCCATATGGCTGCCTGTTGCATTTAGAAATATATTTTCTTTTGCTACAGTCAGAAGTGCATATACTAAAATAGGTACTGAGAATGTTCTTAGTTTGTTGCCTAATTTTGCATTGAAATTTGCTGTCTAGTTCTGTAAATAGCTATTCTGAGTAGCTATTTCATATATTATATACATTCATGAATAATAAAAAAAAAAGAATCTTTAGCTATCTAAATAAAACAAATTTTCAATGTCAATAATTGCCTACAAGACTTCAAGTAGTACCAGAAAGTGATATCATGCTATAAGGATACATAATTGTATCTTCACAACATCTGAAACGCCATATGTCCCATACAGAAGGGGTTTCATTGCAGTTTTCTCTATTTTTCCCAACCTTTATATTGTTGGAATGGAGGAGCAGGAGCTGGAATGGGCTTTTTGATTAATTTTGTAGCAGTTTGTCTTCTGGCATCCCCTGATGTATTGAGTTTCTTCCTTTTATTATTTTAGCGTTCCACTTGCAAATCATTCAGACACTTTCCACCATTAGAAGAGTAACCTTTATCTTTTATAGAGTAATGCTGCACAAAATCAGAGTACAAGCAGCAGTCAAACACTGCATTGACATTTAGGAAGCAAATGATGCCATTGGGGAGCAAAGGGCCTCACAGCAGGAATAATGCTGCTGAAGTATTTCTGATTTTTTAGTTTTATTTCTAGATTTTTTTAGCTAAATGGCTAAACCTGTCCCAGGGCATGGTTACCTAGATCATAGTTAAATAAATCTGAGCTAATTACCACCCTTGATATCACTCCACAACACACTGGTGTTTGATGCACCATCACATCAGATTTACCAGTCACTTGACAGGAGAACCTGTTTTCTTTTTCTATAATTAGTTTATTTCTCAGAAATGAGATTGAGAACAGATAAATATTCAAGCCAAGAGGAAAAAAAAAAAAAAGAAAGAAAGACATAATATGTAGACAAAAATATTATTGTCTACAGCATAATGCAGAGAAATAAAGGAAACTGGAAAGGAAATAAATGGGGAACATAAATTATTTTAACCATATGTGTCATAGGCATAATAATTCATATAAGCAAGAAACTAACCATGATTCTATTCTACTCACACATGTTGTCTCCTAAAAAATGAATGTGATAGCAGTGGTAAATGAAAAGCCACACTTTTAAGATAAATTCTCCTTGAGGTACATGTCTCTAACATGTAACTGTTAGTACAAGTAGTATAATTCCTACATTCTCAGAGGTTTATAACAACCAAGACCAAAGGCATTTGCACACAGATGTCTCCTCCTATTGAATAATGAGGATGAATAAAAAGGATGTGACACGCATGTTCCCACTTGACATGTAAAAAAGAAAGAAAAAGAGGAAACCTTCTAATTCCCCCCATGCAATTTTATTTACTGTTTCTTACATTTCATACCATATATGAAAATTTAATCTACACAACCTGCTGATAGGAGTGCCAGTACTTCACCAAATTTTATGTTTAGGACAGCCTTCCATCTCAGTCTATGCGGAGAGGCCTCCTTGGGAACTCACAGCATAAAGTTCATGTAAAAATTAGCTTTTTATCATTTGGTCCTTGGCTGTTAAAGAACTCTCATCAAAATCTGTGAAAATTCAAAAGCTCAGTAGTCATGAAGCAGTCTTGAAAAATCCATATATTACTTCAAGATTATTAGTCAATTGAAAAAAATAGTTAAAAGCAGGTCTAGTAGAATGATAAATCATTTACCTGACATTGAATAAAAAGAAAAATTGATAATGAACGTGGATTTTTTAGATACATATTTCCATTATCTTCAATGTTCTACATATATGGACATGTCAAGCAAACCTAGGGCAATCTGCAACTGTATTTGCAGATCAGTTGTCTAGCCTTTTTTTTTGAAGAGACTTTGGTGAAAGGTGGCAAAGAAGCACACTCCAGAAAAACACTCTTATTTTACAACCAGCAGTATGTCTCTCTGTTTTATCTCTAAAAGTGAAGTTTTCAGAGAAACCTGTCCCTAGCAAGAGCTTATTTGACATCAAGTATACCAAATGGAGTCATCTCCAGTTAGATACATCTAGAGATTTTGAGATCTACAAAAGACAAGATTGTTAGAAAAATCTTGTTAGAAAAATCCTATTTTGGGAAAAAAGGATTTTTGTCTTGTTTTGGGTTGTTTTTTGATTGTTTGTTTGTTTGGATACACTGTATTACGACTTAACCCAGCAGGCTGCTAAGCACCTCACAGTTCACTCCCCACTCCCCAGTGAAAAAAGCAAAAAGAAAGCTTAAACTCCTGGGTTAAGGACAGTTGAATAGGACAGAAATTGAATGAAAATAACAATAATGGTTATAGGATATACAAAACAAGTGATGCAATACACAGTTGCTCATCAACCACCGAGCAATGTCCAGCCAGTTCATGAACAGTGCTAGCCCCTCTCAGGCAACTCATTCCAGTTTTATTGTTCAGCATGATGCCATATGGTATGGAATATTCCTGTGCCAGTTTATGTTCTGGTTCTGTCCCCTCCCCTCTCCTTGTGCCCCCTCCAGCCTCCTCACTGGCAGGGTACTGTGAGAGGATGAAAAGTCCTTCACTTTAAGTACTGCTCAGCAACAAATAAAACACTGGTGTGTTATCAATATTGTTTTTTCTCCTAACCCAAAATACAGCACCATGCCAGCTACTAGAAAGAAAATGGAAATGAATCCCAGCCAAAACCTGGACACATTATATTTTTCTGATGCACTTATGAAAGGCTTGAGAACTGGAAATCTCAAATGACCATGTTTACTAACCTTATTATATTGAGCTGTCCTTCCACCCAGTTTTTGCAGGCCTATGTTAGAGCTTTCACTCACAAAAATAACGGGCCCCTCCCTACAGACACAGAAATCACCTCACTAAAAGTCATACACAGGAAGTCACAGACCGCCTCCAACTTCAAAGACCAAAAGACATCTCATATCAAGTAAAAAAGTCGCTCCAAATCACATTAGAATATGGCTAGAATGTTCCTGGAAAGGAACTTTACTTAAACAAGCACTAGGAGTGACAGCAAGCTGAGGTTTTTATTCACTCCTTCCCACAAACGCTTCTGCTGTCACCAAAGTTAAAACCATATGCACACATGACCTACAAAGGGCATGATTTCCCAAGTATGATGAGTGCCCAAACCTCTGCCCAACCTCTATTGAAAAGATTCAATATTTCTTTCAAGTTCTCTATTTGAAAAAAACATATATCCAAATCTTCTGAGAGGCAAAAGAATGTTATTGAGTAAAATGCAACAGCTGTGGTTGTACCTTATGAAATAAGAAAAATGGCATACAGCCTTCCCCAGCTGCTGGTTTCACACCAAAATGGTTAATTTCCATGACCTTTTTATATATTTGGAGAGAAAGGTGAAAAAGCCTACATGCATTGCTCTTACAAACATCTGTCAAAAACCTAGGTCCTCACTCCATGAAAATTCATGACTTTTTCAATATGTGATCTCATCAGTAAGGAATAAAACTCAGGACATTTGCTGCAATCTCAGTAATGAAATGACAGTAACTGCAGAAAGCATACTTGTTTCTATACCTTATTAAAGTCCAAATCCAGAGCTGACATACCACAATAAGCTCTTGACAAGTGATGAAATTGCAGGGGTGCACTAGCCAAGGAATCATCCATGTTTGCTTCATTATCCCAGGGATGATGGCTGTCATGAGTAGATCACTTTGTTCTCCCATCAAACTGAGTGGCAGTGGGATGCCTTGCCCCATTTCTGGAAGACCTGCAGACTGGGAATACCTGCAAGTTGAGATGAGAAAATATTATATGTTACAAAGATGGAAAAGACACTTCTCTAACTTTTCAAAGAAGGTATTTGTATTTTATCAGAAAATAAGTGTAATGTAATGCGTTGTTCTGAGGAGATTTACTTCAGCAGAACACAAGAAATGGCTATAGCAATCTCTGTATTTCTGGGTTGACAGGCTCAGGGTCAGGATGGGGGAGTAGGATGCTTCTTTCACCATTCACAAGACCTGCTTATGCGTCACAGAACCATCCATCACCCTGCTTCTAAATGCAAGCTCACAGACAACATGTAGTTAAAAGTAACAATAGTATTTAGCCCAGAATTTATAAAAAAGCTTCTTCCTTGCAATACTTGCTAGAATTCATAAGTAATTCAAGAAAATGAAGAAAAGGCCTAAAATTGACTTGCCACTTAGTGTTAAGCCACTGTGATGGGTAAAGAGTTCAAAATTGGCTCAATGAATTGACATGAAATTGTTCTCGCCTTGATCTACCCTTTTAAATACAGGTTTGTCTTCAGGGTTAGAATCCTCCTGTAGCCAGCTAATGGAGAAAGGGATATTGATACTGATTTGTGCCAGCATAAAACAAATGAAATGAAACTCTTTCTGAAGGTGTGTTTCTTTCTTTATCAAGTAGCAGATTCTAGATGACTTTCTTACGCTAGACAATTAATTTTGCACAGAAATTGTTTTGCTTTCTAAACCAAGTCCTAGAAGAATGCATAAGCCATTAGATAGTAGGAAGTTAAGGCAGCTTTCCAATAAACTGAGATGGTAATGATAAAGGAGAATTTTAAAATACTTTCAAAGTTTCTTCTGTGTAGCTCATTAGGTTGAGAAGCGCTGATATTTATATTAATGTGGGTTTTTTGTTTTTTCTCTGGGTACCCTAAGTTGTCTGTCTTACAGTTGCACTGTAGTGTTAAATCACCTGATCATCTTGTATGATGAAATGAGTGGCTTGGTAGACAAGGAGAGAGCTTTGGAAATGATCTGCCTTTACTTTGCTAAGGTTTTCAACACCAACTCCATTAGAATTCCCATAGAGAAGCTGATAATTATGAACTGAATTTACAGACAGTGGGGTGGATTGAAAATGGTCTGAACAGCACAGTTTAGAGGGTGATGACTGCCAGTGGGTGCCATTTTTTTCTACTTGGAGGAATTCAGTGACTCACCTTTGCTTCATCTGCACTTCCATGTCAGATGCCATTCTGTCAGACTGTTCCTCTGCTGCCATTTGTCACACGGCCACAAAATGTAATGGAATATTCATGGGAAGATTCAAACTCCTGCCATACCACCAACATCCACCTCTGACACCATGGGCCAACATGACAAAATAGAAGGCATTACTCTTGAAGCAGCCTTGTATTTAAGCTTCTTAAGGCCAGTTAACAGCTGTTACAGCAGTGAGGTGTGAGTCATTTCTCAGTTATACAGAGAGTAAAACATAAAAATTTGCGCAGTAGCCTTCTGCAAAGAGCTCCCTGTTGAATTTGATAGGAGAACAAAAACTGTCTACACAGGTAAACCTCACAGAAGTTTCCAAGCAGACCAATTTAAGATAAAGCAGATGATACCATCTAAAGGTGGCCAGACCAAGAAGCTAAGTGCAAGCTGCTTCCACAAATCCTCTGAGCAGCCATTATAACTTCCCCAGAAGCATAATTTCAAAGTGCTGTTGTTTCTGCTATAAGTTATGTGCAAAAAGTCATTTTGCACACCATGTTGCTACCATGAGTGAAAAAGCCTCAAGGGAAGTTCTCACATAGAAATCATTAAAAATCCATGAAAGCATTAAATATGGAATCAGACTAGCACTAGCTGAATCCAGAAAAGCTTTAATTCAGCTTCACCTATTTCCGTACTTACCATGCTATACAGGTTCCTTATGCACCTGACACACTGAAAGTAACGCCTCCTATTTATTTCCATGGAAACTACAGTATATGTAAAGAGTACAATAACACCAAGTATAAGAGCAAATTCTCAGCTACGAAATTTTTCAACACAGTCACCACCATGATCTGTGCATTTTTGCCAGCCATGAATAAGAGCCTGCATGGTGCACTAGTTAAAATCTGCATCTGCAGAGGTGACCTACTGTCACTACTGCCACTGCTGAAACGCATCACCCACCCCCTTACTGTATTCACATCCACTGCTTGGTCTCCATAAGCCTTCACCAAGTATCAATGAATGTCAATGGGTGCCATTTTTTCTGCTTGGAGGAATTCAGTGACACACCTCTGCTTCATTTGCATTCCCATGTCAGATGCCATTCTATCAGACTGCCCCTCTGCTTCTGTCTGTCACACAGCAACAAAATTTGATGGAATATTGATGGGAAGGTTCAGTCTCTACTGTCATACCAACGTATGTCTACATTGTTGTGGCCCAATGTAATAAAATAGGAGGCACAACTTTCAGAGCAGCCCTCACAGGTTTACCTGTAGAGATTTAATGGGAAAGACATCACGTGATAACTTAGTGCCTCAGTATTTTCATTGGTATATTACTATTTGCAATTTTCTTTAGAAATCACACATAATACCTCACTGTATATGTATGATGTCTCATCTTTTGACCTGCAGATTCATTAAGCCATTGCTCCTATGCCATGAAACAGCCACCACAGTTTACGTGCTTTCTTAACCCTGCGTGCACTGCGTAGCAACAGAACACAGCAACAACCCACGTCTTATCCCTTGGCTAAGATTTGACAAATTGAATAACTCAAAACTCAGGGAACTCCGTATGTTCCCCAAGAAAGCTAATATGTTGCTAATGAACATCACATTATAAGATCCTGATCTCAGGTCAAGAGTCACAGAAAGAACAGCTACAAGACCATATTAATTACCTTCATTTTAACTGCAGTGTCATCACTGCCAATAGTAATACACAATACAGCAGCTGTAAAACAACTTCCATCTAGTAAGTGCTTTCCTTTTTGCATTCTTTCTATTATACCATTTTCTTAATATCTTATTTGGTACCTAGGTGGTATTTCATTCTTGACAGATATTTAATCTCATTCATTAGAATATATTTCTTACTTGAATTTTATCCAGTAATATTGCCATCCTCCTAAGATTTTTGGATCTGTCATCTATTATTCATCGAGTGTTAACTACTCTCCACTGACAGGAGTCAACAGGAGAAAGTATCCATTGAATATTACAGACACCATCCTTTAAAAATTAAAATTAAAACAAAAACAGAAAAAGAAGAAGAAGAAAAGAAAGCTCACAAAAGTAGACAACACTCTTCATTGCCATTTATCATGAATCTTTTGAATCTAAAATATTACAACAGAAACCATTTGTTTTGTGATTGGGACTGGGTAGAAGTTAAATGAATGTACCACATGAAAATACTTGCAGTGCTACTCACTTGATATTACTTTCTGTGTTTCTGTGATCTGAAGCCTCTAGTATTGCCTCCCATACTGTAACCTCTAACTTGAAGTGTATATGTCTTCCTTAGCATTCTACTTAATGTGAATATAGTCCTTAGGATTTCCAGATTCTATTTGATGAATGTAACTAGGATATTGTCATATGACTGTAAGGCCACCTGACAAAGTGCTAGGAATAATAGACACATTTTGAAGTGCTAAATGGCTGGGTAGCTGGATTCCATTACCAATTATCTTGCCAGGACACTTTTCCTATGAGGCAGATATGAACAAGCTGGTGAGAAAAGGCGACATTATTCACCTCTGAGTTTATGAGTCTCAGCATATACACTTTTCATGTCATAAAACTCCAGAAGTACTTATACAAACACACACAGTGATATGAAACTCAGCTAATTTCTAGTTTTATAGCGAGACTAAATATAATGGGATGCAAATGACTTACTATATGCAGTGACTGAATCATGAAAACAGCTGCTCAGGACTCTAACTCATTAAAGAGTCATCTCCATGGGAAATTGAGCAGGCTGAAAGTAAGCTGCCAAGAAATCAGGAACTAGGTCCCTGAACAGTGAGATTTACAAAGAAACAGAGAGCCTTAGCAGAAGCCTCCTGTCCCTCTGACAGCACCAGGCAGCAGCATGCCATCAAAACTGAAAAGCAAGCAAGTCAGTTTCTCCCAGGAGCAGAGACAGAAATCAGTGTGTTCCCATCAAAACATTTTGTCAGATTCAGAATACATTTTTCTTATGGAATTTTTTCAGTGATTCTTCCTAAAGTGTCAGGCTATTAATAAATTTCCCAACTGCATCTTCAGGGTCTTCATGACAGCAAAACCCAAAAAGTCATTATTGTAGTTATTCCTTTTTCTTCTGTTTTCTTCCTTCCTTCCCGGATTTTGATGTTGAAAGAACATTACTCTATGTAAAATGATTCATTAATATTAATCAGAAGAAATAGATAGTGAAGGAGAGCACAGTTAATGATTGCTTAGAGAAGGTTCTATTTTATGTGAAAATTAAATTATTTTATTATATTAAAAGTTGTTAAAACTATAATTAATTTTCATAAAAACTGTCAAGATGTGTTGACGTTGCAGTTTTTTATTAGAGAACAAAGATTAGAGACTGGGATGATGGTGTATTCAATGTCAAAATGTGGGGGGTTTTTGCTGAGAAACAAAGTTTTAATATATATCTTCTCATGAAAATACAGTGGTGTCCAAAACTTAGGTCAATCCTGAAAATGTTCTTGACTTTTTACTGATGGAGAAAGGGACATATAGCTAATTACATGACAAGTTAATTTGATCACTTTGTTGCATTATAATTAAATAGTTACGTCCCTAAGAATTATGGAAGTACTGTGGCTAAGGGCCTAGAGTACCCCCACAGTCTATGACCATCCTGAAAACATAATATTAATTGCAATAATATTTTACTCTGGTAATAATTAAGACTCCTGGGAGCTTCTTTATATGTTATATAAGTAAGCTCCAAATACTGATGACTGAGTTGAATAATCAATGTGAGTTGATAAATATCTTACTTTCCCTCCATTTCCAAACATGGGGATAGAGATAAATTAAGACACTGGCCAACAATATCTTACAAACAGTTCAGAGGACAAGACAAAAAAGCTTAATTTGAAGTTATATTTTTTGTACTGACTGCAGGGATCATCACATGGATCCACTGCAAAGATAAGAATTAAATAGTGGATTTCTTCTAAAAAGTGAACCAAAAGAAAATTTTCCTCATTTTGGAAAAGGCAAAACAGTATCAAAAAGAAACAGAACAAGGCAACAGAAAATATACAGAGTTGTATTTCCAGTTCCCTTAAAAGAGTGGTCTTTTGGAAATGCCAAGTAGTAAATGAAAAGCTAAACACCAGGAGACATTTTTTTACCCTGTGTACTACTATTTAAAGTCAAATTATGAGCCATCAAGTCATGTTGCAGGTACAATTAGTGTGCAAATACTCTCCTCATGCAACTTCTACGGCCCTACTAAGGGTAAGTCCTTTTTATTACTGCACATGGAAAACAATGGTCATTTACATTGTCACACACAATAAACCTGTTCTTACCGAGAAATTAAACTGAATAAAGTACGTGCAGTGGTGTACAGCTAGAAGGGAAAGACACATCAAATGCCTAATTAGAACGAGGTCTATTGCTAAAACTCTTCCCAGCAGTGAATAAATTTGGGAAAAAAAAAATCTGTTTATAGATGGCATGGTAATTATTCCTGGACCAGAAAATAGGATGCATTTCTGACAGCAATTTCCACCAAGATTCATAATTTCATTGTCTGCTGACAGAAAATAATGAAAGAAGAAAGAAGAGTTTACAATTTATGGTATGTTTATAGTTAAAATTGGCAGAAAGAGGGAAAAAAAATACAGATGTAAAGAGAAGGAATGAAAAGCATGGATGAGTTTAAGGAAAACATAACAAGAAGGACAACTCTCAGCTTGTTACACTACTGTAAAAAGATAACTCTCAGGCATCCAGGCTAAAAATACATTTTCACTGCCACGGAACAGGCAAGCTACACTCATATTTTGAAAACTCTATTTTTTTTATTTCACACAACTCATTTTGAAAGCCAAAATATAATTTCTATGCCATGCACAATTTTTTCAGAGCAGTGAGGGAATATTAAGGAAAGGCTCACACTTGCATGGGTGTTTTATTGCTCACTAGGATTTTTTCCAGTTTAACAACTGCAAATCGTCGTTCAGAAATTTCAGCATTGCAAAGTCATCTTATAAATCTTTCGTTATCTATCAGTTGAAATCTTATACTGATTAGACACGTGGTAGAAGCATAAATGGAGGCAGTTCAAATCAGTTTAGCTCAGCTTAAATCAGTAAAATTCAAGTTCACAAAATCACCTGAGCTTAGAATAAGATAACAAAAGAGGGATGACCTTAGGATAGGATGATTTTTTATGGTTACTTCCAAGTACAGAAGTAGAATAGAATCGAGCAGTTCAGTTGGAAAGGATCTTCAAAGATATCTAGTACAGCTGCTGCCTGTCCACTTGTGAGGACATTGTCCTAACACCACTTAAACACTGACAGTCATGGAGCATCAACCACCTCTCTAAGAATCCTGCTACATTATTGGACCACCCTCAAGATAAAACAAACAAACAAACAAACAAACAAACAAACAAAAAAATTGCTAATGCCCAGTCTGAACTAGCTGCTCTGTCTATTTGGCTCCCAGACTGTGCCTGTGTAAGCATTATTCCATCTCAGGTACTGATAGTATGGTATTTGAAAAGATGCCAGACAGGACATATCATAATAGGACTGTCTATATTTTGCATGCAGTCCCTTTTACTGCCCTGAGAAGAAACTTGGAAGCTAGGTTATGCAGTCAAATCTAGGAATTTTATCTAAATTCAGATTGGCACCCAAAGCTGTTTGCTCCAGATGTAAATCAAAACCCCTCTGCTCCCTGCAGGTGTCAAATCTCCCATTAGTTGTCAAAATGTACTGAAGGAGAAAATACTTTTGCATGAAGTGAGTAATATTTATCCATGGTATTCTCATGGAATATGTAAGGAAAAAGTGCACAATAAACATCATCAATTTCTGATTATAGTCCTAGTTCTGCCACTACATGAGGTACTTCTTATATCATTATGTGAGATCCATCTGATTAATGCAGCAGATAAACAATAAAAGCATGGAGAAAAATGCCTTATTTCTTCAGCTATTTTTGCATTTTTGAGCTAACCTAAACTAAGACATTTTTCATTCAGTATTTTGACTGTAAGAACTGGTAATTTCATCTCCTTAGAATTTAAGAAATGGGGAAAAAAAATTCTTACAGAAGCATAATTTTATGCAGATCTTTTTTTCCAGGAACTGAATGCAGCATGAAATATTAAAACCATTGAGATTCTTAGACCAACTTAATCTACAAGAATTGAAGGAAACAACTTCTTAGTTCCAAATTCATTCTGCCAAGCCTCACCAGAGTTGAATTCTTCATCCAGAAGCTGATCACCAGAATTCTTAACTAAACTGATTCTATTACGTTTATTTATTGTTTACATTTTAGCAGAAGCAATGAAAAATGAAGCTAAAAACAAAAACAAACAAAAAAAATCAAACATAACCATTTTTGCTTTTTGAAGCTTTAGAATCAAGTTAAATTAATAACGAGAGTTGAATTTTCTCTGTGCAAAAAGAAGCACTTGCGAAAACACATTGCAAAATTTCACAGTTCTGGAGAAGTCATTTATTTTTCCTAAGGCACTACAAGATATTTATAAAACCACTTCAAGTGAGAAAACTGTTATCATTTAGGATTTAGCTTTAGATATACTCTAACCAGTCACAATTTGAAGCTCTATGTATCAACACTTTGAGTTTCAGTAGTACAAAAGAATTATATTTCATTTTCTCTGGAGTCTTTTTGCATTCAAATACAGCAATACAAGACTGGAAAGCAAGCAAGTAGAAAGAGCTTTTGCTGGCTTATAGTCTTTATTGCCAATCTGACTTCTGCAGGGAGAGATAGGTGTGATGATTGACGGTTTTAATGGTACGTTATTATCTCTACCTACATGTCCTGCTCAAAGTGTTCAGAAGCTGACCTACCATCCAATTAAAAGACAAATTTTCTTTCCGTTTCTGAATGGTAAAAATATTCACAAGGGCTGCACGTAGCACAGTGTTGATACTGTAGCTTGTTTCAAATTTTCTGTTAAAATTAAGTTTAACAATATTGTGCACTGTCTTTTTCATGTGCATCTTACCTAGAAATGGTCCTTTCCCTCCGTAGATTTATACTCTGAGGTTCATTTAAGAATTTTATTACCCATAAGAGTAAGTTCTATTTCTTAACTGAAACAACAAAGTTATGTCAAACTATATGTAAAATTCTCAGAGAATCATAGAAAAATGTAGTTAAACATATAGCAGAGTATGCATCTAAGTACATTAAAGGCTATGTTACATTTGCAAGCATACTTCTGATTATGTGATTCCCTGCTTATCTGCTCTAATAGTGGTAAAATACATCTCTATACTCAATTCACTTCATCTTGATAAAATAACAAGGTGATTCACACATTCTTCAGGTTTGGGTGATGACCCAGTTCAAGGAGACAGGAAAATATCAGTGATGTTTAACCAGATTTGCGTACATACTTTAAAGAGGTGCTTTTAGACTTACAAAGGGTTTCAGAATCATGTGACCTTGTAATACAAAGGTGAACTACGTTTGTATGTAGAACATACATAGCAGTGATGGAAAGGAAAGCAGGATCAACTTCTGAAAGTAGTTAATATGAATAGATTCAAATAAGCACTTACTTTTTTTTCCATTTTTATAAAACTGATCATTAAACTTGCACTGAATGTGAAGCAAGTTGGTGTCTGAATAATAATATAACATGTAATAATATGTTTATTACATTTTCTATATTGTTGTTAATTCAAACCCACCAATATTTAAATGTGGTGTCAATGCATACCGATAGGAAGGACCAATAACTATTGTTCTACAAACGGTTATTTTATTAAAAATTCAAAAAACTGATAAAATATATCCTCTTAAAACTGTTGTGAGTAAAGGTTATATCTAAAATGAATGTGTATACAGTTTTCCTTCTGATGGCTACAAACAGAATGTACAGCCTCAAAACCCAGCTGATAGAACATTCAGATCACACGGGAATATCTTGTTCCAGAGTGACAACACTCTTTTCAAGTCATTCTGAGCAGAGAGCAATCAGTTGACACTGGTCCAGAGAATAAGGACACAGTCTACAGAGTGATGCTCTCAATAGGAGGTGTGATAGTAGAGGTTCTGCTGAATGCTCCTCTGGAGAGTTTCATGCTGTGTATTACATACTGATTTCTGAGAGAAAAACTTGAGTTTTTAAATTTTGTATTTAAAGAAAGCCAGAGGCATCTAATCTAAAATAAATACTAGAATGAACATAGCAACCCTATAGTAATCCTATGGCTAATATGCATTAAATACATTTGAAACCTGACAGCAGGAGACAGAACGTCGGGTAGGTTGAATTTATAACCTTTGCTTATTGCTAAAAAAAAAATTAAAATCACACTTACACAAAAGGTAAATTATACTTTTCAAGAACAGAGTAACAGTGGTTACCTCATAATGGATTTCGGTCTAAAAACAGAATACAGATGGCTTATGTGGACTATCTGATCACCATGGTGAAGCTTTTCATGTTTCTATAATCTGTCAAGGTAGATCAGTTTTATTTTAGCAAAAACTTTTCAAACTTTGGAAAAATAACATTTCTATTGAAAGAATAGTAGACTACAAATAAACCTGCACCACATTTAATTGTCTTACTGAAATCAAGAGGAACTCTGCATAGGCAAAGAGAGAACCATGCCTCTGGTTACCAGTTAACATAAACTTTGCACACATGCAGGGCAGTGTAGGACATTATCATTGTTCAAAAGACTATTGTGGTTTTTTTTCATAAGCCAGGTTCCACAGCCAGTTCACGCTTCCCATAGTGCAATATAGGAGAGAGAAAATTGCTAAGATGAAGAGATCCAGCTATGACAGCAGAGTGCGGAGGTTTTTCCCAGGACAAAACAAGACATAAGAAGAGAATCCCTTTTTGCAGAAAAAATAAAGTGATTTGAACAACCTTAGTAATAAATATCTAATTTTAGTTTGCTGGTTGAAGCAAAAATTAAGTGTAAAAATTTGTAAAAAGCATAAAAATGTTAGTTTAACAGAAATGACTGTTCTCATAATGATACAATTTGTGTTAAAATTTCCTAGCTAACTCATCTTGTTATTGTGATATTTTATTTGACCTCAGAGTATTATTTAGTGATAGAATTTAGATTGCTTTTAATAAACCATCACATAGGATGACTAATTAGTTGACTGATTATAAACACATAAGACTGCTTTGCCAATTAATAAAAGCCATGGGAAAATTTTCTCTCAGTAGGCTTATTTTAAAAATCTAACGCCATAAATGGCTTAGTACAATTAATAATAGCTTTCTGCAGCCAGTCTACATAAAAATAATAATAATCAAATGAATAAATAAATAGAATTAAAAAACATACCACCTCTCAGTACTTCAAAGACACTCAGAGACGATCAAAGATAAGCCAGAAGAAGAGATCCATTGGTAAGTATTCAATGTTATCTGTAGAGTGAGCAGCATACTGCATATAGGTAAGTCACAAGATCATTTATTGAAAGATGATTTTCTGTAAAGCAGAACACAGAGTGCTGAGACAGACTGACAGCTGGTCTGTACAATTCCAGTATGGATAGAAATTGTGTATTTTGACAGGAATTTAGGTACACTTATACGCTGATAAATCTGAAGTATTCAGAAAGCAAAGTTGTCATTAAACAGTACTCCCAAAAGGCATTTCCCCCTCCTTTTTGCAAGCTTTCACACCTCTGGTCTGTAATGTGAGCTAAATGAGGCAGTCCAAACAAAACTTACATAGTGATTGATAACAGAATGGCAAAAATAATATTTCAGATTAAAGAAAGCCATGCCAGACCTCCAAGTTCAGGAACACCAAGCTCTGTACAGAATAGGACTTGATAAACATGTTCCATTATTACTATGCTTTATTTATATAAAATAACCTGCATCATGAAAACTTTGAAAATTATGGGAAAAAGATAATAATAAAACAATGGAAATATGTGGTCTGAAAAGACATTATTTTCAACAAAGGACAGTAAATTTGTTCACACGCCATACATTTGATTTTGAGGACTATAAGAAGACAATACTGAGAAGCTTTGAAAATGAATTTTCAAAGTGGAAGCATGAGTATAAAATTGGAATTTAGGTTTCTGACTTCAAATAGACCAGAAATTTAGAGGATTAGTCAAGCTGAAGTTCAGAAACTTAAGCCTTGTACATGGAGATAGAAGCACAGTACATAATTATAGCATGTGACTGTGTGGCATAGCTACTCAGGCAAAGTACTGGAGTTATTCAGTATCAACCATTTGGTGCATGAACATTTTCTTTCCCATCATCAGTTTAGATTGTCTCCTCATCAGCACAGGCCACAGGAAACATTTTGTAGTCAATCTTCATATAATGTAAATCTCCAAACACATTTAAGCAATCCCTATACAAGGTTCTGCTTAACTTTCTAAATATTACCAAATGGGTATCTACTGAACTCTTCCATAATCTCTTTCAGTTTCTTAAATGTTTTAATGAAATTAACATTTTAGTAATATTTGTGTGCATAGTCTTCAAAGATAACAGTTTTGGACATGCTTGTACAAAACACATCATTCACATTCTAAGATGTCTGTATTGAAGTAATCTTTGATCTGATTCTTTACCTGTTATGACAGAAATAACACTAAAATTTCAGCTTTATTATGATCTAGCTTTTAATCTCCTAACAAACATTCCTGTTAGTATGCATTTTGTCATGGCCTGAAATTTATGAATGTTTGTTTGACTTTTGTAGCCCCCATCATTCTAAAACCACTGATAACCTGTGGAATAAAATTTGGAATATGACAAGACTATATTAGGAGGGCTACTGTGAAAGTAATGCCTCCTGTATAATTATGTTGGCCCACAAAGTCAGAGATAGATGATGGTGGTACAGCAGTAGAGGTTGAACCTTCCCACCGATATTCCATTACATTTTGTTGGTGTGTGATGGATGGCAGCAGAGGAGCAGCCTGACAGAATGGTGTCTGACATGGAAGTGTCACCAAGTGGTACTGTTCATCTCAACAAGCTTTTGAGCAACAATTAAATTTTTCTTTTTCATTTCCTCCCAAACACCAGAAAACACAATACAACAAAACAAACCCCACATATGCTACCTGCAAATTACATGCTCAACTCCTAAATTATTTTGCTTTGATTCCCACATTTTATTGTAACATTTTGGATTCACTTTACCAATAGTAGAATCAGGATATCATCAGTTATTAGCAATTTCATCTAGTTTGTCACTGACTGCTTATAGCTTTTCCTATAGTTTTCCCATTTTATACCTGAAGAAGTTCAGATTTTTATTCTATGTCACTATCTACTTACATTTTAAAGAGATGTTTTTTAAAATTATTTATTACACAATTCAAAAAAAAAAAAAAAGCTATCTGATAACTTTGTCTGCAGATTGAATTATCCTAGTGTGTGAAATCCAACTTTACAATCCTTAAAGGAAAAACAGGATATCAGTACATTAAAGAAAGCCCTAAATATTATTCAGAGTAGATGTTCCATAAATACCAATGCTGGCATTTAAAATGCAGTTTCCTGTGTAAATACAGAAGCTGAAATGGCTATTTTGAACTATTATTGAAAATATTTAAAATTTGACCATAAAGAATAGTTCCTTAGATCCATTATGTCCCCATCAGTGACACATGATTTAACAACAGCCTCCATTCTGCTTTTGTGTCATTGATCAGTTTGGAAAAAGAAAAATCACAGTCACTCCTGACACAACTTTTTATTTTGAAACACCTATTTAGACATTCAGGTCATACTGAAGTGTACTCTAATTGACTTTTAAGTAGAGCACAGGGAAACAGCCAGAATGACCAAAACATGTATGTTAAATACTTCATAGGTTTATCTATTTACCTAGTGAAGTCATATATATTCTAAAATAAAATGCATGGTCAATTTTGTAAATATTTAAGAAACCAACGATAAAAGTTAGGAGGCACATATTACTATTTCTCTTGCTCACTCTGTTCCCAAGTGCCAGAACATGAAATTTAGACAGCTTTGGAAAAAAGGCTATGGCAAATATACACAGACTGAGAATGTAGTTTCCCTGGCAACAAAAAGATCCGAGAACAACTCATTCCTTCAGGTTGCAATTCAGTTTATGAGCTTCCACATCTGCTTGCATAGGAATGAGGCACCTGGGATTACATTTCTAAAATGATGAGTGAGAAATTAGAGAACAATAGACATCACAGAGCTAATTTTGTGCTGTAATGGAAATGAGTCCTCTGATGTTCATTGTCATGGACCACCCAGAACATCTGAGGACACTAGAATTCATGCCCTGATTAAGCATCCAGGCTTTTACGTACTTACCTTGGCAGGAGCCAAGAGCTGTGAGAACCAAAGAGGATGCTCTCCTGCTTTGCACTAATAAGAGTTAATAGACTATTTTGTTAAACAAAACATATGCATTCCTTCCTACTAAGAAAGAATACAAACCAGAGGAAGGAGGAAATATAGCAAGTCAGATGGTGATTAGGCACTTCTGTTTGCTATTTCAAAGAACAACAGGTGCAAAAAAGAAAAAACTAATTTGCTAAACAATTTCACTTAACTTTCAAGATGTGCAGAGTTACTTCTACTCTGCAGGCTTGGATTGAGGGAATTTACAGTGGTAGGATAATTTTACTTCCTAATGTCTTCTCTGTAAATACCTGGTGTTTGCATTTATTCACTATATGCAAACAATTTGTATGGATACCATCACTCCATATGGCCTATTTTATTCAGCCCATCATCCATAGGCAAACTACAACAGTTAGGCTGCAATTAGTACATCTGAGAAGTAAGTGAGTTTTCAAAACTTGTATTCAACATGTTTTACTCAGCAGCCATATGGTACCAGTTCAACTGACTGAAATTGTTTGTGTCATTGTTACAAAGATTAGTACATGGGTCACTCTGAAAGTAATGCCTCCTATTCATTTCTGTGGAAACTACATCTGATACAAAGAGCACAACACTGTTTGATAAAATTCTTAGCTATAAGACATTACCTGTCTAGCTAGTCATCACCATGTACGAGAGCTTGCATGTCATACTCGTAAAAATCTGCACAAACAGAGGTGAGCCCACTGTCAATGTCAGTACTACTCACTGCTACACTGTGCTTAAACTCACTGTTTGGGGTCTCCATGTGTTCACCAAGTGTCAAGGAATGTCAGTGGGTGTCACTTTTCCTGCGTGGAGGAATTCAGTGACACACTTCATACACACTTCCATGTCAGAAGTCATTTTGTCAGACTGCCCTTCTGCTACCATTTGTCATGAAGCAAAAAATGGAATGTAATATTAGTGGGAAGGTTAAACCTCTACTGCCATACCACCAACATTCACCTCTGATGTTGTGGGCCAACATCATAACATAGAAGGCATTTCTTTTGGAGCAGCACTTGTGTTACACATGAATTTTGCGGATAAAACAATGTCTAAAGTTTTATTCTTGTTTTTTGTTGTTGTCATCATTTTTGTTTTGTTTTGTTTCTAAGAACTTCTAATATTCTCTCATGAGATGAAATGAAAGCATGAATGAATGCAATATTGCTTCTCCACCCACTAAAAGTGTTCCAGTCATGTCTAAATATCCCTATTGTCGATTTCTAATGCTCAAAAATGTGCTGTAAGCTATTATACATATAACTGGAATAATCCATTGAATCTGTCTTGTGAAGAAAGTCACCAGTAGTTGCTTGCTATGGTGTGGTTCTTTTCAGTCTATAAGATAACATTTTTCTAAGAGTTTTTTAAATGCAAGGCTCAAGAGTATTCAAGAAAGCATAGGAAATATTTATTTACTATCTCCTTTAGAACTATACTATCTATTTTTCTAACATAGCCATGAAGTCACTCTACCAAACAGGGAAAAAAAAGAAAAAAAAAGCATCAGTTTTACAGTTTGATTTAATGTTGTTGTGAAATTAATTCAATAGCATTCCATCAGTTACAGCTTTTCACCTTTTGTATACTTGGACCTAATGAAAATTTCAAACTTTTCAAAGAGCATTAAATACGTTCAACATTGAAATATCAATAACCAGATAATTTTCAGGTGAAGTCCTTCTCTTAGACCTCTCATGCGAGCACTTCATCTGTGACCCCTCTTATCACTGTACATGACTGTGCTTCTTTTCATGCAGCAAATGCAGGTGGAATATTCTCCACAAAGATCCATAGCATATTCACCTGAAGGTGAATACAAAGGTGTCTTTGTTTCCATATTCATTAACACAAGTTAAACTCATGTAATCAAAAGTGTAGCTTCCTATTGCATAGACTGTGCATCAGATTTAGGAGAACCAAGCAAAGAGATATTTCATCTAACATACATTTCTATATTTTTTAATTATAATTGCTTCACATTGTACAGCAAACTTCCCTGTACCTTTTCAGGTTTTCAGTCTCCAGGACCTGTTTCACAGAACAGTGTAAACTCATGACAATCTGTGGGGAAAGCTGCTTTTAAACTGATTCCTGAGAAACGTTTCAAGAAAAGCAGAATATGAAGGGGAAATAAACCATGCAGTTTAGTTCATTTTTTAAAAATTTCTCACTTGCCTGTGTTCAACTATCAGTCTTCCTGGAGGTTTCATCCTCCCAGCAACTTAGGAGCAGATCCTTGTTTCACTATATCAGCACCTACTGTAAGAATACCTTCCATCAGATATCCTCTATTATCTTCCACACATCCACACTATAAACTGTACTTTTTTATATTGTGCAAAATAAGTAACTAAATTGTAACCCTCATAATTTCTACAGCAGAACAAAGCTACAAATGTGCAGGCATTCCTGCAAAAGTATCTTTCAGTCCAAAATTGATTTTCTCAAATTTGCTCTGTTAGCCCTTTCAAAAAAGCAGACCCCAAAAGTCTGCAGTCTCCCACACTGAGCCCTCTTACCCACCTGCCACTTAATTACAATTTTTATGCACTATAGTTATGTAAACTTGATCAATAGCAAAATTTAACATCCCTGTTCTTTATTTTTCTTCTTTGTAAATCCCACTTCTGAGCTACGCTTTCCACAAATGTAGACTAAATTAAATGGAGAAAAGAAAGGGATTCTTAATAGGATGCTACTTAAGTCTGATACACTGTCTTAACATTATGCTATACAAATGAAGGAACTTGTAAGTCACAAAAGTTCACAAAGCTTAAGCTAAGGGTGTTAAAAATATATATATAAGTATGGATGTATGTGTTAAGATACATGGAAAAATAATCTTGTAAGACTAAATGAAAAAAAAAGTCTGCTACTCAATGCACTGACTTTTCATCACATCTGAAATACAAACTGGGAAACATGGATTGAGAACTGTTCAGAGCCTAATTTGATTATACTAATTAATCTAGGAGAAAATATTATTGGCACCAGCAGTAAAGAGAATAAATATTAGTAAGAGCACCAATTGTAAGCTTTATAGAACATTAGACATATAGGGATACAATTGCCTGGGGAACACAAAGGGCTACATTGAATGTGAGAAGAATTACAAGGTATTACAAAATCAATGGCATTAGGATGGCAAGACATTTTCTCTAGATGTTGCTTTGCTAGTAGGGAAAGTATCCCATGCCCCTCAACCTTGGAAGTAAGTCATATATGAGTACAGTTGGAACAAAAATAATTTACTACTCCAAGCTGCATTTATCAAGTACTGGGCTGCTCTGTGGGGACTCCTAAACAACCCTGATCAAAAAGATTTGCTTAACTTGATAGTGCATTTCCTCCTGACTCTTCAGTTATTTCCCCCTATTGCCCCATCTCGTTCCAAGTACAGAGCTAACCTCTGTTAAACACTTCCATACTGGCCCCAGTTCTGCTGATTTTCTGTCATAATCTGCTATTTATTATAAGATTGCCCTGTTGCTATTAATTCTGTTAAGCTAGTACCCTATATACACTTTGTTCTCCATGGTATCCTGCTATTTTCATGTCACTACACTATTAGTAGTGCCATAAGTCAAGGTGGGCCATCTGCATATGCATCATTCTCCCTTTGTAATATGTAGCAGTCTGAAACTTCTCATGTTATCTTGTTAGTGATGCCACAGGCCAAGGTTAGCCACCTGCATGCAAACCCTAATTCATGAATTCATTGAGTATCTGAATTTCAGAAGCCAATAAAGGCATGCATTTCAATTTTCAGGCATCTCTCTCCATATGCATCCCTTGAAAATTGGGACTTAAATGTCAACAGTGAAGGAGATGTTTGTGAAAAATATTTACTTATCAATAAGTGGGTGTTTAGAACATTAGTAATAGACTTCTGCAGGTGATGTCGACAGATTTAGCACCTCAGTGTTGCTCCTCCAGCTATTTTTTATCTTCCAACAGATTGAGCTACTTTCATCTTGTCAAAAAAAGTATTTTCGGTTACCTTCTTAAATGCAACTTCCTTTAGTTATACCCAGTACAAAGATTCATCTAATGCAAAAATCCACCTACATTCTTTTGAATAGGGAATGTATCAAATACTGTTGGTTTGCAACATTTAGTTCTAAATGTTGTAGTGGTTGCTAATATTTTGGTATCTATAGCAAGATTTAAGTGTGAGCTAGTTACCTTAAAATTGTCTTCATCTCATTTCATTCAGCTGCAGATAACTTTTTAAATCACAAACTGAAAATTCTTTTCCTATTATTTAAAGGCAGAGTTATCTATGTGCAGACACCATAGCTGCCAAAAGCTATGCAAGCTGCCATAACAGCTAGAATTGTTCCAGTAAGATTTTACATTTGAGTAGACAAATTTCTTCTTTCAAAATATATCTTCAACTCCTTCAATATACTTTTTGCTTGAATTTCAAGTTGTGGCATAACATTAGAACCCCTTCTTTGGCAAGTCTATTCAGTCCTTGTTACTCAGGAAAGTTCAAGGTGCAGCAAATGAACTCCATCAAATAAGCAGCTATGATGAACATGAATATTCCAGACCTCTTATCAGTCACAAAGTTCTTGAATGCTCAAATGCGCAGTATCTGACATAAGATCTTACTTTCCAAGAATGCCAAATCTAGAACATTCTCACTACTGAATGCAATTTTCCAGAACACATGGAGAGCAAGAAAGGAGGGGGAAATCCTTCACCTCAGAAGACTGCATTTCAGGCTCTTAAGGGACATTTTCTGGTAGTATTTCTTTGTTGGTAGATATAATTTATAAACATTTATTAGATACCTTCCCTCCACTCTCAATCTCCCCACAGATATTTCTTCTACCTTTGCATACCTTAAAAAGTATTTTCTTATTTTCCTAACATCATGAATTACATAACCATTTGCATGTTTATTGTACTGCAATACTATTTGTCTTCTGTTGTTAAATAAGGTTGTGACTAGGCAGCTGAAAGGAACCTGCATTTTAGCTTTGCAGGTACACTGGATTGGGTTAAAATCCCTATAAAGGGAGGAGAGAACAATTTCCTTGAGATTAGCTAAGCATAAGTGACCAAAAGTTTGAGAGAATAGGCTGAGGAAGCAGGGAGAGAGAAGAAAGCACAGACAATGTCAGTCCAATCACAGAATCATTCACAGAATGGCTTGGGTTGGAAGGGACCTCAAGGATTATCAAGCTCCAACCTCCACATTTAATACTGGACCAAGTAAGTTCATGTAACACTAGCAAAAAAAAAAAAAAAATTATAAGCTCATATCAAAGGTGATAAACACCAATTTACAGCCATGAAGACAAACCTGCAGCATCACACTAAACACGTAGACAGTCATCTCCAGTGTCTGTAGAGTTGTCTCTTGTGTCTGCCTTTAAAATATTTTGCTTTGAGCTCTAAATAGATCAGTTTTCGTAAGTTTTCATTGTGGAAGTTTCCTTGCTGGGAGTGGAGTTTTACTTTACAGATTCATAAAGAGCATACTGACATCTTTACACATTTCTGGATCCTTCCAGCTAAAAAGCACTGCTCATGATTCAGTGAGATCAATTACTACCACAAGCATCACTAAGTCAGGAAAATTCACCACATCACACACAGAAAATGAGTGCCTGATACTGCATTCAACTCTAAATACTTTGTCTGAAATCCAAATAATAAATTATTTTACAATTGCTCTTATACTACCATTATAGAGAAAAAGTCATATTTATTTACACATTGCGTTCATCATTTCCCACATCTTATACAATCAAAATAGTTCTGTGTTTTGGGTTATGAATACAGTTGAAAGATTTTTCAACAGAAACTACACACTCCTATACAATAAAGCCCTAAGGAGAACTTTTGAGAACACAGATGGTAAATTTAAAAACTGCTTCATTATTACTAGTTTTAACTATCTGGCCAAATGGTCCCTGTCATGGCTATTAATCAAGGAAGGAACAACTGCACATTATAATTACATAAGGGTTGGTAGAGGTGAAATTTTTTCTTTATTATTATTTTTGCTTCAAATTCTGCAAGCGGTAATCACATGTCATGTATCACTGTCTAATTATGTGATTTTAGGGACTTGGGAGCATCCCAGCCTTAGGGAAGGGAATTAGAAGACCAAATGATTTATTTCACAGTTCATCACTACGCATACTGCTTTCAGTGCATCTCTATGAAAAAAAATACAAAATCCAACTTCAATAGAAAAGTATATCTAAAATAATTTCTAAAGGGACAAGAATTCCACTTAGATCAGCTGAAGAAAAATCTAAAATAAGACCTGAAACCTTAAACTTCACTCAGGTACTGGTTCAAAACAATCTATTAGTGGCCACCTCTCCAAAAGAAGAGAACATCATACTAAAAGGCAAAATTGAAAATATGTAAAAGAAAAAATCATATGAGAGAAAATAAAGTTATATGTAGCTACTTTTGCAATAAAAACATTGTCTAAAACATATTGCAGTGATAAAGAAAAACTAGAAAAATCCATAGAAAGGTACTGATAGACTAATTCAAGGAATCTCACTGTTCTCATAATTCTTTGAGATCTCTTTATAAGAAAGTTACTTGATCTCTCATTGATACTGCTAGTGATCTTTCTTCTTAAATGTAAAAGTCATAGAAATACTTTTCCTTCCTTTTTGTGAAATACAAACTATATCCATTACTGATCAGAATGCATTTTTGTTCCCAAACTCTTCATACAAAATGGTTTAAAAACTGTTTCAGAAACAAAGCATAAACAATATTCCAAATAACCTAGATGATTTATTACCTTAACTCTCCAAAGTTAATCAAATTAGGAAGACAAAACATGAAGGGTTTTTGCTGTGGAAGATTTTTTTCTTTCATACATAAATATGCTGCCTATTAGACACCTCCCTTTTACTCAGATATATTTCAGTCATAACACAGTACAGAAGTTCTTTCCAGGAGTGAAACTGCATTTTCACTTTAAGTTTTATGCATAGTTATTTACACATGTATACAGTTATATATATATTTAACATGTATATATATTACATTTATTATTAAATATATATATTACATATTATTACATATATAACATACACATATATGTAATATACATATTGAGCAGGAATGTAGATTATGACACTTCAACTACTTTACCTCAGGACAAATGATCTAGATTGCTTCTCTTTCACATGGATTTGCTTATATTGCTAGCAACAGAATTTCTAAGAATGTTCATAGAAATTTGAAAATTGACTCTCACTGATATAGCAAGCAAACCTGAAACTTGAATATTAAGTGAAATGAATATTCATGTACTCACTCATTTCTCTACTATCCAGAAAAGCTGTTCTTATTTGTCTTATTCATAGATTCTCTTCTAGACAATGAACCAAGATTTTTGCCATCCCACTTACTGGAAAAAATATTTTACATCTGGATGAATGTCACAAACTTTTATTTTAAATTGTAATTGTCATTACATCATTTTTGTAGGATTAGGATCAATGTAATATATTTAGCAATATTTTATTTGTTCTTCATAAACACTTACTGATTTCTGATTTCTTGTGCTCTGTGTTTCCACAAAGCTTTTATTAGGTACACCGTGGGCACAGAAAAATTCCAGTGCATTTGTTTCATTAGATCAGTAACTAGTTCAGTGGCAGAATTACACTAAATGAGAGAATAGGGCATATCGATGTCAAATCATTAGACAGGAAACAAGCCTGAAGATGCCTAGGGAGAATCTACTGCACAGCATCCAGATAATTGCTCTGTTCAGGAGAGTTATTTGACAATTCTTTATAGAACAGTTGCTGAAAACTACCCAAAGTTATTAAGCAGAACAAACACCAGCCAGTCTTCCATTGGCTTTTTTTGTTTGTTTGTTGTTTTCTCTACTCTGCAGACAAGGAAAAAGAAGCTACAGCCTTCCAGGTGGACTGGATGGCAATCAAATAAAAAACATCTACTTAGCACTGTCCTAGGCACAAACATGGTTAATTTTACATGTAGTAGGAATCTGTAGGAAAGAAGCAGAAAGGACTCTTACTTATTAACTCTGGGAAATTTCTTGTTTTATAGAAAGATAGATTTAGATCCACAAAGCATGCAAAACAGAGTTAACATAATTTTGCTTCATTATTTTAGCAGGTAGGTTTGAGCCTACCTGGCACCTACCAAGCCTTTCTTTTGTCTCAATGTTTTTGTTTTTTTTTAAAAAAAAAGCTTTCAATGTTAAAAAAAAAAAAAAAAAAAAAAAAAAAAAAAAAAAGGAAAGTGACTCACATAATAGCTTGATAGAAATAGGAACAAAAATATGTATGTGAGATTCAGACTGGTTTTGTCAACTGCCAAAAATTATTAGGATCTTCATTTTCAACCTCTCGGGAAACCTTCTGGATCATTTTTACTGTTAACATTTTAAATATTTTGTGAGCATCTGATCAGTAAGCATCTGGACCAATCCAAGTCTCCCACGTCCCTAAGAGATTCTCTAACCATCAAACTAGATCATACTCATTTTTACCATTCAGAAATAAGAATCTTATGAAACTAGGTAAAAATCTAATGGAACAGATTGAAAGAACAGCACTGTTCTGTCAAAGCAGCATAGCACAGACAAACAGAAGTATCCTTGGAGTCATGATATTCTTTTACAATTAGGTGTATTGCTGCCTACAGAAAGAGAAATAAATTAAATCTCCCATATCCTAAAAGCAATGCTGCAATTTCCTAGAATTAGTGAGAAGTGGCAGTAGGTGCCTAAAGATGTTTTTCCTCATACTCACAACAATTTGGCAAATTTAATCCTATTTTGCATTTAATTCTAGGATGAGAGAAAACTCGTCCTACCAGCACCACCATTTACCACAGCACAGTTGAACACATTCATTCTAGATCTTGACAAGAATGATGACTGCTGAGATGGGAGTCTTTTGCTTACTCTGCAATGCCAGGTATCTCAGAATCGTTGCACTGCCAACAAAGGATAAAAAGTTCTCACACATCCATTAGCTGACAAAAAGCAATGCAGCAGAGCTTAGAAATGTGCCTACACAACCCACTACATGCAACAAGTTATCTTTAACCAGATCGAGTTGTGGCAAAAACTGATGGTGGCTCTAGCATCATATTTCCAGTTGTCCAGTCCTCCAAGCAGCCTATTTGCAATAGCACTTAAACTTGTTTTTTCTTCTTCATGGCATGTAAACACTTTCTATATAAAAGTTACAGCTGAAGTCAGTCAGAACATAGGAGTCATAGACCAAATTCTCAAAGTTTCCTTGCCAGTTCCATTTACTATATAAGGCTCATATGATGAAGGAGGCTCACCCCTCCTTGTTTCAAAGATCTCAACAGATTAAGTCAGTCAGAAAAAAAAATAATAATTAAAACAAACCATATTATTCACAAAACAACTGGTTCTATTCCAAATGAATATTTTTCCATATTTTTGTCAGAGTATAATTTCAAGCTGTTTGTAAGGCATCTTTATAAATGTTCCCATTGGCATTGCATAATTGAATGTAATAGCATTAGAAAAAAGAATAGTGAAATAATTAAGCCACACGCTCTTCTAGAAAGAAAAATATTTGGATTGCCTCAATTAGGAAGAAATGCATTTTGCTTATTCTGTCTTCTCGCCATGTGTGTGTCTAAACAGCAGCATTCAAACATGAGAAGAACCATGAGAATATTCTGTTGCTACCAAAATGACTAATTCTAGAGATCTACATTTAGTGATGACAATATATTTAGCAGAGGAAATAGTAGTTGCATGTAGACAAAAACTGCATACGGTTATTAATTCTCTGTCTTGCAACATGTTCATCACCACCCACCTGTAAAAGCATAATGTTTTACACAATGGATAATGGATACAAAAATAGAACACGTTACTTATGCTGCTATGAATTTTCTAAAATTTGTATTTAGATCATAGCATGGCAGTATTTTAACACTGTTGTGACTGCACAGGATTTGACACTCTATACTAGTTTTAATTCTGTAATATCAGATATAATGTTGTATGACGAATTAAAGCTTACCGTAGGTATAACTCATACAGATAAATCACTTTTATCAGTATAAGATATAAAGACTAACTGAAATAAAATGCTTTTTAATTTCTTTCTTGCCCTGTCTACAGTAAGATACATGGGATCCATCTTTTTCTGTAGGATAGTTAACATAAAATTCAAAATAAAAACCCAGACCTAAAATGTAATGTCAAATCTACTACACATTTTTGTGCTCAACAAAATATCAAATTAAGTTCAATTTAGAATTCATTTAGAAAACCTCATGTTTTAGGAAATTGAAACAACTTTTTATCCTCCCAATATTATCGTATTGGTTCATGAGAAGCTTCAGAAACAATCTAAATCACTTTGCAGTTTGCAAAGGATTATTTTTCTATTTGTTAGTCTTTGTCCTCATACAACCCATCTTTTTTAATATGCAGCATTATAAACAGTCAAAGGAAACACCATAGGCAAAAGCTGTTCAACCTAAAAAAAGAATGTTCTCACTCAATGGGAAGTTCCAGCACTTTCTGGAACAAACTGTTGCTCTTATATAATGTGACATTACACTCAGAAAACTTTAAATCTGTCCACATTTAAGTGATACATTATTGATTATATTTTGAAAATTAAAAATTGTACAACATGCAAGTGAATTTAGGAATAAGTTGTGAAGACCATCTATGACTCTCCTGTCCAGAATATCAAGAAACAGGGAATGTATCATGTACTAATGTTAATGAGGATAAAAGCAGGAGAAATAAAAAGATCATTGACCCTAGGGCCATGAATAGCTTTCTCATTGCTACAAAATAGCTCTTTGTAATGGTACCTGATTGGTAACTAGTATGGAAAAAGCACAAAAGAGTAGTACCTTCTGAAACTCATACTGCTTTTCCATTGCCACGTTAAGAAAGATTTTTAGACCTTCTAAAATCATTTTCTATGTTCTTCAGTAGGTGGCTGTAAAGAAGGTGAATATGGTTCAGAAACAGATTCCAACATCATTCCGAAAACACCATAATTTTCATTAAACTGTGACTATTACACTGACTGTCCTCAATGCATATTACTATTGTACTGATATATGTCTGAACTGTTTGATGCTGTGGCTCACTCACAGTAGCAAATGTAATGACTGATAGAAAGAGTAAAGAACACGGGCTTTCTAATTTGTGGTAGGCCACCAATATCACTCAGAGGTGCATGTCCTACATTTTACAGTAATTAGGTGAATGTCAACTTCTAATGTTCTAAAAGCTGTGGCTAACCAGAAGTTTAAAAACTGCCGTATTGGGGGAAAAAAAAAAATGGTACTGTGCAGCAAAATTTAGCAGCAGTCTTTTCGGACAAGAAGAGGTTTCATTCTGTCTGGCAAAAATGTCTTAAGAAGTTGTTGGACTTCAGCTACAGTCTTACCTCATTACAATAAATCTTACCCAACCAAAAAGGGTACTGTATCCTGACCACAGTCAGAAGAGCTCAGTAGAAGAAATTTCACGTTGGCCTAGGTTGTTACATTTACAATCACATAGTTGTCCTTCATCGTTCTCCCTAACATGCTGAAACTTCCTTAAAGTAGTCTTCAGACTACTTCCTTAAAAAAGTCTTTTTAATTGTCTGTGTGAAGAAAAAATACACCTATATCCATATGGAGTGTTTTAGTATTTTACCTCCATCTTTCATAACTACTTCTCCGCATCAAGTTATCAGTTAAAAACAAACATACAGAACCTTTTAAATCTTTGCTTTTATACTTTTTTTTTTACGACATAATAAGCAACTACTGTGAAAGACCTAACTTTAATAGCTAACTCAGATTTTTGTGACCTAAAACCGACCAAAGTGGAAAGAAGGATATCTAGTTGATTTCAGCTGCAGAGGTTTGTTCCATAAATTGACTTTGATATTAATCCTATCATGGAAAAGTCTTTAAAATTATTTGCTAATTAAGAGATCTCAGATCAAAACAATGACCGGTGTTTCTATTTCTCATCTGTCAACAAGAAATAAATTCTCTCTCATTTAATGAAACAGCACACTAATGAGCAGCAAAGACTTGCCTAGCAAGACTGTAGACAAAATTATGTATTCATAAAGTTAAAAAAAAAATCTTTGTCATTCAGTGAATTAGTAGTAACGGAAGTAAAATTCACAGAACTAGACAAATGTTTCTTGGTAGGCAGTAAGAGAGTCCAGACTCCTAATCAAAGTGGGTCTGTGACCAAATGAAGTCAGCTGAGGCCTTGAATAGCAATCTTTGAAAAGTTCTAAGAACAAGATACCAATATCTCTTCAGTGTAGTACTAGTCCACAAGTGCAAATGTTCTTTCCAAGTGTCCAACTTGAACATTCCAACATGCAACTTGAGGCTATTACTTCTTGCTTACATCTGTCTTTAAAGAGAAGAGTTTGCATTCATCACTTATGCTACACTTTGAAGAAGCTGTGGAGTTTTCTTCTCTAGACTAAACAAGCTTATATATCTCAGCCTCTTCTCATTGGAATAAGTCTTAAGCTCTAAATGATGGGCCCTTCTCCTCTATGGAAAACAAAGACTAAAAATTGACAATGTAGGCCAGGTGTCTTTACCACCGATGAGTAGAGATGAATAAATCTCTTCAATTCTACTAGTTGTAGGGAAATCCACTGTGTTTTTCTCTCTTTCAGATGAGAATGCATTGCTATGTTAGGCTTGTCATTTACAATTATCTGTAGGTCCTTTTCACCAATACCTTATGTTAATGCATAGGATTGTTCCATCCCGAGTACAGATATTTTCATATCTTCTGTGTTTAAATGAACAGTATCTGTAGGCTCAAGACACAAATTTCCCAACATCCCTCTGTCTGAAGTTGTACTCTTTGATGTGTCAGTCAATTCCTCTTATTTGCTGTCCTCCACAGATCCAATATTAGTTCAGTCTACCTCATCATCCAAGTCAATGATGAAGATACCAAACAACTTTTGTCTCAGTGCTGAGCCCTGGAGCACCCTGCTTCCAGCCTCCAGATGGATGCTCATACATTGATTACTACATTTTAAACACAAATATCCTGTCAGCACTCAGTCCTCTTAATTTCCAGTTCATATTTTCTCAGCTTCCAAGAGAAAATGCTGTGGCAGATGGTCTAACTAAAATTAAGGTATGTCGCACATCCCTCTCTTTCTGCTTCCCCTTTCTCACTTCATTGTAGGAAGCAATTACGTCAAGCATGATTTAGCCTTCATAAATCCATGCTGACTACTCTTGACGGTCTGTTTGCTTAACCAGCCAAAATTTAGACAGCTATTAAAAGGATGTGAAACTACTTTGTGCAGAAGCTTACTAAAAGCGGGATGAATTTGCCATTCATTGACAAAGTATGGACAATTCAGACAGGTTCTAAACACTAAGGACAGATATCTAAACCGTGAAATCTTTAATGGTATGTGGCTATTAATACAGAATTGTTAAAATGTATATCACCTGAGAGAATACTTTACTACTAATTAAGTTTTATAGCACACCATCATTCTAATGACTCATGGCTCAGTTACAAGGAAGAGCATTTGCTAACACAGGCATTTACTCATGCTAATTCCATTGCTCAGCATAGAATCAGAGATTATTTATCGTTACTATTAATTACAAGTTTGATTCTCTCTTTCTACCCTAAAAGTCTTACTTAAAACACAGATTCATACATGTTGCTGTATGGATGTAATGTTTTTCAGATAAACATCCCTGCTGAAATTCCTAGATAACATCATCTAGTCCATACAATTGCACACATTCTTCTGCAGCCAAAGCTATTTTGATTTAAGCTAGAAGATATTCCCTACTACCAGGCTACTGCTTCTCCTGCAATACTGATGTTAATGAATAACAATTAGAAAGCAGATATTCAAGTACAACTTTTAGTAAACTTCCTGAATTTACAATCAAAACTTGCTAGCTTATGCAACTCCATGGGCCATTCCAGAGATTTTTGATTGATTTCATAGTGCACGCCCTCTATCACTTTCATTTTCTGCTCTGATCCACAGTAGAGACTGAATAGAGTCAGGACTACATCATAAGACAGATCTCTGTAGTAAACTGAGATACTGAGTTTTTTGAAAACAGCTTAACTATTACCTTGATTATGCTACGTTCGTCTCTACAGCACATTGGTATATCTCTCTGGCAGCTGATTAAAGGGGAAAGAAATCACAGAATTAAAGCAACTGCCAATACTAACAGAAAGCTTTGCAAAATGGATTCTGGATGCCTAGCAAAGCAGGAAATTATATTTCAGAATCATTTGTACACTTGATTTCTAAAATGACCATAAAATAGTCTTTTCATTTTTTTAGTGGAGAACATTTTCTATCTCTAAATTTGATAATTCCTTTACAAAATCCAGAAATAACATTTTTCTAATCATCTTTAATTATAGTTTAAAAATATAGTTTCACTGAGAAAGACTTTGGCAATCCATTTGCAGTGATGTTACAACGTGCCACTCTGAACAGGATATAAGAAACAAAATTAACATAGGAGTGGAGGGATTAAGAGTAACAAATAAAATCTGAGTAAGAGTTGCGATGAAAAGGATTGAGATAGAAAATCATCCAGAGCTGGAAAAGGCATTTCAAATATTTGTGCTCTTTCAAAGACATGCACATGACTAAAACCTAAGCGAAATAGCAAAGAGGAAATAGTTTCACTGGTTTTAGGTGAATACAGTCTCTAGCAAAGAGCTTACTCTGGAGAAATTTGCCTGCCAAATGTGCATTCTAACATTTGATCAAAGTATGCGAGTGGAGTGCAAAACATTCTATATCAATTATTAGCCTGACAATTACTATTTAGACAGCTAGGTTTACATTTCTGTTACCTTTAGCGAAGTCCTAATTACACTGGGAAATCAGAAAAATAACAGAAATTACCATTAAGAATTCAGCTGTGATGATAACACTGTTTAGAAATTTAGACAATAATAATGCAACCATTTGTCTTATTGATGCTAGCACACATCTTTAATATAATTGTTGTCATTTAGATGAGTTATCAACATTAGGTTATTACATTTTCTATTCAAGCAATAAAAAGATGCTACACAAATAAGTACTTTCATTTCATATTTTCCAATGGAGAAGGATATGGATAACTATTCTGAACCAGATTCTCAAACTAAACACATGCTTTTAGATATTTTTTCCCAGTTGATGGAAGTAACATCCACATCTCAATCTTTCTCTCTTCTCTCAGATCTCTCACCAAAAAAATTCGAAAACAGATGGAAAACCTAATGAGAAAAATATATTTCCTCTACACCTTGGTCTTGCTCCAATTTATAGGAGGGAGAGGAGGTTCTTTTAATATCTGTATACCCGGCGTGAGATTAAGAAACAGTGGTTCAAATGGTGGTCCGACCAGTTTATTGCAAATCTTAATTAGGGAGATGGGGAAGTGGAGGATGGACAGTATTATGAATTAGGGTGATGGGGAAGGGAAGGAGGGTGAGAGAAAGGATGGGAAAGAAGAAGCAAGGAGTCTCTGTAGGCAGCAAGAGGGAGATAATCACCACCATGGATCCACTGTGGTTCGTAGTTCAGTGTTTGATCTTCAGTAGTGGTGGATGTTATTCTGTTGAGGACGACAACAGTGACCATGGCAATGATGGTCCCTTTTCAGTGGTTCCAAAGTGGTCGAGTTAGCTCTCTTTGGAGTGACAGCTCAAATCTAAAGTGGTTGAGTCAGCTCTCCTTGGAGTGGCAGCTTCTGGCTTTGTGATCTCAGCGGAATCTCCTTTGTTCCTATCTTCCTGGCCTTGCCAGCAGAGAATAGGGAGCAGAGAGGCGCCAACTTGTATCTTACCTTCACAGGATACAATGGCATCATCCCTCAGTCTCCTATAGCAAGATGGACTTATTTGGTCAAGGCTAGATATTCCGCCAGTAAACAGTCCTGAGCAATATCTTCTGAAGGTAAACAGCTCCAAATAAATGCTTTCAAATGTAAAATTGTCCACACAGTGATGTTGATTGTCACACAGCAACACCCATCTCCTAGAGTCTTATCACAAGAAACACCTCAGAAAGCAAGCTTTAAGCTAGAAAGCAAAGGATTCATACAACCTTTCAAACAACAGGTATATTCCACTGTAAGAAATGATGGAAAAAGGGTCTTACCTGTGTTTCATGCAAGAGATAAGAACATTATTTCCTAGTCATCACAGTGCTAATGTCCATTCCTTCCACAGTATTATTCTGCCTTGCTGTCCCACAGTTTACAAGAGACAAGGATACGTAAGAAGGTTTTTGTATCACCTCTCATTCAACTAATTTGAAAATTTTCCTACAGTAATATCAGTCAGATTCACTTCTCTGAAAAGAATTACTGTCATTCAATAGATATTTCTTTAGAACAACTGCAAGTTGTACCTGCATAGGCCTGAATTTTGTTTCAGAAAAAATGTGTTCTAGTCACACTAATCCTTTTCACACTTCATGGCCATACAAAGGACTTGCATATTTATTTGGTAAAAATGACTTTATAAACTTGTTAGCTGGGATTACTTAAACTTTCAAATTCATTTTGCAAGTATGACTGACATAAGGACCTGGACTATTTAATCTTCTATTCTGTTATCAGACCTTTACAAAAACTGTTCTTCCCAAGTTAGCAAAACTCATGTATCTACTTTTTTTTAGAGTGTAATGGTTATACGTACCAGGACAAGACATTATTACTTCTCACCAGAATGTATTTTATTGCACTTCTATCCTGTGAGTCCAGTTAAGCACAAGGAGAGGCTGAAAGAGCTGGGTCTTTTTAGCCTGAAAGAGCAAAGGCTCAGCAAGAATCTTATCAATGCTTGTAAATATCTGAAGAGAGGACGTTAAGGAGCTGGAGCCAGTCTGTTCTCATTGGTGTGTTGTGACAGGACAAAAGACAATGGGCACAAATGGAAATACATGAAATTCACATCTGAATATAAGAAAGCACTTTTTTACTATGAGGGTATTCAAACAATGGAACAGTTATTTGTCTGTTCTTCTTTATGGAAAATCTTAGAAAACAGCTGCCCAAACTCTAGCTTACAACTCAAACCATAGCTGGCATTTTGACATGGAAAAAAGTAATTTTAGAACAAAGTGTGATCAAAATCAATCTTTATTCTATTTTAGAATAAATCATGACCTGCTGTCTCAAAATACACGCCATAGAATCATTTAATAAATTTTTGTAATTAGTAGCTTAGCATTTTGGGTTTCTACATAATGCATTATATTTCATAATGGCAGATTAAAATTTGAAGACACTTTGGTCATATAATAAACTTATTTCTATCCATAAATCCTTGTCAACTTAAGACAAACATCTTCACAGATGCTCCTTAATATATTAATATATTCTAATTCCAGCATCTAAAGTAAATTCCTGTGCTTCCAATTTCTGCTCTCTTACCTCAGCAGACAGTACAAATTCAAATTATCGAAAAGATAAAAATAAATTTTATCTAAACCCTATAGGATGTTTCACCTAATATATCAAAAATAAATGAGCTTTAAATATGTACGATGTTAAGGAAAGCATCTAGGCCTTTACACTTAAGAGGAGAACCACCAGCTGTTATTTATCATCCAGTTTTTAATTTAATATAGAGGTGCAGTTAAATACTTACACATAATTGAAAGGAGATTGCTTCAATGCTATATTAAAAAGCATCATGTAGGGGAGATGGTATACTTAAAGCAGACTATAAGCAAGCTCACAAAAGCATTTTGAAGTACTGACCCAATACGTGACTGTTTTCATATTTATAAAACATAGTTCAGCAGAAGCTTTTGCATCATCTCTCACATGGATGCATTCTTGTGTGAGGGCATCATACCTAATTCATTAAAAACAAAACAAACAAAAGCTATAACAAAAACTCAAAGCTACTGACTTGGTAAGTGACTAACAAGTGATTTTTAGTATGCTTGCATTTAGGAGTCTTACTTTCTAGATCTGACATTTAATTAAGACAATTTATTATCATTATTTTATTTAAAACAAAATAGCTGTAATATTTACTAATATACAACTGCCTATGTGCACATGTATTCATACTCAAATATGCAGTCAGAAATTTAAGTTCAAATGTGCTCAGCAATTCTAGAAAATCAGCTAGAGTATACCTCAGCCTTTTAGAAAAATGAACATTTAAGTATCCCCAGTGCCACAGTGATGAAGTTCTACATTTTCTCATTCTTAAATAGCCAGTTAGTGAAAGAGTATTTTGAAGTCAACTCAAAAAATCTATCTAGTTGCCTCACTTCAAAATCATAATATATTTATTATATTTATTATATTAAAACTCATTGTGAGAAGAGGAAAAAAAAAAAAAAAAAGATAAATAAAAGATAAATTAATGTATGTCATTTCCAAAAATGCTGTACAGAATTGAATGAGACTAACACAGTTAAGATCTGCTGTGGCATTTTCTTTTTAGTATGAAAATTTGGGGTTGAAATTAACTGCAATTTCTTGGTACTTAGGTTTCAGCAATTTCTTAATAAAATAATTTTTCTCTGCCTATTTTATTTAATCAGATCTTTTAAAAGAAAATTTCTATGTATATTTTTTTCTATTGTCTACATTAAAAAAACAAACAAAGCATGATTTACCATAGTGTACTAACTGCTTAACAGTAACAGAAGATAATCCATTAGTCCATAAGACCCAATTAAGTCAAATCATGGTTATCATTTATTCCAGAAACTTTTCTAATTTTGCTTATGATTCTTTAAAACTCTATATTTAAATGAAAATAAAAATACTAAGTACTAAGAATTCATTTTTACTGCCTAGAAAAAGGTGAGGGAAATCCAGGAAAGCAAACTTAAGAAAAGGTTTCTACAGAGGCATGTAGATAAGGTTGACACACTACATAATACAGTATATAATACAGTGCCAGAAAGTCTCTTTGGTCTTGCTGATCAACCTAATTAGCACTTTACACTAATGCACTAACAAATAATATAGATAGATAAAAATTCCATAACATCTGCTTTACATCTTTGAACAGAACAATTTGAAAGTAAGGAGAAGAATTTAAATTTCAGGTAAGAATGTACCCTCAGCCATATGTTGGTCAAGTGAACAGAAATAATTGAATGAAGTGCAAGGGAACTTTTTCTTCATGTTTAAAATAGAGGCATTACTAAATATTTTAATTTTAATATATATCCTTGTCTTGAATTCAAGTTGCCATAGTAGAAAGGCCAGCTAGAGAAAGCTTGCAAGTTTGGGGCTTTATTTCTGAATTCTGTAGGAAAAGAACAAAAAATTATTTCCAGCAATCAAAGTAAAAACTTACTATGTAATACTCAAATTTTAAAAAATCCTATCCTCATCTGAGCAAAAATAGAAAAACATCTGGCAGCTGATCGTTATACTTTCCTTGAAATTCATAACCCTGCAGTAAAATTCATAATCTCTGCAGCAGAAGTTAAAATCATCGCAGTGTATCTGTGTTCCCTACATGGAAATATCTAACAGTACAGTACAGTTAAAGTAGCTTTTCTTAACACACCATCATACATGCTAATCTATGAGAGCTGTTCTGAAAGTAATGCCTTGTAATTTATAACGCTGGCTCACAATGACAGAGGCATATGTTGATGGTATGGCAGTAGAGGTTGAACCTTCCTGCCAATATCCTGTTCCATTATGTTGGCATGCATCAGATGGCAGCAGAGAGGCAGTCTGAAAAATGACAGCTTTGACAACATGAAAGTGTGTATGAAGCAAAGGCGTGTCACTGAATTCCTCCACACAGAAAAAATGGCACCCACTGACATTCACTGACATTTGCTGAATATTTATGGAGACCAAACAGTGGATGTGAGCACAGCAGTGGGTGGTAAGTTTCAGCAGTGGCAACAGTGTCAGTGGACCACAACTGCTGGTGCAAATTATCGCACACTCAACAAGGAGGCTCTTGCTCATTGCAGCAAAAATGCATAGCAAATAGTGGTAACACTGTTGAAAAGTAGCATTTTATAGCTGAGAATTTGTTCAAATAGTATTATTGTATTCTGTTATTTGTTGTTATAGTTTCCAAGGAAATAAATAGGACACATTACTTTTGGAGTGACCTATACATATATATTAATATTCATCGCTGGAGCTTCACAAACCTCCTCCTGATAAATGTATCTGAGACTTTATAGGGAGAACTGTGGTACTATGATCTACAGAATGAAGTAGAAATATCAGAAAGGAGCACAAGCATGACTTCCTAAAATGACAGTAGTAGCAGCTGATGACAGAAATAAATGTTTTAGTATGACCCTTCTGCAGGAGGTACTGATGTGTTAATCACACTTCTGTAAGACACAGACATGCCCACATCATGAGGATACAGAAGCTTATGGAATACCATTCAAATCATTGATACATGGACAGCTTACAGACAGGCTTGCAAACTAAAATACTAGTGCACAGTAATATTCAGTGGGAAATAGGCAGTTACTCTTTTTTTTTTTTCTGCTCAGTGATTCACTTCATAAAAAACATGAAATGTGCAGGCCAGATATACCCAAGAATGTTATAGTTGCTGCAAAAAGAGTGTACGGGCCTGAAAACCATCTGCATTTAAGTCCTGAAAGAGTTATTAATTTGTGAGCAGGCAGCTTATGTGACATAGTAAGATACGTCCATGCTCTGAGTTACAGTTTCTACTTGAATTCTGCTGAACACTAGCCTGACGTCGTCTAAAGAATCTACTATACTGCACTGCAATCACCCTACCTGGAAATTCACTGAAGGAATAAAACTAAGATGCTTCTGGGACCATCAGCCTCACAACTGGCCCACTTCCAAGAAACAATTTACTCTATCATCTGGACTAGACAGTAGGCAAAATAAAGAAACTAAAATTAGTGGAGCTATTATTTCTCAGGCTCAGCATGCAACATCAAGAAGACATTTGACTCCCATTTTTAAGGTAGAAGGGAAGACCCAGGAAACTAAAGGCACTGAGCCTCATCTCTGTGCTTGAAAAAAATCATGGAGTAGATCCTCCTGGAAAAGATGTTAAGGTACATGTAAGATAAGGTGGTTCAAGCCAGCATGGTTTCACCATGGGCAATTTTTTTAATCAGAGTGGTGAAGAACTAGAACAGGTTGCCCAGAGAAGTTGTAGATGCCCCATCTTTAGAAGGCCAGGTTGGGTGGGATTCTGGGCAGTCTGATCCAGTGAATGGCAACCCTGCCCACAGCGGGAGGGCTGTAATTAAATGATCCCTCAACCTAAGTCATTCTATTGTCATTCTATGTCATCATATCTCAAAGCATGACTATTCCGCACCAGGGGCAGACACTAGAACAAGTTAAAAGAATGTGAAAGAAAGAGGAACAAAGTGGGCCAATGTCAAAGCTCAAACTTGGAAAAGCAATGTGAGGAAAGCATGTGAGAGAGCAGCTTCATCCGAGATTTAAAGGTCAGCTAGTTCAGTTTAAGTTCAGCCAGACATTTCAACGACTAGGAAACTTCTTTGATTTCCAACATATATTATACGTTGAAATATATAATTTTACCAATACTATGACACATTTACCAATACTACGATAGATTGTACTAGAAATTCAGAGTATCAGTCGCCTGACTAGAACATCTTTAGGCAATGTGAAGACTGAAGAGCTTGCACATCTGTTTCAGGTGAGGTTGGTGTGAGCAGCCCAGATAAAAATATCAACCCAAAAAAGCAAAACATGATAATGTGCTGCAGAGTCCCAAATATATCAAAATTGACTGCATTTTTTTCTGAAAAAAATGAGAAAAGATGACACACCAAACATCCAGAAAAACGAAAGATGGAAAACATGCTTGAAATCAAGTGACAGAAACATCCAAGAATGTATTTTCCAATGCATCAAGAAAAGAAAAGGAAACACTATTTTTATGGTGTGACTGACAGACTGAGTTTCCATAACACTGAATTTGATGAAGTAGTAGGACTAGCAGAGGCAGAACTGAATTATGGAGGTTTATATGAGTAGTGGTGGAAGTGCAGTCTTGGGAGGCCTTGCCACAGAAAATAAGAAACTTAAGGGCATTTGCTTGCACATATTAAGTGTCTGGATTTCATCATTTCTCACAATTTCTGAAATTCAGAAACCTTTTCTGACTCACTTTAATCTCCATGTCTAATTTCAATTAATAGCCTCTTCCATAATTCCCTGACTAATCGACCCTCTAACACTTGATTGCAGGCTCAGTTATGTCCATAGTTCTGCATCTATCCAGCATGCTGCTTTTAGTAAAATTTATAAGATTTACACAGTTCTCCATCATGGCATTGACACTAGAATCATGCAAAATAAGAGTCTGACTGACAGCCCAACCACTTCAATCAGAGAAAAATGTTCATGCACAACAAGGTTTTTGACTAATAGATGAATAATGTTTACCTCTTTCCTTTATGCATGACATTATCACAAGCTGCAGTAAAACATAGAAATATCAGTAAGGTTTTATCAGTAAGCATAGCAGAAGGGGGGAAAAAATCCCAAAGCTTTAGACAGTAATTTATGGAGGACTGAATGCACAGACTACATTTCATAAAACATCAAACTAATGACATGAAGTCTGTACTGCAACAGAGATTCCATGAATAGGGAAAAGCAGTAAATGAAGGCATTCTGTTCTTGTTTCCATGCAATGAAATCTTGTGTTAACAGACCTTCAGCCATTATCCAGAAATACAAGGTATCTTATTCAGAAATAATGTTCAATGAAAGCATCCGTAATCTAAATAAAATAGTCACTTTATTAAATTATAAGACTTTTTCCACCTGATATACAGAAAAGAATAGGGACAAATGAAAATCCCATTAAAATATCTCATTCCGCTGATCAAAGAAACTATACCTGACTAATAATAAAAATTTCCTCTACTGCATCTATCTGCTGTCTGTTATATTTTGTCTATCAAGATTCAGGGCTTGAACAATTCAGCTAGATACATTACACATATGGACCTCTCTTTTTGTTCTAAAGTACGGTATACTAATGATGCTTATATTACATGATAGAATAATGCTGTAGGTGTGTCTTCCAAAAAAAAAAAAAAAAAAGTAACAGTAGATGTCAATTTAAACATACTCAATGCTGGACATGTTTTGCTTTATTCAATATCAGTTTTTTGAATGCAATCCTACATGAACTTGTCATAAATTCTAAGCTTTTACAAAAATTACTGCCATACCTTCTTGTATTTACTGTACTTGAAAAATCAATATAAAGTAAAATCAGTTTTCTTCAAAATAATATTGGTTACACAGAGAAATTACTGTAATTTAATCTGAGGGTTCAAGAGATTTTATATTCCATGACACTTCTTACCATTTTGTCAACAGTTTAAGGGCTAGTTTGGCTGCTAACTCTTTAACTTCCAGTGCACTAAATGATGTTATGATGTGGGAGACCAAAAACAAAAAATCATAGAACCATGACACATTTGCACAACAATTCAAAGCAGAGGTCTGTAGAGATGCTAATCAAAACTTCAAGAATTAATATAGTGCCACTCCTGCATGTTGCTGGCATTTTGACAGACGTCTCCTCTTTTTGACATAACAAAATTTTGTTTCCATGTTTCACTACTACTAAATCAGCAGATGTGCCCACATAACAGTTTAGAGGAAGAATTTGTTAGAAAGAAGAGCTTACATCCTTGTGTTAGTAGTCCTTTTCTTCTTGAGCAGTTAATTCTGTGTCCTTTTCTGTCTTTGCTTTCTACATTGGAGGGCATAAATAGCCAATTACACTACTTTTTATTTCCATAGTTCCCTAGTAATTTCCATGAGAGAGTGTTATTTTAATATTGCACTCCTAACTCTTTGTAATTTGATAATTTGGAGAGCCATATAAATAGAAATAAGGTCTCTACAGTATCTGCCATCATTTTGGTTCTCCATCTGTTTTAAAAGTCATATAAATTGTGAGTAGATAGTATTCTTTTCTCCTTTGTGTTATCAATCAATTCAGACACCTGTACAGTCTCTTTAAGCATGTTTTTAAAATAGTGATTAATTTAATGGCTTCTGTAGAAGACAAATCCAACTTCTCTCTCATTTTTCTTTATGGCCAATGGACATAAAAGTTTTCTCATTCTGTTTCACCAATAAAACCAAAGATCATGTCAGTATTATTTGATAACAATCTAATTTATTACTCTTCATATGTTTCTAATCTCGTATATGTCAATTAATTTGATTTCATGCTCTCATGCTTTTCTCACATGTAATATATCCAAGTTTCAGCATAATAATACAAAAAAATACCACCAATTTCAAAAGGAAGGAGTTCTCCCAAGAAAGACGACGAGAAAATAAAAATAAAAGCAGTTCACGCTTTTTTTTTCCTAAGTATTTCAGCACCTGAAATACTTGCAGTGTTTGATGTTTGTGCAGTATCACAGCTGTTCCCATACAGGGAAACGTATAATTTTTCTGGAAGAGGATTGTCAAGGCTGACTGCATAAACCTTGAAGTATTGTTCCCTTAGGTTATAAATTTCTGCAAATCCAAAGCATGAAACTCTTCAGAAGAAAAGGGAAAAAGTCGGAACTGTAAGCTGCATTAGTAGCCAAGGAAACTGTTGTCTGACAGTAGTCCAGTCAGAAATGCAGCCTAGAACTAAACTGCCCATTAGAAACTTGACACTTCTTAAGTACTTCTTGCTTTGTATCAATGATCTCCAGGTATTAATATTAATGCCAATTGATACTAGAATCACAGAATCATTAAGACTGGGAAGGACATCTAAGATCATCTAGACCAACTGTCCACCTACCAACAATCTTTTGGAAATCAAACCAAAGTAAAAATAACAGGTCTTTCCAAAAATCAGAAGTCAGAGAGTTGTTTGAAAGTAGATATCTATTTAAAAAGAACTTAGCATTCATCCAAGATATGAGGAAAATGAAGGAAGAATAGCCCTTACATGGCCCAGTTCCGGAATCCCATAGCATCACAAGGAGTACAGAAGCAACCTTGGAAAGTATGACACCTCAGGAGATTTTCTGCTTATTTCAAAGTAGATTTGCTTGGTTTCACTTAAGTCACTTAAAGCTGTTAACCCATTTATTAGTAAGTTTGCTGAGTATGCTACAGTAGACCTAACCTCTGGAAAGCTCTGGTTATAAAAATGCTTTTTTTGATCTGTTGATTGGGCTTTGTGGATAGGGGGTACAGTGGGTATGGAATACAGTTATCCAGAAGCTTTCTTTCCTAGAGAATAAAGGAAATCTCTCTACTAGGTCAGATGCTTCTAGCAAACCTACTCGTCTTGGTTTCAGCTGGGACAGAGTTGATTTTTTTCTCTATGGTGTCAGGTACAGTGCTATGTTTTGGCTTTAGGAGAAAAGCAATGTTGATAACCCACTGATGATTTAGCTGCTGCTGAGCAGTACTGCACAGAGCCAAGGACATTTCAGCTTTTCATACTATCCTACCATTAAAGGGCTAAAGGATACAAGGAGCTGGGAGGGGACAGAACCAGGACAGCTGACACAAACTTGCCAAAGAGATATCCCATACCATAAAACACCATGTGAAAAAAACTTGAAAATTAGTGAGAGGGGCAGTAATTGTTTGGGACTGGTTGATGAGCTCGGCGGGTAGTGAGCAACTGCATATGCATGACTTGTTTCATGTACACACACAATGCTCCAAAAGTAATGCCTCCTTTTTATGATGTTGGCCCATGACAACAGGAGTAGATGGTGGTGGCATGGCAGTAGAGGCTAAATCTTTCCACCAATATCTTGTTCCAACTTGTTGACGTGTGACAGATGGCAGTAGAGTGGTAGTCTGACACAAAGGTTTGTCACTGACTTCCTCCATGCAGAAGAAATTGCATCCACTGATGTTCATCAATACTTGCTGACATTTATGAAGACCAAACAGTGGATGTGAGCACAGTTAGGCAGCAGATGGTGCATTTCAGCAGGAGCAACAGTGGCATGAATGACGAGCCACATTCTGGATTGCCATGCAGGCTTGTGTTCATTGCTGGTGAAATACACAGTTCATGGTGGTAACTATGCTGAAAAATAGTGCTTAGTAGCTGAAAATACCCTCTATCACATAGTGTCATTTTGTTATTTGCATCTGTTATATGTTCCATGGAAGAAAATAGGAGGCATTACTTTCAGAGTGACTTATGTGTGTGAATATTATCTTTTTTTTTTTTCTCTTTCTCTTCTGTCTTAGCAAATAGTTTTTTCTCAGATCATGAGTTATACTTCACTGGTTGTTTTTTTTTTTTTTTTTTTTTCCCGTTGCATCCCCTAACCCACTGGAACATAAGAGGTGAGCAAACAGCTGTGTGGTGCTTTGCTGCCTACCATGTTAAACCACCACTTATAAACTGTTCTTTCTTCATTTATTCCCATTACACAATATTCTTTTCTACCTTCATTTTTTCTGATCACAAGAGTAAAGTATAAATGTTTGCAACCACATATTCATGCTCATTTATCTCTTCTTGTCCTCAGATTACAAAAGATTTGCCAATATCTGCATCAGAACAGTAGAACTGGCCTCTTTGGGAAGAACTTCACGTGTTTGGTTTTTTTTGTTGTTGAGGTTTTCTCATTATTATTCTCCTCTGTGTGCCAATTATTACTGGTAACATCTGTTAACAAAAGTTTTAGGCCGTAGCATATTTCCATGTAACAGAGTGCCACTTTTAAACATGCCAGAAGTGAAGGTGGCATTTTAAATGACTACAGTCAAGTTTTACACATAGAATTATACACCTAAAAATTGGTATCTGGTGAGGGACTGTAAGAACAATTGTCCTCAAGAGACAGTTTGTTTTTCTTTAATCAGCTTCCTGTGTGTATTCTCCCACTCTAAATTTGTTCATTACACCTCAAAAATTGATCAAATTCATTAACAGAAATGGACACAGCTGAGAAAGAACTGAACAAGGTAGACAGACAATCTTGAAAAAAGAATGGAACAGAATAAAAGACCAGAAGTGGCAGTGGTCCAAAAGCAAAGAAAAAGATATCCCACCTTTTTTTTCTTTTTTCCACAAAACAGACAAGATACAGATGGCAATAAATAAATTTAAGACCAAGAAGGTACTTTGCTTTGGCAAAGAAAATAGTCACTGTGATTCCATGGAGTTCCAGAATGAGAATCCAGAATAACAGCTTCAAGCAAGAAGGCAGTGGAGACCATGGTTTGACAAGTATTAACATACTCACTTCCTACTAGAGCCCTTTTTCCACAGCTGCAAAGGAATTATGCAATCATCCTGACAGGACAGAAGATTAAAGAAACCTCTTCCTATAAATAATGCATAATTTGGCTATTCCAGCTTTTGCCATCAAGACTTCAAAGAGATTTTCTACAGATAATTGGCAGTGGATCCGAGTGCTTTCTAGAGAGCTCTAGTATGCAGAAGGGTATCTGATATTATTGGTGTGAACTGTTACAAAACCTGGAATATTCTCTCAGATCAGGTTCTTAACTCTTCTATCGAGCACTCCAATAAATTGTGTATATATATATAGATATATATTTTTAATTTAGCATATTAGTAAATTGGAACGGGCAAAAATTGAGATGTTAATCCCTATGATCTTTCACATGAGCATGTTGATATGTCTGAAATACTGGGTACTACAAGAAAAAGTGCCATAGAAAAGTCTATTAAAAACCAGTCTTTAGAGCAGAATCTACAAATATTGAATCATAAACAAACTTAAAAATGGAACCAACAAAATTTTCTGTATACTTTCTTGATCCACTGTAACTGTTGAAAAAGAGGATGGGGATGGCTAACAGTAGAGAGTTAGTCTTCAACAGTTTCTTCAGCGTATTTAGACTTCAAGACTGAAACCCAGTCACACATCATAAATTGAAAGACATTTTTCATCTCAACCTAACTATGGAATCTTGAAGTTGTTCCAAAGGTACATTCAGTTATATCACTCTATTAATGCTCTGCAAGAAAAAAAATTCTTCTTCTAACTTCATCCCTACAGTTCCTTTGAAAAATGTATCTTTTCTTATTCTTTTTTCCTTTTCTTTATTAGAAGTTTCATTTAACTCCCATTTTCTCTCCATCAGCAATCACAATTGCACATCAGAAGTACAATTATTTCAAAAGCTCACATGCAGTGGCACTTTAAAAGAACGTAGATGAAAAGATTTGCCATTTAAAAGACTGAAACAGCTATCAAATATAAAGGGTAAAATCCAACTGTCATTTCTTTTCCAAGTTGTTATTATACCCAGCACATAAATGTCCAGTAGTTCATAGCTGCAGGACAGCCCATTAAAATCACTCAGATTTTTTTTTTCCACCTGGTAATAATCAGTACAACCTCAGTTCTCAGAGGTGACAAGGAGTAAGGCACATCATCCCCAGAGCTCGCCTCTGCTGACTTGGCATGATCTGATAGCCTCTATTAATTATTGAATGTTGCGATACCTTTTACATATCAGTCAGCCACCACATTTCTGCTCCGTAGTAAAATTCTGCTCTGTCCAGTAGATTATTTGTTAACCTTATTATTCATTGCTACAATTTTGCATGCAACCTTATGCTGGTTGTGTCTGTGACTAAGAACTAAGCACATCCATCCTCTCTAAAACATGACTGCTTTCCCTGATATTTATCTAAGCCTAAAAGAAGAAAGTAATTTCTTTACATTTCTCACTTAACAGGAGGACTATCTTCATCATCAAGAGCTGATTAAATGGCTTAAACTTCTAGCAGATGTTGCACACACATTTGAAATTGATTTAGAGCGTTCTCTAACACATCAAATGAAAATGTAATAAGGTATAACATTTAATGTTCTAAATGTAGAACTCTGATCAGGGAGAAATGAGTGACTGACCATGGAAAAGTCTAACAAGTAATGTGAAAGGATGGACCTTATATTAAGCTTTCTCTTTAAAAAGAATTTATCATCTCACGAAAGTGTATCTTAGATGCCACACTTGCAGTTACAGACTCAAATAATTTCTCCTCTAAAAAGTAAGTGTCTAAACCATTTAGAAGTTGTTAAAAATATACCTTTCTGACTTCAACCTCCACATGCTATGCTGAATTTGCTGTCTGAGTTCCCATAACCTATATTGCATGAGAGCTCAAACTAATGAAAGAGACACAAAAACCCATAGATTGTTAGGGCTCATGAAATCCCAAAGTTCAGTTGATGCAAGGCTGACCAAGCTGGTTGTGAGGCTGGAGTTGCCCCAGACACAGACAGTTTCAGCCGTAACAAAAGACCTCACTTCAGGGCACAGCCAGGAGACTTCCTGGTCTTAAACACAAATTAAATCCCTACCGGATTGTAATGAAAATGTTTTAAATAATTTTTTTTTTTAAATCAAAAATAGCCCATTCTGTTGTTAATTTCAATTTTTCTTTTCTAGTTAGAAATTGGCCTGTCATTAATTCTTTGAGATAACATAAGAAAAAAATGAATTGAATAAGCAAATTAAAACATCAGGTTATACAAAAGTATCATATTGTCCACCACTGCAACTAGGTAACACACCTACACTTATTTTTTCATCAAATAGCTAAAAAAAAATAGTTGCAGCCAAGCATCTCTTATATAGAACAAAGATGATATAATACAAATTTCCTGTATTTCCTGTATGTTGGGCATTTATAATTATGGAACAAGTACATTTTTAATGTTCCAGAATTTATGAGATCCGTAATTTTAAGCCTGCAGGAAATACTTATTTGGTATATAATAGGACTATGTTATACAGCTATTGAATATTGAAACATTAGTTTTACAAGGTAGATAGCTATCTACTATTTTTCCATATTACGCTGTTCAACAGTAGTAGCAATCCAAAGTTGGATCTGTTCAGAACAGCCTCATTCTATTTCCTAAAGATCATAAAATGCTTATTAAGCATTTATTAAACATTATTAAGCAAATACAGAGAATCAAAAAGCTTTTGTCTCAGGGAGCCTTGTCTTCTTTTTGATCAACAAAATTAGTTTCTCTTTGCTTTTTCTTCTCTTTTAATAAAACTATGTGGATATGCTGGTAGATAAATAGTTATCTGTTGATATATATATAGTGCCTGGGAATTTTTCATTTGAATGCCTAGAATACGTTCTTCAGTGATGTAAGTATAAATTAAATTTTTAAGATCTAAAATCAAATGCAAATATTAGTGGATAATAAAGGCCTCCTACGTTCTGTATTTCTCCAGGCCGTCAGTAATGACCACTAATAAGTCCCTTTCGCTCTAAATGCTTGTAAAAAGCCTTCTTCATCATTCCCATTTTGCAAAACAGCTACCTATTTTTCCCCATGTAGCTCTGAAAAACCATCAAAAGGAATCTGATTCACAAAGTACTTAAAGAATTATCTAAGATCAAATACTGCTAAGAATAAAATCAAAGTAATAGCTGTTCAGTTTTCTTCCTTGGTTGAGAGAACTTTTTGAATGTCAAAAATGTAAGCTTCTCCTATAGTTTCCCTTTCAAAATTGGACTTACATACCAGGGGGAAAAAAAATAATATATAAATAAAGGAATGACTTTTTTATTGTACAGTACTAAGAAAATGAACTCCAATAAATAACGATCCTGAAGTTTTACAATTCAACTAGTATCAGCAGGTGCTAAGTCACGTGTTATAAAATGACATTAACTTATCATAAGAGGTGCTCACAAAAGAGGCATAATCAAATAAATGCTTTGCAATCATGAGAGAAGTATCATTGTAAGCAATTGTTAACTATTTCTAATAAATTCTAATTTCAAACAACTGTAATCTATTCCAGAACCATTCACAATGAATATCTTTATATACACTTTTAACTTTTGCTAAAATTCATCACACAAAGAGAATTATCAGTGTAACACTATGTGAAACACAAGTAATTACAGCAACAACGAGGCAAAGATGTATGAGACATTAGATTTAGGAAATGGCATTCTAACATTACCTTATAACCAACAGACATGCAACAGAAAAATAGCATATATACTGCCCAGATAAATGTATATAGGAACAGAAATAAAAGCAATTATTCTTTCATTCCTAAGAGAACATCAAATTCAAATTTGATAGAATGATACACATAGGTTGCTCTGAAACCTACATGGAAACTACAATGGATACAAAGAGTACAATAACATTACTTGATAGAACACATTCCCAGCTACAAAGCACTCTTTTTCAACAGTCAGCCCCGTGAGCTACCCATTTTGCCAGCCATGAACAAGAGTACACAACACGCTCATCAAAATCTTATGGTCATCCAGAATGTGGCTTGTGATTCACATTGCTGTTGCCGCTGCTGAAATGCACCACCCACCACCTCACTGTGTTTACATCAGCAAGCATTAATGAATATCAGTGGGTGCCATTTTTTCCTCAGGGAGGAATTCAATGATATGCCTTTGCTTCATCTGGACTTTCAAGTCAGACACCATTTTGTTAGACTGTCCCTCTGCTGCTTCTGTCACAAGGCAACAAAATGCAATGGAATATTGATGGGAAGGCTCAGCCTCTACTGCCTACCACCAAGAGCCAACATCATAAAATAGGAGGCATTAGTTTTGGAGCATCTCTCATAGCAAAAACCTCAACCTCTGATTTACAGCAGACTGTGCTTAAGAATGAAAGCATCTAATACAAAACTAACCAGGATTTTCTTCTTGCATCACAGACAGTAGTAGAACAAAATTTCTAACTGAATTAGTAGTGGTGTGAGCATAATGTTGCAATGCAGTTTTAAGGCTGACATGCTAATAATTCTCAGAAAAGGACAGCTACCTGTCCTCTAATAAGCCCCAGGTTAGTTTGTGTCTTAATCTCTCCTCAATTCTTTCAGTGGTAAAACTAAATTTAATGTTAAAAACTATCTATATTTCATTTCTTAAGAATATCTGCATAATCACAAGAAGGGTCAGCATTCGTATACTCTCTGGCTAACATTTTGTTTGCAATTATTTTGACGGAGGGAAAAACCGAAAGGTCAAAATAAGGTATAAATAAGGAAGCTATTAATTTCAGCTAACTCCTCATAACAGAGTGGGTGAACTTTCCTTACAAACGTGGGGTTAATCTTATTAAATCAGTGACCTACAGTGAGATAAGTTATAAATGTGCACTTGGTCACTAACGTGTCATCTGAAGAACAGAAATACTGCAGATGGTACAGCAAAGACCAGTAACAATACCTAACCTCTCTAGTAAAATAGAAATACTCTAACAACAATTACTCTCAGATCTCTCCATTATGTGTCTGCACAGTCATCATTCCCATCTTCAATGACCAAGACTGATAACATCTATAGAGAATCTCCAGCATCTTTTCCAGAGATCTCTGGAGGAACTTTTCAGCATACACAAAACAGCAAGCTTCTTTATCAAGAGAAATAAAGCCCCTAGGAAAGTATTTGAGAATAAATCAGATGCTAGTCAATTTTCAGCTATATGATTAACTGGATTTTACACAGACTAAACCTGAAATAGTCTTAACACTTCCATTTTGCACAATCTCATAATGTTTTGATCAGAATTAGGATATGGTATTAGTAAGACTGGCACCAGTCCGCAGTTGCTTGTAGATCTGCCAAACTTGCACACCCTGCTGAACTTTTGAAAACAATCTTTTCCAAAATTAATGTCTAAGGTACATTTTAGCAGCTTACCTGTCCTGCTGAGTGATGCATTGCTGAAACCAAAACAACACAGATGGTGCTTCAAAAAGAAAGTAAGTGCTAAACCTCTTTGAACAGGTTAGCGGAGCTGGCAAGGATGAACACACAAGAGGAATAATCGTGAGTCTAGAGGTGATGGAAAAGAGAGAAAATGTGTTTCACAGTGTGAGTTAAGCCAGGTGTAAATTAGTGAGACAAGAAAATAGATGAAAGACACAACTTACCTTGTGAAAAAGAAGAGTACAACATTTTTGTTGTTTTGTGTTTTACTCTTCCTTCAGTAATAAACTTTTAAAAGATGTACTGAATCTGTTGTCATAGAAAACAGTACTTCTTTTAGCACATTATTTGCCTACCCCTTTCAATTATTTAAGTCCAACTAAATTTGCTCCTGCATTATTTTATTATTCTGAATACTGAGATGCTTCTGTGACACCTCTAACATTATTAGGATGTGCAGAAACTAGCATATGGCTACCAAAGTCATGTTCATGAAAGACAGCTGAAAATAACTGATGAATGCAGAAGCTGAAGATGCAAAAACAGATATCAGATCCAAATTTAATGAATTCCAACATCTGATTGAATGTCAATAATAATTTTCCATTTCACCTGGAAACACCTTTCCTTCTGTAATCTAAGGTCATAATGACATTTTGCAAAGACAGATCAAACGGACAATTTAGAATTGATAGGTAATTGAATAAGAGCACACACATTCTTACACCTTTAGTTATTTCTAAATTATACACTTCGTGAGTCTAGTAAAATTTTCCTTGTCACCACATGAATGACCCTGGATTTCCTACTACTCAGTTCAATCTAATTTCTAGTAACCTATTCCTTAAAATCATTTAATTAATGGTGTCTAAAATTCAGTTATTTTCTTTACACGTGAGTTTTCTAACTTTTTAGTAAAAATTCTGATTATTTTTACTTATCTTTTACTTCCTAGTATGGTCGACGTGCATTTCTTAAGGAATTCTGACTGGATGATCTTGGAAGTCTCTTCTAACTGTAATGATTCTATAATTCTAAACCATGCTCAAATCTGCCACATGCTGTCTTCAGCAGATACCATATCTTTACACTGGCACCAAACAAAATAAGTTACATAATAGTTTTAATTTCATCCACTTTGAACTAATATTTTTTTCAAATGAAAGTCATTGAAATTTCACTGATTCAGATCTTCCATCTTTTTTTCATCCAGACAAATTACAGGTGTCTGGTATAATTTACAGTTATGTAAATTCAGTGTTCGTTGTTACATATAGTAGTTATATAAAGTTACTATATTTGTTGTTTTCCATTCATCCACCATCACGTGACAGAATCTAAATGTAGCTACTACAAGAAATATAATTTCATATTCTCGTAAATAATACTTCTGCTCAAAATGTAATTCATTAAGTAATAACAAAAATTTTAATATCTAGCAAAAGCTTTTAAAAGTTATTTGCTGCTGGACACCACATTTTCATACTTCAAATTAAAATCTGGGAATTTTGCTAGGAATTCATGAAACAAATTTAAATTTTCAAGAATTATGAGAAGGCAGATTATCATCCTGTTTTTCAAACTGATGAAAATAAACGATACCTTATAAACATTGAACCTTTGTGCATTTAGCATATGCTGAAGACTTACAAAGACTTCATAACACACACATATTCTCACGTCACACGTAGGAATAATGAAGAAGATTTTCATATCTACCTCACGGATCAAAATCCGTTTATTGCATTTCATGCAAAGTTATATAACCCTCCATGTATCATACGTAAAAACTAGCAGAAATGAATATTTCTAAATCGACAACACTGAGCACTGCAAAGAGCCAGAGCATGCAAGTGGATGACCATTTCTTATTCACAGTCATATAATCTATAAGCTTTTCAGTGCTAATAAGGCCTAAGGCTAAGCACTACTTAAAAGGTCAAGACCACTACTTTGTGTAGCATGCCAGCAAGACAGACTTAAAAAAAAAATTTAACGAACTTAATAATGATGTAGTAGTGTAACTCCAAGCATGTGCCTTACACTAGCTTACGTGAGGAAGATCTTCATTTCATTTTAGTTACCTATTTGCAGCTAAGTCATGGATCAACGATCTAGTTACAAGCAAGATCAAAACAGGTAGCTTAGCCCAGGCTTAATAAACAAAATGTCTGTGGTTTGGACAAACGAGCTTCTTAGAAGACAGATATGAGTTTTTCCTTCTTCCCAGGACTTCTGAAAAGTGGAAGTTCTTTATGAAAATTCTGCCAGGACAGTCCAGGCATCAGTACAGCATAAATATTTGGTGTGTTCTATAAATTGCATATAAGTAGTTGAGTACATCATTTAAAACATACTATAGTTAAGACATAGAAACAGAAAAGCTTGAAGGAACACTAAAGTGTTACTGAACTTATAATTTTGACACTCAGTTTTGAAGATCAGTTTGTATCCTCTCTCTTCTCTTCTCCATACTTTAAATGTAAGCTAAAGCTGCCAAGCTTCATAGTCTTTTTTTCTTTTCTTTAACCAAATGGAAATACCTCTCTCATTCAGCAACTGCAAAGGCTTCATTGAGAATCACATCTCCCAGCATACAAAAAGTTGAGCTACATGAATGTGTTTACCTCTTTGACATGCAATAAGAAAGTCTTTAGAAGCAGTTCACATAACTCCAGGGCCCACATTTCAAATTTTTTGTGCCTTTACTGCAATACCAAGGTCAGCATTGCATTTTTTATTCCATAAATCCCTTTTCCAGATTGAACGAACACTGAAAGGTTTATATACTACAGTATCATCGTGACTTATACACCAGGAACTTCTTTTCTCTCTTAACGAGGCTCAACTTGGCAACATGACTAAGCACCATCTTCATTAATTTGCATAAATATGCAAGATTTTATATGATCAGTTCTGAGTGTCAGTGAAGACACTGGGACTCTTGATAACCACCTATGATTCTGATGACTTAGAGATGATTATACCAAATTTGACTATCACAGAGAATGATGATGCATGGCAGAACTCCATGTGATACTGTTAGGTCTGCTACCATTCTGGCTTTTCTTGTCAGTCTGGGGTCTGTGCTGACACACATTTACCATTACATTAGAAATCACTTTAATATGTATACTCTGAATGATGCAGGTTTGTGAAAATTATACCCATCTAAATTACGACTTGACCAAAGGCAAAAGTAAATTTGATTGTGCCCATTTTTTTTTTTTTTTTTGCAAGTTAGAGTTCGAAACTTGCAGATTTTGAATTTATCACAAAATGGCTAAGACTAGTTTGCTGTAATGAGATTCCTTCAGAAAACTTAATCTGTGACTTCTTTTGTGTAATAATAGTAGTACTAATGCTGAACACATACCTCTCATTCCCTGAAGAATTTAATCTCCTAGTACAGATTTGTACTTGCCACTCAGCAGCACTGCCTACTTATAACTGAAAATGCATCAGCCTTTTTTTCAATTAAATGAAGGTTCTGCATAGCAAGGTAGGAATAGGAGGAGGAGTGAGTGGAAGAAGAAAAATACTAGGATGGAAGGAAGCTACAGTAACTGTTGTGCATATTTCCATCCATACTTCATATGGATGCCAGAAAAGACAAAGTTGCAGGAAACTTCATAGTGAGTAGGATAAAGTCCAAGCATCTTTTTATGTATCAGCCAGTACATCAATTTATAGTGAGTTTGACATTGCATTGTTTGAATAGGCTCTTATGTTACAGATAAATATTCTGTGTTTGTGGTATGAGGAAGCCTATAAAGAGAGATTTATTTCCTCTTTCAGTGAAAAATGTCCAACTAAAGCTCATCATTCACCATTTAAATGGCCACCAGCCACTAACTAAAAACTAGCCCATTTGATCAGAGGGTTGTATCTTACTGATATGCTGTCATATTTCATGGTGGCTGCAGATTGAAAAATAGAAAGAAAACACAGGGCTCACAAGAGGGCTTTTGACAGTTGCTGCCATGAAATGCTTTCATTTGTCACTGTGACAGTGAACAAGATGACACTGACTGAAAAAGAGGACATGAGAATACATCTGGCTTCAGCTAACTTCCAGTGAATCCTGATATGTGAGCAACTGAATGCTGTAGGCTATCTGCATTTTCTTAATTGGTTATCAATACACATATTGATTATTCATATTTTTAGAGCTCTTAATGTATCTCAGATGCTGCAGACATGCATAGCAGCAGTGGATATAGTCCCAGTTTCATTAACACATGCCTAAATAAATTTTTTAATCACAACAGTTATTATTTTCGTCTTCACTATTTCCTAGGTACAACAAAGTCTTTCATGCTCTTGCCCTGCTTTTCTCTACTATTCAGAACATCTGAGCTTCCTTTTTTTTTTTTTTTTGTATGAATGCATTCATATTGCATTTCTAAGAAAAATCTTTCCCATTCTCCTTCAATAACATTGTATTTCTACTCCTGAAATCATTTCTAATGTAACTTATTCTCCAGATAATGCTTAAATCAATGAAAGCATTAACTTAAATACATACAAGCCTACAATTTAAATGTGAAAAAACAAACTTATTATCTGAAATCATCATGCTATCTGCAGTATATATACAAGACTTCATTCCATATCACTTTGTGTCAGAAAGAAACATACAGTTATTGTAGCCCTTACATTCTCAGTTATAAATGCTGGTGGAAAATAGGTCAAGATGACAATGCTCAATAGATGTATTTTGAGAACACTGTGTTTAGTTATTCACTATCATGTTAACATCACTGTTAATTCTACTGAAAGTTAAAAAGGAAAGAACTATGCCAAACTATATGATTTTCCACTTAGATGTGATGGGGAATGATTATCTTACCAGTATCACAATTTATTTCAGGTTTCTCACTAAGAGTGCAAAATGGTATTTATTAGAGACCCACAGTATTTGAACTCTCTGAGATTATTATGACCCTGAATGAACAAGGAGCTACTTTCTTTAAGTACTCCATGGATTGCAAATTGTTTGCCAAGCCAGAAATATTGTGGATAAAAATACAATAAAATAGAGTGGAGAGAGAAAAAAAAAGGAAAAAAAAAAAAAAAAGAGTAGAGCAGTACAGCACACTATCAGGTAAAATCTCATTTGGGACTCTGCACATCCTCTACATGAGTATCTCTAACAGACCTTGCTCACCTAGTTATGGCCCTGAACTTCAACTTCAAGCTATATAGCCATGAAATCTCATACTTGGTATACGATTAAGCTTTAGTTTTAGTAAATACAATGACAACTGGAAACATCACAGTTCATGTTAATAATACTTCACTGTTTATAAGTTCTCCTGAACTCCCTCAGATCTCACCCTCTGTGGTTAAACTTCTCAAGAAGTGAAGGAGCCAGAGTCAGGTTCTCTCTTCAGGAAGCTAATCCATAGAAGGCTAATGTACAAGTGTTTGATGTCACTGGCCTAAACAACTTTTCAAATTATCATCATTATTCCACCAATGTAAAAATGTGACCGTTTTATCTCTTCATACATTTGCACCTCATGTTCCCATTTCCTCAAATGATTCTACTTTTCATCTTCTGTACCTGTATCTCCCACACATTCATCAGAAACTATTTGCTCTGTACTCTCCATTTTCTTGGGTCATTCACTGCGTTAGAATAGTTTTCTATTCTAAACAGGGAGAAAATGGGGAATAATTTCTCCATTTCAATAAACACTTCAGAGAAAACCATTTTAGAATATCAAATTGTTCCCAAGAGCACAGACCACTTTTCCCTCAAATAAAATCTGATTTAGTAAAGGGACTGGAATTATCTTTAATAATTTTATTTAGTAGATGATATATAGCAAAAGGAAAGAGAAAAAAGCTACATGATCAATTTCTGAATATATCTTGCTTCCATAAAGAAACTGGGCTCGGTGCTACTTTACTATTTGAAATGACTTTTCTTCACATTCAGCAAAGCTCTCTCAATACAGAGTCCCAGAAGAATATAATATGAATTCAGCCTTCCTCAGTCAGGAACCTGACATAACCTGAGGGCATTTTCTTTTAAATAGTGTCAAAATCCAATAACTCTAATAAAAGGTGTAAATTCCCAGTACAAATTAATGTGAAGTTTAAAACTCCCACACACAAAATAGCTAATAATACTATACTGCAAGTTATGATCCATTACCCAGAGTCTATCATTTGTCAATATCTCAGTGTGACTATGGTGCTTTTCTAAGTTATGGTTATGTGATGAAAAGCACAGACAATTCTTTGAGATTTCTCATCCTCAAATTTAATGCAGGTAGATCTCAAGAGAGAATGTGACCTGGCTTATGGAATTATCTTTGCAAATAAAAGGCAAATTCAAAGCAGGTAAAGGGCTTCATGCTACTAAAGCAATTGAACACAGCCAGTTAACTCCACAGAGCAGCCAATGGCCTAGTTCTTAAGCTGCCTTCCCAGTGAGCTGCTTGAATTGCAGCCCTTGCTTTGATGGTTGAGGACCTGCCTGCACCAGCACAGACTGATTCTACATTTCGCAACATCAGGGTACCATGGAGCCACTGGCTCACTGGAGCTAGAAACATGAGCTCTACGCAGGAGGGTCAGGCAGGGCCTGGCAGCCAGGGTCCATCCCAGCATCCCAGTGATGAGCAGGGCAGCTTCAGCCTGATCAACTCCCCGGGGACAGGCCAAGTGCCTACCCATATGTGGGAGTCTGGGCCCATCAGATCAGGCACAGGAAGGGCTGTAAAGCAGCTACAGGGAGTAGCAAAAGTTGTATCCAAAAAGCAGCACCCTGAAGAAGAAGAGGCAACCCTTGCTGAAAGCTTCCAGCTTTCTTCACAGCAGTTCTTGGTCAACCCCAACCCTCTTTGGAGACAACAAGGAAAGTCCGAGATGCCATGGCATCCCAAGTTGTAGCATTCTCCTTACTTCTTTGGCAAACACAACAACACTACAGTGCAAGAAGTCATATTGCTACTGGCTTCAGCAGAAGGTTATAGTTCCAAGGCCTTGAGCAAATCAGGAAACCTTTTCAGCAATTTCCTGTGACTGTCTCTCCTTTATTCTCATGAATATTTGTCATTTTCAAGGTGTTAAGTTTTATCTTTACTGGCTGCTAGTGACTGAAAAAAAAAATCCACTTATATCTTTTGAAACAATAACGTTATATTTTGCTTAAGTAACAGTTTTAAAATTTTTCCATGATTGTATGTGTATGAATTTTCTAATGCCTTATTGCAAGTGATGCCATCATAAATTTTGTCTGGCTTTATCAGAACTGTCATAGTAAATATATTATTTTCTTCTATAAAGTGTAGAAAGATTTGCTTTGATTACTACAAATTACTCATATTCCTTTCAGTCTATTCCTTATTCTCTTGTTTAAATCTATCTTTACTTTTAAATATGTTAAATTCATTCACAGTTCCTGGATTTTGCACAAGACACAAATCATTAAGTTCAACTGCATGTTGCAGATGACACCATAAATAAGCCACATTGTGTTGTTTTGCCTTCTTTATGTATTTCCACCTCCCAGACATATTTCTGCCACTAGTCCTTTGGTAGTATCATAACACAATCTAATTGCTTTCCCCTCTTTTTTTTTTTTTTTTTTTTTCCCTTCAATCTTCTTGTTAGCTGTTTTATAGGAAATTGGATATAACATAACTGCTAGCAAAGCCTGTTTTTACTTGCCTTATTCACAGGAAATCATCCATGAGAAGAGTAGAAGGATGGACTTAAAACATAGAGTAAGAGTTGTTCAGAAGCATGACTTGGTAAGTTTCTTTCTGTACAGAAATTACCCTAAATTCTTAATTTGCTATAGTGTAAATAAATCCCAACTATATCTATTATCTATACACAAGAATATGCTATTGATTTCACGAAACTGCAGATAGTCTTTTGATATTCATGGAAAGCAAAGATACACTTCTTTTACATAGGATTATAATCCTCACATTTTAGATGATTATGATTAAATCTGAAATTAAATATGATAAATAATGATCTCCCAATAAAACAGGTTTCCCAGTTTCCAGAAAACTTTACCCAGATTTAGTGGAAAGATCATAATGTAGCGATTTCCTCTGTCAAGTATGGAACTATCAAAAAAACTCCTAAAACATTACACTGCTAAGTACAGCTTCAAAACAGATCCAAGAACCTTCACATGCCAAAGCTAGATATTTGGTATGCAGTGCCAATTCATATAATCTCAACACTGAACATGAACTTCAAGACTGTAAATACAGCTTCAGTTTGTAACAAGCCAGAGTCACGTTTCTTACTTTTAACACATCATACTTCAGATTTCTCAAATTTTACCCCTGGAAAATTAAGCAAGCGTCATCACCTTACTACAGTTACCTAACATCAGTTTATGTCCTGCTTTGTTTGCTGTTTTAACAATTTGGCCCATTCTTGGTGTCATTAGCAGTGTTGTTCAAAAATTTCAAGTACTTCATTCTCAGAAATGAACTACATAGATCTAAGCAATGGCAAGCAGCTGACAGCAAATGGAAATTGCTTCACTAGACTTTGCTCTGTACCATAATATTTATCTAGTTACTATGCTTTCTTTGTTGTCAACATATCCTCTGCATATGAATAAAAAACTAACATAACTCTAAGAAATAGTCCAAAGCACTTTGTGTTTCCCTGTTTGTTGTTAGCTACAGAATAAAAAAAAAAAATTACTGTCCATGATTTATTTTATGTTTATAGAGGTATTCAAGGAACACTTACATGTTGTGTTGAAGGACATGGTTTAGGGATAACTATTAGTGATAGGTGGACAGTTGGACTGGATGATCTTGCATATCTTTTCCAACCTTGGTGATTCTATGATTCTATTAGTGAATTATAACATCTTTATCTTTTTCTCTTTTTACTCTAGTGTTAGGTTTCTGCTTTAAAATACATATTCCTCATTTCTTCTCTTACATGAAAATTGCAAAGTTTCAATGTTGTTTTCAAAAGATCTAGCTAAATATGTACTCTCTTCTTTCAGAGAATGAACAGCTTTTGCTTAAGCCTCACCCAAAGCTATTATTCTGCATTAGTGTGTAGCATTGATAAAAGAGGATAATCTCCATCACAGCCGAAAGCATGACACATGCTACTTATTAGTGTTCCTCTTTAGCTTCAACAACGCAACCAAGAAATTCTTAACTACTGACTCAGAGATACAACATTCAGAGCCGCCAGTCTGTGTGTTCCAGAGGTGAATGTGCACCTGTTTTATGAGCAGAAATTTTTAACCGGGAGCTTAATGCTTATAGAGAGATTTCACTCATTTTGGTTAGTTTGTTGAACTAAACATATATAAACCCTGAGGTTAAATCTTGAAACAAAGCTCCACATGATTCAGTAGACAATACCATACCTGTTAAAACTGCGTAAGCAATTTCTTCAGTCTATAACTAGCTTTTTTATTTTAACATGTTTTATTAGTACTGAATGAAAGCCAGCAATTTCTTCTCTATTTGTTGCTCATTTCTGTTGCAACAGATTACACATCTATCCGTCTGAAATTTTGGTGCAGCTGTTAGAGACACAAATCTCCATTTTAACTCTAAATCTGCATAGCCAAAACCATCAGAAATTCAGTCAACCCATGTTCTGAAATAGCAATAGCAGCCATTGGTGGAACTCAGACACATTGCCCCTCATTTTACACCTCCTTAATGCACTAAACCTTTCCATACTCTGGCTTCTTCTCTCCTTTAGAATCTCTACAATTCATTTACATCTTTTCTAGGAAATAAGAATTTACCAACTAACAAAAGCTACTTTGCAAGTTTTTAATATCAGCACTCAGACAGCCACTCACACATATGGCACCTAATTAACCACTCACACAACCACTCAATTAACACAATTAACCATTTTGTCACTCAATCACAGCACTAACCATCAGCTTTTTTAAATGCCTCGTTCCTGATTTCATAATTAGTGATGCTTGTGATAGATTAATGCACATATTGTAAAGAGCTGGTAATATAACTATCACAAACCTTCCTTTGATTTTTGTGTCAATTGAAGCCACCATGGCAAATAAATACTCAGTATATGCATCATTGTTCAGTAGCGCAAACAGCAAGAGGCAAATATCAGCAGCACCTAATTTTCATTATTGCACACACCACTACTCACTCAGTTTGTTGCAGTTGCATCTAAGCCTTCAAATTTGCGAATTTGCCTTTCCCACCATACACTCATTACCATTTGTTATCAATTCAGCTTTATTTGGCAACCCTCAACACCAGCTAATCACTTACTCTACTCACTATCTGTTTCATACAATGTGTTAAACTAAATCAAAACTGCTACCTCTAAAATTATTGTACAGCCTTAACACTTAAATATTAGTAATACATTATAGAATAGATTGGAGACAGCACTTTAAAGTTTACTGTTTAAAATAAAAGATTATCTGTGTTCTCTAAGGAGATGGTCTTTGTTTTCCATTTGCTGCTCACTTAAAAAGTTTCTAGTCATCTAATAAGAACTTCTGCAACACATTCACATCATTTGACTTATTCTGTCTTTCATTTCTTTTATGCACAGTTGTAAATACATATATTCTTCATCAATAAACCAGACTTTTCTCCAGTTTTTCTCTTGGACACCATTCCGAAGAATGATTAATCTAAAAATAAAAAAAACATGAAATATCACAAATCATTTAGCACTAACATCTGTATAGTAAAAACTTTCTTATAAGGATTAACAGTGTTTCTATAGAATAAAAAAGAAATAGAACTGATATGTCAGTTGTACTTGAAAGCAATTCTGTAAATAACTGAAACTTCACATAGGGATGTGAAAAAGTGGGAATGCCCACTTTTAGGGCAAGCTAATGCATATATTAAGAGCAAGGAAAGAAAAGAGTACAATGGCAATGAAATCCCATATGAAAAAGTTACATATCATATTATATTCATGTCATTCAATCATTTAATAACTCTGATCAGACCTGATTTCTAGAGCAGAGTTCACTTTCTGCATCCACACCAAGGCTACACAAGCCAAATAATGTTATAAAAAATGTTAAATTTATTTTTCAGCTTTGGAGTAAGTCTCCAAAACAATAAGGTCAAAAGACTACAGTCAAGATGGTGAGCACTATAAACAGTTTATATTGCGCATGTGGCTAGTAGTAGGACAGTCTGGAGACAGTAACAAGTGCCTGTGTAAGAGAAGCTTTTAAATTCAGCCCCATCAGAGCAATAATCCCTATCTTCAGTCTACTACTTTTATTCCCCAAACTTACAGCTATGAAAGCAAGTACCAAAGTTTTGAACTTCCTTTGACCTAGTGAAATAAATCATCCTGCTGTTATGGCTCTATGAGGAGCCGCTTCTGCTGTATGACATGCAACCAAAACTAAATCCTCACAGCACACTAAGACTAAACGATTTCTAGATACTTCCAGCATTTGTCTGGAATTTATCACTCCAGAGAAATATTAGTCAAATTAGTCAAAGTTTTCACATTCATAAAATACTTCAAATCTTTCCTGCCATTGCTGAAATACATCTTTTGCAAGTACAATTAGATTTAGCCGTTGTTTGAATAAAGAGGAATTTTTTTTTTTTTTAAATAAAGAGGGAAAAAATTCCTTCTTCAGAAAATATTACAAATTGATTGATGAAGTTTCCCATCAGCACTTAATAAATAATAGGACTTTTTTTTTAATCCTCAGAAGATTAAGCATTTTCTTTCAATAAATGAAATCATATCAAGTCTCTAGAACACAAACTTTCCCAGCTTTAGGCTTGACATTCTGTTTTATTGCCACAGAGGATGATGTTCTCTGAATTATTACTTCTTCATCTTCAAATGTAATTAAAAAGCAGTCAAAGTTCCTTAAAGTAAAGATGACATTTCCTAAAGGCTTTATTTACTCTGCTCTATTCCTCCACCCTCTCATCAGTCCCTCACTGCAGTTGGACTCAGTCTGTGCAGGATCTTAGCTTGCATAGCATCCAAACTTGCTTTAATCTTTCCCATCTCTTCCACAAACAGCTATCTTTTGTAATACAAAATATTCCTGATTGGCTATTTAATTAAACAGATATCACTTGCCTGTTATTCACATCCCAATAATTGGAACCCTGTCTTTCCCCATCACCTTCCCCCTTTCAGAGCCTCAAATACATTGATTGTAAACCTGTCAAGCTGCCGTTCATCTTCCCTGTTTACTGTGGGTCTTTGGTTAGCATTTGAATTCAACTTTTTTCCTATTCCAACTTATCTCACCATGTGCAGTGCTGAATGTTCAGTTCTTACATTGAACCTGCATCCCCACTACTTATGGCTGTCATTATTAAAGTGTCAATGAATATTAAATAATAGGGTGCATCTCCTCTACTTTTCATCATATTTCTGATAGAGTTCACACAATGGTGAAAGGTTTGTTTTCTCAGTTACTTAGCTGCCCAATAGATCAATTATACGCTCTCTAAATAGCCAAGCTTTATTTAATTCATGCTGCAGTCCATTTCACACCTTGTTGAACTCTTTTCTGCCTATCATTAAAAAAGAGGAGTTTTCTCATTACTTTGACTCAGACTGCTGAAATATTTTGCTTAACATGTCACCTAGTATTAATTTGTTGTAAAATCTTATGACCAATAATGTGTCAGACATTACAAGAACGACAATTTATGTTTCCCTTTCAAATAAATATCAGTTCAACTTGATTGTAGGTTTCTGAATTAGCTATCCTGTAGTGAAGTTTAACCAGAAATAACTAAAATGCAAATAATGAGTATTTTACCTGCTCCTAATTTCATTTTTCCTTCATATGTTCCCAGGAGTTTTTAAGATTTAGAGACTTCAGGACAGTAAAGGTGGAAGGACAGAGAAGTACAGGCATCTTTTTGTATTAGATGCACTAGCAATTATAGATTTTTAAAAATAAGCAGTAGCATAATACTATACTTTGCAAAATTGTAGCCATTAATTTGCTCGAGAGTCTAGATATATTGGACAATAACTCAAAAGATCTGGGTTCACATATCAGCTTAATCATGCTTTTACTGCAAAGACAAAGGTAATTTATCTTTAGCATTCCTCACTGTTTTCCTTGCTGCACTTCATGCTTATTACTTCATATTAGTTTTGGAAGATAAAGACAATCACCAACAAGAAACTTGTGGTGTTGAAAGAAAGCTTTTAATACATAACATAGTTTTTATAGACTCTACCACAGATACAGCGAAGGAATATCTATTTCCTAAAATGCTGGCCTTTTGTCCTATTACTAAACCAAGAATAAACACAGTTATGATTTTAAACTGTATTCATGCTCTTTGGAAACTGAGCATGAAAAACTCAAAGGATAGAAGAACTGCAATATCTAAGAAGGCTGATTCCAGACTCTTGGCCTCACATATTTGGCTGCAACTTCATTATATCATTTTATATTCCTTTGGCACAGGCTATGCCCTTTAGCACAGGATTAGGATGTGGAAGCCCAGAGCACAGTCATTGGAAACACAGCAAATTGAGTATAGCCAACTTGAAGCCTATGGGCTGCACGCAACCTGGCATAGCTCAGTGTGGCCCACCGCCATCATGGCAACCAGTCTGCTCTGCCAAGCAGCCCAGCCCAGCCTCAGACACATACTCATTGCTCAGCAACAACCGAACACTGATGCTCTATTACCACTATTTCAGTGATTGAAATCAAGTGCTGAAATCAAAGCAGGAGGAGGGTGCGTGGAGTCCTGAGTCAAGTTATGTCAAATAATTGTATGCATTTGGATACACTGGTTAACGCAGTCTTGTGAACAGCAAAAAAATATGCAGCTGTGCTGTTTAGATTAAGGAATTTGAGAAATGCTTCAAAATTACTAAAAAAAATAAATTTCTATTTGTGACTCCATTTCAGCGGAAATAAATACATTAGCTGCAAATTTTCGAATGGATTGTATGGAGCTGCAATTAGATATTCAACTAAAAATTTTATCATGTCTCTCTACCTGTTGGTAGAGAGGCTGTTATAAGATCTCTCTTAACAGAGAAAGATACTTCTCACTTCACAGTTGGCCTTGTTCAGGTCATCACTTTTTGGCAGTACTCACAGTTGTGAACAACTAAGAATGGCAACAACTGAGCTAGCCTGTTGCGTTAGTTTCACGAAAACAGGGTCAAGTATCTCACTAGTTCTATGGTTTTGTTTCTTTCTTTTATATATATATATATTCTTATATATTCTATATATATATTTCTTTTATATATATAAAAACTGTTATTTATATATATTTATATATATATATAAACTGTATATATATATATTAACTGTTATTTTATATATATATATATAAAATAACAGTTAACATATAAGTAACAAAACTTATATTAACTATATTATATATTTTACATGGGCTGCTCTGAAAGTAGTGCCTCCTATTTCATTATCTTGCCCGACAATGTCAGAGGCAGCAGGTGGTACAGTAAACCTTCCCACTTATATTCTATTACTTTTTTTTTTTCCCCCATGCGACAAATGACAGCCAAGTGGCAGTCTGACAAAAATGGCATCTGATATGGAAGATCATGAAACAAAGGTGTGGAATTTAATCCCTTCACGCAGAAAAATTTTCACCTACTGACATTCATTGACGCTTGATGAACAATTACAGAGAACAGACAGTGGATGTGAGCCCAGGGAGGCAATGGGTGGTGTGTTTCAGCAGCGGTAACTGTGACAGTGCCTCATCACCTCTGGTGCAGATTTTGACAAGTATAGCATGCAAGATCTTGTTTCTGACTGGCAAAAAATACATAGGTAATGGTGGTGACTCCGTTGAAAAATAGTGTTTTGTAGCTGAAAAATTGCTCTATCAAATAGCGTTATTCTACTCATTATATTTGTTGCAGTTTCCATGGAAATAAAGAGGAGGCATTACTTTCACCACAGCCTACATATTTGCTGCCTAAAATAATTCCTCTTTATCCACACAGCACACTTCTCCCAGCAAGCTCTTTAGACATTGTTTCAACATTATAACATGTGGTTATCAACAAAGTAACTTCTTGAGGCAGTACTCTGAAACAGGTGTTTTAAAAATCACATTGGGTTTGGTTTTTCAGTTACCAATCTTTTTTTTTTGCACATATTTAGCAACTGCAAATAAAGATGTTGTAGACATTTAAATATATCAAGTACATAGTGATTTGGCAACAGATTTATCATCTTCACCCTACTAGTGAAAGTGCTTACCACTGTAAGTCTAGGCTACAGGTCATAAACAAAGCTTTTTGGTCTGATGAGAAACCAGCACATCCCAAATTGATCTGAATTTATGACACCTGTTCACTTTATAGCAATTTTCAATACTATGAGATATCATCACCAGCAGGACTCACAGAGGAACAGAAATTTGTCAGATAGTGGGACCTTACTCACACCCCTTTTCCCCTCCATAACAAACAATTGTGGCTCAGCATTAAGACAAGTTGACAGATGACATCAGCCTGGGCAGCACCGTTTTGAGCACTGCACTACTTCCCTGATTAAGCGACGTTCACATACAAGCTTCTGCCAGTCTGGCATCTAGAAAGTGAATGCACTCCGCATTATACATACATTTATCAGTGTTCTTTCCATTCACCAGCTAACATTAAATGTAATAGTCTGAGAAATATATCCCTCAGTAAGAAGTACTAGTTGGACATAATAATAGCCCAACCATTAAGCAACATACTCAGTATTCTTCAGGCAGTGATTTCTGTAGATAACACCTACTACATAAATTCCAAATTTTAATTTTTACAGGGCTTTTGCTGTGGGAAATTTAATAGAAAATCTGCACAAATTTAGTGGTCTTACTGTAATATTATCACAACTAATTTATACAGATGATTTGTCTAATGATGCAACTCTGATAGACACTGATTAACACAAAGACAAGAATGGTACTGATTGTCCTTCAATTGCACCATTTCAGATCAAGCAAACAGAGACTACATTAGTCATAAAATAAACAAATTGCTAAGCATATCTTCTAAAACAGTTCAGTATTAACAGAAATGTAATATTACAGTTCACTATAAAGTAAATTCCAATGCACTGATTCTCTCAGGAAGATCTGGTGTTCAAGCTTACAGGCATAGCTTCTGAATGCATAAAATAAAGCATACAGCAAAATGTATCTGAAAAACAGCAAAAATTTACCTCAGAGATATGTGAATTGCTCTGCATGAATGCTCTCACCCAGATTCTGTTTTGTTCTTAGAATCAAGCAAAACAAAAAGCCTGGTAGAAAACAATCCTGTAACTCATATTTCAAGGTATTTATGGAAACCCTAAAGGACAATACTTAAGACTATATTATCCATAAAAATAAAATAATTAGAAAAGTCTTTTAAACTGGTAAGTTCACATACATTTAAACTCTGCTTCTTCAGTAAAAAGCACTGGTTCTCTTGTTTTTGTTAAATGAAATGTACTCAAATAGAATAGAGTTGACCTTATCTTTCTTCCCAAATCATCTCCCAAATCCATTCTGTGTGTTGTCCTTAAAACCTAGTTTCACAGTCAACAGGGAAATATCTGACTAATAAGTCTCTCACCTGATTGAGGAAATAAAAAGCCCTGGAGCAACATATAGTGTGATTGTTATGATTGTACCAGAAGTAAAGCACAGTTCAGGACAATCCTATAACACTTTCACCTGTTCCTTTAAAAAACAAAAAAGGAAGGGAAACTAGTACCTGTTGGTGTTGTTATTACATATCACGGCAATGTAATTAGTGTTTCTGTCTACCACTAATGTACTAGGGTACTAGAGGAAATTCCTTTTTCCTGATGTAAAAACTGAGTAAAGTCCCAAGAAAAATCAACTAAAAAAATTCTGGTTCTCCATTGTTGCAAAAGGAAGCTTTCTAACATTTTGGTTTCCACTACCACACTGCAGGACAACGGGACACCATACAAGAGCAGATCAAACTTGTTATGAGGAGACTTCAAATGGCTCTACAATCACTGGTAAAATAAAATACAAAAAGTCTTACCCTAACTCTGTAAAGAAATACTCTGTGGTAGAATTCTGAAGGCCTCTGGATGGAATATTAATCATAAAAAACTGCAATCCCTCTGGATATCAGTGCAACTATCATGACACAGATTGACAGCCAAACCATTTTTATCTGTCTTCCAGATGGATCGTAAAGGGAAGCAGTGCCAGCAGAAGAGATCTCCCTTAACTGCAAAGCAGTACTATGGGAAGGATAGTTGGGAAACTGATGTTTTTCATTCATATTCTAAGTTGAAGTTTTAGAATTTTATCTCTAGTGCTTGTTACACAATACTATATCACATCTTATGGAAAGAAAATTTTAACTATCCTAAAGAACTCCAAATGTAAAAAAAGCTGTCAAACTTATATGCATTGTGAGAAAGCATTTATATCTCTTTGCAAAAGACTTTCTCACAAAACAGCTTCCCAAAAAATAGACACGTCCAGGGAATCACCTGCTGTATTTCTCAAACACTACAAAAGAATTGAAGAGAGTTAGGAGAGAATACCATTAATTAATAGTTTAATCTCATAAAGTGCATAATTGTAACACTCTACCTCAGCATGTAATCTTTTCCCATACATTTCACTTCCTGGTATAAAGGGAGTGAAGTGTGTTGCATATGTAACATACTTCTCAAAACTACTAACTGTACTCTCTTCACAGGGAAAGGGTTTAGGGTACATCAGGTGATCAGCACTGTGCTTCTCATTCTTCAGGCACAGAACCCTTCTAATAAGTCTTTAAAATATAAATGAAGGAAAATTTTATGCTACACAGGCTATATAATTTTGGTAGCAGATTTACTGTATACATATCTCTTTGCAACTCAAATATTTATTTACTTGAACAGAAATCCTAATTTTCTGTTGTTTTTTTTTTTTTCCTAGCTGTTAGGAATAAACGCAGCTCAGCTCAAATTAGAGGATGCAGTCTTAAATCCATTCAATAGCTGACTTCATTGTATTACTCCCCATCATGCCGTTACACTTAGTAATAGCACTACTTTTGTAGCAGAACTCTTGTCCAAATAAACCTTCACCTTGCCTCAGTTGCTAATAACGCTGCAAAAGAATTGCATAGAATCGTTGGAATTGGAAAATACATTTTAAAATCATTTAGTCAAACTCTGCTTCAGTGAACAGGGACAACTACAGCTAGATCAGGTTTCCCAGAGCCCCATCCAGCCTGACACTGAACGTCTCCAAGGATGGGGCATCTACCACCTCTCTGGACAACCTGTTCCAGTGTCTTACCACCCTTATGGTAAAAAACTTCTTTATATCCAGCCTAAATCTTCTCTCTTTCCATTTGAAACCATTTCCCCTTGTCCTATCACAACAGACCCTGCTATAGAATCTGTCCTCTTCCTTCTTACAGCCCCCCTTTAGATACTGAAAGGCCACTATAAGGTCTCCCCCTTATAGAGCCTTCTCTTCTCCAGGCTGAACAGCCCCAGCTCTTACAGCCTGTAAGTCTTACAGCCTGTAAGTTTATTTGGCTTAGTCTGATCCTGAATAGAGAAAAAGAGATTTTCTTTTTTATGAGGGGAGGGAGTGGCTAAAACGTTGTACAGTCTTTGCCTTCAATTGTCCTAATATGAGCTCCATAAAAGCCAGGTACTGGGAGTCTCAAGTGATGTTAATTTTGGTAAGCATTTCCTATCAAGCATTGACTATACCATCATTATTTCCTTTCAACTGGAATTCTAAGTAAATTCTTTAAGTTGTCATCTTCATATTTTCCAACTTTCTAAGAAATGTCACTTCTTAGTTTACAGGACCTATTTGCCTTTACTGAGTGCATAAAAGAGCACATTTTTAAACCCGCCTTTAGAAATCCTTTTTTTTTTTTTTTTCCACATGCACCATGATAACAGACTCACACTTGTCATGGTTCCTTCTAAGCTTAGAACTAATTTGAGAAAAACTGCTATAATGCAGAAGTTGTATATCAAATTATACCTCTCAAAAATCTAAAGGTCACACAGTAACACTTTAATGAACTTCTAAGCCTAAAGCAAACAGGAAGCAATAAACAGTGGATATCAAATATTCACTGTTTAATAACTATTCTCAGATGACCATGGTCTCCTTCCAATGTGATCACTGTACCACCATGAGTTCATTACACATTTGGCACAGGACAGCACACTGGCACAGCTGACACTGCCTTTGTTTCAATTCCTTTGCTGATACCCTCTTATTTCTAGTTAATTTTACACTGGCATTTCTATTGTAAAATTTTGAGATTGTGCAAACAGACGAGTCTTTGCCCTGTTGTATAATTAAAATGCTCTGGGCTAAGAACGCTGTCCTTCCTGACACACTTACGCCTTCTGACTCCACTTCCTGTTCTAAGCTGCTACTCTTTTATTTTACATCCTCTCTTTATAAACAGAGGTCTCTAGTAGTTCTGTATTTGCAGAAGCCTTAACTAAAATGAATGTTGCAAGCATGAATTTTTTCTGCTGATAGGAAGTTCTTGGACTTCTTAAACTTTCTGTGGGTTGAATCCATCTCTGCTGAGCCTGTCTCTGTACAGCAGTCAGAACTCATCCACATCAGCACTTGACAGTGCAGATCAGCATCTCTCATCTCCGAGCTGCTTCATCTCTATACTACATTCTGTTTTGGCTCCATCTGAAATTTCTTAAGGCACTTTCTCTGTCAGCAAGATATTCAAAATGACAAAATTCAGTTTTGTACTCAAGCATGCTCTGAGCAGCAAGGGCTGTGGGATCTGACTGACTCAGAAATTCAGTACTCTTGAAGAGAACTTGTGAGAAAACAAGCGTATTTCTTTTTTCTCATTTGTAGGTTACGTTAGCTATTTCTCATAATAAAAGACCACTTGATCAAACATCAGTGGTAGAATACAGCACAAGAAGTGGAAGAGGATGCAACACGCCAACATCTACCAATGATATGTTCTTCATTTCTTTTCATCTCAGTTCTGTGAGAAACAACTCATTAGCTCTTAAAACTTGCTTGGCTCAAAACATTTCCCAGAAGCTTGCTGTTGGGCACCTACATGTCCTTTAGGTGAAAGCATCTATTTAAGCACACCTGTGAGAACATAGCCTGATAGAGGTTCTTTTAAGTTTAGTCTAGTCAGCTGTGGCAGGTTACTACTTAACCTTCCTGACTGTATAGTATTGATTAAAATGGTTAAAGGATTACTGCTTCATTGCTCTAGACATTTTAGATTGACATGCCTAAGCTCACACCGTGTAGTAGCAAAGTTGAGGACACTGCAATATTGAATACTGCCCAGATTTACCCCATCCCCCTGCTTACTTCGCAATGCACCTCCTCACAATTGACTGTGCCTTGTTTGGTTAATTACTCATGGTTTTGCCATTGCTAGAGAAATTGAAACATTATAGGGATTTCTCCAAGGCAGAAAACTGTTTTTAAAATACCTCTTCTACTCAAGCAGCAATTATGTTATTCCCTACTACCTCTATGAGCACATTGACCCAGCCAGTCATGTTCTGGCAGAAACAGAGAAAAAATACATAGCAACAGTAACTACTCCATAGAAACAACAGCTGTAGAACTAAAGGAAAAATCACAGAAAAATTTTGAATGCTTACACTCGGCCATTTCACTGCTTTGGCTTCTATCATTTCAGCAAAAAAAAGATTCTAGGGGGAAAAAAAAGTTTTTGACTGAAACAACAAGCATGTTAAATTGTATTAAAAGTATTTAAAATAAAAGAAAGAAAAGGTTAAAATTGTAAAGCCAGATGATAGTCAATTGGGAAATCAGCCAAGGACAGATAGCCTAAAAGAAACAAAGAGGTGCAGTGCTTATCACTAGTTTCTGAATTGAGACTGCAAAATAGCAGCCAACCTTCAGGGCTAATAAGCCAGAAATGAACTTTAATGATTTTTTTTTTTTTTTTTAATTAATGCCAGTATATGAGGGAGTACATTTATATACTGTTAACTCAGATCTCTACTTTTCTGTCAAGTTAATACCAGCACGAGTCGCTGGCACAAAGCCAAGCTTTGCAATAGAACCCTACAGTTGTTGCAAAAGACTCTTCTTGCTTCTAGTCTCCTATGCTGCTTTTTTCCCCTCCTTTCTACCTCTGTTTTTGTTTCTGTTAGATATCTTACTCCCTGTTCCCATATCCTACACCACTAAGTTTCCAATCCCTTCCCTTCTTCCCTTCCTCCCTCTTGCCTATAACCATACTCTGGATCTTCCTAAGGTTGCCCTCTTCCTCCTCCATATGCCAGTAATGGCTTTACTCCCTAGTCCTTTATTTTTCTATTTCTTAATATTCTCAGCTGCCCTCCTCTCAGCTGATACCTCTGTCCTCCTGCACATAGGCAAACTGTAAGAATTTGTTGTCACCATTGTCCTGAAGTCTGTTGTCACAGAGGCCTCAAGGAGTGAGAAGAAATCATTGTGGATAAAGTGGCTTCAGCTGGAAAGAAATGCAGCTAATTGCTAAATTGCATGCTCAAGCAAAGCAGCTTAGAGATTTTCTGTGAAGCTTAAGACTGACAGTGTCTCCAGCATTTCAGCAAATATACGATTTCCACTCAGGCATTCCTTGTCTTCTGTGATCAACAGTACTCAATACGTGTATTTTCTTATGGTCTGGTGCTTCTTCAGGAATTTCTGTCTTCTTTTAAGAAAACGCAACTTTTCTGATGTTAGCAGTGGATTTCAGTGCATAGTGCTCAAGAGGCTGTACAGCTTAAACCAGCATCTCTTTACTTCTACTTACTGTCCATTCCAGATGGAACCATTTGCAGGAGCATTGCACTAATTTGGGCTTTGCATTTTTTATTGCTGCTTTTAGTTTTCATTAGAGATAGTGTTACAGCTGGAGAGATTATCATGGCAAAAGAAACAAACAGGGAAGGAATACTCACCTGTACCCAAAAATCTAGATCTGCAGGAAAGACTCTACAGAGGAGGGATCTGCAGAAAGAGACCCTTCCCAGTGGCAGTCAGCCCTTAAATGTGGTCTAGGAGAGGTGCAGCCAGGCTCCACCCCTTCTGGTCACACAGCTGAATTGTCTTCATCTGTGCTCCCATGGCTGCCTCAGTCCTTGCCTCAGGTGATCAATCAGTGGTTCAGGCTGTGACTCAACAGTTCCCATAAAGATAGTGAAAGAGTAAATTTATCTTGCAGGGTTTCTTATAGTCAAATTGTTCATTCGTTTTGCCCCTTCAAAGATAAGCTAAAACTCAGCTATACTACGCTGATTTGAAAATCATACGGTATATTTTTTTCTGATGCAAATGTATGTCCCTTGGCTGGGTTTCTGTTTATATATTCCCAGGAAACACAAGATGCATGTTTGTGTACGGCCTTACTGTATGTATTACCTGTTTTCATGCATGTTATGATCAGGAAAATTACTTTTTAAAAAACGCTACCATACACTTTTTCAAGCACTCATGGTTACATCAAGAGTTTCGCCACCTGTTTTTCTTTTTTAAATATAGTATGAGGGCATAAAGTCATTAAGAATCCTCTACCTCTCTTCATTTAAGCTGTTCATTTCCTTTCACACTGCCAAATCATCAGTAAAGATCAGAATCAGTAAAGAAAGGGGAATGGCAGGAATGTGTAATTCTGACATTTTGCTTTAAAATCAAATTTCATACTAACCACGCCGTATGGAAAACAACATTACCTGGAGGTTTAGAAGAACAATAATTCAAGGAATCCTCTCAGGCTACTATCTAGGAAAACAGAGGGGTTATTTCTGCTTCAATATTTTTCTCCGGGAAGTTTTGCTCTTGTATTTGAAGGAATGCATGATATTCTCAATTTCTTTTTAATTTTGTAGGGTGGTGGTTTTAAAACTAAGTTAATGAATTCTGTTACACTAAGGAATAAATCCGTGTTTATAACACAGTTCTGCCCTAATTAGCTACACAAAAATTTACACATAATTCAAAGAAATAACAGCAGAGGCCTGAACCATGTGTTTAACTCACCTCAGTAAAGGTCCTATGAGCAGAGGTGCATGTGGAACACAAAACACAAGATTTATTTTTTTTTCCCATTTTCCATTGTTATTGTTCAGCTAAAAGAGCAAGTTCCAGAAGTCATAAGGTGTACCATTACAGACAAATCTTTGTGCAGACAAGTTCTCCTGAACAAATTAATAATGAAATTTATTAATAGCCAGACAAGGTGTTACAGAAGCCTTGTCCAACCTACAGCCTGGCCCAACCTGTAGCAACACCCTATGGCCTTTCAGAGAGTTGCTCCAAAAGTAATGCCCCTATTTTTATGATATTTGTCCACAACATCAGCTTCAGATGTTGGTGGTATGGCAGTAGGGGCTGAACTTTCCCACCAATATTCCATTCCATTTTGTTGCCATGTGATAAATAGCAGCAGAGGAGCAGTCTGATAGAATGGCATCTAATATGAAAGTGCTTACGAAGCAAAGGTCACTGAATTCCTCCATGATGAAATAATGATACCCACTATATTCATTAATTCATTAGCATTTCTTGAATGTTTATGGCAACCGAACAGTGGAGGTGAGCACAGTGAGGCAGTGGGTGGTGCATTTCAGCAGTGGCAACAGTGACAGCAAGTCACCTCAGTTGGCACAGATTTTTAAGAGCACGCATGCAAGTTCGTTCATTGCTGGCAAAAATGGACATTTCGTGGTGCTGACTATGTTGAAAAATAGTGCTTTGTACCTGAGAATTTGCTCTATCAAATAGAGTTGTTATGCTCTGTGTATATGTTGTAGTTTCCATGGAAATAAATAGGAGGCATTACATGAAAAGATAGATCTGTGTGCTACAGTGATATACAGAATCATATCCTTTGGAAAACACCTCTAAGGTTATCAAGTCCAATCGCTAAGCAAGCACTGCCAGGTCTACTATTAAATCATGCCTCGAAGCAACCCACATATGCGTCTTTTAAATACCTCCAGGGAGCAACAGTGTGCACATGGCAGCACCAGCTCCTTTTTGGGTATGAAGACCTTGTCTATGGACCTCCAAGCCTCACAGAGTCACTCAGCAGGATGCAGGAACAAGTCAGAGTGAGCCAGGCTCTGTCAGTGATCCAATAAAAGCAGTGAGGGCCATACAATCACAATCCATCTCCTGATGATGTCATAGCCTCTTTCTCAGTGATATCATTTAGGTTGGTACTAAGGTCATCAAGCCCAGTCAAAAACCTAGAACTGCCAAGTCTACCATTAAATCAGACTTGTCCAACCCATGGCCCTGGACAGCCAGTAATATGGCCCCAAAAGCTTTTAACATTATTATGTGATTTTTCGTGATATTTCTCATAAGTCAGCTGCATGTAGCACAAGCATGGAGTGTGCAGATGACAACAGAACACTGCAGAGTGGAGGGCAGAGTGCAGTGCTAACCCCACTTCTCACACTGCCACATGCATCAGTCCAACCAAAACCTGCGTGTGCCACACATTATACGCACTTATGCCACTTGGCAGGTAAAATGCAGTGACTACTGATAATAATATTTCAACACACCTACACACGTGTGCTTGTGAAGACATGCCTTTTTTCTTATAAAGCAAACACGTATGTTTTCTTATATAATTATTTAACTTGGGATTGTGTTATTTTTATGAATAATTTAATAAGTCAACACATTCACTTTGAAAGATATATCCAGAATATTTACCTGGTTCTGACAAATTTTGTTATTTTCAATATCTTCAAGGTGAAAATCTAGTTATCTGGGCTGTGTTTCAAACCATCACAGCATTCTAAATGAAACTTAAGTTACAGCAAGCTCAAGTTAGAGCAAATAACTATATGCATTTGGCTAAACACAGTCCTGTGAACAACAGAATATATGCAGCCATGCTTTCATTTTGATAAATGAATTGGAAAATAAGTATTAAGATTTCAAAAAGAAATCATCACTTTTCTGTATATTTGCTACTCCATTTTCATTCAACATAAATAAATTACCTGTAAATTTTCAAATGGAATATACAGAGCTACAATCAGACATTGAACTCAAAGAAAAAAATTTATCATGTCATTTTACCAGATTTTTATAAGACCTCTCTTACCAGAGAAAGATACCTCTCTCTCTTCACAGTCACTCCTTACTCATGTCATTGCTTTTGGCAGTACATACATTTGTGAATAACTATTTTCAAGGATGAAGCCAGGAAGAGTAAAATTTCATCAAACATTTCTGATGAATACCTTGAGAGCTCACTAAGAATTGTAACCACTTCCATCAAACCAGACACTGATGCATTAGTTTCAAAAAACAAGGTTGAATATTCCGCTAGTTTTATGTTTTTGTTGCTCTCTTTTTATGTTTTAATTAAAAAAAAAAAAAGTTTTGTTATTTGTATACATTAACTATATTATATACTTTACATACAGCCCAAGACAATTCCTCTTTACTCAGTGCAACCTAAGCAAACCAAAATGTTGGACATCCATGCCTTATAGCTTAGGATTGCCACCTATTGGTCTGCAAGTGACACTTCTTTGTTTTTACCCTCTCCCCAATGCCTTCCTTCTATAAAAATTACACATCAGAGACCAAGCCGGAGTGCTCTGACAGCATAAAATCCCTGAGATGATGGAAAGCTGCTCATTTCCAAGAATAAAACACATTTTATATGGAATATCCCTCTTCATCATATTCTTGAAACTAAAGACTGTTTCACAGAATATGCACTGCAACAAACTGAACACTTGAGCTCCTTATTGACTCAGCCCTGAGAAACATCACCAGCCAGATATTCCTGCTGTAAATGAGAGCTATTCTCTTGCTTGGGTACTCTGGTACTTACTCTGTAATTAATGACATTACCTCTGACACCAGTGTGTTTATACGCATCAAAAGCTGAAGACATCATGTTGCAATCACACTACGCTTGTCATCTGTTGTTCCTATTTTCCATTTGCCAGCAAAATTGATTTCAGACTTCTACAATAATCCCTACGATATTTCTTACAATATTAAAAATTGTTGTATGTGGTGTTCCAAACTTAAGTAGTTAAGGAAAGATAAAGCAACTACATTGTCACTAATATTATTCAGGGCACTTTCATCAATGTTAGATTAAAAAAAAAAAATCTCTTGCTATATTATGAAAAATGCCAATGTGATTTGAAATCAGCCTCATGTAACAAAACCCCAGCTTGGGCCACAAGAAATGATTTTCTACACAGAATTTGAGAGATACACAAACACAATAGTTAATGATTTTTATCACTAACACAGCTCCCTTAAACTTGGTCAAGATTAACTTGAAGGAATTTGAAAATGGGTGCACATGACTTTTACAGAGTGAAGGAGCCACTCCTCTCAATGTAACATGCTACACATTACTACTTGATCTTATTTGTTATGTTTTAAGCAGAAAGTGCCCATACAGAAACATCAAGCCTGGGAATTAATTTTAATCAAAAGATAACATAAATTGAAATGCGCCTCTTAACATTATGTTTCTAAACAAGCAAGCATGCAGTCAGTTGTGGTGGTGTTCAGGGTATTTAAAGTGATTTTTGGAAAATAATCAGAGCTTTCACTTGATTCCTGTATTTCTGCGCATACTTAAAACCACAGTTTTGAGGAATTCTTTCTTGTGAGCTACACTTATCTACATATTTGCTCACATTTTGAGACTTACAGGATTCTTCTTTTGTATTATTGACAGTGACTCTCACATCACTTCCACATTCTCAAATCTTACATCGCCAGATCTTTAGTACATATTATTATTATTTTGTCAAAAAATAAATAATATACACCTTTTCTCACATTAAAAAAAAAAAGTTTAAAACATCATAACCGTATGAACGCAGAAATTCCATATGTTTCTTTTCTGAATCATCATCAAAGGAATTATAGCATCGTGGGCTTCCTCAGTCTCCAGAAAAAATGTTCCAGGCAGGGGAAAAGCAAAAGACAACATTTATCCTCTGTTCTGTGTGCAGTAATTCAGTAATAACAACAATGCTTACATTACTGGTATCTTTTAAGTAAGGCTGCTCCCTCTAACGCAACAGAAGTTAAACACTGCACAAGTCTTGTGAAGTACAATCTTCAAAGCTGTATCTTCAAAAGTAAATTTGAAGCCTTAAATACCAGGTAGTAGTAATTAAACTTGGTATATTACTTCTTTAGAGAATGCATCCTCACAAATATTTGCAATAACCTAACATTAAACATCAGTTTCACAGACCATATTTAATATTGCATCACCTTAGATTTGGCCAACTAATTTTTATTGGGACTCTATCTTAAGCCTCAGAGGTCATTACTTCTTGCCTCATAGCATCACACATCTCTAACTCAACAAATTTCATCAGATGCAGAGGATGAACTTTTCAGCCTCTTCAATAAGCCAATATATATGTTTTCCTGCTCAGACGGAGGTTGAATCTGTTCCATAAATAAATACAGCAATAAGCTCCACTTTCCACAGACAATTCCCCAAGCTACTCAGCAATCGCTTCTACATGTATACCAAGAGTTCAGTTTAAAAAATAAGTAAAAAAAGCTATTTGAGAGAAGGCCATCTACCCAGCATTTCAATCTTTTTAAAACATACAAGTATACATATATTCTGATATTTATGCAGCTGTGCACCCTACACGTGGATAGTATCAGTTCCATATTATTGCGTATCATGAAGTACAAGCATCTTGTTCTCCAGATGCAAGCTGTTGCTGGTGCTATGGTAATTCCAGGTAAAGCAGATTCTGTGATGAATATAGACAGGCTTTTTCTGAACTGTCTGGTTCTACTGAATGGCAACGCAAGCATTTACAAGCATCCCTAAGCACAGACCAAAATATTAAAAAGGTGTTGGGAAAGAAAGGAAAGGTTCTGAGGGGATGGATCTATCAGATGATATTTGCCATGGAATACAAGAAAAACAGACTATTGAGCCCAGTGTTAGCCAGAATTAAGAGTACTCATGGAAGATGACATCAGCACAGCTGGCAAGCACAGTTGCCTCAAGCATAGGGGCAGATGCTATCATCTGTGGCAGAAGCTTGCTGAAAGCCAGAGAAAACAAAAAGCTTTTATCAATCAGTGGAACCCAAATCCGAGCAGTAGAAGAAACAGCAGAACTTGATAGCAGAGAGAAATGGAAGAGAAAGTTATTCAGGATGGACGACAAACCTCTGAACTCAGAAGATAGCATGTTTTAGAAAGTGATCATTTTTCTAACAGTAGTCTTTCACATTTGCTGCTTTAAATGCAGCACTTTGACGCTTCCCCAGGCACCAATGACAAATACAGAAAGCCGTTTGTCTATGAAATAAAACCAAGTTAATGGCATGGAAAGCACCAGAACAGATAACAAAAGTTTTCTAGGTTAGGTTACTCTGATCTTAACCCAAAAACTTAATAGGCTTTAAATTTCCAGCTACTTGCATGAAGCTGTAAGCACCACGTCCTTTTTTATTTCTCAGGAAAAAAAACTTTTTTCTGCACTGCTTTGCTGACACCTAGTGAGTGAGCCCCTGCTCCAACAGCTCTGGGCACAAGAGCCCCCCAAAAAGAGGTGGTGACGGAGCAGCCACTCTTTGCATTCCCCTTGCAGTGAAATGTATTTAAATGGCCCCAACTGAGATTCAGCAACACGCTGAGTCATGCATCAACTCACTGCAGAAGACTGCAATGCTGGTGATGTTGATAAGAGATGAAAAATATGGAAGCGTGTTAAAGAGGAGAAAAAGAAGCATGCTGAAAATAAGTAATGGTAAAAGTTTTCTCCTTGTAGCCTGAATGCCTTTTACAAGTATGACTGACTCAAGGAAACCCACCACTGGTTTCGACTTGGGTCTTCTTCTGCCTCACATATTTAATTGGGTATTTCATTGCCCAAAATTTCTGGTTATTAGCTCCTTTGTTGTATGTTTTTGTGTATGTAAAATATGAACTATAAGCAATTGCTTATTAAAGTTTCAAAGTTAATTCCAGTCTAATCCTATCATTATAATAGTATAAGCATGACATTTGATCCTTGGCTTAGCTTAGAAGAAAAGCAACTTTGCATGAGATTCTCTGCTTCATTGAAGCTGCTTAATATTGCCTGGGGGATGGCACGAGTTGGATGTCACAGTATTTCCCGGAGCTGAGGAATCCTGCAGCTCAGCACAAACACACAAACTAACATTTTTAAATACAGCGCTCCTGTTTTAAGTAGAAATTGATGAACTGAATCAAAGTGCTAACGATCTGGGATAGCAGTGATGAATAAGAAGGCATTTCACTTTTCATAAAATGGCCCAAGTGAGTGATGACCATATTACAAGATGCACACTTTTCTGGGTGCTTAGAAACACCTGCTCTAAACTTTCAAGGATAACAAGTCAGGGTAATTGAGCCTGAACTCTCAGATAGATAGACAAATAAAACACATCCCCAAAACAGCATTACATCTTTCACAGTTTCATAAACAGTGAGTATCCTCACAGGATGGCCAAATATAGTGTGTAGGCCAAATATGAGTACAACACAACAGAGAACACACATGAGAAGGTGCCCATGGAGGCAGTGGATGGCATAGCTGAAGCTACCTACATCAGCACCGAGATGCTCACTGCTGAAGTCCTTCCTCAAAACACCTCAGCCTGGTGTTGGCCACAGTGCTTCAGCCAGTCAGAATGGATCCTGCATTTAAATGGGAAGCACAGACACTTTGCTTTTATCTCTAAGGCACAATGATATATTTCACCTTTATTTGTGATAACATTCAGGCTCATAATCCACTGCACAACTCAACAAAATCACTATCATCAAAAGCCAATTTAAAAACACTCAATTTTTACATGGATATATATTTTTCTTTTAATTAAAAATATTCCTTTATTTAAAAATTTGTTATGGAAAACAAATTTTCCTCTACTTATTTCATATTTGAATGGTTTAAATTCAATAAAATATTTTCTACTTGGGGCAGTCACACATGACTTTTTGTAATTAAAGAAACCTGCAGAGAATATCTTTGGCTGGTTTCTATCATGCATAAGGCACAGCTCTGGATAAATTAATTCTCAGCACTTTTTCTGTAGTAATCACACTCTTCTTTAATAGTTTTTTCCTTCCAACAATAAACATGAAAACAGTGCCTGTAGATGATTACAAAGACAAAAAACTTTTAAATGCTACTAAAGGAAACTCATTCAGGTTTGTATGAATGTACTACAAATTTTAAAATGTAAATACTTAATGCCATCTTATAACCACATATATTCAGTAATATTTGTTAATCCTGAGGTTGAACACAGACAAGTATCAAATCAGATGAACACCTCCATTAGACAAACTGAATCATATTCAGAATTTTTCTTTCACACATTATTATTTTTCATACATCACTTTCACAGTCTGAGCCACAAAAGGTTATTGAAAAAAAAGACCATTTAATACATCATTCACTGAACTCTCTATTAACAGTAATCAATCCATCCAAAATTATTAGTCACTTCTGCTTGCACTCTTCACCACAATAATTACAGTTTAAATACTATAATCAAGGAAATAAAATATTCCCACTGAAAAAAAAAAAAAAGAAAAGAAAAGAAAAAGCAGATAAAGCAAGTGAGAAGAGGGCAAACGATTATTTTATCAGATAAGTTCAGGAATAGGGCTGTTTTTTTTTTTTTCTTTTCAAAAGCTTCCACCTCTGAGCATTAACCGTATTTAGCTGAATGGCAGAAACTTCTCTCTACTCAGTACCTTCTTCAATTGTCTTGATCCCTCCTCAGTCCCTATCTCCCCTTCACACAAAGAACATTCTCTTCTTGAGAAAAAGTACAGAGATGGTTTTTATTGACTGCCCCAGTGCCACAGCTTATATTGTAAAACCCACAAGATGTGATAACATGGACCATATCCCTAAACTAATTATAAAGTTATTAGTGCTGTTCCTATGCTTTTCACTGTCAGAGCCTTTTGCTAATACCAATACCAAAAATACATGGAACATATCTGATTTCCATATTCCCAATGGACAGGTGCTAAAAAAAGAAACAAAATCAGTGTGTGGTTTAGTAGAGTGAGAACTGCATCCAAAGTCCAGATGCTCCCGCTCTAGGACATATACTATGAAATCCTGCCACTTTCTATATAGCCATTGCCACTGTGACTCTACCATCCAATCAGGTCATCAAGACAATTTAGAATGGTAATAGAGTTCTCGAAGGTTTGGTACAATCACTAGAAACAATGTGTGTCTTAAAGTTTCCAATAAATTTTTTGAGAAAAACAGAAGTACTCTATACACGTCTAATATCCAGATCTGCATACTTGCTATATCCACAGCTACCAACCATGGTTAGAAGTAATAGATCTAGAGAAAATATTCCCTAAAATAAAACTAATTCAGTAAATAGAATGTACAATAAAATAATGTGTTGATTCTAATTCCTTCTACTTCCTCTCAGACATTTTTTTCCTTCCTCATTACAAGAATTCATTCAGTCCCATAAAAATGTGCTGCCCTGATCATAAAGTACTATTTTGAGACAGACTCTGGCTGTACTGGACTGCAAACACCAAACACAAGGGTTGGATGATATTTCCATGGCCTGATTTTCCATCTGGTCATTTGTGTTACAGAGAACAGAAACAACTGCATATGCAGAGCAAACAGCTAGCTCACGAAGCACTACTTTTTTTTTCCTCCCATAAGGATTTCTTTTCTATTGCATTTTGTCATAGATCCTTCTCTTCTAAAATTTCTCCTATTATGCATTTATAATGCAATTCTTAACTGGCTTCTAATTTTATCCAAGGAATATTGGTCTTGTCTAAGTAAGGATTACAACATAGAATTTGGAGACCGAGATGGGAAAAAATACTTTAAGCATGAAGTCATTTCTTATTCTTTGCAAGAATTGTTTCTTTGTTGGGTTACTTTTTTCCAGAATGACAGAATAACTTAAAAATATTTAAAAATAAAACTCAACATGTTTCTGTCCACTCTGATACATATTTTTGAGCTTGATTATTCCTCAACAGAGTGTCAAGAAGAAATGTGACCCAAATTATTTTATGTGTGAAGTAAACATTTTTCTTTGAAGGCATAAAGTCATTTCAATTTTGACTGCAATATTTTTTTATTGTCTGCACATTTTCTGCAAAACATCTCAATTGAAACAATATTGATTTATCTAAGTTAATACAAAAGAAATTGATTTTCATGTATGATGACTTAGGAAGGGGATAAGATAATTTTTGAACACATTTTATTTCACAAAGCACTTCCTAGACATGCTTTGCACACACTCTTTTCACAGTCTTATACAAGAGCTGACAGGTTTCACCATTTCTCATTATTTACTGTCCTAGTAAATTCTGATCAGATTAGCAAGGAAACTGACAGATTTGATTTGGAAATATTGGTGGTGGATGGATAGTTGGTCTGGGTGATCTTGGAGATCTTTTTCCAACCTTGGTGATTCTAAGATTTCTTACAGCATCTTTCTCAAACCAATCTAATAGATGAGTCTACAGTAATAAAGTAGGTCTGATGTCATGCCAAAAAGATGGATTTACAAGGCAGAGTAATCTGTTGAAGGCAACCAGTATACACACAAGTCAGTGATTGCCAAGCAAAACCACTGAAATGAGGCAGATCCAAGGTCAAGTCAGAAAGCCAAAAGAGTAGGTGAGGCGCAAGGTCTGGACCACAGACATGGGCACAGGTACAGCTGCAGTGTAGCTGCAATTTAGCTCCTTGGTGTGAACCAAGTACACAAACTAAGTCCTTGGCATAGACCAAGGGCAAGACCCTCACTTTAACAGCTTCCAGTGCAAGGAAAGGCAGCCTTCAGTGAGACTTCTTACCAGATCTGCAGTTGTACCAAATTGTACACAAGCCCAGGCCACAAAGACCCTCAGAGAGCAGGAGTATGCACTCATAACACAGACATGATCCTGCATTTCAAAAAAGCTTCTCATAAAACCTTTCCATCCATATTCATTTGGGGAACTTCCCTATTCCCTATGTAAGCTTCATAGAAAATACCACCAAAAAAAAATGCACATAAAGTTCATTCACTGACACTTACCTTGTGTTTTGACATCTTCACACAGTATTTCTTATCTTCTATACAGTATTAAATGGTACAAAAATATCACGATCTGAGAAGTGCCATTTGAAATAGAAATGACTTGAATATTCTTAATGTAGGTGATCTGCACAAGAACATCATGCATCTTTGAAGGAGAGCAAGGTCTTGGTGAAAGACATGAGTTTATGGTAAGTTAGATCACTGATGAGCATTCAGAGGACTTCCTGGAAACTAAATAGAGGTAACAACATTGCTCTTTGAAGATAGATTCCTACGTGGACCTATCTAACTGAAATGCAAAAAGACTGCAGCAGACACATAAAAACTTCTTCCCCTCCAGCACATACTTATAAGTCATGAACCAGGTAATGAGGAATTCCAGCAGCTGTCAAATGCTTGTTTTTGTATGTTATACCATGGATTTGTTCTCCAACAGTAGTGGAACAGATGCAATATTATTCCATTCTTACTTTCTGTATTTAGACAGCAAGCAAACTATAAACAATCAGCCACAAGACAATCATGGAATGTCATCATGAAGAATATTAACTAATACAAGTGATCAACTCAGCTTAGTTTTCCATAGTGGAATAAATTGATAAATAATGCATTTAGTTCCTTAAAGGTAAGCCTTGATACAACCACGATTAAGCTCCAAAAGATAACTATGTTCTAGTCAATCTTTATTCAAGGTGAAATAAAGCACACAATAGTGAGATATTTATCATTAAAAGACAGATATTAAAGTGGTGCTTGAATCAATTTAACAAATTATTATTATGCTAAGTATTAGCCTACGTAAGCCAGTTGTGCAAGTTCACTGAGAATGATTTACTAAAATTACCATAATGGTGTCTATGACTTAGTAAATATATTTTAATAAAGTGATCCATCCTATATCTAATTGATACAAACATTTAAAATCAGAAAAAAAAAAACTCAGAAACCTTCTTTAAACACTATTTGACATCACAGAGAAGTGCTACCCCACGCAGTATCCAGTGCTCCGGAGGTTGAAGGGTTCTAAGATCCACGGCAGCAATGTAATTCACATCTGTTCGAATAGCCTTCTTGTAGACTGGACACGAATATAGACGTGGATCTTTTGAAGCTGAGATGACAGAAAAAATGCAGAATAAAATCAAACTGGGTTATAAAAACAGGATCTTAGTGGGCTGGGCACAAATATAAAACCACCAAAGAAAAAATTTTTACTTAATTCTCGCATTGTTCACCACCACGCTATTGCCAATGAAGGCTACATACTACTTGAAATTCTGGGAGATTTAGGATTTAATGTCAGAAACAGGATATAGCAAGAAATGTAAATGGACACTCTAGCCTGATTAGCACAATTACTAGTTCAACCTGTCCATTGAATGTTAGGTATTAATAATATATTATTATCATGTAAAAAAGAAAAAAGAAAATCACAGAACGGCCAGGGTTGGAAGAGACCTCAAGGATTTTGAATCTCCAATGGGCCACCAAACTCCACATTTAATACTAGAACAGGCTGCTCGGGGCCCCATCCAATCTGCCCTTGAACACCTCCAGGGACAGGACATCCACAGCCTCTCCGGGCTCTCTTGCTTTCTGAGCTGCAAGGGCACACTGCTGGCTCATGTTAAGCTTTACATCTATCAGTACCCCCAGGTCCTTCTCCACAGGGCTTCTCTCAAGGACCGCTCCTTCCAGTCTGCATGGATGCCTGGGATTCCTCCGGCCCAAGTGCAAAACTCTGCACTTTGCCGTGTTGAACCTCATCAGGTTCACCTGGGCCCACCTTTCTAGCCTGTCGAGGTCCCTCTGAATGGCATCCCTTCCTTCCACTGTGAGAAAACAGTGAACAATCTGTTTTGAAATGCATTTAGTATTTCAGAGTATAAATTACTGTGTTCTTCACTTAGGAATCAGAACAATAGTCTAGTCTTGCTTAGTATTTCAGTGTTCGTTATTTGGTATATTGGCTGCTTTCACAGTGATTATGTCTCTTATAAAATATTACCTACACAAAACCCTGGCAAAATATCATGTAAGCAGACTCTGCTTCTGGAGATGGAACACTTTTCAACAGAAGTTTCCAATTTTACACTCAATACTGGGTATTCCTGTTCTATTGCATGTTTCTCTTCAATGGCCCTTCCTATTTTACACACACCTACCACAAAAGCAAACATTAATTTAAATCACACATCTACAAAACAATTTTTTTGTTGTCCTTTGGCCTTCCTTTCAGTTCCTACAGACCTTTTCTGCTTCAAAGGCCAAAATGTGTGATATTCCATTACATCCCTACACTGCTTCCTTGCCTGTCTTAACTCAGCATAGCCCAGGCCAGGAAAAAGAAAAAAAAGTGCAATTTTATATATAAACAGTACACATACAACACATTATCTGTAAATACTTTAAATGTATGATACACGTTATATACATACATATATATATATGTATGTTATGTATACATATATTTATATATATGAAAAACTTGTATGTTACATTGGCTTTTAGTATAAAGGAAAGGTTACTTGTGCTGGGGTTACAGAGATTAAAGAGTTTGTACATATAAATTTTGATTCAAACATCTTCTCAATCTAGGAGATGCATTCTGCAAATATTCAGATTTCTGATCTTTAAGCCATCATATCAAATGTTCACCAAGTACTTCAAAATATCAGTGAGAAAATAGATTAACTCACTTCAGGGCCACACAATACCCAAATACTCTAGGAAAAGTAAGCAACGGTATCTCCAAAGTTGTATATTAATAGCACCACTAGCATGTATATTAATGTTAAAATTATTAATTTCTACTGGGAATTAAGACCTTTAGCATGTTTGTCATGAGGCAAAGAACAGTTCATTTGCAATATGCTTTAGAAGTTCTTAATACAGTTAATCTATCTAAATATTAGGGCAAGAAGTACCCATTATTAATTATCAAGGAAAGTCAATAGCTTGCTTTTTGTGGAAGACTAAGAAGTCTCCCTAGTTCAGAAAGATTCAAGATGTTTACATGAATGGGATACAGCCTGATGAAATTCCTAAAGCCCAAGAGTTTTTTGTGCCACTGAAATAAAAGCATGACAATGAGGTCTATCAGACTAATGTCTTCCACAATACAGCTACTTACTGTTATTCTCTGCATATATCCTTATAACTGGCATCATTTCGAAGAGCACCTTGGGCTTAGATTCAGTCAGTCTCATGTTTTTTCTGTCCCAGCTAGCTCCTTCCAAATACAACCCATACACGTAGACACCTTCCACAGGAGGGCTTGTGATATCATCCTTCATCCATTTAGTAACCTCATTGCACAGCACTACACTGTCCAGAGCCCATCCTTTGTTAGCCCTTGTTATTTCCTGCCCAAAACAGATAGAACTATGAACTATGCTGATGAACATAGATACTTATTGTTCTCTTTTAAAGCAAAAAGTGGCTCACTTGCTAAACTGTACTGAGCAAACAACACAATCACTAAATCCACAGAAACTCATACATTAATAAATGCTCCAAACTTCATACTTGGCAAGTATAAGTAAATAAAACTCAGCTACTGAATTGCAGAAATGTAAAAAATATATATATGTATATAAGAGGAAAAGAAGCTCATGAGATATGAGACATTAATTATCCACTCTAACTTAATAATATTGTAAGGCAGTTTCTACACATACGGCCAGACTCAAAGTAGGAAAAACAATTTAAAATACAAGCGGTTGATAATGAAAAAGCGTGTGTGGCAGAATAACATTCAGAAAGTCTTTAACAGTCAAGCATTTGTATGTCTTCCTGGTTAATAAGATAGAGTCATGTGCATAACTCAGCATTCAACACAGCCGTATATATGTAAAAAATAAAAAATATATCTAATAACACACAGAATGAGACTTTAAACACTTTACCTGTCTCATTGCAGTTAAAAATCCTTGAGGATTAAAAAACCCTGTTATCCAGAAGCAGTTTGGTCGGCTTTCAAAAATCCAACTGTAAAACTGGTTGTTTCTTTCTAGAAGTTCAGTAAACCAGAAACCAAGTGTACTGGAAGCCCAAGATGCCTAAAAAATAATAAACAACATGTTCATGTTCTAATCTCATTCAGCAGTTTTAAAACACCATATTCAAGTCAATAGAATGCGACTCTTCACAAGGTAGTAAACAACACGATGTTAGTAAAGCATATTTAAAGTGCATTTTTCATATGTTAACTTTTAGTCTCATAGTTGCCTCATACTGAAACCTGCAGAAAATTCTTGTTCTGCTCAAATTCATGGATAGTATCCCATTTAGATATACTTAATGCTCCCAGTGGTAATTGTCTATTTTAATACATTTTTGCAAAATTAGATAACTGTGAGAACTAGGAAGAATTATTGTCTATGTGTCTTTCTGAAGTCAGAGTCAATGCATCAAGTTAATAGGATTTCTGCTGAACCTATTCAGCTTTTTTCTGAATAAAAAAAAAGGAAAATTGAGCTTATACTATGGAAAGATTCGTGATTATTTCTCTCTTTGAGTAGTCCTATTATACTTGTGCTGTGAAGCATCTGTTATGCTCTATGTTTTGTACCACAAAAACACTTAGTTAATAAAAACAAAGCAAAACAAACCTCTCTACATTTATTTCCATCAGTTGCTATTAACAGCTCTCGTTCTCCTTGAAAACAATTTATATTTCTGATTTGTAAGTGAGAGAGTGGAATAATCTAATTACATTCTTTAAATCAAAGAGAGCTGTCAGAATTCAACCCATGGACTGAAGACAAATGTAATACAATGAAATCTTTTAAATTAAAAAACTTAATTGCTTTAAAAAAAATTAGCTGGATGGCTGGTTAATGTTTTCAAATATAATCAAATATTCACACTAAAATACACAAGTGGAAGAATTCTTCTGTTATTCTAGCAGCTAACTAATTCAAAGGAAGTCCAATTCTATCTGAAGTTAGGGGAGCACATGTATGTCCATGAAACAAATTTATTGATCTGTCCAGTGAGTATGAATTTCTCAATATGTCAAAAAAATTACAATAAGCAGCTTAATAAAACCCAGTGCCACTTCTATCCATCAGACACTCTTTCCTCTGAGACAGATAGCATTTTATTTTATTCTGTATCAGTGTATAATTATTACAGAATATTTAATTTTACCTCAGTTTCAAAATAGCACCACCAGGACAGCTAGCCTAGCACAGTGCTAGAATATGAAAATCAATTTAATTGATCTTAATTGATGTTGTAGTAAACACCACTTCAATATCAACCATGTCAAACCAGGCAAAATGACATGATCAAGACTTTGCAAGTCTTCAGAAGGGCCATGACAACGACTAAAGGACTGGAGCATCTATCACATGAGAAAGGCTGAGAGAGCTGGGACTGTATAACGTGCAGAGGAGAAGGGTCAGGGGAGATATTGTCAATGCTCATGAGGAGAGAATGAAGGTTACAGAGTTCAGACTCTTCACAGAGAAAGGACAATAGGCACAATGCAAAACATGAAAAATTTCTTTTTAGATTTAAGAAATTGCTACTTTTTTTCCTCAGTGAGTGTGATTGAACACCAGAATACAGAATGGATAGAAAGGCTGTAGACTTCATTCTTGGAGAATCCTATGATGTGTTCTCTAGTTGACCCTGCTTGAAGAAGTGTGATTGGACTAGACTATCATCAGAGGTCCCTTCCAACTTCTACTCTTCTGTCCTAATCTCAAAGAATAGCAACACTGTACTCCATCAGTGTGGATGCTATTTTTGAAAATCTGTCATTACATTTAATGTTATACTCTTCTCTCTAGCCTTCTAACCACTAACAAGCAATAGTTTGTCAAAATGGGAAATGCCTGTATCTCCAACACTCATTTCTGGTTTTACAAATTAAAGAGGACTTGCTTTGACTATGTTTATGTTTGCCCAAACTCTACCCCAGCAGTTGCACAATATCCTAGTTAACATGTACACTTATGTTTAAAACAAGTATTTATTGTATGTCTAGAAGTTTATAATAATTTTCTCTAACAAAAAAAAAAAAAAAAAAGTGCACTTACTTTTTTCCAGCTCGCAGGAATCTTCCCATCATACATGCAGTCTAAAGCATCCCTCAGATTTTCACTCATAACAATTGTCCCATCAATGGCAAGTTTTAGATCAGTCAGAGTGCTTCTTACTAATGAAATAACTCTCTGCATTTGTTCAATCTCCTGTCGCAAAAATATGTTCATAGGCTGAAAAGGTCCCATGTTCTTTAGTTTCTCTTTTACCTGTAAATAGTAAACCAAAGACCCTTCAGCAGAAATAAAAGCCAAGGGTGTACGTATGTCAAGGTCAGGCATCGAAACAATTTTTAAAATATAATACTTTTACTAAAGAAGTTAAACAGTCAGCTTGGTACATTTCTCAAGTGCTCTGCAAGACAAAAATACAGCATTTGTTCTAAGTAAAATCTATGATGCTGAGACTGGCTGTAGTTTTAGTTTGAATTATGACTCAGTCTCTATATAATTCTATAAGCTAAGGTAATTTAAGCAGCATTTAGGCCATATTTCATTTCAAGAACTTCAACTTTAATGCCAACAGGTAATTTCCATGGTTCACTTTGTACAAACCAATCAAGAGTGATTACCCCAGCCACTCTGCCTCAGAATATCAGGACTATTTATCAGCACTGTCTGGGAACTATCACAATGGTAGGCAATCTTGTATTCTAATAAAAAGTGCTGATATATTTTTATCAAAAGTGAAAATTTAACAATCTAATAACAACTGTATGGAGATAAATAGATATATTTTAAATTTATATGGCCTTCTATACTCTGCACTTGCGAGGTTCCATTTTGGAGTTCAGGCCTGGAGCCCCCAAGACAAGAAATTAATGCAGAGCTGTTGGAATTGGCCCATGGAATGGGCATTCAAAACCAGATTGGACAGGGCCCTGAACTGCCTGATATAGCTGATGGCAACAATGCCCATGGAAGAGGTTGAAACTAGATCATCTTTTAGGTCTCTTTGAACTACAGCTATTCTTTGACTATATGATTCTATTCGTGAGATAGGTAAAAAAAATTACATACCAGTTTATTTAGATTTTGCTGCACATTTATTCCAAAACAACAACAACAAAAAAGGAATTCATATAGTTTTCGACAAATGAAATATTTTTGAATTTCACATTCACTTTTATTACTACAAATTACATTTGAATTTGTCATTTTAACCCTAATTTAAGACAGCACCAGGATCAGAGCTGATCCTCCGCAAAAGATTTTTCTAAGGCTAAATTTACTTACATAATGACAACATATAAAATACGTCTTTATTAACTGATGTATCTGGAGATGCTAAAAAGAAGCTGAAGAGAGATGGACTAACAGCTAACAGGAAATTTAGCCCATCATTATAGCAATACAATTCTGAGAAGCTTATAATCTCTTGCAGATCTCAGACTTCTGGTTCAGTAGCTATGGCCTTTTGGAAAGTCACAAAATTCAGACTTCTAGGAAGACTATCATTCAGAAACTTCAGCAAGTACTAACCTTTGAGAGACTGCTAGATAGTTATTCAAAATTCAGATAAATCATCTGTTCAGACAAAGTACATTAACATGATTATATCATTTGAGTAAAGGGAGACTACATAACTAATAATGGGCTACAGAAAACATATAGCAGCATGGGTACCTAAGAGAGTATTTGAAAAGTTTTTACTATGAAAAAAAAGAAAGTTGTCAGATTGTACAGGTCTCCTTGCTCCTTCTTATACCTCTGCATCTTGGCAATTTAGGGGTTTATAAGCCTACCAAGCCCTATATTGAGTTCTTCATCCTAACATCCATTAAAGATCAAGTCAAATGCCAGAAGATAACAAATTAGAAATCTCATCGCCCTCAAGGAAGAGATGGTGAGCAAATCATCTAATTAGTAAAACATCTTACTGCCTAAATGAGCAGGTGAATTCAGCAATCTTTTAAAGTTCACCCCTACACAAAACACAGGTGTGAGGGCTTTTTTCTGATGATACGTGGTGGTGCCTTACATGCATTTCATAGCAAAAATGTTCTAAGTGCTTTTCTGATGTCAAAACCAAAACTTCTTGCTTTCATGCTTTTGCAAATATACTAAAAGTTCAGTGTCCTCTGATATTGGAAATACAGGAACCTTAACTATTTTACAAGCATTTTGTCTCACTTATTTGATGTTCACAACCAGCTTCATCTGGTAAGAAATATAATGTCACTATCCTAAAATTCCAGAATTCTAAAGTACAACTTAGATCAACTAAAGACCCAGAAACAACACAAATTATTCAAACACTAAACTGTAGTTTTGAGGATGGGGACAGAGTATAACCTATTTTGTGTATTTTTGTTATCAGTAAAAAGTTTCTACCCATAGGAAATCTCTCACCTCCAGAGATATCACATCTTCCACATAAACAGAGGTAAAGTTACTATTTCAGAAACAAAATTTCTGTGAAGGATCAAGTGGCCATTATAAATATCATTACATGGGCTATTATATGTAAATATGAGTCCTGAGATACTAATGTTAGGCTTCAGACAATGAAAGCTATCATTTCTTAAACATTTTGGCAAAAAAAAAAAAAAAAAAAAATCAAATCCTTCTGCTGATAAGTGAAACAACCTAAAACTACCTACATATAAGATGAATCCCAGAGTAATAATATATTAATGTCATAATACTTCTAGAAGCATAAGTACACTTGTATCACCACCTACTACAATGTCAACAGCCTTACCTGAAACACTAATGATTCATTTTGCCCTCCCTAGTGCAAATGACAACTTGAGCATTAAGTAGTTTAATATTTTTGAAAAGCTCTTTAATAAAGTCTTCAGTCCATACTTGGAGACTTCATTATAGATGCTAAGTATCAGTTAGACCACTATAAAATACGTTTTTAAAGTATAGTCTGGATGAATGAGTATAAACAAATTTTTAGAACAACCAATATAGCTTTTTTTTTTTTTTAATTCACACAAAGTAAGACATAGCAAATGCCTTTGACAGAATTTCAATAACTCACTTCAAACGGTACATAATCAGCAGGAAGCTTTTCCAGCATATCATCAGCTAGTCTGGCTACAACTGCCTCTCGGGTTTCACCTCCTCCAACGGAGCTGTCCTTTGGCTGAATACTGAGGATGATGTCCAATATATCTTTGGAAAGTTTACTTTCATAAGTGATATCAGCATTAGGGTGCAAACCAAATACCTCTGGTGTGTCATAAGCAGGAAGACTCTATAAAGTGAAAAATAAAAAGAGCACAACTAGAGATAGATTTATATACTAATTATATTCTAAAAAACAAACAAAAAATTCTTAAGGTCAATTAAGAGAACGGATTTCTTCAAATAGACTCACTGCAAATATTTTGCTTTGAGCTATTTGTTATGTCACAGTTCAAGTCACACTAAAGTTAACAATAAATTCAGTTTTTACTTCCATACACTATTTTAATAGTCACCTTGTTCTGCCATATCTCAACATTGTTTCTGTGAGGATGTACTCAATGTCTGGACTCCATTCTATACTCTCTTTAATAACTGTATCATTTCCAGTACATCCCTCCAGCAAATCACAGAAAATAGTATTGATGTGATGATAGCTATAACTACTGCTCACACTAACAGATAACCAGTTAGAAGGCAATGAAGAGTCTGTGGAGTCAATACATAAACTCAGAAGACAAAATTCTGGGACTCGCGAATTTATGAGAAACTTAAGGGAAACTTTTTCTTCCTGTTAAGCAGCTTTCATTTACCAACCTGTATGTATTGAAGGTATTGATCCACCATAGTACATTTGGGTATGCCATATCCTTTGGAGAAGCAGAATTCTTGACTGAACATTTTTTCATTGAACCAAACCTTAACAAAGGTGTTCATCAGCCTTTTGTCATAGTCATCTGTCACACGGCCACCATACTGGATCTCACCTATCATGTAACAAACAGTACTCCAGGAAATCCCCTACAACCAGACAGAAAGAATTGACTTCAGCTAATCCTCTTCTCTCTTATTTATATCTCCCTTAGCATGATCATCTGATACACTAAATCTTGCATTTCTGTCCCTTTTGGAAGATAATTATTTTCTTACTACTCTTGTGTTACTATAACACTGTATCTGCAGAACACCCTCAAGGATTTCATAGAATCATAGAAAGGCTTGGTTGGAAGGGACCTCAAGGATCATGAAGCTCCAACCCCTCTTCCGCAGGCAGAGCCACCAATCTCCATATCTAATACTAGACCTGATTTCTCAAAATAGATTACCTTGACAACTAATTCAAAATGCTGTTGTGGCACCTGAGCAAGAGGGATACAACTACACTCCCATCATGCTTTCAGCTTCTTTTGAAAGGTTAATTGCAAAGTGACCTGTCATATATCTCTCTCTCTCTATACAACTGACCATTTGAAAGTGAGGAAAGTAAGAAGTTTTATGCTGTCAGTAAACCATCTGCTTCATTATGCTGCCAACATAGCTTGGAGAAGTCGAGTCAGTGTTTTTACTCAAAACTGATTCAGAAAAAGAAGTATAAAAGTGGTTTATTTCTAACTATTGGTATAGGTAGCATTGAAAAGGAGATCTTTCTTTTCTATATTATACTTCCGAAGTTTCAGAAGGAGAAGGTTTGGAGCATTGTTTTTCGTTTCTGTTTTGTTTAAATATACAATATTGGAAATTTTACATGCACGGATTTAAAAGTCTAATTTAAACCTCCTGTGCTGCAAACATGTATACTTGAAATACCGAATGTTTGTGGAAGTTAAATAATAATTTAAAATGGTGTTTGAGTTTCAGTTATTGGAAACTATGTAATACCTTCTGCTACTGAAAATATTCATGGCATTAATCAACCTTCCAAAGAAATGTTAATTACCTTCTTGGAATCTGTGCCATCCAAGTGGTTTTGAATGAACTGCACAGTGGCATTGAAATCAGCTTGGTTAAACTCATAGGGTATATTCCAACCCAGAGATCCAAATTTGCGTCTTTCTTGAATAGTGGAGTGTAGAAAAGCTACAGCATACAGCATTGCTTTCCATTGTACCATGTCACTGACATCTAGCAAATCCTGGCTGACACCTATTGGTTATAAATGAGTTTTATAAGAAGGAATAGTATTTTCAAAATACTTCAAATCTGTACTAAAACATCAGTCCTAGAGATATTTAGTTGGCTATCTGCCTGACCCAGAAGAAAATTACTGTCCTACATATTGTTCTATGCTGGAGATTGTTCATACCAATAGCACAAATTAAAACAGTACTATAAATTAGTCCAGACAAAAAGAGTAAACTTCAGAAAACAATTTACTAATAGTTGAATTCGCATTAAGTTGCTTTCTCCAAAGACTCTTTAAATACAGACCTTTATTGAAGGCAGTAAAGAGCACTTAATTGCCAGCAAAGAAAACGTGTTTCTTTTCTGCCAAAACACACAAGGAGATTAACAATTTAAACATTCAGAGCTGTGTAGAAGCCAATATTTGAGAACAGAAAAAGTATTTCCATGCTTTGCTATCTATACAGTTCTGGTATCAGAACTTCAGCAGATCCTTCTAATTTTCACAATTTTTAGCTCAAAGAACCAAGATGTGTCCTGACACTGTTGTGATCAGTTCCCCATAGTTGTTTCCAGGCACTACCAGTAGCCACTGAGTGACCACACACTAACAGCGAAGAGTCCAAAAATAATCAAAATTTAATTTTGAATCAACTCCAGCACTCACCACTGTATGTTCTCCTTAGTCCAGCTCTCAGCCCTTGTGGTGGTTCATTGGTAAACTTAATACACATTTGGAGCAGGCTGATGGGGAACTGTTTGTGGATTTCAGTTGTCATCCATAGTCGAAAGCCTTCATGGACAGTCTCTGCCTCTATTATAGTGTCCATCAACTCGTCCAAAAAGTCAAGTCCAAGGTGGCAGTTCTGCAAAAGTGCCCAACCTCCCTAGTTTAAAACAGCAGAATCATTATATTATCAAGTGTTTGCACACTAAAAGCACTGAAATCAATCTTTGTTTATGACATAGGTTAAGAACAAAGACAATGTATCTTAATCAAATCAGAACAGAGTATAAGCACTCTACGTGTTTGTGAAAGATATTAAAAGGAAGAAATTCTCCACAGCCAGTTTTGCCTGAAGAACAACATTTAAAATTCATGCAGATCAAATAATTGATCAATTCAAATATGCTCATCAGTCAAGAATCGACAGCAAAAATTTTATTTTGAATGAAACAATCATGTCTGCACAAAATCAAGAACATTATTATGTTCTATTAAATGAATGTGAAAAGAAAGTTCAATTGCTTAGGACCTGTATTTATGCAAATAAATATAGGTTCTTAAACCAGCATTAACTACACAACAAAAATCTTTGTTTTATGGCAAGAGTTTCAGTTGATAAGTTTCCAAAAAAACATTCACATATTTGTCATACTTGTCTCTTACATGAGCCATTGTCTGCTGCAGAAGTTTACGAGCATGGATTTCTTGCCCCTGGCCCATGGAAACATAACGTGTCTCTGTCTTCAGCCTTTTTCCCAAAGCAATGATGGAGTCTGTTGGATCAGAGCCCATGGAAAGAAGGCATATGAGAGGAACGCGTGGATCTGACTCTTCCCATGTCTTCTCCAAGTCCAAGATGACTCCTTCTGCATATTTCTCCCCCATAGTGTCAACAACATATTTTCTTGCCTATATTAAAAATGGTAAATGTTACCATACTACACAATCACTTAATATCCTTTTCTTCCCAGTGTAAATACAACTGCTATATGTACTGAAGAACAAATGATGTAAAATTTATATAGGCCTTACTCTCTATAAAAAAGTATAAAATATAGAATGCTATACTGTATAAATTTTTATAGCAGAAATAAAAATATGCAACTAATCTGTTTCATTTGTTAACATTCTACACTGTCTTCAAAAGTTCTCACAGCTTTATAAAACCACTTAAAACTTACTAAATAAATATTCTATTGCATATAGCTCCATGCATCTTTATATATATAATATATTACATATAATACCTACATATATTACAGACTAGTAAAAAAAAATAACCTTGCCAAATAGAAAGGTTTTAAATATTTGAAGATCCTATTTTAGGGAAAAGATAAGAAACATATACAAGTCATTAGGTCTTTCCCACCCTTATGCTTAAACAAATTATAAATAAATGGTAATAATGATGAAAAAAATCCAAAGTAAGTAAAGATCACCTCTGTTACACTCTATTTATTCACTGCAAAAAACACATTATTCTTCCTTTACAAAACGTAAAAGGCTCTTTTTCAAACAGCTTCAGATAATCTTTCTTGTACACTTTCCCAATACACTGCTTGTCTCTTAGAGTAATCTCCCAATTAATATTTAGAATCATAGAATGGTTTGGGATGGAAGGGACCTTTAAGATCATGTAGTTCCAACCCCCTGCTATAGGCAGGGACACCACCCACTAGACCAGGTTGCTCAAAGCCCCATCCAGCCTGGCCTTTAATGCTTCCAGGGAAGGGGCACTCACAGCACATAACCTTACCGGGCAGCCTGTTCCAGTATCTCACCACCCTTACAGTAAAGAATGTCTTCTTGATATCTAGTCTAATGTAAGACTTCTGTGTTACTTCTCAGAAAAACATATTTAGCATTTGATAATTTATTAGTTTTCATAAAACAATCATAAGATGAAAGGCTATCTTGCCTTCATTAACAGAACTGAGGAAGAACAAATTTTGCTTGACTAGTTTCAGACTCATTGCATGCATCTAACACATTCATTACACAGCATCGCTTAGCCTTTCTTTGACTATGCCAATAAATGATGAATTCTTTGAATTCAGTTGCAATGTCTAAAGGCTTGCATCCATAAAATGGATACCACGTTATTAGTGATGTATTCTGACTTCAGTAAATTACCAGTCAGCACTCTGAAATTATCAGCAGTTGCATTATTTTTATTCTTCTGCACTGGAGCAACAGAAAGATTCCTAGAATAGGCTCCTAGAACGTGACTTTTAAAAATAGGTTTTATTATTTTTTTAAGATTTAATTTTACATTTATCTCTTTTCTAAACAGATTATTTGAAATCAAAAATTTTGAACAGACACTAACATGGATTTTTCTAAGGTTGGTCTTACAATTGTTCCATGCAAGAACTGGTTCCTCAGTTAAATTATTTTCATGTTATGTTTTTCCTCAGTCAATAAAGTAATGAAAAGATTTTATTTCAGCCTAACAAGAGGACACTTCTACAATACCAGTGAGTAATATTAGCAAGAACAGTTAAGAATATAGTCTGAATTGATAAGTGATAAACTCATCAGCTTCCAGATGAAATCCCATATCCATACTAAAATATATCAGAATCATTTTGAGAACTTGTAAAAAATGCATAGGTTGTCTGTCTGAGAAGAATTTCAGAAAATTCAGTGCAAACGTCCATTAGAAAAATTCCTTTTAAGTATTAAATAAAAAGGTACTGAATTAGAATTCTTTAACTATTATCTAACAACACCTTGATAGACTATGCTGGCCATATAAATGTACCTGAGCAATGGTCCTGTCAGGGCATAAAGATCTAATAAGAAGAAGATGTCTGAAGCAATCCAGGGATTGACCATAGCCACAAGGAACTGGTTCTTCTTCAGGATTCTCTTTATCAAACCAGATTTTCCACTCTTTCTCTGCTCTAGAAATCTGTGGTTATACCAACAAAGGAGCAAATGTCATTAAACACAAGTCATTTAACAAACATTGCAAGTTCACAAGCTTTTAATGACGGTCAAAGATGCTTAATCCACACACACGTATTTATTATCAGTGTTACTCACAAATTTACTATGGCTATTAAGAAAAGAGAGGACAAGCTTTCAGCTTTTCAGTACAAAACTTCACAGTGCAACAATATCTTTCTAAGCATTCATATTCTGAAAAGAAGGGCTACTGATAAGTACTTTCCTCTAATGAAATAACTACACAACAAGATCAGAAAGCAGACAGCTTGACTGTTAGCTTTGAGAACACTAGGTACATATCTACTCCCCACAGTACAGAAGGTATTATTCATGTATAATACTTGCAATTTACTTATTCCACATAGTAAAGTGGAGTAAGTAAATTGCAAGTATTATCTGTGAATAGTATTACAGTACGACAACAATAGTACTTTACTACTACACTTAGTATCATCAAGGCTTTTCAAAGTGCATATAATCAGTAAAATATTGGAACAAACATAAAACATAGTTTAAGAAAGCAAGACAGGGATGCAAGAAATTCTAATAATCTTGAGGAAGAAGAGTCAAATTCAAATGTGAATTGTATAATGGCAAATATGTATAACTATAGTAACTATAGTGTGTGAAAGTTTCTATTTTTTTCAATTTTCCTGCGTTAGTTTTGTTTTGTGATTGTTTTTTGCCTGTTATTGTTGTTTTGGTTTTTTGGGGGAGGGGATTGTTCAGTGGTGGCTTTTTTTTTTTTTTTTTGGTGCTACTTTTCATTTTCTTATTTTTAAGTCTTTTTATACTGTTTGCTTAGCAGTCAGGGCCAAAACTAATTACATTGAAGCCATTATTTTCATTCTGTTTACCGAATAAAACAGTTTCTCTCTCCTTGATCATTATCAAATAATCATCCCCAAACAACAGATTATTTTAAAAAGCTTTTGCTTACTCGGTCAAGAATATCTGAAAATTGGCTAAGTTTACTAAGCTCCACCAAATTCAGCCAAGTCATATCCAGGATCCATTTAGCTGGTTTGGGAGGACAAGCTTTAAGGTCTAGGGAAGCACCACCTGAAAGAAAAAAAAGAAAAAAGGGGAGGAAAATTTCGACAACACAAGCTAGATATCACAAGACAATTTCACATGACTTCCTGTCTTTCCAGTCTGGAGATATACTTTATAATACAGGATAGGCATCAATAAATTTCTGAGTAAGCTTGAGTTTACAGAGGAAAGAAGTTAAGCTCTTTTTCTAATACTTTTCTTCAAACATTTGTTGCTGTAGAAAGTATGATGATTTATTCAGTATATGTATTTGCGTTCCATGGAATTCCAGTCAAATTAAAAGAAAGCAACACAGATAAAAATGAGGTTACAGGGATTAATCATCTGTAAGCCTAGCCAACTTTGGTGAAATACAGTCTGCATTATGGTTAACTTACATCAATTTGGGTTTTTTTTGTATCTTAATCTTTGTTTCTTTCATTAAGAATTACTTAGATATGTCCTTGTACAATGTGCCTGAAAATAAATGCTATCTGAGAAATACATATTTGAGAAATCAAGATTTTCTGAAGATTCAACACAAAAAAAATTAACAGTTAAATCCATAAATAAACGTTGCCTAGAAAATTAGGAGCATATTGGAAAACCATGGAACAACAGTATGAAATCACGATTTTCACTGCAGGTACCCTGTTTGCATGCCATGAAGACTAATGCCATGTTCAGCTTGAAGTCAGATATTCTTTTAAACTGTTAGTTTTGCTTTTGTTTCCCTTTTGCTTGCTTGTCAGCCCACAATTACCAAATAAAGTAAAAGCTTAGTATAATTACTTTCCAAAGTAAAATCACATACATGGTGGTATTTGAACAGCAGACATAAATATCAGCTGAAATGATAGTTATCAATTTTCCTTTTAAATTTCCATGATTCATAGCTAAACTTATCAAAATTTTATGTGCCCCTATAAATTAGAACTACCATACGAAACTGTCTGCTACTAGTACAGAATGATAAGCACGTATTGCTTTGCTTGACTGACTTCTCACGTTCAAAAAGGAAGCATCAGGCTAGGAGACACAATCACAGCTCATAAATTTTCTGCAAATAATATATACACTCTACTTAAAACTGTTCTGTAGTTTCAACCTTTAATAAGCGTCAGAAATTCTTCATGCTTCACTCTGTTTCTTTGTATATCAATCTTCAAAGTAAGTAATAATGTGAAAAGAAATTTGTGCTCCTCATAGAGTCCTCGGGCTGCATATTTGAACACTTCATATGTCATATGTTCGATAATATTAATAATCCTCTTGCTAGTTATAGGGCTTTTGGTAGACCTGTTGGAAAAAAAGACCTGCGGTTGAATGTCAATTTGGATAGGCCTTACTAAAGAGAATGCTATGTAGAAGAGAAAAAGGCATAGCTCAAAATTCTGAAATATCAGACAGCAACAAATTAGCAACAACTTTCAGATTGAAGGAGCAACAAAAAAAAAATATCAGTTCCTATGAAGTCATTCTACATAACTGAAAATCAACACGGTATAATATTTCTTAATCATTTAGTAGCTAATCTACTACAGTCACCTCCATGAACAATACTTGTTAGCAAAATTACCTGGCTAGGGAGCTGTCAAAAAGCCCCAAAAACTGTCGAAGTGAAGTCTGATACATCACATTGACCATGCTCATCTCAGTAATTAGAAAGTATAAGATGCTACCTCGAGTTGCAACTGAAGAATAGAAAACAAGTATGTTTTCAAAGTAGAAAACTTTAAACTCTACAACAAAAACATTGAGTTTAAGAATACATGAAATCTGAAGGTCTTTGAGTTGCTCTGTTCTTTACTGGCCAGAAAAACATTATATTAAGTTAATCTTCATTTATGCATGCACAAAATAAAATCTTTACTGTAATTAATGCATACTATACAAAGCTCAGTTTACAATTACGAGTGTATTTAGAGAAAAACTAGATGTTGGGATATTCAGTTAAACGTTAGACTATAAAAAATATGATGGTTTCAAGAACTGCTTGAGCATCCAAACTAGTTTCTCTTACAGAATTTTATAAGAGCCATAAAAAAGCCAAATGGATTAAATTAACTTACCCAGCACTGATTTAAATTACCTTCAGAAGCCATTTGGTTTTAAATACAAAGATTTTATAAAAACCACAATGATTTCTGCTACATTAACTGTACTATTTTATACATTTCCTAACATCCAAGCATAACATTCCAGAGAGCATGTTTTCACCTGCCAGTTAAAAGACAGAAGACTGATAAAATGTGTTGACTATAATTGCTTAAGGGTCTAAGAAAAGACATCAACAAAACAGACACAAAGCATTTACCTTTATACTGCTCCCTAATAACAGTGCTGTTTTGAACTCAACTGTACAGTTACTCAAATACCCTAAAGACTGCTCTCACAGACAGTCCATAAAAAGTGTCAACATTTTCACAGTTGAGAGAGAACAATCAAGCCATCCAAGCCTCTTCTGCAGTAGATTAGAAAGATAGGTATCTTCCTATAAGGAGCAGCAGGAAGTTCGGGGAGAGAATAGATGATTCAAATTTATAAAAATTTGACATGAAGTATAACATTGATTATTTTGTCCACTATAACTCAATACACCATTTCCTAGATACATTTTGCTTACAGGAAAACACAAGTGCTTCCCATCCATTATGGTCATTCTGATTTCATCCTGTCATTTCTCTTACTCTAGGTATTGCTCTTTTAATCATATGTTCCAACCATTTCCCTTCTATCATTACCTTCATAGAATCACAGAATCATAGAATAGCCTGGGTTGAAAAAGATGCCAAAGATCATCCAGTTTCAAGCCTCCTGCCATGGGTAGGGTTGCCAACTACTAGAACAGGCTGCTGAGAACCTGGTCTTGAACATATGCTGGGATCCTTGGATTCTTTGTGGAATGCATCCACCACCTCCTTGGCAATTCAGTCCAGTGTGTCACCACCCTCTGAGTGAAAAATTTCCTCCTAATATCTAACCTAAACCTCCCCTGTCTGAAATTAAAACCATTCCCCCTTGTCCTATCACTATCCACCTCGTAAACAGCCATTCCCCCTTCTGTTTATATGCTCCCTTCAAGTATTGGAAGGCCACAATAGGTCTACCCAGAGCCTTCTCTTCTCCAAGCTAAACAATCCCAGTTCCCTCAACTTTTCCTCACAGGAGAGGTGTTCCAGCCCTCTGATCATCTTAGTGGCCCTCCTCTGGACCGACCCGTTCCAAAAGATTCACATTCTTCTTGTGCTGTGGACACAGGCCTGGATGCAGTACTCCAGATGGAGCCTCACAGGAGCTGCGTAGAGGAGGAAAATCACCCCCCTTTCCCTGCTGGTCACCTCTTTTTTAATGTAGCCCAGGATATAGTTGGCAACCTTGCACTCACCAGGTCTGTATTCTTCACGAGCTGAATTTATCTGTACCTCTGTTTCAGCAGAATTTTGCAGTTTCTGTGTTACCTCCTCAGCTGTCTTTTTAGTATTACTCAGTACAATTATTAAACTATCATCATCTGCCAGAGAACCCTTAGTGCTCGTAAGTTGGAACAGAAGGTTATCTTCTAGCTCTTTCATCCTCCTCCTGTTTAAAGTCACATCTTCCATAAGATCTGTTCTTTCTTTCTCTAATTCCTGTTGAAATACATGGTAATAATTGGAAAACAGAAATCAAAAGCAAAATATGACAAGGTACTTAGTTCTAAAAGTGCTATTGCTACTGAAATAGTGGATGTCTAGAATAACTGCATTAACATGCAGAAAGAATTCCAGTGGTATCTCTGACAGTAGGTCTATTGCCAGCTTTCCAAACTTGCTATGTGGATATGCATTAATAGATCATTCTAACAAATAGAATGGAGAATGCTGATGTCCTAACAGATCTGCAAGTCCAAAAAACTAATGCTTTTCTTCTTCTATTTCTAACGAAGACAGGTGCAAACATCATTCAAAAACCATCCTTTGAATTCAGTCAATCTAATGCTGTCTTCATTTATGCCCTGTTATTCGATTACTATACTGTAAATATAGTCTGTTCAACAAGGATCTTTCTTATCAACTAATCAAGTATCAGAGCTTTCAAGCAATCTAAAATACTTCTCCATCAGACAGGAATAACATCAGTCTCTCAATAAAATGCTTTACTATTTAAGAAAAGAAAGAATATACAGCTCAACAGCTTTACATAAAGGCAAAAAGAAAAGCTGCTTAAAAATTCAGAAAAAAATGTTCAGAGATGCAGTATCTTTTAGATTATTCCTCTGTCTCTCTTGAAATAAAATTTAAAAAAAAAAAAAAAAAAACTTGTTAAATATAAATTCCTCAGAAAGAAAAATACTCAATTGAAACAATATATATGTTTCAGTACAATGAGGTAAGAATGATGAAAAAAGGGAAAGGAAGGGTAAGAGCCTTTCAGAAATAAATATGAATCTTTGCTCAGTTATCAATAATTACTGAGACAGATGGTAGAGATATTAGCTACGTCTACAGAGAAAGTCTCCTGCACTGTTTACAAAGGTCTGGTGGATATTTTCAAAGTTGGAGACCGTGTTCACTCCACCTTTGCCAAGTCCATCCAAGCACTGCATTTAGGCTGCGTCTTCTTCCAAATAGGTATAAAACCAGGATATGACATGCTATCTTCTAAAATCCCAAAGGCATTATGAGATCTCAGCAGGGCATACAAACATTTTTTCACTCCACCATTCCAATAGCCTTCATTTAAACACAACTGCTACATATTTTTTTTCGCTTCCTAAACTTACAGTCTTCTCACTCCTATATTCTTTTTAACATTCCTAAATATTTGAAGGATTTTGTTCTTTGAAAGAAAATTCTTTAATCTTAAAAAGGAAATTAAAAAATATATATATTCTAAAAATATATATATACATATCTCATTATCATATTTAGTTCTTTTTCTTGTCACTGTGCAAAAGGTCTGATGAAACATATCAACACCAGGTAGAAAAGATTTATTGGGATTGTTGTCATAGAGAAATGTAAATGTCAAACAATGTAGCAGACGTAGAAATAAATTCAACAATTCTGACAAGAACAGATGAAATAAAAGGCAAAAAAAACCTGCTATTAACTCAGTTTCAATGATCTGATGTCTAACAGAACTGAAGAAAAAAAGCAGATAGCAATTTCAAGCAAGAGAAGAATTATTTAGGCTTCATGAAGAGAAACAATTTTTTAAAGTATAGCATTAAAAGAATGTTAGCATTCAATTAAATAATTATGCTGAAAAACCAGACAAATTAAATTTCATGTTGTGCCAAGTGCAACTGAAAAGGTTAAATATATTTTAGTGTGCAACATATTTAAACAAAAGAAAGCTGTTTTCCTCGCAAGAAGAGCCCAAGAAACATGTTTGAAAAAAAATGATCAAAATAAAGCAAGTGAAGGAATACTAGATTTTGAAGTAAAAATCCATTTATTAAGCTTTTGAAATACTTTGTGCAGATCAAAGAGTATGCATGACAAAGTTTTCTGCATATCTTCAAATATTTCTAGTTGTAGTATCTGGAATGCAAAAAAAGCAAGCCACATTGCTAAACAGAAGGAACTTGCACCAAAGAAGCTATTTCAAATCTAGTGTTGTCTAAGTGGTTTCAGATGTTGATGTCACTTCACAGGCTTCACCAAGGAATGCTAGTTCTTAAAATTATGTAACAAAAGCTGCTAAATGGCTTTCATGGTTGTCACAAAACTACTCACAAGTGCAAAAATTGTCATCAACTGTGTGCCTTTCCCCACCACAAATCTAAAAATATCAATGTAAAAATTTACAAGGCTTCAAATATTTCTTGCATACTATAACTCTACTAGTAATCTGTCATAATTATTTCTTATATGCTAAATAAGAAATTTCTTTTGCAAGTTACATAGCAACCAATGTAGCAAAGAAAACAATCATATAATTAAAATAGTGTAAGTTATATATCATTCAGACATGTATCAAGTCTCTCAAAGCCAAACGTTCTAAGAAATAAAGATTAACTGAAGTTAACTTAAGTAACTTCACAGAAATACCAGCTACCCATTGACAAGCTTAGCTCACATCTTACAGGTTGGTTTAACATTCTGAAGGAAAAGAAGAAATCAGTATCAGTATTCTTCCTGGTAATCAATATTCTTTTAAACGTATGACACACAGATTCTACCAGTGGGCATGCCAGATAGCAAACAAACTGAAAATCACACTTGGCAGAAACTTTCTTTTTCTCACAGCACATCTACAGGTCATTTGTTCTCAGGGCAGAACAGTATTAGAGACAGTGGAATGGGAAGAAATAGATCTACATACACATGTCGAAGAATAGTAACTCTCCTCCATTTTGTTTGCTGTGCTAAAGTCACAGTGAACAAAACATCCACCGCTTTCCCCTCCTCCACAGTGTCAATTCTAACTGGAGAATGCAATAGGTCTGGGTTAGGCATAGTCTGCCTTTGATAACTGGTGGCTCCCTTTCTGCTTGATGTCCCTCACGTGCCTAGAAGCAGCTTCTATGGGGATTTGTTCCATAACTTTCCAGGGAGTGAAGTGAGGCTGACCAGCACGTAGTTATTAGGATATTCCTCGCTTTTCTTGCAGACAGGCTGGAGTCACTAAGAATTGCTTCTAATGTCACAGCCTTTCAAAGATGATAGAGACCAGAATCCAATGGCATTAGCCAGATCCTACAGCATCCTAAGTAACACCTCATCTGATCCCACAGACTTGTGTATGTCTAATGAGCTTAAGAAATTCTTAAAGCTAACTTCTACTGTGAATACTGCTTGATTCTTAAAGACTGCTAATAGATTTGGGGACCTAAGAGGCCTGCTGGCAAATCTTACCTGTGGAAACTGAGGCAAAAAAGACACTGAGTTCCTCAGCTTTCTCTATAACCCCTGCCACTGGGTTCCCTGCCCCATGGAGGAATGGTACCAAATTTTTAAGACCGTATTCTGCTGCCAATGTACTTACAGAGACTTTTCTTGCTCTTCACCTCACTCATTAATTTAAGGTCCTGCTGAATTTTGGCTTTCCTAACTCCATTCCTACATGTATGGGCAATGCCCCTGATTTCACCTTCACAGTACTTCTTTTTTATGTCTGAGCTTAGTCAAGAGTTCTTATGTTCAGCTGTGCTGGCCTTCTGCTATGCTTGCTTTAATGTGTTGGAGAAGAGCAAGTAGAGTATATAATGGAATTATTCAGCATTCAGGCTGTGAAATTAAACATGATGAAAATACTGTGGGGAAAAACAAAATGCCAACAACTCAACAACAATTCTGACAGTACAGGCAGTGACTCTTAACCACTCTATAAAAACAAAGATATTTTCATTTCAGAGATCTCAGCTTGTAGAACTGACCACTAGAATGGGCTCACTGATCCATTCAATGATTATTTTTGTTGGCAGAAAAAGTTGAAAAAACATATGCCTTCTGATGTGCATTTGCCTGAGTGATCAAAAAGAAACTGTGATAACTGAAGGAATATGCAAATAAAACAACTGTCATTCTGAGGAGTAGTTGTGTTGCAGGACTCAGAAGTAAAGTTTGGCCATAAGTATTTGTGTACATACACATCATGGGATGTTTCAGACAGTGATAATGCCATTACATAGTGAGTTGACAATCTGTCACTGGTTGAAGTGAATCTAATAGAGCAATGAAGCTGCCTGACAAAATGCTAGTTTTCACAGAATAAATATTGTTTCTCTTATGAGCTCTATGGACTGATTAGGGAGGAAATGTAACTACTTCACATTAACAAAGAAACTCATGCCATTAAGTAGGAAAGCCTTCTATCAAATAAAAAATAAAATAAAATAAACAACCATAAGACCTCAATAGCTTCCAAAGTACAGGAATGCATTCCTCTCCAGAGAAAGTAAACTGGAACCACTGCCAAAATTTTAGTAAATATAGTCACAGATTCATTGTGTTATAGATGCATTATATCTCTTTTGATTAACACTGGTTGACTTTATAATCTGAGAGATTAAGAGCCCAGTAATTTTAAAGATACCAACCAGCATTCAGAGCCACTGGTGGTATGCTTATTGGTATTGCCATTCTGAACTTGGAATTGTTTGACTATTATAGCTGCATTTTCAAATTAACTAGTGAGCTCATTTCTTCTCAAAGTAAGGAAGTAAACTATGTCCTTTGCAACAGTTTATGTTGTCATGAGCTCCACAGTGTTTAGATGGAAGGATATAAATTTCTGTTCTGGACCATTTTCCTTTTCACAGATCATGCTCATCATGTTATATGTCAGTGAGGCAGGAAAATATTACAGTGAGTAAGGTACCATTGAAAAAAAAAAAAAAAGAAATGTCATTTTTTTCCAAGCCAACTTTTAAACCATTCTAAATAGGCTATATTAACATCACAACAGAGAGAGATAGAAAGTTACTCTCCAAACTGGGAAGAGGAACAAATTAAAATGAAAGTGAATCCTTCTATGCGTAAACACGTAAACACATAAAGTAAGGAGAAAGATGTAATTATTTCTTTTACCTGTTTCTCGGTCAGAATGACTCTACCCAAGAGTTGATTTTCAAGACCTTTCATGGTCACAGTAAAGTCAATGATGGAAGTTCGAGCACTAATTTCAGGAGAGTAACCTGGATTTGGCAATTTTGTAGTAATGTAAAGTCTGAAGCCATTCATCACATCTACTTCTTTGTCGCCAACTTTCACCTTAAGAAAAGTATGAAAAAGAAGTCTTGAGACATCAAGGGGCAGTTTCAGGCACCACATGTAGAAACAAATGTATTTTTCTGTTCAAAAGCACAAAAATGCGACTTAAAATTACAAATTACAATTCTGATGCAATGAATTTGTTGAAAATATCCATGAAACACTTTAACTGATAGGTTAACATATTCTGTCAATTCTGGTTAAGACATCCCAAATTAAGAGCACAAAAGCAAGCAAATGGGAACGTTGGTACTTTCTTCACTTAAAAGTTACCGTAAACAAAAAGATAAGAAACAGTATAGGTTAAATGTCTTAATTATATGTTAATTTAAACTCTACTTTGCATCACTGTTAATCAAGTGTAAACGACTTTTAACATTTTAGAGGCATATCTTTAACAGCTGTTATTTTGTGGAGGACAGAGAGGACACTGCTTCCAGTTGTTTGATCATTTGGTTTGTTTTTACCTTATTGGTGGAACCAGATTTAATGAAATTTCTTTCCAAAATATTATCTAATGCTGGGTCAAGCTCTTCACCAACATCTTCTATCAAAAGAGGTCTTCCAAGAGAAAGGCTGTCTTCTAAGTGATTTCTAAAATACTTGTGATTCAAAGAAGTGATCTAAAAATAAAATTATGGAGCTATACAGTAAGTTTTGTCCAGAAACCAAACACTCAGCCTGTTTTACATTTAAAGATTATTTCATTTTATTCAGATAAATTACTGACAAGAATAGTCCTATAGCTTACTCAGGGCAAAGACTGTGACTACAAGAGAAGATAAGTTTCAATGTATTATATTTTCAGACGTCATTGAATGCAAACTACTAATTTTCAACTGCAAGAGTAAAACAACACTCAGCATGTAAAGTTTTGATATCCTACGAGTGCAATGAGATCAGAAATTCACAGAATCTCCTATTAGCCACAGCTTTAGTTGGTTGCCAACTATATCCTGGGCAGCATTAAAAAGGGGTGGCCAGCAGGGAGACAGGTGATTGTCCTCCTCTACTCAGCTCTTGTGAGACCCCATCTGGAGTCCAGGCCTGGGGCCCCCAGCACAAGAAGGACGTTGAGCTCTTGGTCCAGAGGAGGGCCACTAAGATGATCAGAGGGCTGGAGCACCTCTCCTATGAGGAAAGGTTGAGGGAGCATATAAACAGTAGGGGAAATGGCTGTTTACCAGGGTGGATAGTGATAGGACAAGGGGGAATGATTTTAATCTCAGACAGGGGAGGTTTAGGTTAGATATTAGGAGGAAGTTCCTCACACAGAGCGTGGTGAGGCACTGGAACAGGTTGCCCAAGGAGGTTGTGAATGCTCCACCCCTGGAGGCATTCAAGGCCAGGCTGGATGTGGCTCTGGGCAGCCTGGCCTGGTGGTTGGCAACCCTGCACATAGGAGGGAGGTTGAAACTAGATGATCACTGCGGTCCTTTTCAACCCAGGTCATTCTATGATTCTATGATATATCTCAAGATGTCCTTTCTCACATAAAAGCTACTTTTTAATTATTATTTGAATCACAGATTTGCCACATTTTGTCAGCTGAGAGTTTCTAGAGGCTATAAAATCACAAGCATTCCTATTACCTGAAGTTCATTTTTGCCTTCCTTGTTCTTAAGCCAAATTTTACCCTGTGCCTGTGGATCAATTAATAAAGGATAACGAGATGCTTTAGTGACAATGATTCCATTCTGTATGGATAAGTCATCATTTGGTAATCCTTGCAGGCTCCATTCACTAATAGTAGGAGCATCAGTCAACATTTCTATGAGGTTCAGATTGTTACCAAAGGGAATTTTCCGGGCTTTCATTTCCTTTTGCCAGTCATTTAATAGCAGATTGCGAAACTCTTCATTGAAAGGACCAGAGTAGGATAGAAATGCTGTAGCCAACAGAACATCACCTGAAAAAAGAAAAGGAAAAGAGAAAAGAAAATAAATAAAGAAGAAATAAATATAACTTTTCAAATTCTGTTCTTGATGGAGACTCTTCCTTCTCAAGTTTTTAACGTTTTTGATGGTAAGTGGAAGAATGTACTTTGGCTCATGCAGATGACAAGTGAGCTTCTTTCCCCAGGATCATTATATAATAAAGCAATGATACATTTCACTAGATAACATATTTACATTACCTTTTCAGTGCAACTCTAGGAATCAAGAGAAGAATATGTTAATAAAACATATTATATTGGTTTTATGTGGCAAGGTTTTGATAACAGGGAATTGCAGGGACAGCCACATACCAGAAACAGACAGTTAAACTGGCTCCAACAGCTACCTTGCCACTGCATTTCCAAGTGTTTATTTATAAAATTAAAAATTACTTCCATGAAATAAAAGTTTCATTAACATTAATAATTGCATTTAAAATTACTGACTTCTATAGTTAGAAGTCACTATGACTTAATATTAGTGTTCATTTCCTCCACGTATATCCTGTTATACAAAATTCACTGGTGCTTCGTAACACATCACTCTATGGACTACTGACTACAAACATCAGACAAGTTAAAATATCAATGTCACAAGTACGTACTGCATCTTATGTAAGTAACATCTTCTGCACAACATAAATAGAGTATCATATTGTAGGATTTAAACAAACTTCAGCCTGATTGCAGACTTCTCCTAGCTGTTTAAACAGGAAAATTAATAACAACTGCCTCAATTTTTGTAGTTCAAGTGTGAAACATTTGAAATTCCAAATGTTTTTAGTTTCACTACACGTTACAAGTAAATCAACTAATTTACTACAAGATCAAGGACATGAACAAGTGCTTACCCACTAGCCTCTTGGTTTGCAAGGCAAATTCTTTACTCTGTTTCGTCCATCTATCTTTTTCACCTGCTAGACCACTTATTAGACTTGAAGCTGTTTGCATTTTATGCCGGCAACGATCAGCATCTTCAAGCAAAGCCTATAAAAAGATCATATACCAAGAAATACGGTTTACAGCTATGTATCTGATAGGCCAGAAAAATCTCTAAATCTAATGAAACCAATATAACAACAGTGCAAAAATTTATTTTTAATTACATATCGTATCACTTTATAGATTTAGAGGGAAAGTGACAGGGAAAAAGAACATCAGAACCTACTAGAAATACCTGCCATAAATATGGTTCAACCTTTTAATATTTCTTCTCATAACTTTCATGTTGGCACATATATTAAAGCATGGGTGATCAAGCCTTTTACCTATTAGTTATGGGAAAATCTGCCCAGCATTTCAAATACATTATACGTTGATATCTATATTAATGAAACTTGATGTTAAGTACTGGACACTAAATAGCACAAATAAAATACTGTTTGAAGGGGTGGAAGAGAGCAAGAAGAGGAGGAGGAGGAGGAGAGAGAGGGATCCAGAGAGGAAGTATGCAACCACTCTTCCACTGTCTATCAGTGCTTTTTCCAAGGAATAATGAAGAGTTATGAGGGAATACATTATGTTTTGCTCAAAGCAAGAGTGGCAGCCCATCTGTAACAGTCTCTTTTCTGCAAGGATACGTTTACCTGTTTTTCTCTCATGGCTTTTTCATACTCTGCCTGTACAATATCTAATTCTTCTTGCTTTGCACTCAGTTCTTCTTGAGCATTCTGCAGATCCAACATAGCAGTGGTTAGGCGGTTCTCCTGGATTGCTAAATTAGCCTGTGAAGCAGATAAATAAAGTAAGTACATTCCTACATACAACATCTCAAAGCATTTGCCAAAGAGAGTTTCACTGCACTGTATTTCAAATTCAATAGAGATTTCATGATTCATTAAAACATTTTATTTCATTTCTATAATAAATTAACTCCTTGCAGGGAGCTGCAGTTAATTGCTCTAATGTAAATTAGAAAAACAAATAAAAAAATTTCAGGGCAAACCAGCCTTTTCCCAAAAAAGCTTGGTCTGAACTGGCTTTTAGAAAGACCAGTGTCACCAAAAGCTTATGCTTAGTCTAATGAAAGATACTACCGCTAGCAACAATTCTTCCTTCACTCTAGGTCACCCCCATTACACCCCCATTTTGACATAATAAAATCATGCCTGACCATGTTCTTCCTGACTTTCATTCTTACCTTCCAATGACTATTTAGGCCTGTTTTTCCCTAAATAATACTGATGAGTAAAGTCTCTATGCAGTCTCTTTATGAATTGAAATGCTGAACATTAAAAGAAATAGATCCTGATTTTTTTCTTACTTAAGATAAAGCAATTGCAACTGTGAATTAAACTAGATGGCTACTTCAGCCCTTCAATTCAGAAGGAGCCCACAGGCATAAAACTGCATAATCTATTTAATGATCTTTACAGCCTACAAAAAGTAGTACATTTGATGCATATTTCACTATAGAATTATTATTTTCAACATAATAAATTCCTATAGAGGCATGCACAAATTGAATTAAGACAACTGATATTTCCAGCAGATGAAATCCTCAGTTGCACTCGGGCAGGGAGAAGAAGGAGCAAAAGTGTGTATGCCGCTTATTACCTTTAAGGGTAATACTTCTTTGTTGATGGAAAAAAATACAGCCATAGCTTTGGTCCACGAGCAAAGCCCAGCAACATTCCCACATACTCTCTTAGCCGTCTCAATGTTGTAGTCCACCATTTCAAAATAAGGGCTCAAAAGCTCTACCACTTCTTCATTAATGGTATCCTTTGGAAATTGCTAAAATAAAATGTATGCAATATACAAGTAATAGAAGCAAACTATGGAAATCTGTATTTTAGCGCAAACAAAACACTACTACAATCAAAAATGTTAATTAAAAACAGCTAATATGAAGTTGTCTGTCTCATGCATATCTGGGAGACTTCCAAAGACATTCTACTCCATTCTGTTTTCTTATAAAATTGAAAGAGTTCACCTTCATTTCTGATCATCTTTATCTTATCTGTTAATGTTACACAAACTAGCAGTCAAGTATGAAATATCATTGAGATTCTCTTTGAAATTCCATTTCTCTTAATACTGAATAAAAATCTTCTAAAAGAGAGGATTAATGGGCAAACATTCTATGAGATAGTCCTTTCAAAGAGTAGCCAGCTTCCCCTTAAATTACCTTATCTCATTAGTACAGTGTGTTTCAATTTTAATTGTTTTGACAGTTTATTTTTTTTTAAACAATGCCTTTTCTATTTTCGTCCCCATAGCTTCAACTTTATACTAGAAATTTTCACCAACAGATATTCTATTCAATTATCTATCTTCAAAGATTTATTTACAAAATATAATAAAAGTATATCCTTGAAACTGAAAAATAGCTGCTCCCTGTGCATAAACAATAAAACCTCGAAGACTTTCAGTAAACAAAAATCCTCACATGAGTAGATGCAACATGAACATCATATAAATAGCATCCATGGTACTATGAACCAAACAAGTTCGTATGATCAGGCCATTCTTCTGTGATTTCCCACTGGACCAGAAACAGTCTGATTATAAATGTAGAAATGTACTACTATTTTATAGGGATGTTTTAACCAAAATATACACTTCAAGATGAGAACATCATTTCTCCAAATGCAGAAATCAGGTTATTATGTTCAGTGGTACAGCACAACATAAGCAATTCTCACAGTAGATTAATACTAATATTAGTAGTTTAAAGCTACTGGACTAGTGTAGATTTATTCACCAAATACTCATTCCATTTATACAGACATGATACAAAGCTGAAAATCTCAAATTTCAAAAAATTCTAATTTTATCCATCCTAATAATCACTTATTTTGTGTATGCCACTAAACATGTTACAATGCTTAACAGGTAGGAAAAAAAATTCTGGTTAGCTCTAAGCAAACTGGCAAGTAAGAGCTCTTCCAATGCTTAAAGCTTTGAATAATTTGTCACTGAAGTTAATTTCATTTCCTTACTTAGGAGAAGCCATAACTGACTTATGATCTGACTTTCCCACGTGGATTTGTGCTTTATTTCATTATATCATACATTCAAGCCCTAGACATTTCAGATTTCTTGCGTGCCTGATTTCTCTTGCACATTTGTTCTCCTAGGAACAACAAAGAAAATACTTTTCCTTATTGTCTTAGGTTAAAATGACACTAAACAGAAGGTTACACAAATACCTGTAGGTTCTGTAAAAAGTTCCCTGCTGTCATCAGTTTCAAAGATTCTTGCCATGATGGGGTGGTACAGCTCTTTTCCTGATCAATTTTTACATTGTTCAATTTTCGTTGGAAAAGCAGTAACACACAGTCCATGATACGCATAATAAGGTGAGGAGGTCGACCAAGTGTTCGGACAGTGGCAATATCTGCAGGCTTTATTGTCTACAAAATTAAAACAAAAGACAAAGCAAATACTGTCATTACTTATTAAATAAGGAAAAAGGTCAACAACAGCATTAATCCACTTCAGAAGAAGAAACTTATTCCTCTTGATTTAAAATAATCTTATCTCTCAGAAGCATGAAGCTGTACAGACCCTTCGACTATCTTATAGCACCTGCTAGGAAACAGCAGCTCAGCCACCTCACAGCAGCACCTAAATTCTTAAAATGACTTCAACCTAGGAAGACAGAAATATTCTGAAATTTTATCTTCTTTTTCTATCTTAATGCAAACCTATTCACATAAGAAACAGTCTAGAAAGGAAAATGCATTCTGTTGATAATTGGTAAGTGCATCTCTGCATCTTCTACTTTATTGTTCTGGACAAGTTCCTGATGTGGAAGTAAGCCTTTGAGAAAATTAAATAAATCATAATAATGGATGAAACTTGTGTCTTATTAAATACAGCAAAGCCAGTCAAGAGTGCAAATCTAACACCATAACTTGTACACTTGGTTACTGGCACAAAATACATCAACCAGAGTTTCAACTGAAAATTAAAATTGGCCATTGCGGAACAACCAATTGCCATTTTGGATTTGGTATTTGGGTAGAAAAATACAAACAAAACTAAACTTAAGCAACCTCAAGATAGATCTATCTGTATACATCTTCTGCCAATCAAGGAGTTACACAGAACATCTGCAACCTTACATGTTTTCAAAGGAGCACATTTTCTTACATGGAAAAAATGTTATACTCAGTCTAAGGTTTTAGAACCAACCTGTAAGGCTGCTTCTGCCTCTTCCAAAGCAGGCTTAGCAGCTTCTAACTTTTCTTCAGCAATGGCTTTGTCAACTGAGATGCTGTCCACAATAGCTTGGGCTTTGTCTTTCACTTTCTGAACTTCAGCCTTCACCTTCTCAGCAGCCTGTGCTTTTACAGTAACTTCCTTCAATACCTAAAGAGAAAATTCACAAACAACATACTAAAGAAAATACCTCACTGAAAGAATCTATATTTTCATTTTAATATTTGATCTGTTGAATTCAATTTTCAGAACCAGAATGTTTTTTTTAAAAAAAAGATAGGTTTATTGTCACCATTTTAAGCTTCTATCACTTCTTTTCCCACAACCTAACTTCCTTTTACACACACACACACACACACAAAATTAAGTGCAATACACTTTAACGTCTGTACATACCATGTCAGCTTTTTCATTAGCAATCTGAAGTTCCTTTTCTTTTATCTCCAGCTCTTTGCTGAGAGCAGCCACTGACTCAGAGGCCTCTTTCAACTTTTCTAGCCCAGTATTAACTCTGGAATTAAAAAGGAAAAATAAAAATAGGAAGTACATAATTCCTTTTATAATTTACATTTTCCATTCCAAAACATTTCACTGGTAGAATGAATGAGATGGATTTAATACCAAAAGCTATCTTACACACACACACACCAAAAAAAAAAAAAAAAAAAAAAATTTCTTCAGAAACTTCTACATACACTTCTGTTGTTTTCAGAATCAAGAAAGTAAACAATAAACAATTCTCTCAAAAAAGCATATGACATGAAATGTTCCACACTTCTAACTCAAAGTGAATGCCTTCATTATCACATTCAAATCCTAAATGTTGGCTCCATTTATGTCAATGACCTTGCTGAGCTCCAAACTGATACTCTCATAGGACTGACTCCCAGCAGAAAGTATTTTGTGATCACTAGAATCCTGAGAATTTTTCAGAAATCCTGAGATTTCTCAAATCACTATTTTTTGTTTGAAGAAGAAATTCAAAAGGTTCATAAAATCAAAACATCAAAATCAAGACCAAACAAGAGAGATTAACAGGAAAATAGCACTAAGTTAACACTTCTCTCATTAAAATGCCTTCATCAGTGCTTTTTTTTTTTATCAAAGTACTCATGTACAGGCTCTTCAAATAAATTTATTTGCAATCTAGGAAAATACACATTTGGAACAGCAGAGTCAGAAAGAATTACAAATGTAGCAACTTCAAAAGCTAAGCAGGATAGGAACAGGTTAAAAAAAAATACATAACAGATAAAGAATAACATATGCTAAAGCACTTCAGTCTATGCAATTAAGGTGAAGCGAAACAAATTGATGAGTATGGAATAATCTGGTGCATTTTAACTTCAGAATGTGTAAGGCTGAGTTAGATATCTCCCATTTTATAAGTCTTCACTGATACCATAAAGATTATTAACTCAATTTGATTTCAAAGACAAAGAGTGTTTCACAGTGAAATAAATTAGTCTGAGTATTTCTTAAAGACTTTTATAATTTTGTGTTGGTCTTTCACAGTCAAGAAGATAGGTTTTCTTAAGGGTGATGCCAACTGTTACGTTTACCGTTTCACATTCTGTTTGAGTATATCTCACATAATGTTAAATCTGCAAACAGATTGTAGTTTAATAAAGCGTTTGATAATAAAGCATAATTATCAAATATATAAATATTTGATATATAAATAATATAAATATTATATTTTATAAATATAAAACTATAAATATCAAAAACACTTAAAAATCCATAAGCAAAGGTTCATAATCACATAGTTAAACTATGTGATGACAAAACCAAAAATGCCAAGGTTCTTTTTACCTGTTCATATCAGAAAAATACAACTGTTCAGCAGGAAAACAGAAGTTGTTCTCAGGTAAACTGAATTTTATTGTGAATTTGTTATCAGATAACATGCAAATATTTTCCTTTATTCATTAAAAATACATGTTAATAATTTATACTATATCTTTCCACCACCATGTTCTTCAGTGCATCACTACCCTTGAGTCTTCAAGCTACGTGTCAAGAGCATCTCTAATATTTGTTCAAGTAACACCTTTATAGTATTTTAGGAAACTTCAAAGAAAACTTTTGCTATGCAACTAGACCAGGCAGGCATTGAAATAAGTACATCAGAATATATCTATCTGAGGGAGAAAACAACAAAAAGACAGCAGTAAACTGAGCAGTATACCTGTTCGCAAATATCTGCAGTTCTGCACGTTTTTCTTCATATGTAGTTTTATAACCCTGAATAAAAGACAGATAGGATTTGGGAGTCACATGTGTAGAACGTCTGTATCTTTGAAAGTAATCAGAACACTTCTCTGCCACTCCATCCTGGAATGAGCCCATACACTGCACAATTTCTCTCTTTGTCTCAGCGGTGCAGTCCATATCATATGAGGACAGAAAATGTTCAGATACTTAGAAAAAGAAGAAAAGCATAAATGTAAGTAAATCTTCAGGAAGTACTTTTAGTTTATAAACAAAGCAATCAATATGCACACTACATATCGTGACAAGCAGAACTGTTTCACCTAACTTAAATCTTCATTTGCTATAAGTAATTGATCTGTCCACCACTTATGTTTATTTAGCTCAATATGTGTCTAAACATTAAACAGCATTACACTTTTAACACTTCCCCATCCAGTATTTTGTCATTTAAACAATAGTATTGATTACACCAGGTAATAGCTCCAGAGAAGAGAATACCTCTGGAAGAAAAGTCTTCACTAAAGTTATTGGCAATATGAGATTCATCTTGTCATTGTCTTCTATAAATTTAATTTTGAACATAAAGAAGAATTACCAGTCAATTTATTGACAGCTGTGACATGGGAAATGCTTTTACATTGCATCAGTGGGTACAATGCCAAACTCACATAGCTTCTGAAACTCTAGTCTTCTTCAATTTGCACAAGCAGATTCTTAAATTATTCCATACATCTCTGTAAAAAATGTATAGCCAAGGATCTGGTACCCTTTAATCTCCAAAACGTGCATCTACTTCTCTGTGAACCTGTCCAACTGCTAGCTACCACGAATTGATTAACCACAGCCTCTCTCTGGGTCTCATCACAGGCATAGTCACCAAGTATCTTCAGTGGTATTTTGCTTTCTTTAATAATGCTTTTATTTTTAAGGAGAATTTTTCTTCTTCATATCCTTTCTTCTGTCAAAAGCATTTCAGCAGTTTAATACAGCAAAAAAGAAAACATTTATATCCAAATTTTGAACTAAGTAAGTTTATTCTGCCAGTGTGCTGGCATTCAAAGCATTTAGAAGAACTTAATGACCACGAATCTCAGAATTAAATAAGTGCAAAGAAAAAACCTACACCTACCAGCCACTAGAGCATCCTTAGGCCACCGGCTGAACCAATCTATAGTGCATCCAGAAATGAGGGCAGGGAACTTTAAGGCCCTGTTTCGGAACTTTTCACCTACTGGTGAAAAGCAAAGAACTACATGAAGGTTCTGACGGACTCGAGTCATGAAGTACTCATACAGAATCTCACTGGTTGGAGGTCTACGTGGATGTTCCTTCTTGAAGGTTGTTATGAGGTCACTCAGGATTTCATCTATTTCATCACGAGCAAATAAGTTTGACACCTTTGAGAAAAGAGATTTTTTTCATGTTGTAGAAGATGATCCAAAGGAAAATATATAAACGTGATTGATTTAATATATAGTCTTTTAGGAAGGAACACTCATTTCGGATATAGAAGTTCTTAGGACCCAACCCACTTTTTTACATGAGAACTTTTTTCTGAAGTGACTCTGCTAAAAACACTGAAATCTAACTTGCTGTAAAAGTAAAACCTGTTCTTCCACATGAAAAATAAAGTAAAAATAAAATTAAAATAAAATGTGAACAAAAAAAGCCATCCTACCCATCCTGAACACAATTTTTCCATATAAAAACTAACTGCAAATTAATGAGATTTTTAATCTCATCTAGTTTTGATAAGCATCAGTGATGTTCCCTAAGTTGTAATTTTTTTTTGTTGTTTTTTTTAATTGTTATCATGTTCTGGACAGTTTATCAACAGTTAGAAGGGTCTGACTAGACAATTTCTTTGTACGGTACAATGATGCGCATTCATTAAAATAGATTCTATTATTTTGCTTCAGAATTATAAAATTAAAAAAGCAATGAAGATCATAAGAATGTATCCTACCTCTCCTGATGATAGAACATTATTCAAGTATTCCAAGAAAGACTCATCTTTGACCTCATTGTCTGTAAAGAGAAAACATATGCCTTTTCCCTGCAATCCTGACGTTCTGTAAAGAAGTTTCAGATCTTCCATCAAGTTTGACGTGTTGTACGATCTACAGAAGAAGAGTCATATTAATGCTCACTCCCTTTAAAAAAGGTTTCTGGGTAAAACAAAAATAACTAGAAAAGTTAAACCAGAAATAATTTCTTGGAACACTGTGGATAGATACCACCTAAAAATAGATAGGGCACAGTGCAGGGTACTGTGTAAAAACAGAGTGTAAAGATAAAGGTATTCCTGGCCATCATAGAAAATAAAAATTCATAGAAAATCAATCAAATTTAGCTAGTATGAAAAATTTTCATGACTTAACACTTTAGGCCAGGCATGTCTAACCCGCAGACCATAGGCCACATGCAGCCCAGCTCAGCTTACAATGTGGCCCTCACCTTCTTCTGCTGCATCATCATGGTGGCGATTCTGCCCTGCCAAGCAACCCAGCCTGGACACAGGACACAAGGAAGGCACAGTGCAGTGCTAACAAATAATATGGCACTGGAAGGAAATCAAGTCAGTTTTCAAAGATTACAATTTTAAAAGACATTATATGCAGAAATATGCCACCAAATCCGATGCATATCAAGGAATGGTTCATAAAGACAAAATCGCAGAGCTGTTAAAAGTGCGTCATCTCAACAAAATATTTTATAGAAAGTTAAAACTCAAAAGGACTGTTATAAAAGCTAGTTAGTAATAGCAAATCTGATTGCAAAAAAAATCAAAATCATTTCCTGACAGTGACTTTGTTAAGCAATATGGCTCAACTTGACATTTTTATTAGAGGCATTGATAACAAATATGACACTGTAGAAATGGCTTCTATGGTACCAGTGAATGACACAACTAAATCTCCTGATCTGTAGGAAGCAGTAAAAAAAAATAACTTAAAGCAATTTTCGTTAACATTTGTCATCATATCTGGTATAGCTACCAATGGTGCCCCAGTGATGGTTGGTAAAAAAGAAAGACTTATGACACAATTACTACCAGTACCTCGCATTTCATGAAATATCACTGCAGCTGACATCAAGAAAATCTACATGCAAAAATTTTAAACATAAACAATGTCACCAAAACTGTGAATTATGTAAAGTCCAAGGGGTGAATCATCGCCAGTTCTAGGAGTTCCTTAGGAGTATGGATGCTGATTATGAGGAATATCATTTATTTTTTCAAAGAAAGGTAGCCAAGTAAAGGTAAAATGCTGAAATGTGTTTGTGAGTTACAAAGTGCAATTTAACCATTTATGGAATCAAAATGAAAATTTGTGCCAGAACGTGAAGATTAAAAATGCCTCCAAGATTTAGCAATTTTGACGGATACGATCACTTATTTAAATGAGTTAAACATGCGTCTTCAAGGTGAAAATCACCTTATCTATACTATGTTTCAGACAACAAGAGTGTCTGAAATGAAACTAGTTATGGCAAGCTCAAGTTACTGCAAAAAAAATTTCATGCTTTTTGATATTTTGGCTACACATAGTTGTATGAACAATGAAAAACATGCAGGTATGCTTTGATACAGGAATTTTAGAATAGATTTCAAGATTTACAAAAAAAATGTCTTTTTTTTTTCAATATTTGTGACTCCGTTGTCAGTCAAAATATATACATAACTTGCAAATTCTCACATGAAATATATAGAGTTGCAATCAGACATTCAACTGAAAGAAAAAATTCAGTCATGTCTCTTTACCAGACTTTCATAAGCCCTATCGCACCAGAGAAAAATATCCCTCACTTCATATTCATGACTTATTCATGTCATCACTTTTTGGCAGTACTCACATTTGTGAACAATTATTGTCAAGGACAAAACACAGGAAGAGTAATATTTCATTAAAAATCTCTGAAAAACACCTTGAGAACTAACTAAAAGTGGCAATCACTGCCATCAAACCAGTGCAATGCATTAGTCTTACAAAAACAAGGTCAAACATCAAACAAGCATAGTTTTATGCTTTTTGTTGCTGGTTTTTTTTTTTTTTTTATGTTCTAATAAAAATACATTAAAAAATAAACTCTGTTGCTTATATACATTAAATTTATTATATATATTTTACACGTGGCCCAAGGCAATTCCTGTTTGCTCAGTGTAGCCCAGGCAAGCCAAAAGGTTGGACAACCATGCTCTAGGCAATAGCACTCGCCCTATGTTGTGTTTATTCTTTCTCCCACTGCAGAGACTGGGAGCATGTTTTCTTTATAGGAGAACTTTAGTGAGTAAGTACTAGTCGCTTACATTTTAGTTTACACTTACCGAGTTAACATGATCTGAAATGTATCGTAGCCGGCTATGAATGATGCTAGTCTTGTCAAGCTCTGCTTTCCAGAGCCACCAACTCCAACTAAAAGAGCATTTCCACGAGGAGTACGAATCACTCGAGAAATCTGTATAAGATTACAGTCATTTAGTGCTGAAATGTGTAACAGTAACACATCCCAAAATCCAGTGCTACTGCAATAATAAAAGTATATTAGAAATGCAGAACAAACCAAAATTTTAAGTTTGCATTCAAGAAGTCTATACTACTATTAATATACCTATGAGCATTTTCACTTTGAAATATTTTCTGTAAACCTTCCAGTAGCAGCCACTTTATTCCATCACTGCAAACTTTCCGTTATCAACAGAACGGCACTTCATACTACCAAAAAGCACACACAAACCTCAGCAGTGATGGGCTACAATAGTGCGAAGGATTATTAAAATTGGAAACTAAATTATAGTTTCCCTCATACTATACTCCTGGACTACTTCAAGTAAGACTCTAACCTTCTTTGTTGTATCCAGACAGATAAGTTGTACCAGGACTAGTAAACTCAGGAAGAAATACACACTTCGCAGTAAGTAAAGATATGGCCTTTATAATCAAGCTTCTTATCAGCATAAATATTTGTTAACCGTGGAAAGTTCCACAAATAGATCCCCCTTTTCTTTTCCACTTTGTTATTTCTTTTTTAAAGTAAAAGTTAGTAGATACATACTACTCCACATTTCCCTTTGGTTCATTACAGTGCACTGTAAACAAACAGATCCTTTGCAATTCAGAGCAAGTGTATTTTCAGCACAGTGAACTGCACACAGAACCTGTTCCACTGTCCACAGTCGAAAACCACAAAAAAAATCTGGAGATAGTTAGAAGATACCATCCTATTCTGAGAAAATATGCCGTTAGCACAGGAGAGGATCTTGCTTCACATCCCATCAATTGCAATGGGTCCATACTTGCAACACAGAGCAGTCTGCACTCATTTCTGGAGCAGCACAGAGCCCCTGACCCAACCAGCTGGTTAGCAGCCAGTTTCCTCTGCACAAACAATGATGAACAATATTGGTTCCTGTTCCCTTTATTTTCTTTGATGACTCTCTGACACCCCTACAATCCCATCACACCAATAAGCAGTTTGAAATACCTTCTTGCATTTCCTGTAACTCACTTTTTCTCACATTAAAAATAGTCACATAAACTTCCCACAGTTTTCAATTATATATGTCATTCATTTAGCACAACATACTTATTTTTTTCATAGGTTAATGTTTACAAGAAAAGATAAAATCAAATATGAAGGCTTTTAAGCATAAATAGAATTTAACTCAAGAAAGAGAAATAGATTTGAATACTACCCCCTTGGAATACTACTTCAATTACGTCTTCTAATTCTTTTTCTGGCAGAGGCACACAAACAGTAAATTCAGAAGCTTTGTTCTCTGGTTATGATATTATTCAACCTTAACTCATTTAAGTGATGCCACATCAGCTCAAATTAGGCACTACCTTAACTATATTCACCCATCTTTCTCTTAGAGGCTGCCTCAACTCTCGCTCAGGTGTAGAGCTCAGAGCTGAAGGGCTGTAAATGCTGCTTTCAAGAGTATGGGATCAGAAAAGCACTATCTAATCATTATGTCCAAAAGAACATTAAAGATAACATTGCCAGTAGTTATCACCTAGCTAAAGCAGAGAAGATATTCTTTAAGACAGGAACGATAGGTTAAAAACAACAAAAGACAGGAATAAAGCAGAAACTTAATAGTAAGTATGATGACAGTTTAACAATCTACCTAAAGAATTTGTGAGCAGAACATCATCTACTTTGCAAGCAAGATCTTAAAACAAAGAGTCCAATCTTATGAACTGCCAAGAATCCAAAATAATATTCAGTTCTTAAATTTTTATAGGAAATACCGAAAACCTCACTGCGTCACTGAGAAATGGTAGTTTTTCTCAGTTAAAAAAAGAAAAAAAAAAAGAAAAAGAAAAGAAAAACCTGCTTTTCTTTTGTAAGAAGCTTATATGTGAACAATCCTCTAGAGCTGAACTGTGCTAAAAATTATGGTCAAGTTCAGTCTCTACTCAAAGGAATTTTAAAAGTGAGCATATCAGGGATCTACAAAGGAAGTCTGGAATACATTTATTCCTACTATGCTGTGCATACTCCCTCATCAGCAGCCAATTGTGTCCTAATTTGATTTTTATTTCACTCATTCCAAAGAGAGGAAAGGCTCTCAGAAGAATTAATAAGAAGAAACATTGAGAAATAGTTAGAATACTTTGGAACGTGACCTCACTAGACATAAAAGACAGAATTGTTCCATCTGAGGAAGAGCTGAGATTTTAATACTTGGTCAGAAGGTGAAAGACAAAATAGCAAAAAATGACCTGCTTCAATAATAGAAATAATTTACCTTGATTTGTGCATACCTTCATTCATTCTGAAACACAATTGAATTCACATGCACTGAGAACAAGTGAAAAACAGCAACTGCAATAATAAATAGCAAAGCAAGATTGTACCTTCACTAAGTGAACCATAGCATCCTCAAAGAAAACCATGTCCATCCCAGTGCCACGGACATTCTCATTGTATGTTTGTAAAAACACATTTAAACGATTCCGTAGCTGATGAAAGCAGTAAACTGGCTCATAAATTTTGGGAATCCTTAAATCAACTTCTGATTTTTCTCCTAGAACAAAAAGCATGTAATGAAACCTCAGCAGTTCAAATGACTGAGGGAGTTACAATGTAGGTATAATGCGTAAGGGAAGTTAACTGAAAGACTCTGAGCATTCAAAACTAGTTTTATTATACATAATATTTCTTATTAGATATACATACGACAGTGCTGCCTATACTTTCCTATACAGATCAACAGTCCTTCTTTCTCTGCCTCCGAAACCTGAATAGTGAAAATCTGAAAATAACATGGATGCTAGAAGAAATAGTAGCATTGGAGAATAAAGGTAAATAAATATTGTAGCTAAAAATTGCAAATAATGTGGGTTTTTTTTGTAAAAGAAATATATTCTAAGCCGATAAAAACATTTAAGTGGTTAAAAAAAAATTTACTAGTAAAATGAATCATTTAAGCACGTAAAGAAATGTATATTCACTGTGAAAAGGCATATACTTGCTTCAGCAAGGGATCTAAAAAACCACATAGTGCTTTCGACACTTCCCAGTCCAAAGAAAAGGAAGAAATTGTGCTATCTCACATTTCCATTCATAGGCCTCAATTATGCCTATAGGAGACCTGCCTTTCACTAGTCAAAATTGTTACAGCAAATAGGATCACAGAATGGCTGAGGTTGGAAGTGACTCCTGGAGGCTATCTGGTCAAAAACGTACCACAGTTAGGGCCACTTCAAACCCAGGAGGATGTCTAGATAGCTTTTCAGCATCTGAATATTTGAATAATCCAGATGTAAATAAGTTTCTTAGAAGTTGAATGAGACATTTATACAACTTACTCGGCTATTGATAAGGAACTAATAGGGAATACAGCAAGGAGTTAAACAGTAATGATGTTTTTACATTTTTGAACCATTTAAGAGAATGATGCCAGTTTAATCCTGCTCCTGCAGTTTTATTATTAATGACAAAAGACAGCATGATCAAGTACCAGACCTAAGAAAGGGCAGACATTTAAATTATTTACAGAGGCAGCAACGGAAAGATATTGTTTTAAACTCTTCTCTAGCTCCAAGATTCAGAATTATAACTTCTAAATTGCAATATTAAAACTTACTGATAAAAAACACATTTGAACGGCTTGAGGGTTGATAGAACTCTAGCACTTCTAACGACTTTTGTGAAGCTAAGGTGTAAGGGTTGATATTTGGATTACTTCACCTCAGGTCTCTCAGGGATGAATATGTTGCAGTAGTACGAACCAAATAAATACAGGGCACGTATGTCAACTTATCGCCAGCCTGAGCACATTATTCAAAGTTGATGTTAGATGAACATTCTATTTAAGAGCTCAGAAACCCGGCTCTTGCTGTTATATTTCATAATAATGAGCAATACTAAATTCCATTACAGGGACAATTAAAACAAAATAACTGTTTTTATGCTTATCTTGTAGAGTCAAAACATGAAGACGTTCTCAAGAATGCCAAACATATTGAAGATAAAACACCCTTTCTAAACAGAGGCCTTCTACTTTGTATTTTCATGAAATTTCATTCCAGATGGAGTATTATTTGGGCATATATAGTTAAATAGTAAAAGCTAGTCTGAGGAATACATGCTTCTTTTCACATTCATTTTTCAGATTAATGTAATACTTTCTAGTTTAAATTTCCACATTAAAAGTCACTCTTCAGTCTCTCAGTACGTATTCTGACTTACATTTCAGTCTTCTCTGCATTCTCAGTTTCCACGTAATTTAAAGACGTATTTAGCTACCTTCTCACACCAGATTGATTTCTACTAGTTTTGGGCCCCTCATTTCAAGAAAGACATTGAGGCCCTGGAGCGTGTTCAAAGAAGGGCAACAAAGCTGGTGAGGGGTCTGGAGCACAGACCTTATGAGGAGCGGCTGAAGGAGCTGGGATTGTTCAGTCTGGAGAAGAGGAGGCTCAAAGGAGACCTTATTGCTCTCTGTAACTACCTGAAGGGACGTTGTAGCGAGCTGGGGGTCGGCCTCTTCTCTCGTGTAACTGGTGATAGAACTAGAGGGAATGGCTTCAAGCTGCGCCAGGGGAGATTCAGGCTGGACATTAGGAAATACTACTTTTCTGAAAGAGTGGTCAGGCACTGGAATGGACAGGGAGGTGGTGGAGTCACCGACCCTGGAGGTGTTCAAGAAATGTTCGGATTTTGTGCTGAAGGATACAATTTAGTGAGAACTATTGGTGATAGGTGGATGATTGGACTGGATGATCTTGTAGATCTTTTCCAACCTTGGTAATTCTGTGATACTTACATTTGTCTCCTTTTATTGAAGTATTTCCTATCCTTTACTCTCCTTTTGTCACTCCTTTCAACTTCAATTATCCAAGAAGAGATTTAAGCGTCATTTAACCAGTTATGCCAACCTTTTGCTGCTTCCACTACCCATCAGTACAATGACACAAACAGATAATTGAATCATATAACAGTTTAATAATGACTTTCACCAAATCCCCCCCCAAATCTGTTTTCTGTTCTTTTTTATCTACTGAGAAGTATTCCTGGGTTATTTAGCTAGCTGGATCTGCTGCAAAATTTTTATTTAAAATAAACAAGAACACTGTTATAAGCCAGACACATAATCCAAGAGCTTTTACTAGTATTACAGAGATTTTGAAATAATACTAATTCATTACAAAATAATATATTGTGTACCTTTTAAAAAGTACTGGGTAAGTTCAGAGCTACTATTCATACACCAGATCTCTGTGTTAGCTACAGTGCTATGTTTTATCTAGTACTGCAACACAACTCAAATCATGCAACACGTCTTTCACCATTTTAGAATAAACAATTCATATTTATTATTTGCCAGTTTTACTCACCTTGCGGAAATGGACACAAGGCCCTTCTATACAGATTATCTGGATATAAATATGGACTTAAAATCCCATAAGCATGTTCCAACAAACGGTAATATCCAGTAATAAATGTAATATCTATCTCCAAAGTCACTGACAAGACAGCCACACTCAAAGTATAACTTTACATTTTTAAACAACTTTTACAACTACCAGAGCCTGCCTTACCAGTTCTTTGAGGTACATCCCTTAGAAAGTCAACAAAGAACGCATCAATTTCAGGATTCAGCAAAGTTGTCTTTCCTTCAAATTCCTCCTCAATGAGTTTTGCCACAGCTGCGTCAAACCACTTCACATCTTCCAAGGTTGTGAAACGATCAGCAATAACACTCTTACATTCATGCTTCCACAATTTTATCAGTACCTTTTTCGAAAACAAACAAACAAACAAAAAAAATCTCCATGATTTCAATCAGGTGAGGCTTGCCAATAAAACTATGTCAATGAAAAAATGTGTTTTTTACATATTTTTAAATCATAATAAAATAGGAAAAAAAAACAGTGGAACGTTTGGTTTTAATCAGCAGAGAGATCTTAGTCATCTCATTCAACCCATTAACATTTTAATTTTATAGTCAGTTAACTGTACAAAAAGCCTTTATCTAGTATTCCAAACCAGAGCATATATAACTATTTAAGATTTTATTTCTGTAGCCCTAAGACATGTTCTATACAAAGGAACAAGGTTTTATACATCAATAAACCATTTCTGATTACTGTCTAAGTGGAAGTTGCGTGAAAATAATAGCATCATAGCATGAATAAGTTCACACCAAACTCAGAAACAGAGATGTCACTCCCAGTAACAAATCCAAACCAGAGAAAAGAAATAGTGTAGGTTATGTTATTATTTCACCAAATTCACTGTACTTTTCAAATCCTTCTATTTGGCCAGAGAATGGAGAAGAAAACTTAACAGGTTATTAATTCTAGAAGCACTGGTTTTAATCCTACACAACTACTACGCAGTAGTAGAAAAGACTCCAAGTACTTCTTGAAGAACTCATTTGAGCCGACAGTGCTTTGTATACCTGATGCATACTATGTCAAGTCACAGAAATGATACGTAAATTCATATAATCAGATTTTGAACAATACTTACATGTAAAATCACCTTAGGGCTATTTATTTTTGATTTTGGAAATTAAAATCAATTCTAACAATCAAATTGAAGATGTAGTAGGAAGCAGGAGCTTGCTTATTCAACAACTAGGAAATTGCACTAAATATTAAGTGCCTAAATAGCCCTGATATAAAACATTTTTTCTGTGATTACCATAACCATTGCTTTTCCAGAATTTCATGTTTCATTGCTCAAAAAACTAAATTACTTTTCCTAAAAATACTTGAAGGAGAAATGATGCATAAAGTATTTAATTTTTTCTAGAGGAAAGGTGAGTTATTAAAAAAAAAGAAAAAAAAGAATCATCATGATTTCTTATTTCCTCTTGTTTTTAAGTTGAAAGCCAGAAGTTAGTTGTTAGATAAGCTTTAGTCAGTGATTGCCAGCCTTAGGACACTAGTGGGGGAGAAGAGAAATAAATATGCATTTTTTTAATAAAGATATATGCCTTTTCAATGAATTAAAATAAAAGTGAGTTGTTTGTCATAATTTTCTTTGTTCCCTGATTTTAAATAAGCATTAGTCATTTTAAATAAGCATTAGTCAGCAACAATACAAGCAGACAGAAACTAACCCTCTTCTGTCAAAAAAGTGTAACTTATAGTCAGGAAATGAAGTTCTCATTTCAGGTGGCACTGTAAAAGCTGGACAAAAAATATTCCCTCCAAAAAGCTGAAAAAAGTTTTTCAATCAAAAATGATTTTTTCTAATGTAATTTTAATGCCATCTAATTATACACTACCTAATTATGCACTAACTATGACAAAACCACTGATGTGCTGCACTTACCTTTGGTTCATTGATCACTTCTGATGTAGTGTTCAGCATTCCCTGCCAAATTCTTGAGAGATCTCGAAGGTTGAAGACATAATGGAACTTGGCGGGTGTGGGCAGCATTTTCAGCTTGGTAACCTGCCACAGCCTGCGGGTCAGCGGCACTAGCTTTGATACTGTTTCTTTTACAACTTCTGAAAATCCTCGCTCACTACAATAGTGCCCTTCTCCAATTACACCTATGGAAAAGAAAATTGCCAAATGACAAGTTTTCCAAAATTTATTACCGCAAGGGCTGTGATCTTTTCAAGCGGATCTGTTCCTTTTTTCTTCCTTTTTTTCTTTTTCTTTCTTTCTTTTTTTTTTTTTTTTTTTTTTTTTAATCCCTCACATCTATTTTAACTTACTGAATAGGCTTCCAGACTTCCTTTCTCTAATCTTGATTCACTTGGTGTTACAGCATCTTGAGCCACAAACACACCAGATATTTAGCTCTTAAAAAGCGTTTGTATAGTGAATCACTTCACTGAGACCACTGTGATCCTGTCTTTTTGTGAAAGCCTGGTCATTAGCACCTTGTTCTTAGCACCAATAGCACCTTTGCAATTCTCCAGCATTGTCACCAAAACAAGGAGCAGCCTTCATGCCATTTCTTCTTAATTCTGGCGTACAGATAGATTCTGAGGTGTAACAATTTACAAATAATGAAGCTGCACGTGCAGAGAGATTACCGAAGGAAAAATGTGCTGGTAAGCAAATTAGAGAGGGATTAAGCTTTAGTGTTAATAATAATGTTTATACATAGAGGAGTAAAGAAAAAAACAACTAATATTTTCAGAAATCAGATGAATACAAAGCTAATTTTTCTTTACCAAAAATTTTGTCAATAGAAGAATTAGAAGGCAGAGTACAGTTGAACACAGAAAACTGTCTCTTGAGTCTCTGTGGAATATCATTGCGACCTCCCCCAGGATGGATCATGGCAGCCAAAAACTGAATGTCCACAATGTTGGTAAATTCTCCAGGCTTTTCCAGATTATACAGTCCATTCTGTTCCATGAGCTGCCTAACTATCTCATTAGTGACCTGTAAAATAAGCAGGTAGTATCTAACAGAACACAAGAAAATGGAATAGAAAACATACTTCTGTGCTTGAATGTCCCAATATAGAATATAAACATTATTTTCTCTCTAAAGCTCCAACTTTTGTATTTGTTTGTTTCTGTAGAAAAATGTACTGCTAGGAATAAGCATATTTAGACTGTACTTTTCACTAATAATATCTATGAAGAATAAGCCTGGTGAAAGAAAAGAATTCCTGACTTAAAATTAATCCCTCATATCTCAGTTCAGTCTCACTGGAATACTGCATGATTTCCAACACAACAGTATTGGAAACAGTTCCAATACTTCTCCCTTTTAACATAAAATTTCCAGTTTCCACAAGCTCAACCTCATGTATCTTTATATGTTGCATCTGATACCAAGTATTTTGACAAAACTTCCATGTGCAACAACAGCAAATATGGTTTTTCAAGCTGCAAATGTTGGATTACTTCCATAAAAAGCAATGCAAGATTCCTTTCTTCAGACACAGATGAAGCCCCCTGCTTCATCCTATAGAAAGTTTATTACAGGAGTGTATTTCTCTAGAAATTCTAACATTTAGTTTCCAATGCAGAATACTTCAGAAGTACTTTATCAATACAGATAATGATTACTTCAGTTTTTTTCAAAAGCAGACAGTTCTTATCTGTCACAATATTTTAATTATCACCTACACAGTCATGATTTGTATGCCAAGATGTTTTGTTTTGTTTTGTCTAACTGTACTGTAGGTTTTCAATTTTGTGAGCAATAAATGAGTATCATTAAAAAGTTTTAAAATTATACAGCCATGTTTCAAGAGGTACCCAACTGTCTAATTGAGCCTCCCCAGGGCTCAGTTCTAGGGCCAGTTTTTATCAGTGATCTGGATGCAGCATTAGAGTGCATCCTCAACAAATTTGCTGACAATATCAAACTGGGAGGTGCTATTAACTCTCCATAGTAAACAGAGGCCTTGCAGAGGGACCTAGACAGGTTGAAACACTGGGTGATTAGCAACAGCATGAGCTACAATAATGGAAAATGACAAGTTTTTCTGGGACAGAGTAATACCAGATTCATGCACAGATGGGAGATGAGTGGCTGGAAAGCAGCTCAGCAGGAAGAGATCAGAAGATCACTGCAGCTCAGCACGAGCCAGCAGTGTGCCCTGGCAGCCAAGAGGCAAGCTGCATTCCGGTGTGCATTAACCAGAGCAAAACCAGCCAGCCAGAAGAGATGATTCTCCCACTGTATTTACTGTTGGTGTGGCCTTGACAATGCTATTGAATATTGTGTGTAGTTGTGGCCACCACAATATAAAAAGGATGTTAAGATTCTTTCAAGTGCCCAGAGGAAGACACCAGAGCTGGTAATGAGGCTGAAGGCATCATCTATGAGGAGACGCTGAGGACATTACGCTGTCCAGTCTGGAGGAGAGGAGGCTCAGAGGTGACCTCACTGCTCCCTGCAGCTCCCTGAGGAGGGGAAGCAGAGGGAGGTACCAGGCTCTGCTCCTGGTCAATGATGGCAGAAAGGGAAGGGCACAAGGCTGCTAGAGAGGAGGTTCAGACTGTGCACCAGAAACAATTTTTTATCAAGGAGTGGTCAAATGCTGAAACAGGCTTCCTAGAGAGGTGTCTGTCAGTGCTCAAGAGGTATTTGGATAATGCTCTCAGTAATATGCTTTAACTTTCAGGGAGCCCTGATGATATCAAGTGATCTTTGAAGGCCCCTTTCAACTGAACTGTTCCATTCTATTTTAACTGCTTATTTATCAGTATATTTATTCTAACTTAGGTTATGAAAACATAGAGCTGCATGTGTTCTTTGAAAATACCCTTTAAAAATCAAGTGTACGTACCTAGTTTACTCCCTATTGGCTGATTAAAAAAGCATTTTACACTGAAACAAAGAAAGGAAGAAAATAGCCTTTCCCACCTTCTTTTCTCTTTTACAAAACTGACCTGATCTCCCCATTCATTTATTATGGGCATATTCACATCATCAATGAAGACTGTCATCTTTTTGCCTGCAGGTGGACCATATGTTGTGCCCATGCGCTTGTCCACATAACTTTCTATTGTGCGCTGTTAAAAAACAATTATCAGAAAAATTACAAAGCCACACTTTTTCATGAGTCACTCATTTAACCACATTACAGGTAATTATATAGTAAGTTTTTTGTTACAGAGTTTTACAAAGGAAAATTTAGACAACACTAAGTGCTATTGGTAATAGTAGTAATTCAACTGGAACATCTGAAATATCATGTTATCCCATTAGGTTGGTATAAAATATTCCAAATATTAAGTTTAGAAAACCATGCCACAGTTTCGTAATTTTGAAACCATCCCAAATTATTTTCCAGTTTCAAACTTGTCAGTTTGCTGAGCCTCTTGGTTTTAGAATGGTATTTTAACAGATAATTAACATGCATGCTTGAGACTAATGCAAAGAAATGAGAATTCATGAGGCTTACTTTTGTATATACAAACAGTGAAATGCACTGAGAGATATTTCCATTTCAGTGATGCTAATGAGAATCATAAAGTGTATGCAATATCTTCATCTACATTTGTATTCTACTGAACTATTTTATAGTCCATGCAGTTGAGGAGGACCTTAAATAATCATTGCATCCACACTTGAGGTTTAAGAGAGGAGTATTCATCTTGAGATGGAGGGGAAAGCAAAGGAGGAGAAGTGGAGAGGAAAAGCGTAGAAGATTGGCAGTCATGCTCATCTGTTTGAGATGTCATGCCAAAGCTTCCAATTCTGAAATTCTGTTTTGTTAATACAAGTTGGGCAGTATGAACTCCACTAAAGCTTTTAGCACTACTTTTTGACTTATTCAACTGAATAATGCTAAATATAAAACTTCTAATGAATTTTAAGAATCTTTTATTGTGATACATATTCATTTTATTTATCCTCTGTCAGTTCAACCACCTGCTAGCTAGCATCTGTAATACTGAGTATAACAAATTAAATCTGTTAATATTTCAAGATTAAACTAATAATCTGTCAGATCTGACAGAAGCAATTCTTGATGACTTTTCCAGTAGACATCAATATACTACATAAAATCATGAGGTGATAATTATACTCATACATGTAAACTGAATAGACTTAATAATTTTTTTTTTTTTTTAGAAGCATGCTTGCCACCGCTATTTCTTTCTGCTTCTCACCATGAAGCCAGTTTACAGATGACACCTCAGGCTCAGGGACAGCACTTCTGCTTACAGCACAGACAGTGCTTAGTCTAGGCAAACAGAACCATTTTATAAACATTCACTAGATATATGCGGATAGTAGGTTAAGGAATCTTGAAATAAATCTAAGTAGCTCAGCAGAAATTTGGACAGGCAGTACAATTCAGGATTTAAGTATTCAAGGTTCTGTTTAGAGCAGCTGTGCTGCATGTGTTACTTTTTAATGAGTAATGTAATTTACTTCAAATTGCAGACAGCACAGACTTTATGACAGATTGTTGCGGGTAGCACTTACTTTACACATGGATTTTAGTGAAATCTAAGGAAAGTCGCTGACAGCTCTCCCCAATTAGTGGGAACCAATACATCTGACATAAAATCATTAAGTACGGTGAAGCAAATAACATGTATGTAATAGTCTAAGAATAGCTCAATAACTAGTGAGACACGGTTTACAGAAGTCTTTCAAATCAAGTGCCTTGTCCATTCGAGTAGGTGATTTTTTGTTTCTGTGCTCATTTGCAGCTAAATAGACCACTTTCAGAAGTACCTTGCCAACAAATTCTCAATACATCCATTAATCTCTGAATCCAGTAACGTATTATTGGAAAGTGAATGACTACTATACCTGGAAAATTAATGGGGTAGTTGCAGAAGAAAAATTCAAACTCTTAGTCATGTGGCTTTCAGGGTTACATTTCGACATAAAACATTTGATGATAACAGTCTTTGCAGTTCCTTGCTCACCAATTAGTAGAACAGCCTAGACAAAGACACACGGAAGTAATATAACACACAAGAGTGGTTATTTTGGCAAAACCTCACTAATTCCACATATCTTCTCAACAAAGAGCATGTAGAAGCAAAATAGTTAACATTTCATAGGCCTTTACAGGCCTCACTTGTTAAACTTTTGCAGCAAATGGTCTTGTCACTCAGTACAATTTAAAGAACAAAGGAGGAGATTAAGAAAAAATGATGTACTGTCTAGAGCCTCATTATTTGAAACACTTCAATCACTGGTGTTATTTACCATATCTTCCTTATCTGACACCATATTAGTAATGAAGGAGTTTTATTCTTTAAAAAAATGTCTATGAATTCTGTCATTGACCCATCTGGACAGAGTTCCTACAATAGAGCTGGTGCTCTACTATTCTGTGTTCTCTCCTGAGAACACATGCTCCACCATGGCTACATTGCATTCCCATTATTTATGGAATAGAAGGGATGGGTGATGGGAGGGATGGGTAGTGGGACGCTACAAAAGTCTGTGAGCAGTGAGAATAATAGAATTCAAGTATATTCACATGAATACAGCTCCAGAATCACTATTATGGTTTTTTATCACAAAAATGATGTTCTTCCTTTTCAATAATTTCCTATTTCACTCCTGATTCAAAAACTCCATCATGTGCACTACTAGCAGTATTTAGATGTGAAACGCAGATGAAGTACCTTGCCCTGTTTAGCAATGGTTTCAATAAGGAAATCCATTCTCACATTGTCAACATTTGGCACAAGAATGGAGCTATACTCTGGCGTGCTGCTACTAGGATATACATACTCTTCAACACGTGTATTCCAGTGCATCCAATTACCTAATAGGAAAGAAATAAAGTTAATGTTTAAAAAAATTGACATTTTCACTTATTTTCTATCAATTTGACTTCTCTGTCAGTTCCTCTTAAGTAGAATATTCTCAATCCATAAATACAGACAAATTATGTCTTACTACTCTCAGACCCCTGAGAAAAGCAACAAGATCCACTGTTCCAGCTGTTTCCTAAAATTATGACAAGAACATGATTTTCCAGCTTGTCTATTTATTCACTTGATAATTCATTCACGCAGCCCATGTAGCTTTCTGTAGCAATGTTTCCACATTATGTTTTCTCAAAGGGAACAGAAAAAAAGCTTTACACAATATCACGAACATAAAGTGCAACTGTAAAACAAAAAAACAAGAGAAGGTAACCTACAAAAAATGTATCTAAATTAATAATTGAAAAGCAAAATTTAAAAAAGAAATTCTATGTTCTACCCCGAAGTACCCAAGTGGGTAACTAACCATCAGATGCCACATAATAATCAAACATGGTATCTTCACTGCCTTCTGGAATGCAGGGAAGATCAAGCTTTATTGTTGCACAGTTTCGAAGCCAGTGCTCCATTTTGCATCTGTCTTCCAGTTCTAGTAATGCTCCTATGCTCCACATAAGAGAGAAGATATACAGCCTTTCCAAGTATTTTGCAGTCAGTTCCGCACCTTGCTCCTGAAGGATTAAGTTAATTTTTTATTTTCAATAGCCTGAAAATTCTGCTTGATAATCACTAGAAACAGTAAGTTAGAAGCCTTCGGTCATGTTTAAATTTAATGATGTCTTCATCAAGAAATAGACTGAATAATTATCTAGTGGACTACAAAATAGAGAAAACGATCCAGCAAATATCTCTTTTAATGACCCATTACAGTGCTTGATCTGTTTAAATTCTAGTTTATAATCCGATAACATTTCTTTGAAAATAAAAAACACCCCAAAGGAAAGCTGCTGATGCACGCTTTGTGTGAAAACCAAATCCAAATGTGAAAAGTAGGCACAGCCTTACTATTGCTTTAAAAAGAAAGAGAAAATATTCCTAACAACCTGTATCTTCATTAATACTCCAAGATGCCAAAAAAATCTCCTTTCTACATAACTCCATGACATAAAATTTTCTCTATTAGATTAAGAAAATATAAAAAATCTGCACTACTTTACCTTAGCTGGGATAAGGCCCTGCATCATATTAATGCTCTGCATAATCACAAAGGCTTCCAGCATCTCAGTCTTGCTTTGCAGAGACTGAATGCTAAAGCGATATAAGTCTGGGAATGATGAAGAGTATAGCCCACGTAGAATTTCAGCTTCTTGGAAAGAACGCCTTTTCAAAAACCCCTGTGTGCACAGCGAGAAAATAAATTTTATTCCAAATGCAAGAGAATAAAGTCATCTCTAGTAATTCAAAAAAGTCCTACAAACATGGGAAATTGATACATTTTGGGGAAAGTTGATTTCTCTTGTTGGAGGGCTCAGATTCCCTGCCTTTTGGGCAGAATTTGGCAAGTAGAAAGTGGACGTGGAAATAAATAACTCCTACTGGATGTGGATACAGAAGCAAAAAAGGCATTGACTGTTTTTAGCAGCAAAAAAAAAAAAATTCTTTCAAATATATATATTTTAAAATCACAACTGCGCTGTGGTTAAACTCTGCAAGGAAAGAATACACATTTAACAGAAATTTCATTTTTTCTGCACAATGTTACTTTTAGCTGTGATAGAGAGTTCCTCAGAAATATCTAGAAGTTGCAGAGAAAAAGGTTGCATTTCAGGGAGGATGTCTGCTGAGTGTCAATAAACTTATGCTGTGTGCTTGACTGTTAATAGTATTTTTATTTTGCATCCTTATGTATGTTAAAGTGGATAAATAAAATATGATTAAAGCTGCTTTATAAGGTCACAGAATGGTATCTGTGCTTTAATGTCTTTAGCTTGAAGTCACAACCTGCTTCTTAGAGTTACTCTGAAGTCTTCTCTTCTCTCTGGGTTGTAGAATTCTTTTTTATTTCCCATGAGTTAATTTCCTATATAAAATATACTTATTTTTAAAAGCACTTTCAGGTGCTTCTCCAAAATTCATACTAAATTTTGGAACAAATTGAAATACAGTAAATACTATTTAAACACAGCTTTTTTTGGTGCACCTATGGTGTTACACTTGAACAGGCTTCTGAGGCACTGAGACTTCTGGATCTCAATGTATTGAGATTCTCAAAACCCGGCTGGATATCCTTTGCAACCACTTCAGCTGACCTTTTTTGAATTAGGCTCAACTACATGGTCTCCAGTGACCCTTTCCAACCTCAATTATTATGCACTTTTGTGATTCTCTTCCACATGTCTACTTCCATTATCTTCTGAAACTCAATTTTTCACTGCCCAAAGTAAATAACTTATTACAAATAGGTAGATGCATGAAAAAGCTTTCTGGAAACAGGTACATGGAAAATAAAGAGCTAAAGATTAAATGGCAGCACTTTTTAAAACAAGTAACTGGAACTTGACCAGTTGTTCAGAAGATATTAAGACACAAAAGCTGATAAAATATTGTTTTTTGAAGAGGTTGATGACTTTGATCAATTTGTAAAATCTGCTTTAAAGTATATTAGACAAGAGTACCAATGTAAAATGTTTTAGATCTCTTTCAGCAGTTGCTTATGTATTTATATTTAGGTTTTTATAAATTATGAAAGAAAATCTAAATATATACAATGTTTTTTGAGCTACCCATATTTTTTTAAATTAATTATCAAAGTTTTTCTGTTCTTCAACCAATACTGTGTTTCCTTCTGCATCTGAAAAATAGGAACTAAAGAAAGAAAATTCCACTTAATTCTGTTGGAAAAAATCAGTAAATCCTTTAGTAAAAAAAAAAAAAAAAGAAAGAAAGAAAGAAAGAAAAGAGCTTCATGTTTCCCTTTGTTCATTGCTGCCATTGAAATAAAAGATCGAATTAGCAAAACTTCCTTCGTTCAACACTTACTCCAACACAACTTCATTTAGTTTCTGTATCACTCTGAAATGATGAGGTAAACCAGGTCTGATAAAGCAGAATATAATGTCCATTTTCTTCATTTTTGCTGTATTTTCTGATGAATCTACAGCACAGTTTAAACTAAACGTTCCATGAATGTTGTATGCAAATAAACAGGGAGAGAATACCAGTGTAAGGAGGCAGAGCTGTGAAATCCTAACATAAATAGGCCTTAGGCAGTGTTGTAAGTACAGAAACTGGAATCTCATGAGAACCACTGTCCTAGATGCATAATTTTCACTTACACTTTTCCAAATTTCCATACTAATTTAAAAAAATAAAACAATTAAAAAGCACGGTGTTACAGTAATATACAGAAGGCATTTGTGTTCACTGCATTTGTTTGCCTTGGTAAAAATTCAGAAACAGTCAAATTATTAGAAAACTTACCAAAAACTATTTTTTTTTCCCAATAACAATGCAACTATTTTGGTCTTGGTAAAAAAAAAAAAAAATATATATATATATATATAAAATAAATTATCAATGATTCTCAAGTGTTGCAATAACTTAACAGCCAGATTCATATGACTTCATATGAAGAGAAAGGAGAACAGCTCCTAGACACTACCAGAGAGAATGGTGGAGATCATAAAAAGGCTGGAAAGCAGAAAAAAGAAATATTTCCTGTTGTTCCCAATCTTTGAGCAATGTAAAGCAAAAATATTTCTGAAATATGGAGAAAATTTTGTAGAAATCTGCTCTTGCCTTATTTTTACTAACAAAAGAACAGTTTCTTCTGTCTTTTTGTTGTTGTTGTTGTTGCAATAAAAAAAAAAATGAATACCCCAAAATTTCAGGTCAGAATGCTAGTGGTATTTTACTCAGGTAGAAAAAAATAAGGTATTAAAATAACTAGGAAAGAATATTTGATTGCATCACTAATCTGACAAGGGAAAACAAAAAATTAAGAAAAAGATCCAGAGATTCTTTCTTCTGCTTCTGGTTGAATTTCACTAGGTGGTGTGGACTGTAATTGTCTAGCTATAACATTCATTTGCAGTTTTTAGCTAGAGTTGGTATGGACCTTACTGAATCTTCAAGTCTTCTCAACTCTTCCCAAAACTTCTTCACCAGTCTCATGCTCAGGATACACCTTCCCCATGGGCTTCACTATCTCCTGCTCCCTGAAGAGCACCAGGCTCCGTCTACTGCTCAGGACCTGAACAGATACATACTCCCTATCTTGGTTTCTGCCTGCACTGAAACCTTCTATATGTTAAGAACAGCTGATCCAGGCAGTACCTGTGACACATCAACTTTTCCTTGTCTGCCAGACAAATCAGGAAGTTATAAGCAAGGTACCTGTTAAAGAAAGCTAGTAAGACTTCATGCATAAGAAGTTTTTTGGGTTTAAAAGACAAAAAATCTGAGAATGTAGAGTAGGACCTCTAAAATTTGAAATGTCTGAAAATTAATACAAAGCCAACTGTATTTGTTTCTGACTAGTTAAGTAACACTGCCTAGATGAGCCTTAGTTAAATTTTCCACAGGTATTCTCTACTTGAATTGGAAAATAAAAGAGTGAATGAGACTGTTAAACTCATTTGAAAAGTGATAAACAACTTCTTAAAAATAAGAACAGCAAAATTCAGTCCCTGAACTCACAGTAACCCATAAAGGTTTGTTGTTTTGAATCTGCAAACAGAGAATAAATTATGTTCTATTTTCTTAAACTGGAAGACTGCGTTATTTCTAGCTTAAAAATAAAGTTGAAAGTCCAGAATGAAGAAATGTTAATTTAGGATTACACAGAAGAGAAATACATTAACTTGGTTTTCAAAAGAAGCTAATTAAGTAGCTCTCTTTATGAGAACAGGAATTAGTCTTAGAAACAAGAAAGTTTCAATTTCTGATATTCATGAAACATTTCCTGTTTTATCAAAGCACAATAATGTCAACAAAATACCATCAATAAGACTGCCTAAACATGACAAAAAATAAAGATAAATCAATATTTATTTTAATTTAATTAAAGAAATAAAAAGGGTTAATCCTGAGAAGCCTAGTTTATGGGTAAGTTTCTAAGACAATAAATGGCTTTATAATAAAAATAAAAGTAACCTGAAAACTTTTTTTTTTCTTTACTGCCATTGTCTCCACCATTTCAGAAAATTGAAGTTTAATGTTGAAAGTTCTGTTGAGAGATATTACTGGGCAACATTAGGTTGATTCTTGTCAACCCTTGTATTTCATCTTAACCAAGACATTTATGCTCAAGTCTCTAAATGCGTCATTCACTATATCGATGTCATTACTAGTGGTCAGTCAAGATGAGGATTTTTTATGTGCTTGGGCATGTGGAAGACAACATCTATAAGAAAAAATCTTTATAAATCAGATTGAAATTTGAATATGTTATATACTGTTCTTCCCTCTAAAACACATCTATAACACGTTCTGTTTTCCTAACAGTACCATTGGACACAAAACTGCAGAAAGAAAGAACATAAACACTTTTTAAACATTTTGCTTCTAGGAATGTTAAATTGACCATTTATCAGGTAAGAATACACATATAAAAATCAAAATTTGTAAATCCTGCATTGATTTTTTTATGGTTTTAAATGCCAACTGCAGTCAAGTTCAATAAATATCAAGAGAACCTCTGTTTTCTTGAGGACTGCTAGATTCCTGAACTAGCCTGTTGGCTCTTTATTTTTCCTTGCTCTGAAATTATAGCAGGAGCTGCTACAAAGTTGGTATTTTGACACTGGAATTGTTCTTCAACTGCATAAAATACCTTGAATTACAAATTTGTTGAGATATGAAACATCCAAATTTTTAAAAGTGTAGTATGTTGACTATGTTCTGAAAAAAATACATCTTTTATACAAACTACCACAAACATTGTTATTTTAAATTCTCAGATATAAATTTATACAGGATAAAAGCTGTTTCATATCTAACCACAAAATTAAGTCCTAAAGTAACAACAGTGAACTGCTGAATGCTAGAAAGAAAACTTTCCATACATAAGCAAATACAATTATTTGCTACTGTACCTCAAGGATAGGGCTCCAGTTGAGAACTGATGAGCTCATGAATACCATCCCATTCCTCGAGACTGTTGCCGGAGAAGCATTATCAATATTGTGAGGTTCGAAGACTATTTTACAATTTGGTGCCATAGGTATACGATCTCCATTTGCAAGTGTTAGAGTCCTGTTGTCATCCAGGACAGAATTAAGGTTCTCAATCCAAATAGCATCAACTGGACCATCAAGAACTATCCAGATGTGGTCACCTGCAGTCCAAAATGATTGACAAAAATGCCTATGAAAAAAAGTTTCAGTTTCTTTCAAGGACCAGTTTCTTCTGTCTTTAAATATATTTTGCACTAATTCTGAATTCATGAACACAGCTACAATCTCATCTTTAAATACAATTTCCATTCCCATTACTCACTTTCAATTAAGTGCTACATTTTTGTCACCTTACCATAATAATTATCCTTTGCTCAGTATATAAAGTGTCATAAGCATAATTCATCAGTCTGTAACAGCCTGAAACAGAGTTTTACAGATTCATCCTTCAGTTTAATAATAAATTGGATTTATTTCAAGTTACAGAAAGCAACATAAAGATAGAAACAACAGACCTATTTTAAACCAACATTCATCTGTTTCCAACATGCTAGTGAGATTAAATGAAAGAAACACTTGAAAAGCCACTCTCTCAAGTAGCACGCTTACTTTCATATCTAACGGAGGTCAATCAAGATTCTTGTTTTTTATACCTATGCTTATAAACATGATCCTGATCCCTTTGAAGTTCCTCAAACTCTTTCAATTTAGTACTGGAAATGTATCTCAGCACCTGCATGTGTTTCCTAGGAAGGTTTAAGTCCTACTTGCATGACTTAAATAGTGGGAAACAGTTTTGCCCTGGCAGCTCCCTTGGCTTCCAGCTCCCCACTTCTCAGGTTTCCAACCCTGCTGGGCATTTCCAGATGGCTCTGTAGCCAGAGATCATCCCAATCTCATCTGCCTTCAGAGTCCTTACTTCCTATGCCTAGGTGCTGTTTTGCTAGGCACAAATCAAGATGGTTCAGGCTAAGTAACCTTCTCGCCTCTGACCCAAATACCTTTGCATTTTCATAACTACAAAGCAGGTTTCTCAGGCATGAGATGTTTTGGAGTTCACTTCATAAACATGCGTTACAAAAGTATTGCAAATAGTGAATCTTACTGAGAAAGTTACAAGAGTGTGCTAACTTAATATTTCATGCTGAGGGAAAAAATAGAATCAACAGTTAATGCCATGCTACATTCTCAAGGGTATTACATTTCCAAATTTGAAACAAAACTATTAAAATTAAATCCTTTTTTTTTTCTATTGCAAGGAATCTGTATACTTAAAGAGTATGAATTTTGTTGGAAAATTGAATAAACAATGTTCGATTTTCTTTATTCATTTCCAACTTTAGTCATATAGGCCTAATGATAACGTCACATACTAATATTCAGACACAAGAAAGAAGAATCTGTGCAGCACCAAGTTATCAAGGCCTTTTCTTTAACTAAAATATCAGGCTAAGAATATGACAAGATTATTTTTTATATGCCAGGCAGAAACTGATTACTTAAATGGAATTACCAGTGCCATTTGAGATGAACTATGATATGTGCAGGGCTACCAGATATGACACTCCCAAAGGAGATTCACACCCTTCTGTTATGGTAGTTTGAGACCAGGTGAAAATGCTGACAGCACCAAAATTTTGTCACATTTCATTGCTGGGGGAGAAGATTTTGATCTTTCACTTTTCTTTTGTGCAAGAGTCTATCATTTCAAAGAAAGAGATCAGCAAATTCTGCAAAACAGAATTTTTTTTCTCCACAGTTTGAACATAAATCATTTAGAATGGAGAATTTTTAAGTATTATTGCACTTTTTTGTCATACCTTTCTTGGCTCTTAATGTTTTCCTCCAGAGAGAAGAAAATATTCCATCTGTCCAATCATTTGTTGCTACATCAAGACGACCAAACATCTGTGGTGCCGTTATAGCTTTCGGATTCATTCTCATTTCACGATGTGGCTGTCCACAGTCTAGGCAAGCACATCCCTAGTTAGTTTTGGTATTTATATTCAGAAGGCAGAGAACTTTTAAAAATTCAAAAGCTTTACATGCAAATGGATAGTTTAATAAGTATTCAGCATTATAAGAAACCGTGTACTTATTTGGTAAAGTTTGTAGCTGGAAAAAATTGATAGAAGTAGCAGCTATTTTATACTGCAGATGAAGACACTGTCTTGTTAATTGAGTTCAAAAAGGAAAAGGGCTAAATACTTATGATGATGAGAAGCTTTCAGCATTACCTCAGCTGAATCTGAGACACTTCAACCACTTGCTCCAGCTGCCTACCCAGACAGTACTGATCTCAGTGTCACTAGAATAAAGACTTCTGATGTATGCAAAACTGGATCTGTATGCTATATGACTTTGAATATCAGTGAGGTATTTTTAAAAGATACCACCACAATATTATTTAGTATCACAATATACTGAAATTAATTTTTCCATTAATTTATCTTCACAATGATATAATTGAGGCTTTCTATAAAGAAACAAAGCAAAATGTTATAACATTTTACAGTAAAAATGGTCACATACCTGTCATGGCTTTCATTAAAGTGTGGATACAAGCAGTTTTTCCTGAACCACTAGGCCCTAATGTCATCAATCCATGTCTTACTCTCTGAGTTTCAAAAAGTTGGATAACTTTCAGTTTCCAAGGAGGATGACAAACAAGTCCAGCATCCTCCACCTATGGGTAGTGTCAGAAATACAAAACACCACTATTTCAGTCCACAGGACATCTTGATATTTTATAAATATTTCATCAAAGACGACTCTGTAAAGAGTTTGCATATATAACAGCTATTTGGAAAAAGAAGTTGTTTGGTGTTCAAATCTGTACTCAGTACAGTAAGCTCTGGTAAACTATTTTCCTTTTCTAGCTCTTTTAGAGTTACTCTGTCATTTTAAGAAAAGACAGGAACTTTAGAAACACTCTTGCTAGCAATGTCTTTCATAGCTACAAAGTGTCATTCACTTACCTCTCAGAAAGGCTTTTTTTATTATTGTTGACATTTCTAATTATGAAGTTCCTTAAGTGTCTACAATACCCAAAAGTTCTTCTACAAAAAATTTGTTAGATATTTATCAGTGTACAGAGAGACCTTTGAGAAACTTCTTCACATGATCCTTCTGAGAAAAGATGTGATGTTTTCCCACTTTTTACTAGTTACAAGCTTAAATAAGTTATCTCACTACAATGATATTACTATTACTTGTGAAAGTGACTTAGCTGGAAATGAGTAAGAGAAAAATTGGAACAACGTCTTAAGGATACAGACCACTGTCTATGTCATTGACCAAGTAAAAAAAATTCTTAAAACTCACGATCGTATTATACAATTGAAATTTCCAAAAAAAAAAAGCCAATTATAATTTATTTTTAAAATAATTTCTGTGTTTAAAATATGTTCAAATACATTCCAATTTCAGAAAATGTTATCAGTAAAAAAAAAAGCAGTAACCTTTTATTAAGAGTTGGTTGGGGTTTTTTCGAGTTTTTTATTTCTCTGCTTTACTGTAACATAATTATCTGAGGAATTTTTCAAATTCTGGAGGAATGTTTAATAAAGCTGACTGTGAAAGTGTTCATACTTCATTAACCTTCTCTATCCCACTGATGTTCTTACGCTAATCCTATTAGTGTTTCAAAAGATCTGATGAAAACCAAAATAGAAGAAATGCCGTTTTAGGAAAATCTTTCCTTAAGCTCACGTTCTATCTAATAGACTTCACATAACCATTAAATCTAGATTCACATAAGGCAAACGTACGCAGACATTTTCCAAACTGATCACCACAAATGATTCACACAGAAAACACAAGCTGTCACAATCACAGTTCAGTGACATCTGTTAGAATAAGACCAATAATTACATGCCAAGGAATATTTACTAGAGGTGACTTATTGAAATGTCCACCTCTTGAGTGAGAGAAGGCAAACTCCCCTGGTGGAACACACTGGGAAATCCATTCCATGATAGTCCTCTAAGCAGCGTGACCTGTGACCTTAGCTGTTAGCGAACATCAGGAGAGCCTGGTATGCCAACTCTAGGGAAAATATGACATAGAGTGTTCAGCAGGGTGGAGGTCCCATGGCCAAATATGATTATCCTGCAGGGATGGGGACTTGATGATACTGATGGGACTGATCAATTATCTTATTTCTCTCAGCCAGCCCCAAGCCAGCAGTTTTCCACTTTGGTCAAAAACAGGTTCTCTGAGTGAATTTTGCAAAACAAAGGTATGTTTGACTAGAGTCACTCAAGCTCCACCTCAAAGTAAGAAAACAGTATAAAAATGGCTTAAGAGAGAAGGATTTCAGGGGAAGATACCATCACTGATAAGTCAGCAGACTGCAGTTGATTTTTGGGACCAGCTGACGGGCTGGGTATATCTTCCCCGTCATAGGGATTTCTACTGGATGAGATCTGCACACTCAGCAGCATCAAGTGCTTCTGTGGAAACTTAGAGGTCTCTGTAGAGTTATTCAATAATTTAGCACAATTGCAGTCAGCTGTATTATTCATGATCTTGGTTAATCTCACATGTTTTGCAGGCAGTGTATTTGTCATTGCCAAACCAAATGAATCTATAATCTGGTGATTTAACAAACTGGACTAATCACTAGAGGAGAGTTCTCATTTAGTGTGGCTAAATGCCTTAAGAGTGGTTGTGAGAGCCCATTTAGAATAATTGGCTGTGCATTATTTGTGAATCCTTAACAGCAATAGCTCATATACTGAATGAGATCAGATTTATAGCACTGAATTGGACACTGCTCAGAATCTAAGCTAAGCTGCCCCTCCGATATCTGAGGATGAGCTGGAAAGCAAGGGGGTTTATTTTCTGCCAAACTTGTTTGCCTTTTCACACAACACATGCCAATACTGAAGATTTACAGAAAAGCTTACTATTACTAGCTGGATAGATTCAAAACCAGTAATGTTTTTAGACAAGTCATCATGCTAGTACCACCACAAAAGTACAAATCGACAGAAATATTACCTGTTTGTCAATGGCAGCTTCCAGTTCAGGATAGCTTTCTTTATCAAGATGGATATCTGGAAATAGATCCTCAATTAAACTCAGGAATAAGGGTTCATCTTCATCAATCTAGTGAAAGTCAAAAGAAAAAAAAAAAAATTAAAACCTATTTTACTTTTCCAAGCATCTTGAAAGACAACCCTTAACCCTTATGGGCTGAAGAAATATTTCAAAATCTAAGTAACCACCTATGGTAACCCTCCAAGTGGTAGACATACTAGCAGAACACAATAAAATGAGATCTTCCAATAATCAGAAGTTATTGAAAAGAGATTTCATTAACAATTTAAATCAGATGAAATGGTACTCATTAGTACAAATAACATTATTTTAAAAGAATGATTAAATACAAGAAGGAGAAAACATTAGGCCAAAACTTCCATAGATGCTCTTATATACTCCTATTTGGTAATTTATTTCTGTAAGTAGCAGTGGAAACATGTTTATTACAAAAAATCTGAACAGGCCAAATCATACAGGGAATGCAACATTTCCAAGACAACATCAGAGTAAAAGGCCATAGGCAATATTCCAGTGAACACCTGAACAGATTTAAACTGTGTTTCCCAAAAATAAATAGCTCTGAAGTACAAACTAGTTAATTTACTAGGTCCTCAGAGCTTACCAGTTTAGACAGGTTCATGTCTCTCAGCACACGCATAACTATGGTAGACTCAGTATCCGTAGGATTTGCTCTTTTTGTCGCTCCTAATGTGCGTAGCACTGACAATATATTTCGCAAGCCAAAATCATAATGCACCTAGAAGATACACAAAGTTTGGGAAACATTTTTCTTAGTTTATGGGGATGAAACAACTCTTTTTTTTTTTATCATTTATGGTATAAGAAGTGATACATGCAGCACAAATGTCTCCTAACATCTGCTGTGATTACAACAGATTCTGAGCACCACACAGTCAATCCTTTAGGGGGATGTCAAAAAGAACTGGAATGCTAAAAGTGAGCAAATTTTCAGGTTGAGATAAAGGCATATTAATAGGTAAATACACAAATTAATACCAATAATTTGTGTCACTATTTATAATTTTTCCTAAAGATAATTCTTTCCTCAAAAGAAAATCACCTGCTTTGATAGCTGTTCTTCGCAGAGCTTGTACAATGTAAAGAATTTCCTTGCCAATACAACATTAGCAATAAAACCACAACTAGCCAACTTGACACGAATTATAATTTGACGATCAGGAACCATCATGGCCACTGAACGGAAGTTGATCTTCAAGTTTTCAGGAAGTTCTTGTCGTCCAGCATATCCTGGATTCTGGAGAAAATAACAATTTTTGAAGTTAATTGCACCTTGCATAAATTGAAGAAACAACAAAGGAACGTATTATCTGATTAGACAACGGGTGTCTAAAATTTTGGCTTACCTAGGCCACATTGAGACAAGATAATTGTCCTGGTCCGCATATAAAATATATAAAAGTTAACATATATAAGTAATGAAACTTTTTTCATTTTTTATATTTTTTTCAAAAACATTTTATTTTAAAAGAAGGAAAAAAATAAATAAAACTAGTGGAATATTTGACCTTGTTTTTGCAAAACTAAAGCATCAGTGTCTGGTCTGATGGAAGTGGTTGCAATTATCAGTAAGTTCTCAAGGTGCTCATCAGTGATTTTTGATCTAATGTTTATCTTTGTTTCTCATCTTTGAAAACAGTTGTTCATAAATGGATGTGCTGCCAAAAAGTGATGATATGAATAAAGTATGATTGAAGTGAGGGGTATTTTCTCTGGTAAGAGAGGTCTTATAAAAGTCTGGTAAAGAGACATGTTCAAATTTTTCTTTGATTTGAACATCTGATTGCAACTTTATACATTTCATTTGAAAACTTGAAGGTAATGTATTTATGTTAACTGAAACTGGAGTTGCAAATATACCGAAAAATTGATGATTTTTTTTTTTCTTGCAGTCTTCAAACACACTCTCAGATTTGTTTACCAGAACAGAAAGCACAGCTGCATATCTTCTGCTGTACACAGGACAGTGTTTTATTTTCATATTCTGGAATAAATTTTCCTTTTAATTCCGTAAATGACCTGATTTCATTTTGCAAATCTCAAAATCTTTTCAGCATTTTACCTTTACTTAACCTCCTTACTTCAGAAAAGTAAAAGGATGTTCCTACAATGAGCTTCCAAACTTTTAAGGAACTCCTGAAATAGGCAGTGATTCAACCCGTTGGACTTCATGAAATTCACAGATTTGATGACAATTTGCAAAAACATTAATCCAATACACATTGCAAAAGTATTTAAAAACATATTGCAAATTATTTTATACTTCCTCTGAGCTTTTGAAGATGTAAGAGTACTCCGGATGTTTCTCCCACAGTGAATGTGTTAACTTATTAAATTATATTAAGAAATGACGGAAGCCCAAGTTTAAAAATTAAATAAGAAAACTTACATGTCTTCTTAACAACAAAAAACACATGACTTTACAGGTGTAGGTGTTACTAAAATATTATTATTGGTAACCAATGTGTTTTACTTGTCAAACGGCACAAGTACATTTAAGATACAGTACATGCGCATTTTAGTTAGACTGAGTTTGTGTGGCAGATGTGACAGGTGGATTCAGCACTGCACTGCAAACTCCCCTCCACAGCATTCTGTTCTTGCTTACAAAGCTCATACCTGAGCTATGTGCAATCAAGTCATGAAAAATATCACATAAGAATCACATAATTAAATCAAAAGTATACAATCTTGTGGGGTCACATTACTGGTTGTCCAGAGCCACATGCAGCCAGTGGGCTATGGGTTGGACACACTTGGATTAGACAAAAGTAACTTTTAAGCTTTAAATTACATGTAAAAAGTGAATTGTCAGGCAGATTGACCATCATATCCCTACTGCATTTTAATCAATTTACATCCACAAGGTACAAAAAATGTTATACCTGAACTCTCCAAATCTAGATTTCACATGTCTTGCAAGTCCTGTTTTGACTGGCTATTTCCAACTAAATCTCTATGGTCATTTTTCTGCACTTGTTGTAAAATACATATTTTGGAAACACAAATGTAGCATTCAGAAATTATGGGACACATAGGTGACTTGCCTTTATGGCTGCTGTAGCAAATCAGTTGATTTCTTAACTGCAGATGTTTGATGTCAATGCAAAAAGACAGAGTAAACCGTTTTTGTTGTAATACTTACTCCTCAAACTGTCACTGAGTACAAAGAGCTGACTGACAGAGTTAGCAAGTGCAGATAACATACCAGGTTAGAAACGATCATACAATTATCACTGGTATATTACAAACCTACTGAATACGTACCATAGTAAGAAAAATGCCAAATTCAGGATTCATTTCCACATTATCTCCATCGGTAAAAACAAAGCTTTTCTTATGTTCTTTCTTGCATGTCAGCACAATTGCAATTTGCTGTGCAGCTACTGATAGTACTGGTAAATCAATACGATTGAATTCATCAAAGCAACCCCAGGAGCCAGACTGAGCAAGACCTTCAAAGAAAGGCACAACTAAGTATTTGTCCACAATGTTGGTAATCTTTTTTTTTTTTTTTTTTTTTTTTTTTTTTTTTTTTTTGGTGCAATTTACCCACTAAAATTCACAGTCCTCTGCTCAGGAAAAAAAAAAAAAAAATCTGTTGAGTCATTGGGAAAAGGAAAAGCAAGAATGTACAAATTTTCAAAAATCTATAAGCCCTTCTAGGACACAACATGATTAGATCTCTAATTCTTCTATCAGTATCTTCAATGTTTTCCTGTTCCTCTCTACCCAAAGAAAATCCCTGTAACAAATCTTTGAAAATATGACAGGATATCAATAGCTTATTTTTCAGATTAAAATAAACAGCATGGTCAGTTTCATTCAGAAAAAAAATGGGGGTCATTCTGTGCCAATGTTCCATTCTTCCTCAGGTATTTTCAGGAGGGGGAAATCATCACCAAATTTACAACAAGAAAACAGTCAAGGACCTCCACATGACCTCTAATATGTCATCTGCAATCACTAATGGATATCAGCTTCTGGTGCCTTCTTGTTTCTATCTACCATCAGTAAGGTATGCCAAGACTTGTTTTATGTATATATATTGCTACTCATTCATTTCTTTCAACTGATAAGAACTTTGACATTTGTAAGGAGAAAAAAAAATTGAAATCAGAAACCAACACATTCTACTAGTACACAGCTTTTTCTTTTTGATCTGGCAGTCCTCCTTGATTATTTTAAAGATATTTATAAGATATCCTTTCACAAACTGTCTAATCTTTTCAGACTTTTCTATTTCTTGGAGTGTTGCAATGGTGTTTTACATTAACAAGGTATTCATTACTTGCAGTTATTAAAAGGCAGAGAATCAACTGCTTATTACATGTTGATCTTGATTTATAAAGCTATTCTCTGAGCATTTGTAACTCATATAGTCCACAACTTACCTTTGAAGATCCTCCCAAGTCCTCGGAAATCCATCTGATCTGAACAGTTGAAGACAACTACATATTTACCAAGGCACCGTCCCATATCTTTGATAGTTTCAGTTTTTCCAGTTCCCGCAGGCCCCACAGGTGCTCCACCCATATTCATGCCTAAAGCTTGAGCCAGAGTGATGTAACATCTAAAAGGCAACAAGAAATTATTACCTAAAGGACTGAAATATATGGTTTTCTGTGCAGTGCCAGAGGCTCTTACTCAAGCGTGTCATATGAGGAAGTCCTTGTTGACGGAGATGAGGAAGTGCCAAAATGCATGTGAACATGATTTAAATCAATCAGAAGAAAAACCATGATGTGAGCAATATTACGGTTAGTCTCCTCAAATGTAAAGTGGAATACGAAGAATGGAAGAAAAAATTACAGAGAATCTCTATAATCCATTTGGATAGCTTAGTTCCTAGGTTACTCAAGCTGAAGCAGCTCTTAACTATGTTATACTGTGGAGACAATAATGAAAGAGAGCTATTTTTGCTCTGCTATCCATCTTTAAAATTTGATTATACAATGCATCCCATTTTCACAAACAAAACATGTGATGTAATAAAACATGTTCTACCAATTATATATAAATAGAAGCTCTAGAATTTGCTATGTTGTTTAAAAAATATTTTCTTCAAATGTCTTATTTTGTTACTGTTTATTTATAAATCACTTTGTGTTATTAGTTAGATGAGTGGATCTTTCCTTTAATAGTCTTGCAATTACTGCCACATCATTCTAGATCAAAAACCTGCAACCTACTGCAGCTGAATAAAATTGATTTCCCTGTTTATTCTTCCTTAGCTATTACCATTAGCTTGCTTGTAAACACACATCTTTGTCCTCTATCTACATATTGTATCTGTCAGATGTACCTGACCCTCAGGTTTATTAATATTATACACAAGAGGATCATAGTCTCATGCATCGTATGCACGAGAAACATAAGCTTGTGGCAGAAATAAACCTGTTAGTTATTCCATACTATATGACATAGAACCAAAAATATTAATGTAAGTTTATTGGCTTCAGTAAGACTGTGATGGATAAACTCTGCAGAGATCTATTTTGTATCCAGAAAGTATGACTGAGTCACTTGTGTAAAAGCCCAGATTTAGGGTCAAAGAAAAAAGGAACAAAATCAGTCTTTGTCACCTGTCTGTAAGAGGTGTGATGACAAGCCTGTCAGTACAGCCCAAGAATTCATTCTGGTATGTGAAACCCACATCAGTGATGTTAATCATCATTTTATCATTGTCTTCATTAAAATAAAATCTACACTGTTTCAGCCACTCAAAGTCTGTAGGACTCTTAATATGCATGCAAACCTTAAAAAAGAAAAAGAGGAAAAATACAAGACTGGTGTAACATTTATTTTTGCATTTGTATTATCTAAGAAGTACTGTGAACGCAGCACTACAAGTACAATGAAAGATAAAGTATGTGCTAGTAACACAAGAATTGTGGAGATCTTATTTTGATTTTTACCACAAAAATTCTCAAAGTGTTACTGCTGTCTCTTAAACTACACTAAAGCAAAGGAAACACCAAGTACAAATGTACAGTTCATAGCCTCACACAAAAGCCATTAAGTTGAATTAACTTTAGCATTCCTATTTCTATCATTTAACTATTCAACTCTATCATTTTATTTTTACATATAATATGTACATACAATAAAAATAATATGACATGCTTCTTTATATAAAAACACAAAAGTCATAAGAATTTCTGTATGAAAAATGGAAGAAAATGGTATTTCAAGACAATGTGATGATGTGAAGATATTAGTCAAGAAATTCAACAGAGCTGGCAGGTGTTCAAAGTTGACAAACTGTAAAGTAACTAAAAATGATACTTTTCATAAGATTGCTGGTAAGATGATTTAAAGTCGAAACAACTGGTCCCATACTGGCACCTATCTATCAGCAGTGGGTTAAAAAATCAGTAATCCCTTCCTCAGACAACATAATTTCAGTCAAGTCCAGAGCTTCCTATAGAGAAAAGGCATGCCAGCCTAGATTTTGAATGTTTAAGGAGTAAATGCCTTATTTTCCTAATTTTAGTATCCTGTGGCAGCATGAGAAGGTGTAAAGTGAATAAATAAATCCCTAAGTAATTAGATATTCTATTAAAACAGTTCCAGACAGCAGCTTTAATTGACAGCAGCTTCAACCAACTACAAGCTTTCTTCTGTTATTATAACACTACTTACTCTATTTATTCCTTCAGAATCACAATGTAGCCCACATAAAGGATGATTACTTTCAACACAGTATATGAGAAAAAGAATTTTTTAAACTGACCACACAACAGCAGCATCTAACTTAGACTGGCCAACACAGAACATCATAAAATTCTTCTACTGCTGGGGTAGAACACAACACCGAATTTCCTAAAGAGAAGCTATGACACGGATTGAATAAACACCAACATTTCTGTAAGACTCCAAGTCACAACATCATTACAATCCTTACAGAAATTGTTTGGCTTAACAGGCAGGCATTCAGATGTCACAGCTATGTTGTCTACTTGACATTCCACACTGTTTTATAAGGCTACCACCTCATAACCCAGTACATTTTTCAGTACTTACCAGACCATCAAAGATGTCCCTCTGATGCACGTGAATAGTGATTAATGTTTCATATTTAATTCGTTCAACTGGGTTAAGGTCTTTTGTTGTCATATCTATCAGTGTGTTTAGAAGATCCAGGAAAAACTGGTTTGTCTTTCGCATAATTTTTTTATCATACCTGGCATTAGTCAAAGCTTCTTCTGAGTCTCTTGTCCAAATCATTTGGATCCCCAACAACCCAACCTTAGGAAATATGAAATGGTATGCTTCATCTTTTCACCTTCCTCTTAAATGTACATTCACAGACACAGATAGTCTAAATAAATAGTTCTATTTGTATAAAATTATTTTTCTATGCTTCCTTATAGAAGTGACAGAATCCACGCATTTAAGTGTCCCAACTCCATGTATAAACATCTATAAAAGAACGCAGTTCAGTTTCAGAGACACAGCCTACCAAGCAACAGTAATACAACTGTTTAATATAATTTACATCATAATATATAATAACCAATAGGCTATCAAAATAATTAATGTTTCAATTTAAAATATTTCTTTAGTAATTCATTAACTTTTAGTTCCTTCTCCAATCACATTCCTGATCACAAGTGAAGAAGCTCTTCCTGAATATATAAACAAACACACAACCTTACCACTTTTCCCTTAGTAGTCAGGTATTAAGTGTGAAAAGAAGTAGCATTAGCTCTATTGCAGTAATTTACTGTACTCAGCTTTTTTTTTTTTTTCCAAGAGCTTCAGAGTAAGTTTTAATCTTTTGTTTTCAGATATCTAAATTGGAATTCAAAAGATTGCACTGATTAAGATTAATATAAATACCAGTTTTGCATCCAGCTGCAATCTTAATTTCAAAGAGAAGAAAATCCCACCAATGTACAAATCTATATATGAGCAATTTTTCATTGATTTAACAATGATTTTACCTGGGCTGGGTAGGTAGAAAGAAATTCAATCAGTTGGAAACTAGTTTCCTGAATATGGATAGCTGCCTGGCGAATAACATGGTGCAGTGACAGCTGGGACTCCTTCAACAGAGAATTGAGCCAAATTTCCACATTACCTTCAGCCATTACAGGTCTTCTCAGCTCAATAGTCTCACCCTCTCGTGAACTAATTGACAATATATGATCATATATCTAATAAAAGCAAGAAAAGAACAATTTGTGATTTATAGATTGATTATTACTTCTATTACAACTGTTTTCATGCTAGCATTTCATTAAATTTATTTAGATACGTACAAATCATACCAATCTATTAAGCAAAATGTGAACATAATAAAATCATTGCTTTAAGTATGAATAAAGGCTTTAAACAAAATATTGCCATCTGAAGGAGACAAACCTCAGTACACTACTAACACTCAAATTTCATTTCAATTTCAATGAAGGTACTCATTTTCCAGTAACAAGAGAAGGAAACCTTTCCCCATTTGTAGTGCATATCCTAACAAAAGTTGCAGACTTAAAATAAAAAATAATGGAAACATGGAAGTTAAGGAACATGGACAACCAAAAGAATTTCACGCATGGGAAGGTAGCAAATGTCTAAGGAAATACATACACACACAGCTAAAAGAAAACCTGTGTTGCAATTTATTCTTTTCATAAACAGTGTAAGAAAACTTTTCTTCAAACAACATTTTTCCAGGCAATCTAAGCATACAAACACGCTCATAAAACATCCTCTCTGGTGAGCTTCTGATTCTAGCCTACATATAGCCACAGAAGACAATTCAGCTTGCTATTTAACTGATATCATGCATTGTTTAACAATCTGAAAGAATGCAACTTCAAGGTTTGGGGAGTACATACCCTTTCATGGAACTTGACAGTTTTAATGTTGTCAAAGACACTCAGCAGATGTGCTTGTATAGTGTGAGAATCTGATGCTTGGCCAAGAATTTCTAATAGGGCAGGATCTGATACAAAGAAGAATCGTGGAAATAGGAGGCGCTTCTTCTCCAGGTACCTGCATTTAAGAATATTTGTTAGGAGGAGATGGAGTAGACAGAAAATGAATTAGGTTACTTTATACATCCTTTCCTTTTTAAATGTGGCATTTCTTACTATGCATTATTGCTTTTTTTATTATTATTCATGGTAGCAATAACAATTCTTATCAATCATACCTTCATTTTTAGCACCTGCTTTAAGACTACCAGAAATAATTTCATTGAAACCTTTGTTGTTTTCTATGTAATGTAATCACTACTAATATGAAAAGAGATTATTTTGAAGCTAGTGTTTTTAACCTAGGTCAGCTACTTGCTGCCTAGTTGTCTTATTCTGAATTTCTCCCACACCTGTGAAGGATCTGGAAGAATATACAAACCTAGCCTGCCTGCTGAATTGAAACCAGACACAAACAGTTTTGATGTCATCAGAGAAAGACAGTGACAGCTTAGTCACTAATCAAATACTTAGCAGTAAGGTACTAACAGTATTTTTGGAAGATTTGCATCAACCTGCTACCTTGTTTACTCGGTTCAACTGAATTCATAGTGAAATAAAAACAGGATCTTTATGAAGTCCATGCGACAGTACTTGCTCTTTAGCTAGTTACATAATTTACAACCATTTCCTTCAGATTGGTATTGTATTAATCTTACCCCGTGAGTGATTTCTGACAGATTTCAAGCTGTTCTAGTAAATGTGGTAGTAACTGTCCCATGATTTCATCTCCAATGCAGCACTGAACAACATTAGGTGTTTCATGAGCTCGAGTCATGATCCTTACCCAGGATTTATCAATGTTAGAGAAACACTTTGCTTCCTGTTTAAATATAGAGAGGTGAAGCAATGGAGAAAGGAAAAAAAAACAAGAAAAGGAAAAATGAACCTTCTGGAAAAATCGGCACCAGTAATCCTCTCACAAGTAATCACCAGAGTCCAGTCCCAAAGACTTTTCAGCTTAGAAAATCAAATCTGCTTGCATAATAGAACTTATTTTATACTTCACTGACAAACCTGCTATCCGCTTTCAAACATTCTTAGAGAAAAACACAGAAAATGTCTTATTCTTGAGAATGCATGCTCCAAATTTGAAGACTTTTTCTAAAAACTACATTAATTTTAATTCAAAAAGCAATGTAGAAAAGTTTAAGATTCCTAGCAAAAGTGCAAGTAGTACTGAGCTACTGACAAATATTAATAGATTAACCTAAGAATACTGATACTAAGCACAGTACTTACACAAGTACTGGTTTACACTTAATAATTTAACAGTCTAGAAATAAAGAGATCAACCTGAGGACTTTTTTATTATTCTTTCTAATACAATATTGTGGTAGGAATTGGTAAGCTAATGTCTTACTAAGTCTAATTTTTCTAACCATTAAGACAATGAAGCATAAATTACTGCATCCATTATGACATCACAGTTACGGCTTATTCTTAAGATATAGAAGCTCAAACTGAAAAAAAAGGCAGATCTGAAAACCTTTGGAAGTTGCTTTGCTATGTCACCGCCGACAAAAACAGCTTCTAAATAAATCCACAAGTTCTGCACAGTTATCCAGTTCTCAATGATATCTGTCGTGTTGGAAAGATAGTGCACCCATTTTTGAATCTGTGTCTTGAAGGGCGTGTTGTATCTAAAAATAAATAAAACCAACTTTTTTTTAATTTAAGGAGGAAACAAGTCTCTTGAAAGCCAACACAGTCCTCAAACATGAGAAGGAGGAATATTCTTGCCTTTTTTTTTTTTTTGTCAGGATCTGTGTTCCTTGTTTTATCAAGGGGCTTTGACATTCTGCACGAGATAATTTGTAGCTCGTTTTAATAGGGATTTTCAGTACCTTCAGAAAAAATCTTTGTAAAAGAGGTGGTGACCTACCAGTGGGGCAAAATAGCAGTGCCTGTAATTCCAGCAGGACCCTTGCCACAACAGGGCAGTGCTCCCTTTTATGTTTGTCACCACTCTTGCATCCATGGAAACTGTTCAACTAATTAGTCAGGAAATCTGAACACATCATTTCAAATTATATTTAAATAGAGGAATATCGACAATGAGAAGTGGCCCATGAACAGCTCAAGGACAAGAAAGCTTTTAGTTTTTATCTAGATGTTTACTTTCCTTCCCCTTTGTGAAATAAAGCCTCTTGCTTGTATTTATAACTCACATACACATAGACTCTGCTTTTCTTGTTACCTGTTACTCATGAGAGAGCCAAGAATCATCAAGCTGTCCTCCATGGTAGCAATTGTTTCTGATATGCTGTCTCCTCTTAAAAGAAGTTCCCCACGGGTTTTAAAGTTTGCAAAGATAAATGTTTTGTTGTCCCATTCAGCTATCACTTGTTTTAACTTCTGTTCAATGTCTCTTTCCTTCACAGCACTTATGCAGATATCCTTTTAAATAAACAGAATGTCAAAACAAGTTATAAACTATTCAGGTCTTTGGTATCCAAATCTAACTGTTATTTCCTTTAACCCTAGTTAGGCTGAAGAGCAACTATTTATTAAGCGGAGGTCCCTTCCAACCAAGCCATTCTATGATTCTAAGAGGAAAGATCTAAAGACATGAGAACACCATACCTAATAATCCATGTATCAATTCACAATATGGTAAAGTTAGTGTGGCTACTAGAACGATACAATGATTATTTATCATACCTTAAATATTGTAAAACATCCTCATAAATGATTTAATTGTGAGCCACATTACATGTTTTATACAGGGTTTACACTAAAATACGTGTCATTATTTTACACAGAAAACTTTACTGATAGCCTATTTCTATGCTCTTAATACTGCTACTCAGATATCTATTTAAGCACATTGTTTAGTTTCATGCATCCATTTATCTTCCTTCTAAATACCTCTATTTCCTCTTTATATCTGAGTAGAGGAGCCTCCATAATATTCTTCAGTCTCAGTGTTTCACCTTCTACAACAAAGTTGTGTTCAGTGAGTTCTGTTATTTGCTTCCAGTGCCGAGGCATCATTGCCTTACTTGACATACTTTCCAGCAATGGGCAACATTCACAGAAGTCTTCAATAGTCTTCTTCAGGTCAAAAAAGGCTGGCCACTCCTTTACACCTCGAGGAAGCTTATGGCATCTACATAAAAATAATCCAAGCTTTTTCACATATATGCGGATATCCCACTTCCCACTTAACCATCATATATGGTTTTAACAGTAGATGACATATCCTCCAAATTCAGGTTCCCTGTATTTTGAGGATTTTGTATGTAACTGTTACCAAACTATTTCACTGAGCAATAACTGGATACTTACAGGCTCGATCTAAGGAGTGTATCTGCATAATTCTATTCCAAATGACCATCAATTACAATTGAATCACTTTACATCTACAAAAGATTTCATCTTTTGGTGAGGTTCATGATAAGGACTGCTCTATTCTCTTGCAAAAACTCTGTTCTTCTAGTTTTGTAGCAAAAATATTCTATTTTAGATATCTCAGGTAAATCTCTATCTCTCATGATTAATAATGTTCAAAAAAAAAGGTACATTTCCTTTATGAACAAAATAAACTGCACAAACTTTAATGTATGCTCAAAGGAAGAGAAGAAAAATTTATATCCAAAGCTCTCTAAGGAGCAATAATCAAATAATCCTCAATATTTAGAGCAAAATCTGGCTTCCTTAACTTAGGAAATTATTAAAGAATACATTTTTTCAATTAAAATTAATAGTGCTAAGTATTATATTTAAGAAGTAAAAAAAAAAAATTAGCTATCCTTTCACAGAACCAGTTTCTTACCTGTTCTGAAATTCCACAAGTTCACTGCTAATTTTTCCAACATCCAATTCTGACCAAAGAATATCATAGTACCCACTGACTGTGTCAAGGACACTGTTATATAGATTATAGAGTTTCTGTAAAAGATTCAGTTGCTTCTTTATTTCAAGTAGCTGAGGATATTGTGTAACGGGCAAGCCAAAAAGTTCTTCTCCATCAGTGTAAGTAATGTATTTCCGAAAGAGATTATCAAATCGATTCTAAAGAGAGAGAGATCAATGAAATGTATTTAAGTAACTAAATTATGCTTAGAGGTGCACTGTGGAAAAAAGAGAACAACTAGAAGTCATCATTACAGGAACATAAATTAGCCACAGTAAAAATAAATATTTGAACAGGAGAACCAGACAGTATTTTTTTTTAAAGGGACAAACAGAAGAACAAACAGAAATGGGCAAAAATGCAGATATGAAAAAGACACAATAATAAACACAAGAACAGCTTATAGCCAAATACACTAAATTTGAGAATAGGCTCAGTTCCAGACATCTATACCTAGTTACTATTACTCAGATCCTAAAAACACAGTTTTAATCAGCATTCCTTGAAAATGTATGGAAAAAATGTCACCTTAGCTTTCATTACATTAAAACAGTTTTGACTGATCAGTAACCCTATGTACCAGTGAAAATTAGTCCAACTATCCCGATTCATTCTCAGAGCCTTCAGTTGTTAGTTGTTAACTAAACTAGTCCTAGTTGTTAACATTAAGCAATAAGAAAAATCTTAGAATTAATAGTACCTGAAACATGGTAAGCCTGTCACTGGCTTCCTGAGGTTCTAAACCAACCACCAGTGGCCCACTCTGAAAAAAAAAATGGATATATATGAAATTAGAGTGATTTTAGAGGGTGGGGAGGAAGGACATCAAATTAAACAACAATGCTGGTTTGAAATACAAACATTTTTGGTATTGCAAGACTTCATGCTTACATCAGGTAACAACTGATCTGACAGATTACAAAATTAATAAAAAACCATCTTATTTTCAATAAAAAAAAGCAATTTGCTTTCTTTTAATATAGAAGTTTTGTTAATACTGGAAAAGGTAGGCAGTACTAGAAAAGGTAGGCAGTAGTAGCTTTTTTTTCCAAGAATAAATAAGTATTAGTTAAAAGACTGGTTTGGCTTGACATGTACTCTGCTGAGAAGGAGCATAAGAGTTGAAGTCATTTGTATTAACATTCAGTGCCAGAAATTTCTACTTACATTCTAATTTAATTTCTCTTAAATCCCAATCATTATATTTGCACATGGTAACAAGCTATGTATTAGGAACTCCATGCGTCTCCAACCTTTTAGAGCTGATTACCAGCATAAATTTCAGCCACACACAAAAAATAATGTAATCTTGTCCTGCATTGAAACTCAGCTACCACGTTAACAAGAATAAGCATAGTTTTCAGGTAGTAGAGGAATCATCATGCTATTTAGTCAACTCCACAATCTTTCCATGCTTCCACTGCTCTTTAAAAGCTCCTCTAACCCAATATCGCAAACTCTTACTTGTTCATAATCTGAATAGAACTGTGCACAGTCTTCAGTAAAAGTCTTCAGAGAGCTAATAAGCTCTCCTCTGAACTTCGGCTGCAAAGCAAAGAGCTCATTCTGCACTTCATTTGCTCGGAGCAGCAGCTTTTCCCAAGTGTAGTGCAAAGTATCCACCTTCTCTGACTCTTCCTTGGTCACAAGTAGATCATACTTGCTTAATATAGCATAGGATTCCTGTCAGAAGGTTGGATCAAAATAAACAAAACAGTTGCAGATGCTAATTTTACACGTATAAGTACTAACATTTTAAATACTTAAGTACAGAAAAATATTTGCTAGAAAGAAAATTTGTTCTTTTTGTTATAGCAATCTGGCAAGCCAATACCCAACTTGAAGAAATACAAAAAGGAAATATAAAAATGGAGGTTCAGGATGGATATTAGGAAAAATTTCTTCTCCAAAAGAGTGGTCAGGCATAGGAACAGGCCACCCAGAGTGGTGGTGGAGTCGCTGTGCCTGGAGGTATTCAGGAAATGTGTGGGTGTGGTACTAAGGAACACAGTTTAGAGGGTAATTAATATTGGTGGTAGGTGGACAGTTGACGAGACTATCTTAGAGTTCTTTTCCAACCTTAACGATTTTGTGATTCTATGATTTTGCTTTTTTTTTTTTTTGCGCTCCAGCGTCATACATCTCCCCCAAAACAATTTCCAGTTAAAGTACTTCCCAAGTTTACAGGTTTTAGTTTTACTTTAATAAGAATATTATTCAGATCCACGTCTTCCATTGTTCAGCATGACCCAATCTGGATACTTATTACAGGAGGTAGGCCATGAGAAAGCAACTCATGGCCTGCAAATTAGCAAAGAAAACAAATACCTGTTCCATATGGATACCGAAGCCTCACTTTTTGTTTTCAACAACAAAACATCAATAAATCATTTCAGAAGTTACAAAAACTAGTATGTAGCAACAGCTTCAAATATTAAAACTGTTCTTCATTCATAGAAACATAGAATCACAGAATGGTTTAGGTTGGATTGTTTCATTAAAAATCATCTAGTTCCAACCCCCTGCCATAGGCACAGACATTTTTCTCTAGGTCAGGTTGGTCAAAGCCCTGTCCAAACCACTTCAAATGATGGAGCATCCAGAAATTCTGCAGGCAACCTGTTCCAGTGTTTCACCACTGTCATCACTGAAGATTTCTTCCTTATACACAATCCAAATGTCTCTTTCAGTTCAAAACCATTGCCCCTTGTACTGGCACTACAAGACCTGGTAGAAGTAATTCTCATTACTGTAAATTTATTTAATGTTCCCTTCACTTGTTATGAATTAGTACAGCAATTGAATTTTCTGGCCTAGCAGTTTCATTTGATTTTTTTTCTGTAAAGAATTATTTCTGTTTACATTTTTTGGTTTGATCAACTTGCAAACAAATTATTAACATGAAAACAGAACTATCTGCCTGTGACTCTATGTGGAAAATAGGTTAGCCTGTTCTAAAAATCTGACCCATGATTTCTTGTGCCTACAGAATCCAGGAAGCTGTCTGCAAAATTGGAAATTTAGGAATCTTTAACTACCAAACCTCATGCCTAGGCTTGTGGCAAGAACAAACCATGACAGTTCTTAGAATTTCTAAAATGTCAGCTCCCAAGAGATTCCATTAACAACTCCACTGATAGTTCTAGCTGTGGATGTGCTTCACTTTTTACCTACTAGTCCTACTTTGCTCCTTCATGGAACTAGGGAGACCTTCACAAGGCTGAGTGATTCACTACTTCTTTGTAGTGAAACACAGAAGGGCTCTATGCTGGTTTCCAACTATTTGCACATGGAACATTTCATAAATTTCTTCAGGTCAGAGAAAACCAGGTGAAGAAACACAGCTGTGAGAAACTTGTCTGACAGCAAGCTGTCAGTTTTGCATTTCCAAAACAGAATTTTGTGTTAAGCTACTTTAATTTAAAAAAAAATAAAATAAAAAATTACAAAAAAGCAACACAAACAATATAAATATGAGTAACCAGGAATCATCATGTGTCTTGGCAAAAAAAGTTCCTCTGAATATCTAGTCAATCCTGCATTTTGCCAAGCTACAGTATTCTTCAGAACACAGCAAGTCTGCAACCCAGCACGTAAACCAAAATCATATGTTTTCAATGTGTGCTGCTAAGTACAAATGCAGAAAATAAATGCTGTGCAGAAACATTACTCATATACGTAACATTCTTTTTAACTACCTCAATGGGCCCAATTTGAGAGTCAATGGAAATCTGTAGTTCTCTGATGTCTTTTAGTGCAGACATGGCTGTTCTTATGTCATCCAGATCCTCAATGCGACGATTTAACTTTCTGTCAGTTTCCTCTATAAAAGTGAAAATTGTTTCCATCTCTGTTCTATACTTCTTATTCCAATGATAACCCAAAACACTCATCCAGTCTTTGATTTCTGCTCTCAGTGCTAGCTTCAGATCAGCTGAAAACAGTGAACATTTATAGTTATTTCAATGTTTTAGATATTTTTAAGATGTACTTTTAATCTTATTTCAACATGTATTCTTTTCACTCCTTGTTCTGTTTTTGTTTTTTTTTTCAGTCTAATTTTCCATGCAAACAGAAGATGAAATTATTTTGACACCTTTGAGTAATTTATAGGATTACCTGCAGTATTTTCCTCATAACCTTCTCAAAATACATAATCTTTCCAGTACTGGACTCCACATGTCTCTCATTTTGTTTATATACCATTATACACATTTTTGTCCTAAAAATACTAGTAAATTCATTAATAGTCTTACCTATGTCTAAAACCTTTCAAAAATAAACTTTAAAAAAAATCAGGGGCGAATGCAGGGTAGAATCAAAAAGTCTGACTATCAAAGCTGAAACTGATATTTAATGAAACCGTTATATCCACCAAATGGATACTTTTTTAAAGATTCTTATCTATTGCATCAGTGGAACCAAGGGCCAGAATGTAGAGAAACTTGAAATCTTGCTGAGTTCCTACCCAATTTTGCAGCAATCCAGTCCATTCCCTAAAGCTCTGCCATTCAGTTCAGATTTCTTCCTCATTATTCTCAAAAGAGAAGTCAAAAATCCACACCAGTACCAGCACTACATAACAATTTAGCTGGATATAAATTCAACTCTGTTACAGCTAGATGTTCATTCACTATGCATATTTCACTAGTGCTTCCTCCTTTTTACACAGTATCTCTTTCCATGCTTATCTCTTATACCTGATGGTATTTTCAATCTATAAATCAGATCCACCCTATTCCATTGATTTTTAATAGCCAAGCTTTACTATGTAACAAAACACATTTGGTTGATACTTCCTCCAAATGAAGAAGCCATTTTGCTGTCTCAGATTTGTCCTTCACTGTAAATCAGCTGCATGTATTTCTTACAGTCCATCATAGTTCCTGTTATACCTGTTATAGCAATATAAAATGCTTATGTAATATGGAAACTGAGCTAGAGAAAAGCTCTAAGATTCCACAGCAAAAAGGGAATCAGCTACAACATGTATGCTTTGCTTAATTAACTGTGTTAAATAGACAACTTTTCATTTGAAATCAGTATTTGAAATCTTTTCTCATGACGTGCAGCCAGGCAAGGAGAAAAGCAACATAAGCATAGTATACTCCTATCAAAATATATATACTTACTGAAGCCAATGACATAAGAATGAATAAACTCTACTATCCACCCCATTACTGAGTAGAAATGTCCAGGCAGGGGAAGAAACATCAGATGATCCTCGCAATACTCTGGTTAGTGTATTTTTGCACGCCACTCCACATTTCTGCTTTATATCTTTAACCTAGCTCACTCATCCACAGCTAAACATCATTTCTCCTCCCTATCAGAAATAGGAATCAGAAAGTATAATTCTCTTGAAAGAAGTGGAAAGTTAAACTTTACCAGTGTACAGTGCAATAGCTCCCACACAGATGTATTCAGGCTCAGAACTGACTTTCATCTCCAAGTCTTTGACAAGTAGAATTTGAGATTCCAATTCAGAGAGTAATGGGTTTCCCATCATGAATCTTTCAATGGTTTTCTCCTTGTCCCTCTGCCATATATGGTGGTAACAACTAAAACTCTCCAGAGCTGTAAGAACCTCCTGAAACACATAACAAGTTCACAAAAACATTAGCAAACCACACATCACACAATTTCCTAGTGTATTAAGCGTTCATTCATAAGTGGAGCAGGTTTGTCTCATCCTAGTAAAACAGAAGGCTGCTGGTAAACTTATGCTAAAATAGGCTCATTAGCAATCATAATCCTTAGCACTGTATGCTAGTCACATTCAATTTGTCTAATCAGTTGAAGTATTTTACAATAAAGTGATTCTTCAGTCACTAACAACTTCTATATGAATAAAATTGTATTTAAAAGATTTGTGCAATTACTACCATTTCTATATTAAATATGCACACCCAACTACAGTTAAGATATATTTTATGGAGTTTTACTAATTGTAGATGTGTTTTTAATCATACTTCAACTTTACACAATATGCAAAATCTCATGCATCTTTGAACACTGAGAACATGTTACCCAACGTTACTTTCAAAGCAGAACTGTAAATTTGCAGCAACACATCTGCCATCCACCATCCTACTCTTTCTCATTCATATGCTTAACCAGGGCTTTCAGTGCCTATCCTTTTTCCCCCAAAGATATTAAAATCAGTACATTTATATGCTTTAGGCAGTAACTTAAATTAACATCCCTATTGTCTTACCTTTTTTGTAGAATTAATAGCAGTGGCAAGTAAAGATACCAATTTAATAATTTCTTTGTTATTTGAAACATTCTTGAAGTAGTTCTTGCTCTGCGCTGATTCAGACAAACTGAGAGATGCTGTATCTGATGCCCTATCTCCAAAGGCAGAATCAAACACAAAAGCAGGTTTAGTACCAACAAAAATAGGCATACACTTTAAAATTATTTGTGCTTACTAATCAAAAAGACAACTAGAAATCTAGGAGGCCAATGTAGTTACCGCACATTCACAAACTTCTCCACTGTTGGTAAATCTGCTTCATCCAGGTTCTCTGTGAAATTTGGAACAAGTTCCTCACTAATTTTTCAAGTGTAATCTTCCTCTTTCCCACCCAAAATCCTCATTTTTCTCTAAATACTCTGGTTAATTGATAATTTTAAATAGAAATTAACATTAAATCCTAGCAGATTTTGTTGAAACAGTTAGGACTGAAAATAAAAGAATAACAGATATAATAAAAGATAAACAGAATGTCTTTAGCTAGGGAATACACACAGGATTGAAGTTTTCAGAAATTCATATTGCATCTCAAGCAAGAGAAAATCTTGGTTTTGAAAAACTAATTTAATTCTTCATGCAGTTCAAAGATTACTTACCTACTTCTTAGATATACAAGAGGATGTTACCCTAAAAACATTCTATATACTTTTGAATTACCTGAAGTACGAAGTAGAAAAATTAATTTGGTTTGATTCTAAAAAAAAAAAAATCAGGAAAAAAAAAATAGAAACCTAAGACAAAAGTATCTTAAATTTGCTTAAATGAATGTCTTTGATAATTTAATTTCAAGTCTGATCCCAAAACATATTAATTAATTTTAGCAATTTTAGTCTATTAAGTCCTTCACACAAACCTCTCCACCAATACTGAGATTTACATAGACATCTCTACTCAATAACAGTTTTTAAGACTAACTTATCCTTCTTAAAAGAATGTTAACACAATTTTAAAAATCATTTAAGTCACAAATCACACTGGCAAATCACAAAAGATTATGTGCAATGGTAGTACTATAATTGTTTTCCAAATTCAAAATTTCTGCTATGCTGTCAAAGATGGCAAACTAACAGCTTCCCACACACTCCAAGTAGAACCCAAAGCAGAACAGCTCTCAATTTTACAACAAAATCTCCTTACTCAAATTCCCAAAAGGAAGCATCTTCATGCAACCTTGATTGCTATACATAGGAAAAGCTCTGACATTGTTGCATCCTAATTCTTCTCCAAGGTGGATTAAAATCTGTGAAGTCTTTATTCCCTTGCTTTTGATGTATTCTCTGTCCAAAATCCTTTTACACGTACTGTATAAATCACATTTACCTAAAACTCAAATTGAGCGATATCAGAGTTTATCATTACCATGCATGTTTTTCATTCCAATCTCTTTCATTCCATCTTCAGAATCACTATCTCCACTCTCACACTGCAACATAGCTAATTTTCTCTCTAATAGTTCTTTCTGTGGAAGAAATAACAGTTCGTTTTCTATTTGCAGTACTTTTTAAACTTTAATTTTGTATTAAGCACAGTTATAAAGACAAACCTTGGATATTCTCTCCTGACTCCACTGCCCAACTCCTTTCATTACTTTCACAATACTGTCTACAGTTTTGTTAAGCGTTTGCTGTACCTCATCCAAAGAAGGTTTCATGACAATATTAGGGATAGACAGGTTAATGCTAGTCTTAATGATAGGACGAGCACTTGTTTTCTTCTTAGAGGCATTGTGATTTTCTAAATGAAAGAAAATAACAGCAACAAAAAAAGTTGTTCACATTTATTTCAAGACCTCCATCTAGGGTTTGTAATTATATAAACCATTTCCAACAACACAATACTGAGTAATGAGTGTAATTTCTTAAAGAAAAAAGATTCCTGAGTAGTTTACAAGATGTATTGGTTAAGTCCATAGTAGCACAAGCAAAAACTAAGTGCCATCTTATTTTTGTTCATGAAACCCCTTGTCAACTTGTTCTCTGCAGCTAAGCTCAGTTAACAGAAAACCCTGTTACCTGGCTTGTACTCACAGACAGCATATTAAATTGGGCAAGAAAACTCCACTCTTCATATTGTTTGGTTTATATTCCATATAGACCAAAACCAAAAGCCTTTATTTTTGTTTCTTATAAGTAACAATAAATACTTAAAAAAAAATACTTCATAATCTATAGAAAGATCTGAAGGCAATTAGTAAGAGAAAGACAAAACACTCTCTTGTCTTTTTTTCATAGTTTTATGTAAAAGTCAAGGTCAAACAGGTAAACTTCAATGTCAAGTCCAGCTCCAAATATACTAAGCAGTTCCAGAACAGTAGGGTCTGTCCTAAAAGAAACTTTATCAAAACGATACTTTTCTGTGTTTACAGGGGAAAAAAAATATCCTCTGGAGAAATACTGTGTTATCAACTGTGGTTTAACAAGACAGCTCACTCAGACTCCTGTGTCCTCCCTTCTCTTACTTATCTGGCTCTACGATATAGTTCTGCGATATTACATCTACATATTTCTTTCCATAGACTAAATAAGCAGGCAAAGTACTGCAATATGGCTACCTGGGAGGCTGATCATGGAAGATGCATGGATACGCTTCCGTATGTTCTCCAGAGTATTTCGAGTGAGTTTCAGAAGGGCATCAATATTACAACCATTGAAGTAAGAAAGTAGTTCATTGGCTTCTTCCTCTAATACTTCTATATCTTTTCTTTTCTTTTTTGCTGAAGGAGGGAGTACAGCCCACATCTCAATGGAATTGTTGGAGGAAGTCAGGCTTTTTGATCTTCTTTCCTCCTCTGTTGCTAAAACATCATAAATCTAGTAAGTCAAATCTATGTAGGAGAATTGAAGACACAATAAAGTAACACTTCCATAGGTGCGTGAAACATAGGTAAGTCTTACAGAAGTGCAAATAATACTCATTTGTCATCTGTACCTATATGTGCTGGTCCTTTTATTTCTAACTACCTTCTCTACTCAGTTCAAACTGGAGTAACAATCTTTCTTGTTTTCTCTAGGAAGTCCAGCACTTAATCAAGGCCTGTAAGTAGCTGTTTCCAATTTATCAATATATGAACATGCAAGTTAGACTGACAACAATGACCTATTTTGCAGATGACAGATGACTGTTAGATGATCCATCGTTAGATGATCCATCAAGCAGAAGTCTTTAGACATCAGATATTGATGGATACTTCAGCCAGCTGAGCTACAGCATCCTCTTCCCCACCCCCTACCCCCTCCCCCCCCCCCCCCCCACACACACATTCCCAACAATATTGATCACACAGAAGAATAAGCACAGAGGAACAGTACAATCTTACCTGCATTTTTTCCCCTTATTTCACCAGTGGGAACAACTGACTTCTCATCTTTTTTGACCTGTACCTCTGTGTCTAGTAACATGTTAATCAGCTCATTAGCCGCTTCCTCCACCAGTGAGCTTTTAAAATGTAAAGTCTGGGAACCTTTCATACAGAGCTCCTATTTATCAAATCAAAACAAACATATACTCTTATGGTTCCTGGTTTTTATTTCTACTTCACGATCATAGCACCCTTTATTAGCACAAATTTGAAGGCTTCACATTTGTGAAAAAACACAATCAATGTAAAACGTTATTTTAAAATCTGTTTGTTCTAACTTTTATTTCCTATTTCTACTTAGTTTTTGATTCTTTGTTGTCCCAAATAAGACATCATAAATGTATTTCAAAATTGCTGTGACTTGTTTCCTAAATCACACAACTAATCCAGAGTTATATTATGAATTAATGTTTACAATACATAACTGTGTTAAAGGGCTCTCAAAAGCAAGTACTACTTAATTTTCTTATTTTTCAAGGTAGACATGGAAGACATTAGCCTTTCATATGATCATTTCTATTATACAATACTTGGCTGTGCCATAGGGAGTATTAGCCAACTGTATTTTCCTTTTACACTCAGATAGGAGATAAAATCCATCCAAAGTTGAATTTATGATTGGAATAAGCACAAAAATTATTAACTGTATGAAGAAAAAAAGTGAGATTTAACAAAATTCATAAATATTTTTTTTGATGGTGTAAATGAAGTGGCGTTTCCCAGAATACTTTCACCCTGGTACTTCTGAGCATATTTTGCATATACAAATTCAAGCAGCTTGAGATTTTGAAAGATGTTCAGTACACAATCATTTCCATAGTATTTACTCTCCCAGGAAACCAAGTGCACTTATTATGGAGCTATTCTCAAGCATCAGACTGGCAATTCTGTTATGTAAAGGCACTAACAAGCAAAAATGACCAAAAAAATACATTGCAGAGGAAAAGAGCTTGAGTGGTATCAAAGCATAAAAGAAATATCATGCAGAAGTTGGCTTGACATTTAATAAAGTGAGGAAAGAATGCTTCAGCTCAGAATTCATAGCATTTTGTATTTTTGTTCCTATTTAATGTTCCAGTGAAGAAAAACAAATGGAGATGCCCTTTCTCCATTTTCCCACCAATGCTGCAATTATTATATCTCATTTAAAAAAGGAAAATATGTTAGTTTGAAATATTAAATACTTCTTTATAAAAATCTTATCTAATAACCTTAGTCTTCTGGAGAAATTCCTCACAGCTCAATGGTTCATCTTCTGGCAATTTACAGAGCGGCACGCTACTCATTTCTTGAAGGACAGCATCAATACGAAATTCAATCAAGTCATTCACTCTATCAAGCAATAACTCCAGTTCAGCTTTTGAGGCAAAGAGAAGGTTCAAAACAAGCTTAAAAGTTTGAAATAACAGTTTTGTAGAGCCCTGATTAAATTCATACTCAAACAAGATAACATATTCAATTTTACATCTTATCCAGTTTATTTCAAACACCTAAACTTATATGGCAAGGTTCACCAGTGGACTCATTACTAGTGTTCTGCACAATATATGCTCATCTAATATATTCTGTACATATCCTAAAAGACAGTAGGCAAAATAGCATACAAATACATAAGATTAACTTGAAATATATGCATTTCAAACACAAATGGAAAAAATAAAGATATCAAAACTCAACTGAGGCGTTCCAGGAATACTACTCCTATAGCGTGAATTAGTTACCACTCAGAGAACCCAATAGCAACAGAAATTTTTGATAAATAAAATGGCTATCCTTCAAAAAATGTTAGAAACCAAATAATAGCTAAAGGACACCAATAACTAGAATTTTCAGTTTTATAGCAATTCACTTTCAATGCTGAAATTGAAATAGCAGCAAGGTGCCTCTTCCAGACTCAAACGACTTGTGTTATTCAAAATTAAATTGAGTATAATGTCAGGCTAGCATCTGAAATGCATTTTAATTTGCCATTTCAACTAAAGAAAACTTCCACTATGACTTACATCATTTTAAAAAACAGAATCTATGTTGATATAATAATAGAGATTAAGCAAAAGGAATTTAGCAGCTTCAGAAACAATACATATAAGTGCAATCTTACTAACAGAATAAAAGCTCATCTGTTTTCTAAAGCATGCACATCTTTTGGGGCAACAGCATCAGTGTTAAAGAGACTGACTTAAAAAAAAATAGAAAAAGAAAATGTAATAGGAAAAGCTATTGAGCAGTAACAGTGCCAACTCAGTGAAGATATTATTTCTTGAGAATTTTTATTGTAGAAATACAAGGATAGACTACGAAAAGTCTGAAACCTTGATACTGTTAAAAGAAGAGGTATCTTTCTTTGATGTAAGAATACACGGGAATTTCTGCATACTACTTTATGCTTGGTTAAACCCTACTGTCATCTCATTCACATTAGTAAAAAATTTCAAAAAGATGTCAGAAAACAAAATAAAAAAATAAAGATTTTTTTTAGAAGCAGAGGTTACATGAAGTAAAGGGGACAGGTGAATATTCTAATTTCAGTTAAGCAAAAATCATATAAATGGCAGTAGGCTTAAAAATGAAATTTTATTTGTACAGAAACAAGCAGAAATTGCTGAAAGAGGCAAGTGACTTACCTAGCTTGCTAAAAATTGTATCAATATATTTCTCAATATTCAATGATGTCCAGGTCAGTAACGTCAGACCTGGCTGGATAGCATCATCTATATTTGCTAACCAAGGGATCATCAATCGTTCAACAGGGTGTTGTATTTTTAGTTTAATTCTTTTATACTCTGCTAGCATCATCTGAAACAAACAGAGGTTTAAAGCATTTTAATACACACTGTTCTAAACCTCTTCAAATACATATGTTCATCATGACTTAAGACATAAAATTATTCCACAGCACTGAAATTAGTGAGAAATAATAAAATTGTTCGGATTTTTTCCATTATTTTTGGCAAAAGTTCAAGGTTTGCTGCTTTTTACAATAGTGGAATTACTAATTCACAGGGAAATTCACCTTTTCTGATATAAAAAAAAGGATTTTTTTGTAAAAAAAACTTAGTCCCTAAATGGACGTTCTCAGAGAAAAAAAATCCCAAGAAAAAAATGATCCAAGTTAACTTTTCAGTAGTTTTATTAGAGCCGTCTTAAAAGAGCTTCAATATGGTGTTTAGTTTTAAATGCCTCTTTAGCCCACTGATCTATTTTCACATTTTGGAAGAAAATACCCTTCTAATAGCTGTATGATGTAACATGACACTTTTATCTCACTTCAGAATCAAGTAGCCCTTTGAAACTGTATTTTTCCAGACATGCTTTATCTTTGAATCTTTGTCTTCACTCATCTAGAACTTTGTTCACAGGGAGACAAAATGACGCAAAAGAATTACAAAATGAGAGAAGAAGCAGCTTTAGCTGCTCTATTTTAATCTCCTCTACAGACATCTATGTCTAACACTGATGGAGGAACTATGTTGTTACATGATGTCTGCCAGATCTTTTGAACTTTTTAAAAGCTTTTTAAAAAGCTTTTTAAAAATACCATCTGCTAACTATCCTCTTAAAACAAAGTGTATTGTTTGAGTTGGAGTCAACAATAGTTGACTCCGTTGTTGGATGAGAGATAAACTGATTACCACTTAGAAAGCTAGCAATGGAGTGAGGCATATTGCAAGTTCCTTTCCCTCCCCATCTTCACCTCTTTCCCAAATTCTGCAGTACTTTCCTAAACCTGTGCAATTTTGAAGCAACTTCACAAAGCCTGGCAATTCATTTTAAAGTGTCTTAAGAAAGAAAAGAAAAAAAAACCAATTTGTCAATATTGTCTTAATATTGATCTTCATTTTTAACTCCCTCATGTGTGTAGAGCCAAGTCATTTCAACATATGCTATACATATATAAAACAACAAAAATGAACACACCTGCAAATTGTGGACAATATTCTTATACCAGTCTCTCTTCTGTTGAATAGCACTTGCAAATGGTGGGATATCAAGGCACATGTGAGCCATGCAATCTGTTTCTCTAATTAAAGTTAATATTTGAGGGTCAAAATTCACAAATAATTCTCCTGTTTCTGGAGATTTTACCAAGAGAGATGCCTGAAGTCTTGTTCTAGTTAATTCAATCTGCAGGAAACAAAGTCATCACTCCTGATAAGACAAGCCAGTACAACAAAACACTTTGATTTGGAGGTAAATATCAATTTGGTACAAAGAGATAATAAAATCAGGTATTACTGAAAATCAAGATTGATATGGTGAATCAAAAATAAAACTTTGTTGATGCAACCTGTATGCACTCAAAAACCTAACAATAAAATGAACTGTTCATCATCAGACATTTTTTCTGTTGGGTTCCTGGATATCCTAAGTCCCATTCCACACGCAAACATTAGATTCAAAACCATAGAGATTTGGACTTCAATTCTCCAAAGTCTCACTTTCATAAAACTTAATGCAATTTTGAAAGCTGCGTACCTCCTTGATGAATTGAACTTAGACTTGGATAATTTCTTTCGACTTCTTTTATAACTGATTCCTGGTTTCTCCTTTAGCTTCTTTTCCATTATTTAATAGTTACATCACACTGCAACCTTAACAGCTCTATAATCCCTAATTATATCAAACTTTCTGGGCAATTTGTGACAAAAAAAAAAAAGATTAAAATTCACATTTGTCATAATTCTCTTATTCTTAAAAGGGAAACCTGGTCACACTATAGATTTAGCTGTTTCATTTGAATACAATATCATTTGTTCTCCAGGTAACTAGAGGGGAGAAAATTCTTATGATCACTCATGGAAAATTCGGCTGACGTCAGTCATGTCTTCCTGCTATTCCTGTTTTCAAGTTGTCCTTTTGCTGACATAACTTCATCATTCACTTCTCAAACGTCATGCATCACTTCACTTTTAGTTGGAGATTGTTTTTAAGTAACAGTTTCAGAACCCATTGTTTTTTTCCATGCACTTCATCCTTCTCTAAGTAATTCCCTGAAACTTTGCATTCTCTTTTCATGTCTAAAATACAGTTGATAATACTGCTTGCTTCAACAGTTTCATGTGTTACAATGAAATTTTACACAACAATTTTTAAGTTAACATCAAATGCTGTAAACAAAATTGTCACGTTCTACCCACTGACAGCCAGTTACTCTGTACAACTGCCTTAAACAGCAACTGACTTTTTTCTCAAAATGTTCGCCACCAGATCTTACTCAATTCTTCTCTGGGCTTTGGAAACTCATTAATCTTACTTTCACTTTCTTCCTCTCCCATTTACGTTTATGTGGGGTTTTTTTAGGCAGTTCTCATTACTAAGATGTTACACACTGTTAACAAAAAATCAGGGGTATGTTAAATGCAAGAATCTTACACTGTCATAGTGCTGTAGTAAATTTCACACCTTCTATTAGTTTAATATGTCCAAGTAGAATTATGTATAGTATGAAAATGAGTCTTTAAAACTTACGCAGTTAAAAGAAGAGGATAAACAAAGTAGTTGGTATTTAGGCACATACAGACAAAAGGTTAAAAATTAAAAAAAGAAAAAGAAAAAGCCACCAAACCTAACTATTTCCACTGAATAGAAGGATAAAAATTAGTATGCCACAGCCCTATTTCGGTTGCATTTGTATTCTACATATGACACTTGCCCATCTCCCATTTTACTTTTGTTCAGGAGCGGAGCATGAGCTCCACCTTGTGCTCTCTGATATTTATGTCTACAGCAGTCTGCGCTTTGATGCCTCAAGAAGAGACTACTGAGTAGGCAGGCACTATTTCATGAGAAAGCCCCATGCATTGGTGTTAGATTGGACAAGGGACAGCAGAAGCTTCTGATCTCGTCTAAGACTAGTTTTGAGAAAACTGATATTTATCAGCCTCAGAGTTCTTCATATTTTACAAAAGATGGAGTTGAGCTCCAAGAACAAGAAGTAGCTGCATTGATAACTGAGCCAAAAACTTTAAGAGAGTTTTTGGGAGATTTTGACTCCTTTCTTTTGAGATTTAAGAGTCTGAGGCCAATTCTTCTACAATGTGATCTTTGCCAAGGCAACAGAGAAACTGCAGGAGGAAAACATGCATATAGGACTTGCCGAAATTTCAAAGCTAGAAAATAGTGTCTGAAGAAGCCACCTGCTAATACAAAGGCAGTCAGAGGTTCTTCATACAAAAACCAAGAAATCAAATTGGTCAAATGAGATTTAGAAGTTAAGGTAAACCATGTTTTCTGAAGACTATTATACCACAGTGTTCTACTTTAACAGATGTTTGATAGGAAGCAAATTGGTACAAAACACATTTACATACTTAATATCTTATTAATTCTATGAGATGCTCTATTAGTTGAGACTGGATGCTTTTTATACACATGCCCACACTGAGGGCACATGTGGATTACCACTTTAAAACGTAAGAATTATATTTTTCAGGCCAGCTCAGCATATTTGATTATTAACCAGAGATTTCTTCGAACTGCTGCTACCCAGTGTTTCAGTGATGCCTAGCACAATTAGAATCCAGTCTGGTCTGCAAATCTAGATTGTACTGATCTACCATCAACAAAAACCTTGCATATTTTTAAAAAGAAATATTCTAATCAAGATCAACTATTTTACCTGCTGAAGCCATCCCCTGTGATAGATCACCTCAAACTCCATAAGAACTCTTGCTACTTTGTTGTAGTTGTGGATTATGCGCTTGCCATCCGGCGTTTGCAGAACAGCTGGCTGCTGCTGGAAAGAATCCATGGGCTGTTGGATCCTATGGAATAGGTGGCGTGCCCACAAGATCTTACCAGCTATTGGAGGCAGATTACGAGCCAGTGGAGGATCCTGCTTCTGCTTAGTGTAGAGTTTGCAGACTGCTTCTATGTCATCTCCATAGTTTTGAAGGATTTTCTGATACATTTCATTAATGCCAAGATTAGGGATTTGTAATCTGATTAGAAAATTAATAATTAGAAAAATCATTGAAAAATTCAGAAATTCTTCTAATGTGTTGTTGGAACTTTTTCCCAGACACCTTTGCATTCATTTGAAAATAACTACTTTAGTAGCAGATTTTCCACTAAAGCTTGAACAAATACTGTCACAACCTGATTCCAAGCAACCAAGATTTAGGCCAGATGATAGAAGTTCCCAAGTAAGCCTACACATTTTCCATTTTGTCACTGTTTTCAAACACTGAACTAAAATTATGTGCAAACTGTAACCAATCTGCCACTAGCTGTCTATTCTACTAAGCAGAATATTGTAAAAAAAAAAAAAAAAAAAAAAAATTGGTGCAAGAAAAATTGAGGCTGCTTTGAAATAATCTGAATTTATCAAGACAACTTTTAACATTTCCTAATATAAGCATGCTAACAGATTAGTTTTCTTTTTGAACAATGAAACTAAAGTAAATATGCTAACATAACAAAGTTTTCCCATACATATGATAGTTTTGAAATATGAAGTCCATTCATATTTTACATTTCCTGATACATAAAAATATGTATTTTTTAAATTAATCTACATAACTGTGCAGACATCCCTTACCAGAGCTGAGCAGTTGATGGAGTGGAGATAGAATTGATTTTGCTTTGTATTTAAGGAGATACCTGTTCTATTTCCTGCTTTCTCATAATTTTCAAAGCATCATTTCCATTTTCTGGCAGAATTCCAACAAACTAAATAGGACATAGTACCTTTCAAATTTCTTCAACATACACAGTGCTCTTTCAGTGTTCAGAATATTTTCAAAGGTGTTGTCCATAAAAGTCTTTAACTGATCCTGAAGGAGAGCAAACAATTCTATTGTAGACATAAGGTATGTACCTCAAATATGCAGGGTGTTATTTTACATGATTTATAATGTATTATAATAGAACAAAGTTTATGTAAAAGTTACTCAGTGATTATCAATTTTCACTCTTTCCCATCCATTTCAAACAAAATACAGTCAACTTTCAAGGCATTTCCTTCTGCTGTTCCCTCCGTAGCTATGCAACCAGAAAAGGCTTTTGAACCATCAAAGGTTTCACCATACTGGGACCCTAAAAGAATGCTGGCTTAACTCTTTGGCAGACAAAGCCAGTATAGTGTTTAATTTAAATTTGCACTTAAACCCCTACACATTCCTTCACACTTTGCAATATCAGAACAAAGGGAAAGTTAATCGTCTAAGCCATTTGTACTGTATGTTTCCATTCAACCAACTAAATAAAGCATTTTTATGTCAGTCTTCCCACTATTATATTCAAATAGAATAACAAGAAATCCTTGCCTATTCCATGGTTTAAATGCTAGAAAATAGATGGCATTCAAGTTATTTCTCAATTTCAGAATAGAAATCTTGAGATTTCCATAATTTTTCTGTGGTAACTCAATGGTACTATTTTTTCAGCAATTATTAGTAAATTCAATTCTTCTTTGATTAATAAAACCTACGTGTAGGTCACATATCTCTTTGCAAAACTCTTCATAGTCTCGGTCAAAATCAGCCTTCCGTTGATCCAAGAAATTGTAATCCTTTTTCTTCATGATGTCAACAATACTCTAAATAGTTTTACAGAAAAACAGAATTATCATCATAAAATCGTCCCAAGAAACACATCAAAATATTTAGCACAATGAATTGTGCATACTTACATTTTAACTTAGTCATTAGTTATCTTTATTTAATGAGCAACATAAGCAAAACACATAAATGACATATTTGCAGGAAACAATCTAGTGCAATGGCCACATGAATTTCAGGTTTTTTATTTACTTTTGCTTTAAGTCCATTAGAATTGGCAGAATATTCAGACTTCCTTTCCGTAAAAGGCATTTGTTACCCATCGCTTCCCATTAAACATTTTCTCATGCAGGGGGTCATTAGCTTTATTTAAAAATTAACATAGTTTATTTTCATAATAGTATTTTCCATGTCCCTAGCTCATTTAATAGAAAAACAGACTATTTAAAAATCACAGTAAGGTGCAGCATGCTAATAGCCCATGTCTTATCATTCCTTCCTTTATACAGCTGCTGCCCGCTCTAATGAAAGTACATCTTAATCAGCATCTCCCATGAGCTGTACACACATTTAAAGATTTCTGATGATGAATCACTGTTCAGGTTGCTAGTAGTTTACTAGCAACTATAAAGTTCAACACATGTTCAGCACAGCAGACTTCTACCATTTTACCTTAAGCCAACTGAGCTTCAATTTTATTACTTTGCTGTAAAGAAATATCCCAGGAAAGAAGTAAAAAAAAAAAAAAAGAAAAAAGTAATAAGACAAGTAACTTACAAAAGAAAAAGTCTAAACTTGCATAATTTTCCAGAGCAAACAAGCTACATCATTTCTTCCCCACCCTCACCCTAAGAATCTGTAACTTAACGCATTGTTTCTTCCATGAAAAACAAAGCTATTGGTAGTACTCTAGATGAGTAGAATTCTACATAAATTTAATAATTTACTTTGCTGAAATAAAGCTATTTCTTTAATGAGATGGAGTAAATCTGAGAATCCAAGTTGTTTTTCTTTCTCTTTGCTAAGAATGACTTATTTCGAGAAATCAAAAATTGTTTGCAGATATGCACCATTGAAACTGGACTGGGATGTGATTTCACTTCAAGCTGTAAGGAAAATCTGACTGCAGCAGCAGCCTCCAGAGCAACAGAACTGGCTTCTATGGCAGGCAATGACCAGGTGCCCCATGAGCAATGGGCCAGAGATGGAGTAGTCATAGTACACTTTCATAGCCAACAAAACACTGTTAAAGAGAAAAATGTTGCACATCTCACTTTTTTGCCTGACCATAACACAAAACTAGGGCACCAACTACTCTTTTTATAAATTCCTCCTGTTTCACTGATTTTTCAATCAACTTTGATTTTAACAGATCCTTCACAGGGCCATCTGCCCTTTTTTATATCCCAGTGATCACACATTACAATATTAACTATTTACTAGTAATTCTAGCACTGCTTGCAGAATTATTTTCTCTTGATAAATGCTGATTTTCATAACTATTTGTCATTTCAATTTCAAGACAGACTGACACAATATCCATACCTCATATTTGGTGATCATTTCTTCCAAACCTTCTATCTTAGACTCTTGTAGAACTGAGTAGGTTTTCATAGTATTGAAAACATCTATTATCTTTACCAGACGTCGACTAAAGGTTTCAAATTTTCCAAAGATATACACCTCACTAAAATTAAACTGTCTTTCAGCTGAATTTTGCTCCAGAGTCTTCTTCATGTTATGAAAGCAATTTTGATACTCCTAAAAATGAAGAAGTTCAAAGAAGAATTTCAAGCATGTAAAAAACAACACTGCTATCAGGTAGAATAAAATTTATGCAGACAGGTATGATCCCCTTTAATTCAATAGTAAGTAGAATTTTTATCAATAAACAATCATTGCAACAGCACTATTTTGGCATCACTCATTTCATCAAATGAATAAACTGCATAGATGTATTTGTGCACTCCATCTTTACTCAGTGTGACATTTTCTTTCCTTCCTTTTAAAACAGGACATGGGTCTACTGACCATCTAACATGACAATCCAGATTTCAGTTTTCAGAGACTGAAAATGATGATTGTGTATTCAGCACTTTCACTCAGTAATTGTATTTCCATAAATCCCTTCTGAAGCTAAAATGCTCTTCCACTGCAACTTAAATGTTCCATTCTGCTTCGTTAGCTGAGCACAAACTTAACTCCAAACTTGTTAAAATTAAATTATTCTCAAATTAAATAGGCAACAAACTTGCTGGAAATGGTTCTTTCAAGAGTAGTACTTACAATACAAGCTCCATTATTTTCTATCAAATATACATATCAATAATCATAACTGGTAGGTATTAATACAAAGGACTCAGATTTTTACTGATTTTATGAAAGCTTTTGGACTTGGTAATTATCAAAACCTAATCCCTCAACATATTTTAATGCTGAAGATGAAAAATCTGTTACATCTTTATAGAAATATACACATCTACAGTTTGTTCTGATGGTAAGAAGTCATAAATTTACATTAATTTTTGCAATAACTATGAAAGACCTGTTGCTTCAGAAAGGTGTCAGGATAAAATTCTGTACTTGTAAATGCATATTATTATCAAGAACTGAAAAAGTAATAACAGAGAAAATCTATTGTGAGCCTTCTGATACCTATAGGGAGGTTATCAAAAAGACAAAGCTAGTCTCTTTACAGTAGAGTACAGACAGTGCCATGAGACAGTGCACAAACTAAACAGAAAAGGTGTTCTGACTGGTTGATAAGGACAAAATCCTTGACTCAAAGGAGAGTCAAGCAGTGGAAGATGTTGCCCAGAAAGGCTATGCAAAGTCCAGCCTTGGAGAATTTCAAAGGCAGGACTGAAGAAAGTCCTAGACAACCATATTTGAACTCACACTTGCGTCTGCCTTGGCTTGGAGTAAGAGATCAGATTAGAAAACTGCTGAGGACCCTTTCAACCTGAATTATCTAAATTCTAAAGGATAAAAAAAAAAAAATCCCCAAATGATCATGGAATTGTTTTTAAAAAAATATAGCCTATATTCCCAATAATTTTAGGCAATGCAAGCAGCCAAATTTTTCTGTTTGTTACATCATCCTTTCTAAAGATACAGCTTGTCCACTTGTCTTCAGAATACATTTAGCTCAGTGAGGCTCTCTATTTCTATCACACATATGAGAATAAGCTTTCTAGAGAAACTCAAATATAAAAAACAAGTAGACATCATTTAAGAAGCATAGTTAAGTTAGCTTAAGTATGGAAATCACATTTCCAGAAAATTATCAGATACTGGACTGAATTTTCCATTAGCTCTAACAAAAACAATCCAGTGTCAAAGGATGTTTTTCAGTTTCTTCATTTTCCTTCATGATAAAATTCCTTCCTTGTATAAAATTAACAGTTTTGCTAATCATGCTCACTTAAATCTCAGTTTATATTCTGTTTTTCTCCTGCCCTACCTACCTGTTTAAGCCGAATGGCCGCATGTAGTTTTTCCATAACTCTGTCTGCAGGTTGATTCCAGATGGTGGCAGTATCATTGTTAGTGATATAAGATTTACATGCTGTGATCATCTGAGTGGTGACCTAAAAGCAGTTTCAACCTTGTGAAAAATTACTTCAAGACAAGCACTTCTTACCCTTCTTTCAGTCTCATTCCATACCTCTTACTCCACTGGCCTAAGACCTGCAAATTAGCAATGCCAAACACCAGCAACACAGACCACATACCTTCCTTGCAGTATAGCAAGGAAGCCTGTAGATTACTACGCTTCCACAGCGTCATTGGTTAGCTACATTCATCCTAAACACATTGTTACAACCTTAAAATGGCAATGAGAGTAAAACTTTCTAAGATTTTGACACTTCTGAAACAAAAGGTAAACCAAGGGCCCATGGGACCATGAAAATAAAAGAACAAGTTGTCCCTCCAACTCTAATTCTTTCTTCAAGCAACCTAAAGGAGGTGGGACTATAAAAGTTATGTTAACATAAGCATTTTGCAAAGCACAGATTGTTGTAGGAAAAATCATTTTAATAAAAAAGTTCCTCAAATCTACTCATGTCAGGGTTGATATTAGCCCTGATTTTCAAGTGACGTGAGATAATTCTTACAATTCCTATTGTAAGAATTCCTATTGTAATAACTCCAATACTAGGAATTATTGTATTATTCCTAGTAAAATAAGTTCTGACTTCAAAGAAGGTTTATCATTATTTCCAAATCTCTCTACATTAAAAAAATAGCATTATACTAACCAATAGAAGAGCTCTTTAATTGCTTTTTCCCTTTGTATTCTCTCTCTCATTCAACCAACAACAGAAAAAAAATATGACAATTTTCACACTGTCTGCACCTACCTTCACAAACAATGAGGAGATCTTTTCAGAGGTATTGTAATACAGTGAGACACTCTGAATCATTTTAATTGCATTTACAAGTCCTGGAATAGCATCCACCATGGACACCTGCAACGACACACACAGTATCTGAACCTAGCAAAATATTTCTGTTACCATACATTAGCTCAACATCTATTTAGAGAGTCCAGGACAGTTATAAACACAGTATTTCCAATGTGTCTGACTCCTGTTTCCCTGGGCCTCTCCTGCAGTGAACCCTGTCCTACCCTCACCACCTCTACAAGTTCAATTCAGGGAAAATAATTTTGACATCAGCTTGGCTGGAAGAACTCCAGCCAGTGAGATAAATGTGATAGTGACAAGGCCCCATTTCAAATTTGTAACATTGCATTAAGCCTCATGGCCTCTCAACGACTGAACAATTTCCTTACAGTACTGGTATTTATAACAAAATCTGCAATGGGGAGCACAGTAGAGATAAAATTCGACAGGCCCTGCTCAGTGCTAGTAGCAAGCATGTCTACTTGTGCTTTGTTCTGTATCTTTAACACACCAATCTTTCATTAGTGAACCTCCAATACTGGACTCGGAATCACCAATGCAAAATAGTTTTATCATTATGCCACAATGGGAAATAAACAGACTGCATCATGAGTCACACCAGGGTTGCCAAAGAGTACTGTTTGGAGGCAATTTCACCTTAGAAAAAAGTACAGAAAGAGAGGTAGATGGGCAGTCAAAGCATTGAATCTTCAGGGCTTCTCATCATATTTCTCTAACTAACAAGATGTACATAGTTACATAACTAATTTTAATAAAAGCAACCACTTGCCACCTACTATAGGATTTTCATGATTACATTAATTGCTTTCTCCTATCCTGTACTCTGTATTTACTACATTATGCTTGCATCATTCTGTTTCTACAGTATGGGAAGGTTATTTATATTTCTATTTTAATATTTATCTAACCACATTTATATTTCCTAAATCAATAAGCTGTAAATTGCCCCATAGATGTTAGTCTAAGCATAACCTGTACACCAACACAAAGAGAAAAACACAACCATCACGTTCTACAAAGTGTTTTGTTGTTGTTTTTGTTTGTTTGTTTTCAAATATTTTACTTGATTCCATAGCACAGAATCCAGTTTCATCATTAGACTGAAATCTTTTATAATCAGCTCAGTCAACTTTCATCATATCTGAACAGTCTCAAACTGAATACGCATAACTAAACTGCTATCTAACTATGCTATCTAAATATTTCAGTTGTCTCCGGAGATTAATGATGAGATTTTAAATGTTTTGCTTACAGGGTCTGTGTTGTACAATGGGTCACAATGTTTTTCCAGAGAATAGAGATATCTCACATTATCTTTAGCTTCATTTACTGCATCTGTGATGCGAATGTCCAGCACTCTCCAATTCTAAGAATAGAAAGTTTGAAGAATAATAATTTTAAATAACACATTTCAAATACTATTTTGACCATGCAATTTTGAGATTATCCTTTTTTGTCAATAACCTTTAAATTACTTCGAAAGCACAAATCTTGTACTTTAGACAAAGAAGGTTCCCAGTCATCTGCAAGAAATTAAACTAGATTTATACTTTGTATATTTAAAATGAGGAATATTGAAGACAGAGGAAAACAAAAGTCAAAGATACTTCAGTATTTTGTCCACCAGCAATATTATATACATTACCAAATTGAAGTAGGTTACACAGAATATTTCTAGCCTTTAAATCTGTCATAATTCAAAACAGAAACCTTCAGCAGCTTGGATTTAGCAGCAGTGAGTACTCCAAGCACTGCTTTCACATCTGGGCTCTTCAGCTGGTCCATAAGGTAGTTGAATTTAGACAGTCTTTTTTTCCAGTAATCAAGCTCTGCTCGTGGTCCAAGGTTGTCAGCTTCCTTCCTCAACTGGTCATTTTCTGCAAGAATCTTTTATCATACAGTAATATTAGTGATTGACACTAATACTTTTATCTGTATGGACAGTGTGGCTCAATTCATAATTTAATTCCCAGTATTAACTCCTGTGATAAATTACCTAGCTTAGCCACCACCTAATATACTCAGTCCTTTAATTTTGTCAGGCCTTCTTTTGGTTTGAGTTTTGAGTTTCAAGTATCTCAAGAATGCTGTTACAGAAATTTTCTGCAAATAATCTACAAAGCTGGTTTCATAGTATGATTTTGACCATTAAATCCACTAGGAATCAAAAACTGTTTTCTACTTTGATTTCTTGGCTAAGATGAATCTTTCTAGTAGTCCATTTTTTCCAAGAGTATATTACAAAGTAGAGAGGTACCTCAGTAACTGTAATATAACCACAGTCAGAATACTTTCTCTAATGTAGTATGGACAGATGGAAATTACAGTAAATGCTGAAGTATGAATAGGAAGGAGCATAATTATTGTGATCTAGTGGATACTGCTATCATTACTCTGCTTTTCTACTCTTCTCCACCATCAACGTTTTCCCATTTCCAGAGAAATGGCATTGGTTAAATAGGACCTTTAGTTTGACTCAATAATAGTAGTTCTTACAATACTTTGTTTATAAAAAGGATTAAGCCATGCTCATAAGAGGAAATGCAAATTCAAGTTCATTGGAAAACAAGACAATGTGGGAAAATGTCTCTATTAATAAGTTATTATAAGCTTAAATATAGATAAGACTCTGCTTGCTCACATTTCTCATTGTAGAAAAGGGTTTCCTTTCCCCAAAGAAGCAGAAAATAACTAGGACTTCTATATATATACAAGTAACTCTAACTTCTAGTTTTTGATTTTATCAGCACTTGTAAAAAGTACACTGACCTTATAGTATTTTAAACCACATGAAGAGGTTTCATCAATGCATGGATGAGGCAATTAGCAATAACAGGGAACTAGGCCTCCGAATAAAACTGTACTTTTCATATAAAAATGGATGGAAAAAGCTCTTTGTAATATTGTGATTTAGAAAAGAAAGCACACAAAACACACCAACAATAACTTAAGATAAAGTTATCAATCACATTTATCTTTATAGAAAGGTAGATAGCTATATGCAAAAACATCTTCAACATCTGCTAACTTCACTTCTGTCCAGTGTACTATTTACCTGTTGAATCTGTTTGGTCCATCCTTTCATGCAGACTTCTATTCTCTCAAGATCTTCAGCGCTGTTAGCAACCATCAGATAATCTGCAGGTCCTTTCAGATTTTTCAGATCATAAGTTTCACATTTCTTCAGACTGATCTACAACACAAGTTAAGGAACTCCAAAATGCTGAAATATTTGTGACAAATAATCCAGGAACTTTTCACAAAGATTGGTTTTCTTACTTGAGATATGTCACTTCATCTTCCCACTTTAATTTAAACTGTTTTGAGCCTAGAACTGAACTCTAGAATTTGAACAACTCGCCAAACCAGCAGCTGTGCTTCCTTGACAAGGAAGTCCTTCACAAAGACTTAACAGTTGAAGTAACTGTTTGTTTTATGTTAATTGTCTTGGGATAAGAAAGGCCACCAAACAACTGAATAGCTCAAAGGAACTGGCACCAGATTGAAAAAAAACAGAAACAGCTGCAGAATTGTTAAAGCCATAAACTTTCAAAGATGTTAAAGCCACAGATCCACGTATATCAAGTTATTGATGACAATAAGCAATAATTAGAAACACTGTTTCTTTTCACCAGTTTAAGCAATTTTACAAGTATAAGCAATTTTAAAAGTATTCTACAAAAACAGTACATTTAAGAACTCCAAGACATTTCACAGCTAGCTTGTTTCCCAGCTGCTGCTTGAATATATTACCTTCTCCAGCAGACTTTGCTGAGTTCCTGAGAGCACACTAACAAACGATTCAATGGAAATGAGGAACTCTTTCTTAATATTGTCATTTTGTTGATGTTCACCAAGTCCAACCCAGCCATAATCTGTAATTCGTAAGGCTGGAATGAAGATTTCTAATATCAGCTGCTCAACACTTTTTAGTAAGCCATCTCGGCCTACATCCATCATATTAAAATTTACTTCCTGTAAAAGACATAAAATAAATATTAAAATGGAAAACAACATTTTGTCAGCATGTTTTTTTTTCCCAGACCTATTGCATGAGCATCTCAAAAATTACAAGTGTGTGTGAGTGCTCTACTGTTTCATGCAGAAACAAGAATTCTTCCTAGCATGGCCTGTGAGATTTGCAGAGGGTCACAGTTTGTCATAGAAACTTCTCCAATATAATTTTATGAGAGACTTCTCTGTTTATAAAGTTCAGTCTACATAAAGGAGCAGAAGGATTCCAGTCTGCCTCATGTAAAGCTATCCAGGTTACATTTTTGAACAGTATATTCATACATGTATGTATGTATATATTTAGAAATATATAACAGATATATTACCAAAAGAATTACAAACTACAGTTGCTTCTGATTTCCAGCTGCCCAAAGATTCTGGTCTAGGAAGGATACCTTTACCCAGCTAGAGAGAGAACAATTCACAAAATATTTGCTTTTTATACATTCTGAAGATGACTCTGAAGATTTTTAAGGTAAACTACATTAATCTGCCAACTATTTTCTCTTTATTATAAGGTAGCACAGGAATTTTTCAGCAACATAATTTAACACAAAACAAATTGTACTGAAGTGTCATACATCAGCTGTTTCTTCAGACGTATCATTTTTACTGTTCAACTTGTCTTCCCTAGTTTTAAGGTATTATTTATTATCATTAAGGGTTATATAATTAATTGTGAAGAACTCTGCTGCAGAGTTCAGGCACAATTATCAGCTTGAAAGCATTATTAAAGCAGAAATCTGTACATGTTAGAAAGTATATGACTGAGTAAACTCAAGTCAGATCATTTAAAACAACCAAAAAGATTAAGTCAACTATAAAAATTTAAATACATATAGATATCAAATAAAAATCTAGTGATGACAGCCAACTTATCCAGTCTTTGCTCTTATAGTTCTTGCCTACTCGAGTAAAAATAACATAAAAAGATTTTCCTAAAAGAGATGGGAGAAGTTAAAACTCTCTGGCTTATCAGTTGTACTTGATAGTTTCCATTTTGAAGCATATATAAAGTTTTGCACAACGTTACATTCTCATTTAGCTCATCATTCTTATTTTAGTGGCCTGATTAGTTCTTCTACAACTATAGAATTCTCTACAGTTCATTCTGTGCTTCCTACTGCTAGGATAACTTGTACTGCACTTGATTCAGCTTTGTTCATATTGAAGTGACAGAGATTGAATGAGCATTTCACCAGTAAAATGTTGTTTGTGTATAACTTATTTACACACTCATAAAAATAAAAGCATTTTTGTTTGTTTAATGTAAAAGCCAGTACTGCACTAAAAATTTGATACTTAGGTGTTGGCCAGTTACTTTTCATCATCTTGGATGATCACAAATTGTCATAGCATTATTTTTTCACAGTGATATACCTCAAATTGCTGCCACTGCACAGTGTCAGTTTTTCCATTCCCCTCCATTTTGCCCTGCATTTCACTTAGCCAAACTGTCCTTTTGCTCATTTCACCATATAAAAGGCTGTCAACTTATGTGCTGAGAGTAAATACCCCAAGATGAAAAATAATTTTCAACAAGATTACATACAAAGAACAGTAATCACTAACTCTCACCTGATAGATATTCTCAGCTGTGATGGCTTTCAAAACACTAGATCTAATGAAGAAAACACATACACCAGTTAAAGCAACTTCCTTCCCTTCTGTCACAAATACTTTAGGTTTCTTCTTCTTTGTCAAATGAGAATTAATTCCTGGAAAGCTAAAATGCTCTGTAAGTTGAAATAAAACAAATATTTAATAAACACTTATCATTTATTCAAAGAAAAACTTCCTAAATTGTGTATCTATGAGATACCAGTCCCTTGGTGCTTCACTACAACTTCCCAGTGAATGCACACAGCACCTAGAGTCCTCAGAGCACCATTAGAATTATTTCACCTCATTTTGTCAATTTCATATCAAAAGCCTTTTCTTTCTATTTATTTATTTGCTTTCTGCTCATTCTAATCAAGGTGCTCTTGCATAGCAATCCCTCTCTACTGTGTAGTTGAAGATAATGCTCTATTGCTTAAAATAAAATTTAAAAAAAAAAAATCAGCAAATGTAGTTTACCTCAAATGAGCTGTTATCAACAGTCTATCCTTAAGAAAATGCAGACCTAAGTCTAATACAGAAAAAAATAGAAGCATTTCTGGAAAAAAAGGAGTTTCATGCCACAGAATATTCTTGGGGGAAAAAATAAATGAGGGAGATACAAAGTGCTTTCCTGACCTTTCTTATTCCCCAAACATGAATATGCTGTTCACAGGTTTATGCTGTTGGTAACACCAAGAAGTAGCAGTGTCTTATCTTAAATTGTCTGGGTTTTGACCATGTTATTTTTTTGTTAATAGTTTTCCAGCATTGCCTCAGAGAAAAATTCACATGTGCACACACATACACTTATTTTTCAGTGAATCACTGTAAAAATAATAAAAAAAAAATCTTAAAAAATAGTTGTTGGTATCTGTAAATAAAGGAAAATAGCCAACCAAGGCAAAATGTAACAGTGCCACTCCTTCTTTCTTGTTCAGTCATATGATGTGAGTGGCAGAGATCCCCCATTCTGGATCACATGCCCATACATTTGTCCCCTCCCTTCTATTCAAATAATCTTCCTCTTTCCCTTCTCCTGAAGAAGTTTCTTCTTTACCTTGCAAGTTTGACTTGGAGATTTTTTACAAATTTGATTTATTGTTAATTAACACAAACATTCACAATCCTGGCACTTCAGTAATTTCAAAGGCCAGATAATCAACAGTAATTCATTTTCAGGACATCCCCGTGATGTATAAAGATACAGTAGATAAACTGTGATATGTTCAGAAGAGATGCGCTGCTACTGAAAACTGTGTTAGAAGCTGTTGAGCCACAAACTAAAAGTCACACTCAAAACATTGCAAAAATGTGATCAGGTGTGTCTCTCAGGCCACCACAGACATACTGAGAACTTCACCAATCAAGATGGCTTCCATATATTCAAGACAGATCTCTAAAATAAAAAATAGGTACTTCACACCCTAGAAGAGCTGACTCTCCTCAACTCCTCGGAAGTACAGTTGGCTTTCCCTGAGATGGGTTTCATTTGTAGCTGTTCCCAAAGATGTGCCAAATTTAAGCAGAACTGGCTCCAGCACAGACCAGCGCTGAGAGAAAAACTCTGCTTTTGGTTATTGTGGAGCCAGAGCTACCCTTCTTCCTCATAACAAGGAATGGACACAGTTACATATCTGAACTCTTTTCCTGCAACAGTGTTAATCTCAGTGGGTCACCATCAGTGCTGGGGGACAATTGATTTACCATTCAATCCTTTTTCAGCATTACATACAGCTGATGACTGATACATATAAAGGCACAGCAGCAACTGTAACCTCTCCTGTGTCCTCCTTGAGCTGTTTTTCACTTACACCTAGGACAGATTGTCTTCACATAGTTCCACGTCTGTTCTGCAAAGACACAGCCAAGCAGTCACTCTAGATGGTTACAGTAATAAAGGGCTAAAGTCCTGATGGTAAAGACTAGCAGAACTGTACTGTTGGGACCATTCCCCATCAGCACATCTGTACAGAAGGACTACTGTTTAGACAAAGAAAAGTAAGCCAGTGAAACAAAATAATTCCATCTGAATGATCTCCACAGCAACAAGGACCTTTAAATTGGGCATTAGCTATGTATCAGCATTTCTGAAAGAAATTCAGGTAGCCGGAGAACATTCGGGACATGTCAAAGACTGGCAATGAAGCAACACCAGGACACTTGAATGGGTGGGCCAGAAAGTTTAAAGCATGCACATTGACAGCTATGTCTTTTCTTGTACATCCAGGGTAAATAAGCGAGGCTCTAAAGACCCACGTTGAAGTGCACTAATAAGCTCCGGTAATTCATCAGTCCTTATTTCATGAGCAAGGACAGGTATTCCTGGGTGACCAAATTTGACTCACTTTAAGCCCCAGTTAATAAAAACATCAGCATTTTTTTTCTTTGCACACCTACTCAGAAGAAACACAATACGTTGCAGTAAACCCTATGTAACCTTACCCGTATCAGTTGCCTCCACATCTTGATAGTAGAACATCAGATGGCGCAGACCTCCTGGGTCCAAGAATTTGTCAATGCGCTCTATCTGTTTGAGATGATGTGAAAGAATTTATGCCTGGCATATCCACTACAAAAATTTTACGTGACCAAATTTTTAACAAAAACTGCTTATAAATGCATATTATATTACCAACGTCTAGTACTAACAGGATCAGTTACTGCCTTCTAAAAAAAAAAAAAGAAAGAAAGAAAGAAAGAAAAGAAAGAGCGAGTTTTTTCCTTCAGTAGCACACACTACTTAATCATTTTGATTTTTTTTTTTTTCCTATTTATTGAAACCACTTATGCACATGCTGCATACCATCTCTCAAACAGAGGGCATTTCTTCATTTGCCAAAGTGCAGCAGCACCTCACTGAAGTCCTTCCCCCATATTATTCTTGCCATCATTCAGCTAACTAGCTGAAAACAGAGAGCATACATTCTATAACATAGCAACAGAGAAAGCCCATGTTTATTTATACTTTAAGCATCATGCCAATTTTGCAGTTCTCCATCAAGTTCAGGCTGTCATCAGTCTTCCTAGAACTATGCATTGGTAGTGCAGTCCAGGAATCTCATGTATAGGCTACACAGGACTTGGAAGAAAGTTAATTGCTGTACGTTCTGGAAATTTTGGCTGAACCCTCCAGGAAGGTCAGAACAATATAACTAATAAAATTGTTAAATAAAGTGTAATAACTTTACTCAAGAATATTTTCCAAGTATAATAGCTGGAAATATTTTCTTCATTGACAATTATTCTCAGGCAATATAATTTTTCAGGAAATCCACCCAGAGATAAAATGCCAAAAGGTTGAAACAAATTCTGTGCTTTAACTTGAGACAGTGTTCAGCACAGCTCATTTTCCTGTCTCATACAGAATCACAGAATTGTTGGAAGGGACCTTGTTAGGTTAGGTTAACCTTGTTTTTTGCCAATAATAGCTCTGCTCATCCAAAGCCTTGCCCAAGTCTCGAAAGTCTCCAAGGAAAGAAACTCCACAGCCTACTTGGGTAACCTATTACCACACCAATTTACATTTCTGGTGAAGAAGAATCTCTAAGTTGCACAATCTGCAATTTGTGGCTATTGTCCCTAGTTACATGTTCTGCCACTGCTGAGAACAGTTCAGCTCCATCTGTAACTACTCTTCAAACAATTGCAACTACTTGACAGCCCTTCAATCACTTGTTCTTGCTCTTCTCATACTTCACATACTTTATGTCCCTGACCATCTTCATAGTCTTCCACTGGATCTTTCAATATACTCATACTGAAATTAGAATATCTACATTTTAAAACTTAAGTTTAAAAACAAAGTGATTTATTTTCAAATCACAAAATACATCTCCAATGCATATAATACTTACCTAGTAACAACACAAACACTTATGTCTTTGGTGGGATCGCTAGCCAGTCTATTTTGTCAAATAGTTTTCAGCTGATTTAACTTCCTAATCTAGTTCACAATATAGTCTCACAAATGCTGGTAGCAGTCTAGTGAAAACAATATTAATATGCAGCCTAGCACAGACAGCACTCTCCTGCATCTGTGAAACCACATTCTGGCATCAATTTTAATGCACCCTCTGAGCTTCATTTAGCAAATTAATCAGATTACCTGGTTACCATCAAGAATAGCTTCTTCTATTTCTGCTTTGTCGAGATTCACACAAGTGGCAACAATATCCAGTAAGTAATCATGCCTGTCATCCAGCCGAGCACGTTTAGCCTCCCTTTCCTCCTTCAGCTTTTGCTGTTACAAAACACAGTGTTTTGAGTTACTCAAAAATCACAATTTTGAAGACAAACATAAGGAAAATCTTGAAATTTATTTTAAAAATGAACAGTACTGCATCTTCCATACTTGTGGTTTAAAATTTCAGGCACTTAAATTTTTAGAAGCAGCCTGTTGCAATTTTGCATATGATTTCCTCTGTTCTATTATCATATATATCATAAATTTTTTTATCACTGGCCTTTTATACAGTATTACTTATTTGTTGAAAGCCTCTCTAAGGGGTAAAAAAAACGGTATTTTATAGGTAAGCTCCATTACCCTGTTAGTCATCTTCAATACACTTCAAGCTATTAGTTTTGGCTTTTCAGTCTACTCACATAGCACCACCAAATCAACACGGGATTGTGACCCATATTTGTTACTTGTGGAAGGTACTGTAAGTGTTTACCAACAAAGATAAACGCTGCTGGAGGAAGCTAAGATTTCATGCATTATCTCTTAATATAATGAGAAGTAGAACAAGCAACAAGCCTCAAGGTACTCAAGTGTTTACAAATGTGCTTAACTATTGCTACCATACTTCAAGCAATATGCCTACTCTTCTAATTAAATTGAATTCCCATATGTAAGACACCTCATTATATTGCAGACAAAATAGCCTTCTGGAGCAGTTACTGCTGCTATTGTGCTTGTGGATTACAAGATTTAATATAATTTCATTTTCAAAAGAAATTTAGAATTATGTTCCATTGGTATTTAGTTCAATCTTTATTTCCTTGGTGGCTGTCAAAAATCTAGTAACTGTAAGAAGTATGCACAAATGATTTATCTACAAGCTTCTGCAGAGTTAATAGGACCTATATAACACACTTTATACCATTATGTAAATTTCTTTGCTACTTCCTGAAGGAATTTTCAGATATTTGGTAAACTCATAATTGCTAGGATATCTGCATAAATGCTGAATGTACTGGAAATGTTTTTCCAGGTCAATGACAAACATACAAATAGCATTTCTCACACAGATATGCCTGAAGAATGCGTAGTACGTTGATTTGTATACATATTTTATGCTTTTTAGCTGCATTTTAGATGTAGGCCTTGCCTACATAGAGAAGGAACAAAATTTTTCTCTAATTAGATACAAAAAGCAACTATTTTTTTGCCAAATCTGCTCACACAAGAGCTTTGCTATTTCAACAGCTTCAGCACAACTGGCTGCACATCTTGAGCATAGAAAAATATAAGCACTAAGCCAATTAGATAGTTTCTCTTTAATTCGCAAAAACTTATTTTTATTTTGCTCAAAATACAGTCAGATTAATTTTTGTACTCTGCAATGTTTTCAGTACAGATTTCCAGATACATTGCAGCAAACAGAATTCATCATACACAAGTTATCAGTTCCCTCATATACTCCACCCATAGACATAACCTTTCATATGCTCACAGCCTCCGCTCCTCCTTCAAGCTGCTGTTTATGTAGACTGAAATCATGAGTATCTTCTCAAACTAGAAAATCATGTCCTGGTGTTAATTTCAGTTCTTTTAACATTTTCTAATTCAATCCTATAATTGCAATCTCCCAAGTCCTATAGCATTTCTTTTAACTGTTGTATATAGGAGCTCACATAGAATTAAGCAATATACGATGTCTAAGAATTTGTTAATATATCATAATTCTCTGAAAGACCAATTAACCTTCCCTAGAGAACACAGGCAATTACTAATGAGATAGTAAAGCTACAGTTCTCAACAGACTAAGACAAACTTGCGTTTAACATGTGTCACTTTCGTAAGGCATTTGCATTGTTCTGGTGGATATCTCTCTAATTAATGTTAGTTACATGCATTTTTTTCCCTCATAAATTTTTTTCCGATAATTTTCTACAATACAGTTCAAAAACACACAGTCTGTCTGTCATGCTTCTATATCTTGATGCTAAACATCAAATTCCCTCAGTTGCAGAGCCCAGCCTTGCTTTGTTGTCAAATGCAGCAAGAAACTGTTTATTGTACTATATTGTACTAAAACATTGGTGATTTTATACCACTACCAGAGCACTGAAACAATCATGACAAGATTTAGATATCAATATTACACATGCAAGGGTGCTCTGAAATTAATGCCTACTATTTTATGACGTTGGCCCACAGTGTCAGAGGCAGATACTGGTAGTAAGGCAGAAGAGACTGAATCTTCTCACCAATATTCCAGTACGTTTTGTTATCATGACAAACAGCAGTAGAGGGGCAATCAGACAGAATGGCACGTGATGTGGAAGTGCAGATGGAGCAAAGGCATGTCACTGAATTCCTCCATGCAAAAAAATTAGCACCAATGAACATTTATGGAGACCAAACAAGGGATGCAAGAGTAGTGAGATTGTAGGTGGTGCATTTCAGCAGTGGTAACAGCAACAGTGGATCACTTTCCCCTTACAGATTTTTATGAGTGTGGCATGCAGGCTCCTGTTCATGGTTGATGAAAAAGCATAGCTAATTGTTGTAACTATGTTGGAAAATGGTGTTTTGTAGCTAAGAATTTTCTCTACCAAACAGTGTTATTGTGCTCTCTGTATCTGTTGTAGTTTCCAAGGAAATAAATAGCAGGCATTACTTTTGGAGCAATCAATGTATAAATACCTGAACACAGAGCTGCCTTTCCAAACAAACTATGCAACTAAGCCTTGGTTGATATCCTACCAATTAACTTATCAGACTGGCTGATCCATCTACAAGAGCAGACAAACAAGAGAACACCTACCTTTGACATACACCTATTCCAAATGCTATATTTTGCTTTAAAAAACAAAGTCTAATTAGAGTGTTTTATGAAATTAATAACATCCACTTATACTGTTTTAAAACAGACATTAAAACAGTCCCTCCACCCCAATTCAAGCATTTACTCAAGCTGCATGGTTACTAGTCTGGACCTAATCCATAGTTCTGTTTTCCTTACCTTTATAACTCTGCCAATGCTCTGCTTCCAAAGTTGCTTTCTTCCAGCTCTAAACATTGTACTATTTGATATAAACATCTATTTTCAACATAAGCCTTAAACTATGACACAAGATTCTTCATTCATCATTTTGCTCTCCCCCCCAGCCTTTTGTTCATATTTGTTTCATTCCTGTTCTGTAGGAACACCAAAAAACACCTAGAAAATACAGTAAAGACCTAAAAAGTTAACAATTACTAAGATTAGCACTGCATCTTTTTTTTTTTTCCCCTCAATTCAGTTCTAACATGCATTTAAGTTACTTGAAGACTGAACTGAGAAACTAGAGAATATACTGCCTGCAGATCTGCAGTTGAAAACCACTGCTACCAACCTCAGCGTTGTTAAGGTGATATTGTTTATATATAAACACCACTCAGTACAATTCATCATGCTCAAGGGCAACATAACCATTTGCAAAAGTCAATATCTGATTTGTATTTAGCCTTCTTAAGTAATCCTCATGTCAACAGACATCTCTGTTTCCTTGTCACAGGCAATTGTTTAAATATATAGCAACAGCAGTCAAGCAGATTTCAAATAGCTATTACCTACAGACTACAAACTACCAAGTTTTTATTCATAGTTTTTATACAAACACACTCAGTTATTTTTCAGTCGTACAGTGGGTGTTTAATGAAAATATTTTTCTTCAGCAATGAATATTGGGTTTTTTCTTCTCAAAATCACTTTAATTTTTTTCCCCTTCAGTGACAGAATCCAAATCTGATGTCATGAAAACTCCAAGAAAAACAAGATAACCATCCAATACCAGGAACAAGAAGGCCTTTTTTGTTTTTTTCTAACAGCTATTTCAGGCTTAAAATGCTCCTAAATATTTTTGCCCCTACTGATATCAATGTGAATCACATTTACAGTCATTAAACAGCCTCCTTATTGATAACATTTTCACGAATAAAAGCCATTTTCCTTGCATTACCTGATTTTCTGTGCAATTTTCCTCATCTACTACAGTCAAATCAGATTTATATATTGATAGATACATAAATATATTTGAAAGAGAAAGATTGCACTTTGTGTAAAATTAAACATTCATTCTCTAAACTCTTTATGGTCTCTCTTAATATTAAAGATGTTATTAAATATTACACAATGAGTTGATTCCTGGATATATTTGAGAACACTGAGCAATTATTTTATTTTCTGTGTAATTTCCAATGTAAAAAATTCAGCCCAACAGTCTGAACTTGCATCAAGAAAAGTTATTCCAAGAAAAACATCTCTCAAAGAAGAACCTAAGAAAGTAGAGATTTTCATAAAATGATGTAAGGTCATAGCAGCTAACTTAAAGAAACAAACAAACAAAAAAAAACATTAGTAGATCTCTAAGTCATATAATCCAGTCTCCTACACAAAGAAAGTACAATTAGAGAGGGGTAGCTGGGAGAAGTATGCAGTTGAGTTTTGAATAGATTCAAGGATGGAGATTTTAATATCGCTCTAGTGTTACCTGACCATCCAACATAAAGACCATTCTCATTTATCTAACTGGAATCTCCTCTATTCCAACTTACGTCTTGTTGACTCGTGTTACCTTGCATCTTCATTAAAAGCCCAGCTGTGTCTGTATTCTGCCTTTAAAGGTAGACTGGAATACAATCTCCCTTACTCCTTTCTTCTTAGTGCAGAAAAAAGCCAGTTCTCTCAACATCTTCTCATATGTCATGTACTACAGTATCCTGTTCATGACACACTGCCAAACTTGCTCTATCAACCTGTTGGCTGTTTCACCCCAGCCTGTAGCACCTTTGCTGCAAGGTGCATTATTGGCTCATGTTCAAGGCGAGTCCTTCTCTGTAAACCTGGCATACAGCAAGTTGGCCACTGACATGTATTGTCATACAAGATTGTTCCATCCTAACTGCAGGATTTAGTATTTGCTTACGTTGAATTTCTTGAGGTTTCTCTAAATCTATTTTTAAGCCTGTCCAACAGCTCTTTGATACATCACCCTCCTCCAGTTTGATATCATCAGAGTCACACCGTGCTCTGTCCCACAATTAAATTAGCTTCTAAAGGTACTAAACAATATGAGCCTCAGTATCATCCCTGAGAGTTCGCTAGTAACTGACCATCAACCTGGCTTGGTATCACCTGAAGCCTGCATGCCAGCCAATTTTCCACCTAAATTATCAGACAATTAGCGCTTGTATCACAAGGATGCTAAGGGATACCACATCAGACACCTTGCTAGAGTTAAGACAAAGAATAACTACTGCCTTCCCTTTGTTCATACAGCCAGTAATCTTGTCACAGAAAATAATCAAGTTGGTTGCACAGAATATGACACTTGGAAATCTTTTTCGGTGGTTAGCAGTCATCATTTTGGTTCTCCATGTGCCTTTATGTGTCTTGCAGAACATTCAGTTCTCATATTAGCTGATAAATTATGAAAGTTCATTTCACTGTGCCAAGATTTTTCTGATGTTGTTACAGTGCTGAGCTCCAGCAGCAACTTTCCTTTCACTAGGGGTAATTAGCTGCCATCTCGTGGTTGTAAGCCTTAAGTGCACATTACATTTATGCTGTTTTTTCAAAGACCACAAAACGGAGCCACGGTAAAATTTGAAAACTGAAATACAAAGTTGTCTTTTCTGCAGATGATCATTTATAAATCACAGCTGATTATCTATACTGAATAAAAGTAGAGGAACCTAAAGAAAAGCATATCATTCTCTGCTGTACTATTTTAATGTAACTGCAATGGAAGCAATCAATGCTCACAGTAGACTTTCTTAACGCACTTGAGCTTCTTTAAAAGTTGAACAAATGGAGGTTTCAATACCTTTAATTGAGCAAGGATTTTTAAACTGCTTTGTTGAGCAAAGCTAAAGCTTCAACATATTCAATCGATCATTGCTGAAAAATACAATTTCTACTGAGTAAGAATATCTCCTATTTGTTTGATGAGATAAAAGATATGGCTAAGGTAAGTAATGTCATCTTGCTGCTGAACAGGCAGAATTTAACTACCATGTAGGAAGCCCAAGTGTAATTCCTGTTTTGCTTTATGCAAGACATTAGTTCTCCAGGCCCTATTTGCCTGTTTCCTGCACTGCTAAGAAAATAAAACTCAATTCAAAATGCAGCAAAAAATACTGAATATATAAATAGACAGAAACATATCAGTACCCAAAATAAATTAATTAACCTTCTGTTTACAGGAATAGATAGGATGTTTGGGTCTTACCAAATAATTACTAATTCAAACTAACTATCAGATTGACAGCCATTACAGTGGAGATATTTCATAGAATAACAGCATTCTGAGGGACAGACAGATTTCAGTTCAAGTAGCATGCAAAGTAATACATTTTCCACTTTGAGGAGCTACAGAATCTCTCACCCTCTCTGCCATTTCCCACTATCAGTTATTTGGACATTGTGCCCATCATGTTCATCAAGCACCCCTAAAACTGCTCAAATGTCCTTGCTACCCCAAACAGCACTGTCTAATAAGAAGGATAAATCCTCAACACGTAATTTAAGACTGAGAGAGAAACAAGGTCCAAATTCATTGGAAGCCAGACACACAGCTGAAATTGAGTGGCTGTGAAAGAAGCAAGTTTAGGAATCTCTGACCCTTGAAAAAGAGGACCAGACGGGAGTTTTTAAAACCAGCCTGAGGAAAAGCTAGTAGTCATTGAAAAGCACGTGGTTTTAATCAGCATACTCATTTGGATAAAAGAGCCCTGCATCCTCAAAGCATGTGACAGAGCAAAGGCTGCCACCTGCCAAAGTGGAAGCCATAGCAAGAGGCAGGAAGAGGTACTGTCCCTTTGGACAGGTGGAAGGAAACAGAAAATTGAATAGAAATCCTAAAGAAGTGCACATCAGCTTCCACCTAAGAGTAAGAAGTTCTATAGGACAAAGTTAGAGGAACTGCAATCCAGTCATTGACTTGAGATGTTCTATAAGAGCAATAAAGTTTAACATAAAGAAGGTATTATTGGAACACTGCATCATGTACATCAGTATATTTACAATATGGAAGGATGAAAAATTCTGCATCAGTGTAAAAAAACAGACAGTAAGTTAAAGGCCAATGAAGTGAAGATTCAATAATTATTATTAAATAGACATTATATAGGATATTGCTAGTAGCAATTACAGGAACCCCTATGGCAGGAAGCAGTATTAGCAGGGAACTTCAGGAGTCTTCATGTACACCAGGGAAACATCACACTACTTCAAAAGAAGGAAACACTGAAAACAAAATGGTAAAGACAAGCAGTCAAACAAATAAAATGCTTGTAGACAATATGTAAACACCATACCAGAAATGCAGAGCAACTGCATAGCTTCTATCAGAAATACTTGAAGTGTAAGTAAACCAGCACAGATAAATAACAGTAAAAGCAAAAAGAACAACCTCCACACTGAAGTGACATATAATATGCATTAGTATCAGAGCACTTATAAAATGCACCTCTTCAGTCTTGCAAAGCTGAATGAGAAAATCTGACTAGGTAAAATAACAGGCATTATAATCAGGGAATTAAGTGCCAGACAATTGATTTTATTTCCCAAGAAGAAGTGAACAAGATTTTTGAAAAGGGGAGAAACATCTATAATGATCTGGTGAGTTTCACTGAAGGGGTTAACAAGCATTCATGTAAACAAATCTAAATGACCTGGATTTGCAAAAAGCTTTCAGAAAGATCCGCTGTCAAATGATTTTAAGAAGAGCATAAGGGAAATGATCCTCCAGGGAAGGAAATTGATTAAATGGTAGAAGGAGGGGATAGGAATAAAATGAAGAGCAAGTGGAGCTTTCCAGGCAACTGCACTGTTCAAAGCACTTGGGTGGGGAAGGGAAAAGCGGTAAGAACAACAAAGCTTTAGATGAAACTAAGTTATTCGAAGAACTACCACAAAGAATTATACAGCCTTTCAAGACTGAACAACTCTGTCCACTTCTTAATCAGTGGTACAGAAGCTATAGTTCTGTATTCCCGAAGACTGCTTTGTCTTTATGCCATGTGGGGTCAACAATTCGATGCTAAGAGGTGCTGTTGGTGTATATTTTCTAGAAAGCCATGAAACATTTCCTTTTCACCATTTAGAGAATTTCAGTATTTTAAACAAAGTATTTCACTATTTTTATTGTAAAGAATTGCTAATTATCTGTGTAGCCTGTAGTGTTAAGCCAAGTAGCATTTCTGTTGTATCTGCTTCATGTTTGGAGTTAACATTCTCTCCTATGGACTTTCAACAGGCCTTACCAACCTGAACAATCATGTCTTACAGAAATGTAGCTTCATCTGTACATCCAAGAGCTGAAGAACTGGTATGGCAGTGTTTTGGATCATGTCTCTGCTCTACAGCTATTTAAGCATCTCACAATCTAAAAGAGTTAGCCATTCTTTGTAGCTCTGAGTATGGGTCTCCAAGACTTAATATTGGATCATTTGTTATCACTTCTCTCCCTAGTAAGTCTAAGGTGGCATCAAGTCTATAAAACACAGATGATTCCTACAGACACATTTCTAAAGTAAAAACTTGTCTGATTTTTTGCTACTATGCAACTCACGTAAGATAATACAAAAATTGATATATAACAGCTTGTGAGTAGCTTGTTATTAATAACTAAATGCCCATTTGAATAGTTTGTTTTTCATGGAACTACCAACAAAAAGGCTTAAGAGCACATATTTTTGCCTGATTATCAGTGGCAACCAGACAAGACTACTTGATTCTGGCCAGGCAACTCAGACTTAGTTGCCAGCACTAGAAGCTCAGACAAGTACACATAGAAGTAAAATAATTTAATCAATGGAATATGCAATACTAACATGTTGATGTTGTTAATTACTTGTGCTAAATTCAGGCTTTTCCACTGCATGCACTCAGCAGTACTTCTGCACTACAGTCAAAGGTTGTTCAGACATAGCTGAACTAAACTGAGTTAATTTTTCTAAAACTCCACTCACAGCTGCACTGAGATCAAAAGGGTAACTCCCATGACCTACAGGTCACAAGACAATTGTATCTTATGCTGGAGATCTGGATGCTAACTAAGCACCTAAAACATGCTCACTCACATTAGGTAAAGCAAACAGTCACAGAATCATAGTATAGAATCACAAAGTGGTTTGGACTGGAAGGGACAGTTAAGATCATCTAGTCCCAACCCCCTGCTATAGGCAAGGACACCTCCCTCTACACCAGGTTGCTCAAAGCCCCACCCAGCCTGGCCTTGAATGCTTCCAGGGAAGGGGGCATCCACAACCTCATTGGGCAACCTGTTCCAGTGTCTTACCAACCTCACAGTATAGAATTTCTTCCTGATATCTAGTCTAAAACTATTCTCTTCCAGTATAAAGCTATTTCCCCTCATCCTGTTGCAATGTGCTCTTATAAAAAGTCCCTCCCCAGCTTTCCTGTAGGCCCCCTTCAGGTACTGGAAGCCCCTATAATGTTCCCCAGAGCCTTCTCTTCCCCAGGCTGAAGAGCTCCAGCTCTCTGGAGGGGAGGTACTCCAGCCCTCTGATCATCTTGGTGGCCCTCCTCTGAAACTACTCCAACAGCTCCATGTCCTTTTTGTGTCGGGGCTCCAGAACTGGATGCAGTACTCCAAATGGGTTATCATGCAGCTTTCTCCCCTGCTCATTTTAGTGTACTGAATATGGGACTATTCTCAGAAATGACCTGCTATGTTATAACTGCTGAAACACATATGTCTGAACAGAAGTCTCAAGCCTATTAAGGTATTAAGTGTTAAATATAAGACTGCACACTGAAGTAAAAACAAAAAATGACTACATATCTAGCTGACCACAGCTAGATATCCATGAAAGCAAAAAGAAAGTGAGGGAGCCTACAGAGGGGAGGGGAATCAACTCTTTGAAAGGGTAGATAACAACAGGACAAGGGGAAATGTTTTTAAGTTGAGGGAGGGAAGATTTAGGTTGGATGTCAGGGGGAAATTCTTTACAGAGAGAGTGGTGAGGTACTGGAACAGGCTGCCCAGAGAGGTTGTGGTTGCCCCATCCCTAGAGGTGTTCAAGGCCAGATTGGATGGGGCCCTGGGCAGTCTGGTCTAGCATTAGGTGGAATGGTTGGTGACCCTGCGTGTGGCAGGGGGTTGGAGATTCATGGTTCTTGAGGTCCCTTCCAACCCTGGCCATTCTGTGATTCTGTGAGGCAGTCCGATTTTCAGCTGAATAATGCTATGATCAAAATGTAACTTTTTAATAGCTTATCTTGTGATACTTGCAGTTGTACAGAAACATTAGCCAGTTGGTGTTTGGATTCATCCTGGAGTTACTGTAAAAATTAACTGGAGGTGTATTTGTATAGCTATAATACTATGGGAATCTAAGGGAATCTTACCATCCCTCAACACTGGGAACTTCATGCAAGTACTTCAAGTACTGGAAGGCATCAGTGAGGTCTCCCCAGAGCCTTCTCCAAGCTAAACAAGACCAACTCTCAAGCTGTTTCCATAGGAGAGGAATACTACATCATATACTCTTTTCCCAGCAGCCCCCCGAAGCAACCCCTTCCCCTCTTCCAGTGAGAGCTACAGCTTAAGTCTTCCTATGCCTGAAGTCTCATCACCAACTATTGCCAACAGCTGCCCAAGAGAATTTTGTCTGGTTTGTAACAGCTCGTGAATTTTATTACAGAGATAGCTTCTCAGAGAGATGGCACGACAGAAGTCACCTCCTCTGACCTTCTTTTATCAAACCACAGCTATCTCGGCAAACACAAGCAGGTATCTAGTAGCTGCTAAGCTATAAGGAACGAGCACAGGAAAGCACAACACGCGCGATATGCACAGTCCTAGCGGGACGCAAACTTCATTTTCCACTTCAGAAGCTGCAACTTCTCCCTCCCCAGCTCGACCTCCCCTACACACTGCGCCCCAGGGCCGCTCACGGGATCCCGTTTGTTTCCCTCCTTGTCTTCGCCCCACCCGGCGGAGTCCGGTTCGCGACGCTCCCCCGCTCCGCACCTGCACATCCTTGCCGCTCTCCAGCGGCGCCGTGGCCGAGCCCGGAGCCTCGTGGCGGCAGCCCGACCCCGCGGGGGTCTGCGGCCCGAGACGGCGCCGGGCCGAGGGGGAGGCGGCCGTGCCCAGCCGCCGCTGCCCCGCCGCCGCCATCGCCCGCCGCCGTTGCTATGGCAAGGGGTCCTGCCGCCTCCGCCGCCCCCTGCCGACCCCAAAGGACCGCAGCTCCGCCGTGGGCGGGCTTGGGGCTGCCGTCGCCGTGTGCCGGCCCCGCTTTCCAGGCTGTGCTGCTGCGGTGGTAGAGCCGCGACAGCAGTGCAGGTGTTCGGGAGCCACGCGGCGAGCCTGTCGGGGAAGCAGCATCGTGCGTTCCTCGTGAGCCCCTCACGGGCAATGCCTGTACTGGAGCGTTCTCGGGGACGAGAGAGGCCCGATTTAGTCGCAGTAACAAATCCTGCTAAAAGCCTATGTCAGGTGCAGCCTTAGTATCTGAGACGTAGCAAAAGGGTCCCCATCTTTTAACATCACGTCTTCAGTGACTACCAAAAATGTGCGTTTCTGCAGTCTCACAGCTGCCATTACTGAGGAAAGGAACTGGGGAGCTAGCCGCTTCCAACACTGCTCTTCTAACTACACAGTGAAATGCCACACGAACGTAAAAGCTTTCTCCTAAGTGGGTAACACACTGAGGGCTGCCCTCCTAAATGCTGGAGGATCTCATGTTATCAGGTTTCTCTCCCATAACCTGCCAGTGAAAGTAAAGATCTCTGACATACGGTTACACAGAGCAATCTGTTAATTGCCTATCTATAAACCAAATTGTTTGTAAACAAAGGGGCGGCCAAGGAGATCTCCATCCCCTCAACATCTTAACAGGATGAACAAGTTAGGATGATACACTACAGGAAATATACAACAGTACAGAAAGCTATCTAAGATTAAATATACATGAACAGCAGACTAATTATGTGCAACTTGACATTGAGGCATTACCAGCTTTTGTTTACCTGGAATCCAGGTCCACACAACAGCTGAGAACTACGAGTGATGAGCAGACAATAGATTCATGAGCAGCAAAAACTGAAGTTCTTTTAGAAATTGGTAAGAAACACAAGCTCAAACCTGAGGCTGATATTTCACCATCTCTCCTGCTCCTTTTGCTGCTACTGAAGAGTCGGGAGCCTCCTGCTCATCTTTCAGTGGAAATGTGCATACACAGGGCTCCAGCAGTCCTGCAGAAACTCAGCATTTAGGAATGACTGGGCCAAGACAATCTCTAACAGGAATTTCCAGCTTGCTCTTAAAAATTTCAGGAAGGTAGTGAGTACACAAACCACCCAGAGAGCCTGAACCAGTTCTCATTTTGTCGATTTCATTAGTTTGTTACTAACATTAATTATACCTTCAGAGTAGACATTTCATCATATTTTCTTCAGTGACTAGTGCCTTCCTAGTCATAATTTTTAGTGTGTTTGTTGTAAGTTAACCCTGGGAGGACAGCTAAGCCCCACACAGGTGCTCTCTCCCTTCCTTCCCATGGAAAATGTTGTTTTCTCCCTATGTTTTTTTTCTTCTGGACAGAAGCCAGCTGATTTCACCAAGTGCTAATAATTTCAGCATTTCTTTGGAATTCCTAGATTCTGATGTTTACGATTTTCCAGTTCGCCAATCCTGTTGCTGAAATGTGACGTGTGAAGAATGTTCAAGTGTTCTTAGAAGTCATAGAGAAGAAGGAACAGCTTCCTGCTAGTGGTTCAAAAATTACATTTTAAATCACAGGCAGACAGGATCTACTCTTCACTTTGGATTGTTTCTATATTCTTTTTGACAGAAGAAGGATTTCACATATCATTTTCTGACACACTTTTGGAGATTCATATTTTTTCTATTCTTACAGATTTGATTTTCCCTTTCTGGAACACTTCAGATTACTTTACTAGGTTTTAGAACTTCTCATTCATGCCTGCATCTTTAATGAAAACTATTTTGAGTTTCATTCTCCTCCTCTGATGCACACCTAGATCAGCTCTCCCAGCTTAATACTGTATGTGAACACAAATTCTCAGTTCCCTCCTGAACAGTGTCCTAGAAAGTCAGGCTCCTGTATGACCCTGTACAATATCTTCCCAGAATTTCTTGGAAAATAATTTATAGCTTGTCTTTTAACATGTTGTATAATAGTATAATCAACAAATATATAGAGTGGCTAGTAGTTAGATTGGTATCCACAGATCATATAGCTAAAAAGATTATCACGCTGAAAAGAGATAATTGGAAATAGGTGAAAAAGGTGAAAAATACTTAACCATATTATAGGCTTGCAAGAAAAATCCCAAGAGGAGGAATCTCCAGAAAGAGATCCTTTCCCTACTGGCAGTCAGCCCTTAAATGGGGTCTAGGAGAGGGGCAGCCAGGCTCCACCCCTTACGGTCACACAGCTGAATTGCCTTCACCTGTGCTCCCATGGCTGACTCAGTAATTTCCTCAGGTGATCAATCAGTGGTTCAGGCTGTGATTCAACATTTCTCACACACATGTTTTTTTTAACAGCTGCTGGCATTCATCATAGTAATATTATCTAGATTGTATCTGTCTCATTTCTTAAAAATATGTTATGTATATCTAATGAGAGTTGTGTTGGAAGGATTGCTATAAATCAGTTTCCACTAGTTGAATACATACCTGGCAAGCAGCTAAACCGTCAAGGAAGATAACTGGCTTGATTTGACCCATATTCTTTTTGAAAAATCCACGTGGTATATTTTCTTTCTGTCTTGTCCCTTGAACTACTAGAAAATGATAGCATAATAATGGTACTGAAGCTTCCAATGTAATACAGAATCACAGAAGTGCTGAAGCTGGAGGGTACCTGTGGAGTCTGTCTATTCCAAACTGCCCTCAAAGCAAGTCAACAAGAACAGGTTGCCATGTCCAGCTGGGGTTTTAATATCTCTATTGGTGGAGACTTAAAATATCTTAGCAATCTGTTCCACCTTCATAGTATTTTTTTTCCTGTATATGAGCAGAATTTTCTGTATTTGAATTTGTGCCCATTGCTTCTGGTCCTGTTCCTGGGCACCACTAAAAGGAGCCTGGTCATGTCCATCTCAGTTTAAATTTATCTAGCCATACTTTATCAGTCTGTCTGTGAGGATCTTAGAGGAGACAATCCCATAACTAAAGTGGGACAGTAGAATCAAGATAAACAACAACCACTGCTCTCTTCTCATCCAGTGAACTATTCATGTCATTGTAAATGGATTCCATGTTGTTTTTCTTTGCACAGTGTTGGTGCCTGCAAAAGCAGAAATCTATTTTACTGAGATAATTATTATCATACATTTCTATAACTGAAGATTATTGTGCATGTTTTACAGATATTACCTACAGAAAAGCTTAAAGCATGGAAATATTTTTTGCTCCAATTTTAATTTCTAGGAAAAAAACAACGTCCCAGATGTTGCTTTACTAATTCTGAGTTGAATGAAAGAGTTGTTCAGATATCATACTCTTGCTCATGTGTCAAACTCAAGACAGCCTTTGACATATTTAAATCTATCAAGCTTTTAAGATACTCAAGACTTTCAAATCTTATCCTGTTTTTCATTATCCTTTTACTTGAATCCAGAGAAGTAAAAAAGAACTGATCAATTTGGTTGCTTCTATCTGGAGCCGTGAAAAAATGAAATCAGAATGATCGTGGTTTTCAAGTTTTTATATAAAACGACCACTAGAGGGAGAGGTAATCCCAAACACTCGAATTCATCTAATCCTAGCTAGAAGAGGCTCTAAATCCTCGTCTGCTTTCTGTCACCATGATCACAAGCCAAAATCTACCTTTTCCTTTACCGTACAAGTATTCAATTACAATGGCTGCTTTTCTGTCCATGAAAAAAAAATCTAGTGATATCTTAATGATAATGGTGATGCTACCCACTTCTCCACTTCTACCTATGTTAGCCAGATTAGGGTGGTTCTACAGCAGTTGCTAGACCACAGTATTCAAGGTAATACAGTGCACAGTATTCATTGTATTGTATCCCAAAGCAATCAAAACCAATGGTTCTCCGTAGAAGAGGAACAGCAATTATCCATATCTCTGATGTCAATAAAATTAATCAAACATAATATAACTATGATAAAATCTTCACCTCGCATATCTATGGTCACATTTGACTATGTGAGGAATTACTTTGTATCTTATTATAATTTCTTAGGCAAATTTATAAGACTGATATGAAATTGTACCTTGTTGCAGTTCCTGAAAGGCAATCTTTCAATTGCCTTTCAATCAATCAAACAAAATCAAGGAAGATGTACTATAGCAGAGTCCTGTGCATCTGCATGCCATTCTGGGCATTCCAGGAGTTCCCTAGTCTCATTTGTTTCTCCATCAGTCAAGGCAGGGGAATGGCAGGCCTGCAGAGACTTAATGTCCACCACAATTATGATCATAATCTTAGTAAAGAAAAGAAAGAACATTTTGCCCTACGAGTGAGCAGGAGGAACAACAAACTGAATTTTTTATGATTTATTCATGATTTTTTGACTGGATGACGTAAACATCTGGAACTTTTCTCTGTTCTAAAGATGAACCATGTAATTTACATGTCTCTAAGATATGATTGTCATATAGCAAAAATTAACTTACATGCATTAATCAGAGGAGGAAAAATAAATATAGATGGACATAACAATTACATCAAGAGGTCTAAGCAGTAAACATAATGAGAAATTGTAATTGTGGTTTGAAAGGTCAAGAAATAGTAACTGGAAATTGTCACTGGTGTTATAGTCCATCTCAGAAGCAGACCAGATGTTTTTTATGAAGAATGTTTGGGCTTATAGAGAGATGAGTAACTTAGGAAACGTACCTTAAGAAGAGAATGAGAAACTATCCTATAGTTGGAGTTATGAATCTGATACATGGTAGAAGCACACTGATAATAACATAGAGTAGCAGTGTGCTTTGAAGGAGTGCTCTCCTGTCCCTCCTTATGGGTTCTCTAAAAAAGAAGGCCCAACAGACAGAGCAAGGAGATAAGGAAAAGCAATGAGAGCAGCAGAGCAGCACTTGTAGAACTGACCCAAAAGTATTCATGCTGAGAAAAATGAGAGGAAGATCTAAATTAATTAGTGTTGTTCCTGAGGGGTTGAGAGCCTTTTCATTAGGAAAACTATCTGGTAGCAGGAATGGTTGTTGTTACAGTAGCTATAATTGATGTGATGGGAGGATATGAGAGTCTGTATGTGATTGCTTTCCAGCTGCTAAAGTAAGCCACTAAAAAAAACTTAATTATGTTACATTTAAACAAAGGAGAGAATATATAAATGTCTACATGGCTGTGACCTAACAAACAAATCCCATTACTAACTTTCAGCCCTTCACTGCCAAGGAAAATCATACTAGAGGAGAATACAAAGTCAACAAAGAGAAGAGGACAAACCTCTGGTTAGTGCGAAAGTCAAGAAACTCACAGGAAGTTAGAATTTAGCTGGAGATAATTCATGTAAAAAAACAGGAGGGACAAATCAGACTATTTTTGAAAAACAAAACTGACTAACTGTGATTTTAATTTACCTCATCTTCTAGAGCATTTTTCCCATGCAACCTCTTTAAAGAGCTTGTCACAGCCTCATTACAAAGTAGACAATTATTCGATTGTAAGGGTCAGTAAGCACAGAAAAAGAGCTAGCTTGGGTAGCAAAGGCAGAGAGCAATAGTGTAAAATAAGAATTTGAGTGGGGGAAGTATGAATAGCTGTGTGCCACAGAGACCAGTAATGACTGGGAGTGACTTCATTCCTCACATACACATCTTTGGCCAGGGTGAAGGAATATGGACATAAGGGAGTGAAATCTGCTCATGACACATAACTGGGCAGAGATTCAACACAAAGGAAAAGAGTAATAGACATCAGAATGTCTTGGACAGACCTGGAGCAACAGGATATGAGTTACTTCTGTATTTTTACTGGGAGCAATGATTGAAGACTGGAAGAGTAAAAATGTTTTAGAATGTTGTAACATAGCCTCTAAACTGCAATTCTCGCAAACTTTTTGCCTACCAAATACATTGAGGAAGCATAGCTGTTGGTGCTAAGGTTAGAAATTCTCAGAACTGGGCACAAATCCAGACATACTATCAGCCTCAGAAGTTTTTAAAGAATTTTTGAAGGATCTTGTGGATATAAACCTGTTTTGGTTTTGTTTTGTTTTGTTTTGTTTTTTGGGGGGGGGGGGGAGGGGGAAGGTTGTTTGTTTGGTTTGGTTTTTTTGTTTGTTTGTTTTTATAACAAAAGTCAGGCCTAAAGAGAACATCAGGTAGGAGTCCAAAATAAAATGTTAAGGATGCTACCTTTATGCTGAAGAATATATAACTTTGACTGTTTAAAACTACTTAGCAATTTCATTTTGCTATTTAAAAGAGTATGTAGAGCATGTGCCACAAAGTTCATTGTTGTGTCATAGAGGCCTCTTTGTTCATATTTTTAGATCATCCAAATATTTGTTTACACATTTCCTGTGGAGAACATACCTCCTGTAATACTGCTTCTACATCAGCCCACTCCCGATTTATTTTAGTATCTCCCAGCTGATGGGGGACAGATGGGTGCAGGTTCCAAGTAGAGGAATGTTGCCCTGCCTCTGATGGCAGTGAAAGGCATGTAGCTCGCCTCCTCCAAACAGCCCTTGAGAAGGGGGCCAAAGTGACTCCCTTAGTTACCGAAAGAGTTAGAGACCAAGAGAAGAGCTGAGGAAAGGCTGACAGCCTTGAACAGGAAGGTGCAAGTCTAAGAAGCTAAGAAGCTGTTTCTCAAGATTCCCTTCCCAGAGAGATTGTTTAAAGTAGAGGGAACAGAGACACTTTCATACAATTATGTAGTACTAATTTGAAAATTGATGTATACTTTCTGTTCTGTCTGTAAACTTTTCCTGCTACTCCTATCTCCATCTCTGTCTATGGTATTTAAATTCAATTCTTGCCTTCACAGACTGGGAATTACATTTTGGATGAGCACCTTTTCAAGATTAACACTTTCTAAAGTTAATGGAGTCTAATCTGCACCAATACCTGCAGTAATTTTTCTGTGCAACACAAGCTGGTTTGGACTGTGCTCCTTCTCTTTTCTGACTATGATGGTAGAAAATCCCTCCATGCTAAGATATGTTTGTGTATGTCTCCTGATCCAGGTGTCATATCCAGCCTCCCAGGTGGTTAGAGCAGCTGTGGGAGAGTTTCTTCAGCCAAGCTGCGCTATCCACATCCAGCATATACAATTGGTAGGGCAGGAAGCAGAGAGAGCCCTCTGAGAGCTTCACTTAGTGCTGCCAATTTAGATCGATGACCAAATTCCCTTGGTGTAGCAGAAGTCAAACCAAAGAGTAGGACTCCAGCCCCACAGCTTTCTTTGGGAAATGTGGACAGTCTCACAGATAAATGCTTTGAAAGATTGAGACTTTTAGAAAACATTATTTTTTACAGCAGAAATTCTTCTAATACCTCTAATTCTGTTCGCAAAATTAATTTATATTCACTGAATCCTGTAACATAGTGCAACTTCTAATTATCTTTTCCCCTATGAGAAGTACCATGTACTATTGCCTATCCAAATAGAAATGCTGGGCTGATTCTGGGGAAATAAATGCTAGCATGAATACAAACAAATGTTAGTGTTTGTACATGAATGCATCCTTCATGCCTACCTATTCAGAATCATGGCACACACTAGTGATGGCTAACAGTACAAACCCAGGATACTATTAGGCCAGGTCCACGGGGGTGATCTCATAAAACTGAGTTTTTAGACTCTTTAATAAATCAGTACACGAACTTACAGTTGGCTCCTCCCATATTTCTCCTGCATCCTCTGGAAAGTCAGACAAACATAGCTGTTTCCTGTATTATGGTGTCTTTGTACCTCAACAAACAGTACAAGCTTCCTGCTGTCTTCTCCCCCAGTATACAGGATTTCAGGGCTCAGACAGAAAGCATTGCTGCCTGGTTATGTGCTCAGTCCCACGTGGCCTGGCTCCTTCAGAACTACAGGGACTGAAAAATTCCTGTGCTTTCCCTCACAGCTTTGTGAACACACGGAGATAGCAGTGGAAGGGCCTGGATGGAAGAAGCCAGAAAAAGAGCTGGTAGTCTAATGACAGCAGATCCTCTGATATGTGTCTGGTGAGAAAGGGAATTTTGTGGAAAATGTTTTGTGGGATACAGAACTAAGTCAAATGGGGAGGAAATGAAAGACCTGAAATCAGAGAAAGAAAAGAAAAAAAAGTTGTTTTTCCTCACATCTTTCTGTATTCCCAACCAAAAGAAAACATCTCAGATGATCCAGACCACCAAACTATTAAGTCTTGTCTAATATGTAGTTCCCACACACAGGAATTTTCTATGTCAAGAAGAACATAGTGGCCACCCTCAGCAAGTTTGCTGATGATACAAAGTTGCGAGGATTGGCTGACACACCCGAAGGCTGTGCTGCCATTCAGCGAGACCTGGACAGGCTGGAGAGCTGGGCAGTAAGAAACCAGATGACGTTTAACAAAAGCAAGTGTAGAGTCTTGTGTCTGGGGAGGAATAATTGCATGCACCGGTACAGGTTGGGGGATGACCTGCTGGAGAGGAGCTCTGCAGAGAGGGACCTGGGTGTCCTGGTGGATGACAGGTTGGCCATGAGCCAGCACTGTGCCCTTGTGGCCAAAAAGGCCAATGGCATTCTGGGGTGCATTAAAAAGAGCGTGGCCAGCAGGTCGAGGGAGGCGATCCTCCCCCTCTACTCTGCCCTGGTAAGGCCTCATCTGGAGTACTGTGTCCAGTTCTGGGCTCTCCAGTACAAAAAAGACAGGGATCTCTTGGAAAGAGTCCAGCAGAGAGCCACAAAGATGGTGAAGGGCCTGGAGCATCTCCCCTATGAAGAAAGGCTAAGTGATCTGGGTCTGTTTAGCCTTGAGAAGAGAAGACTGAGAGGGGACCTGATCCAGGTCTATAAATATCTGAGGTGTGGGGGGCAAAGTGGCGAGGCCAGACTCTTTTCAGCAGTGTGCAGAGACAGGACAAGGGGAAATGGCCAGAAGCTGGAGCACAGGAAGTTCCGCACCAATGTGCGCAAGAACTTCTTTACGGTGAGGTGACGGAGCACTGGAACAGGCTGCCCAGGGAGGTTGTGGAGTCTCCTTCTCTGGAGATATTCAAGACCCGCCTGGACGCCTACCTGTGCGAGCTGGTGTAGGGAGCCTGCTTTGGCAGGGGGGTTGGACTCGATGATCTCTGGAGGTCCCTTCCAACCCCTACGATTCTGTGATTCTGTGATTCTGTGAACATAGAGACACTATGTCAAATGATAAAATTGTATATAATTCTGTTTACACTTTATATGTCTAGGATTTTTATTTTCAGAAACCCTGTTGTTAATGTGAACATTTCACCAGTTTTTGGTATTCAGAATTGCTGATACAAAGTACATAACCATAAACAAACTAATCTTATATAAATAATTGTCAGTTCTTTCTTTTATCTGTTAATTTGTACCTCTCTTTGTAGTTGTTCCTTTTATCATTTTATAATTTTCTACTTGAATAATTTGTTATTCCTTCGACTAAGATTCAAAATCTGAATCATAGAATCATAGTAAGTTGGGTTGGGAGGCTCCTTAGACACCATTCAGTCCCAGTTCTCCTGCTGGGTTCAGGGCTGCCACCCACTAGATCAGGCTGCTCAGGGCTCCATCCAGCCTGGCTTTGAACGCCTCCAAGAATGGGGCACCCACAGTTCTCTGAGTGAAATTCTTTACTATGAGAGTGGTGAGGTACTGGAACAGGCTGCCCAGAGAGGTTGTGGATGCCCCGTCCCTGGAGGTGTTCAAGGCCAGATTGGATGGGGCCCTGGGCAGCCTGATCTAGTATTAAGTGGGGAGGTTGGTGGCCCTGCAGGTGGCAGGGGGGTTGGAGAGTCATGATCATTGAGGATCACCTTGATGGTGATGAATTTCAAGTCAAACTGAGTCGTGGTAAGTATATTTGTTCCTTATTTTTAACCAACTAAGATCCTATTGTTTGTTCAAAATACATATGTACATTATAATGTCAGCACATATTTAGTAAATGACTATCATCACAATGAAACACTCCACTCAATTAAATAGTGTTCAATGTTCACAGAACAGAACCATAGGATAAACTGTAGATGTTTTATTGTATTAACATTTTATACAAAGTGTTTGCACGTCACAGTTTGCTGCCTGAAGTTCTTGAATACTATTGAAGTGTTGAAGGCTGCAGAATTGATGAGCAACTCACATGAAACACTGATGCAGAACTGGAATTCCATGGACAATTACATTTCATAATTCTCTTTGATTTTCCAGGTATAGACCTGCCCTCTCAATACACGTACAAAATTACTCACTGGGCAGCAAAATCTTGAAGTGAGGTTTACATGGGCTTTGTATACCAAACCACCTTGGGCATATAAATATTGCTGTATTTTCATACCGAAAATCATTTTTAATGTTATATTTCACTGTATAAAATATTATGAAAATTTTGTTATTTTCATAATGTTACATAGTACATTTATTAAGCTGACAATCCTTACTTTGACAATACAATTATAAACCTGATTTTCATGTTTGTAACATACAGAAAAATACAACAAAATAGCATTATTTTGAAGCCTGTAATGTAGTTCTCTGTGTTACTCTGACCAGAAGCACCATTCTCAAAAATCCTACCACATAATAAAGCCTCATCAACTCATAAAGTATTCTGAGTTTCCACTTAAAATATGAAAATCTGCAGCATGATAGATTGAGTAGCTCAGTAAATAATAATGATACTTTGACAGTATTAATATGATTTTATTTTAGCATATCTGATTACTTCTGTTTCATAGCAGCAGAAGGATAAAGCGGTCCAAAATTTTCTAGACTTCTGTTGAGCTTTCCTTATTTTTCTTTGGCTGAGACAGGAAACAGAAGTACTAAGCTATTGTCTCAAATTGCGCAAGTGATTGCATTCTTTGAAAACCATTATCTGCGTGAAATCTTTCATGGCAGGAAATTACAAACAGAAAGAAATTCCTTCACAACGAAAGAAAAAAGACTATTTTCAATACTTGTTTTGAAGTATATAAGGTGCCACAAAACAGAGTCAGTGGTCACTTTGATTCCAGATACATGCTCTGGCAGTAGACTGATTTCTTTAGAAGAAGACTAATGGTATGAGAAAGTAAGGGAAAAGAAAGTTGTCTGAAATAGCTGTAGTTAGATTTTCTTACAGTCAATCTGCAATTTCTGATCACTGGTCACTGAGAAGAAATACATAAAAAAGGAAGAGAAAAATACGTGTATTTCGAGTTCAGAGAGCAAAACAGTGCAGTGAAATACTGAGAAAACCACACCTGCCATTCACATCAGCACTTACTACTGCTTTGGAAACATTTGCCTAACAAGAATATTGGACCATGAATTTTGTCTCAGGCTCATGTACAAGACAATTTAAGCTACCAATGGATATTATATTGTGACTTGTTGCAAAAGATGTTAAGTAGCAAAATAAAGCTTAGAAAACACAGTGGCCTAGACCCTGGAAGTTACACTTTTTTCCAATGGAATTTTTAAGCCACACATTTTACATGATTCATCTAAAGGCCAGTGATTCACACTGAGACTGACTTTTGTCAGCTTAGGCTGCTTCAGATATTCTGAGGCCTTGGTGAGTGTATGACCTTCCTGAACTCAAGTGGTATGTCCCAGGAGGGGGACTCCAAGTTTCTGAAGAAAAGGAAGATTATCTTCAGAGCTGGGTCACATCCTTATCTGTTGTGTCACAATGGTAGTTTTAGCAACTTGTATGATATATTCTTAAAAACAACAACAAGCAAGGAGAATCCCACCTGTATAAAATATTTCATCTTTCAGCTTCATAAAGTTGCAGCATTTTTGTCAAGTTAAAATACTCCTGGTACCAAGGAACTGCCATACTTCAGCTCATTTCTCTAAGGACCATAAAATGTGAAAGTCACCTCCATTTTCACTTTTCCTTGGCAAGCTGCTTTTATTTAAGACTTCTGGACAACCACACCTCCCTTTCCACTTGCAGCCATATTCTTACTCTCTGCCCCCCCTGATGCTGTCTGTCTGCCAGTACCTGCTGTTACCTATTTAACAGCACTGCAGAATTCCGAGTAGTCATAAATTACACTTTGCACTTGATGATGACTTCTTTAATTCATTTATGTCAGTGACATAACTGATTACCCTTTTTTACCACCAAATGTGTTGTCCCACTGTTCAAAAGAATAGACATTTTACTGAGCTTATTTCTCACTAAATTACCAAGGTAGAGTAAAAATGAGAAAACTGATTTTCTGTGCCGTATTTTCTTTCTTCTGCTGTCTTCAAGTATCTTTCATGCCTGTATGACCATATAGCAATCCTCAATAATTTATTCTGTTAAAATTCAGTGTATCATCATATGAAGGTGAATAAGCTAATTCTGAAGGAATTCATACCATCTGCTTGGTCACACTCTGCCTTCAAGAAATGCTGCCTTTGCACCCATATTAATCATGATTTAAATGTTTGTGTTCTGCCCTCATATATCAGGAGTGGTACACCTGTCCATAGATGTAATTAACTCAGTCTGGCCTGTGGCAAATCATGAAGTGGGTATGTCAGTCTGTGAGTGGCTGAGTAACCTCACTCTCATCCTTTTGCGATTCTTCATGGGCTTGGAAGCAGGCACTCAGAAAATGCTGCATTTTCAAATTACGCTACTGGGCATCTTGCAGATAGCGACCTCTCAAATTGACGCTAAGACTAAAAGATGATTTCTGAGAAGATATGAACAGCATTTTTAATGCTAGGAGGATTTAATTACTGAATATTTGAGTTATTGGTTATATTTTTGTTTCATTGAATTAGGATTTTATACTCATTTTATATTTGGAACCTAGTTTTATATAAGCACAAATTTACCATAGTTGTTGGGAGATAAGGCAGTAATTGAGTGAAACATTCATTTGATGAAGTGCTGGCAAGCTGCCCATAGAAGCTGTGGTGCCCCATCCCTGGAGGTGCTCAAAGACAGGTTGGATGGGGCTCTGAGCAGCCTGACCTTGTGGTTGGCAGCCCTGCCCACGGCATGGAGTTGGAGCTCAACAGTCTTTAAGATTTCTTCCAGCCTAAGCCATTCTATGATTCTACATGATTTTATAAAATAAAGCCCTGAACTTCTCATAATAGCTTGATATGATACACAAATATTTATGCAGTAACATATGCTATGCTATGACTGGTCAAGAGTTTTGGGAAAAATATAAATAATGAGTGAAAAATATAGCTATACTGAGATGGCTGTTTCTCTGTGGAACTGGTTTCCAAAGTGTATGCTTCTACTGTTCTCTCTGTTTGCTCCTGAGGACCACATTAAGTGCGGACAAGGCTGCTTGTAGCATCAAGAAGGACATTCATCCAGTGCAGCACATGGCTCCACAGGAGGCTGGCACATCCCGGGAGCAGAATGGGGAGCAGAGGTTGTGGCTGAGGGCTGTAAGCCCTCTTGGTGCCAAGAGGAAAAAAAACGGCTTGGAATAAATGTCCTCACTACATAGGCTTAGATATATATCAGCTCAACAGTAAGGGAACAAAAATATCTGTTGTGAATACCCACAGAAAAATACGAAGAAAAAAAGTTTTACTCAAATAAGTTTGAATTAAGTAATTAAACCCTTGTTGTTTATTCACACGCTCAAAAATACAAGTGATGTTTCTGATAAAGAGTTGCTTTCGGAATGACGTAGCTCATTCATTTGGCTTTGCTGACATCCAGGATGCAGAGAAACACAGCGGATCTTTTTTAATAGTAGCAATGCTGTATGGAGATTCTGTCACATTAGAGGGGACATGTAGGTACAAAGGCACTTTGTGTCCCACCTTCTCTGTACCTTAGTTGAGGCTAAAGTGGTTATTTAATTTGCATGTTTAGGAAATGATTATGCCCTCATGCAACAACAAATATTTAATACATGTACAAGGAGGCTTTTATTTCAACATCCAGAGAAAAAGGCCTGTGGGACAGTAATTCCACAGACAGCAGAATATTGTTAGCATGATTAAGCATGAATCAGAAAACTCTTATTTCTTTAAACTGTTAAATTAGACAGACACATATCACATCATATCTGTCACGTGAAGTAGTTTGAGGAAAAAAAGGAGAACTGGAGAACTGGCTTTACATAGCAACAAATTTTAATTTTTGAAAAGCTTCCTAGGCTGAAGGAGAACATGGAAATGAAATAAAAATGTAATTGCAACAACATGTATTTACTTAAACAGGTATCTTGTTTATGTAATTATACTTCAGTTCCTAATTACTGGTGTTAACAGGATATCTCATGCCATTATTCAGAGAATTATGTATCAAATATAATGACCACATACTTGTATATCATATAGCACATATCACTCATTTTCTCTGCTCACAAGAAGAGAACAAAACAAAACTAGAACTTTACAATAGATAAATGGTTAGATAGATAGAGAGACATAGACAGATAGATACAACTTGATATCTAACATACAACACATGCTGACTAAAAAAGCCACATTCTTAAATCCCTTTAGTAAGTTGTCATTGCTTTGTAGATCATGCATGTAGGAAAAAAAGGGAGAAAAACATGTAGTTATGGTTGCTAACCCATGAACATATGCAACTCTATGTGCAGCTGGGGCAATCTGTGACCATTGTTTCCAGGGCCAGAAGGAGCCCCCTGAACACCTACCATGTAGGGCTTAGCTAGCTTGTTATGCACTGAACATTGCAGTGATTGACTCAGCTGAGAATAAGCAATTTTGCCCCAAAGCTGCAGTAACTGGCCTGCCACACAGCAAAGCCTTGGCTTTAGGGTTGGGCTGGAGCTGATAAGATTTGTATGGCAGCTACAGCACCTTGAGCCTCGCAAGCAGAGACAACAGGCAATGTGTCACCAGGACCATCTGGGGACTTATAGGTGGAGAGGACTGGTGGTACCCCAGACCTATGCGCTGGACTCTGGAGTTTATCTGGGTTTTGTTTATGCATTGTGTTTGTTCGTAAAGTTTTGCTTGCTGAATCAGGAAAGTATTTTCATCATCTCTGCCTACAGTCAGAGCCTGTGTCATTATGTGTGTTAACTACTGAAGCTATGTGCTGAGTGTTTAATCTCACCTTTTCTTACTTCTCTTGTTTGTTTCTTTGATTTACCCATCCTCTCATGGCCTGAATCAACACTACATTTAAGCACCAGCCCTGCATGAGTTCAGTGACATTTGGTACTTGCTTACTGTTGGGCCTGTCGTGATAGTTTAGCTCAAAAGCAAGCTCTAAGCAGAGCCCTGGTGTGAAAGAGAAACCAATGCTTCAGTGGCATGGGCTACGGGACTTTACACTTCCACTTTCTGCCACACCAAGTCTCACAAAGAACTTAATTCTGTGTTGTTCATTGCTTCATTTTTTGCTGGAATCAAAACTTACATTCGTGGTTACAGAACTAAATGTCTATTTTCAAATGTCCTTGTTTAAAGAGTGTGTTCATGAATAAAAAACTTCTGGCTGTTTGCTGCTGCATTCCAACACAGAGTGTAAGCAAACAGACAAATTAAAGTGAATTGGAGCTTTCAGTTCTTTCTCCAGCACAGCCATCCCCGGTGAATTTAACTGAATAAATGAATAAATCTCTTCTTTTAAACAACTGCTGAAAGAGAGAAAAAACTGAAAATAGTACCAGTGGCTGTCCAGCACTCTATTCAAAAGTAGTCTGTGAAGAGCTCCGAGACTCTAAATGGACCTCTCTGTGATTCCAAAAGAATTCTTTAAACAATAGGGAATGTACACAGTTTTCCATGAATACACTGTATATGTCTGATTAGTTTTCATTTATTCTAGTGCTCTTTCACCTCCTTCCAGCATTTAATAACATTTAGAGAACTTTGTATGTCTGTTATACATAGTGGTGTGTATAGGACCTCTAATCAGTCACATTGTTGCAAAGGACACTCAGTATAGTAATGAATAGATGAGAATGATCTGCACAACAGAAGCACACTGTATTTTGGGACTGTAGGTGTTGTAGCAGATCTTTGGTTACGACACCTGGATAATTGCTAATGACAGGCTGTGTATTCCTGAGCTGCTGTACGCCCACGGCCGTGGGCCCTACAAAGAGACCTTTGTGGACGCAAGCAAGGCTTCCTGCTGCTCTGCTGCCAGCACACCGTGATCACTGAGCCCACATTTCAGAGAGCGTTAACCCACCCTCACACACAGTAAGAAGCTAGGAGACCTCACACTGAGCATGCAGAGAGGAACAAGGCTCTGAAGGGTAAGTTTGCTGCAGGCCCACAGTCCAGCTCTGGGAACAGATAACATGAATCTGCCTGCTCACTAGTGGAGCGGTGAGCTAGAGGCAGCGCTGCGCACAGCTGCGAGTAAATGTCTGCTTCTGTGTACACCTCCATGTCTTGCCTAAGCTATGCGTGCGAGAGGCTGAGTTTGTTTCTTCTGTGCTTCAGTTCCAGGTGGCACAGTCTCACCCTGGGTGGGATCAGAAATAACCAAGACTTACAGAAATGTGAGTTTAAATGAGAGCTGCATGCAAAATGATTGCCATGCCTGCCAGAGGTCTTTTCAGTCCATGTTTTCAAGTGGTTTGATTTTCAGATGTACAGAGTGAATATCTGTGTCTACACAGGGAACTGCAGTGTATTCTGTCTTTGAAAAACAAGATCTAGACATCTGTGTGTGTATATATATACGGACACACAGACTGCGGAGTCTAATTTCCTGCTTCCAGGTACAAATATTTTGACTTGTGTCTCCTGTATCCGCATATCCCATGACATGTATCCACGTAGCATATGTGCTTGAAATAAACATACAGAGCTACTCATAGCCCCAGGTGTTGTTTCCTGCACGACAGGCACTATTAGCTGTGCTGTAAGGAGCACCTGCCCTAAGCTCACAGCTTCTCTGTACCTGCACATCTGCAATGAGTGCTCATAGCAAGGCCGAGGATTGGCACTACAACAGCTGACAGCCAGGAGACCACAGATATGCATCCAGCGTTGGTGAGACCAACCTGGTTCTTTACAAGGAAGATGGAAGCAGCTGTTCTTTTTGCCTGCACCTACCCCAAGAACAAGGCTTACAGCACACGAGGCCTCTGCGGCCGCAGAGATGGGAGGAGGAGCATCGCGAGTGCAAAATAAAATTAAGTAGCTACAAATCAACAACATTCACCGAGAAAAGTGAGGCAGCGTCATGACACTCCACACCCCTCTGCCTCCCCTCAGTCAGACGGAGCAAAACTGGTCAGAACAAGTTAATTTGTCTGAACAGGTCGGCCAGGGTGCAGAAACCTGTTGCACAGGCTCTCTTCTTGTCCCAGAGGCACATCAGATTCTGCGGAACAAAAGCCTAACTCTCAAATGCCATGCAGCCCCTGTTTTTCTGGATGGTATGAAAATCTGCCGAATAAAGGAACTAGCCCTTTTTTTTGTACAGAGAGCATGAATTGCTCATGTCTTTTAAAATACAATCCAAAATGTCCTGCAAACAATGACGAGGAGTTTCAAAAATTATCTCCATATAGAACATACATCCTTAGGTCAGAACTGCGTGTATTCACACCAAGGTGAAGAGAAACATTGTACAAGCTGTAATAATTCACTGCTCTGAAAGGTTTGAGCCAATCGGTGTCATTTTCTTCATTATCACACATTTCAGTCATACTCAAACTCAGAAAAATTTACATAAAAATGAAGTAAGCCATCTAAAACAAATCGAGGTGCTTCAACTATTGTCTTGAATCAATTTTTATTTAAGTGCAAGCCATAATCCAAGAGTTAGCACCATACATGGAGTGACCAGTGCAATTAGATGATGGAAAAATATATTTCAATACAATATACATGTCTTTGAAGCACTTAGCTGTTCAGCAAATCAACTGAACAAAAACCACAGAGGCAAAGCATAGCAATGTGGAGGTACGGGAAGCAATGTCAGTCCTTCCTATACACAAGATCAAGTTGCAGGTAGAGCAAGAAAGCCAAGAAGAATTTTAAAAGTTGATATAAGAGAGTGTTAGCAGTTCTTAAAATGCCCATCAGGTTTTCTTGCAAACTAGAAAGTCAGATTCCTGTTCTTATAGACATTAAAGGAAACTTTGTAACAAGGTTTCCAAGAATGATCTTCTCACTCCATCTTTTAGTGATTACTCAAGATGGATGATGGTTTCACATGAGCATCTCCCCACCAGCAATGAAACTATTCAGTCCCTTCCTCCTCCAATGACAAGCCTCATGCTTTTAGGACTGATTCTTAATTATACTTAGAAAAAAAGAAAGTGAAATTCTAGGTCAGCTGTAGGCACCTTGTTGAAAATGGTGATTTATAACAGTGGCAGCATGGGAAACTAAGGAGCAGCAAGCCAGCTTCCTTCCTGCTCCAGACTTTTCAGTAGCTTTTATTGTGTTTTGTTTATTGAATTAACCCTTGAGAACAGTGAAAACAGGGAGGGTTTTAGAACATAACTTGCATTAAAGAACTGAGCCACAATGTGGCTGACTTGTGCTTGGCCTGTGAGTGTAAGAATGGCACACAGATGGCTTTAAGGAGTTTTATACCTTCCTATCTGTTGCAGAAACATAGCCACCAAATAAGTTACCTGCTGCTATAAAGGCTGTTATGTCATCTGAGGACAGCTGAGACATTGATACAGTGCAGTCTTCCACTTTTCTGTGTGCCATTGCCTCCTGCATTGTTGGATATGGAGCTGCTGCGTGAGCCCTTCATGCTCTGGTGCTCTACGTAGGGGACATTTACTCAGGGGCAGTGTCAGTGTCTGTGTATTTACTCTGCAGCCTCACCAGGACAATGCAGTAACAACCACATACATCCACGTTTCACCTATATTTAAATATACCTTTTAAGCCATAAAATGTACTTTGTAACTTCTTGATACCTGAATAAACACAGTCACTTCAGTTCTCAAAGTTTCTTAAAAACTCCAAGCTCAGGAACATACTGTATTATTACCCAGATTATATCAATGTGTTAATATCCTGCCTTCTGCCATCTCAAATATTTTTTTATTTGGTCTTTGGAGGCATTTTATTATAAATTTGACTCATCAAATAAAAAGTGATCCTCTCCATGTACCCTTCAAAACTCTTCACATTCTTTTGGAAGAATTTAAAGCACAATTGAAAAGGCTTTGCTTTTTGAAATACATTTCAGAATTTTGTATAGTGCTTAATTTTTAATTAGAGAACATACTGTCTATTATAGACTTTTCAGATATGCAAATATGTTTTGAGATAGTAATGATTTACCACTCAAATTGTAAATTACTAGTCGTGTCGCAAGAGGTAAATGAGAAAATATTCCCAACCAAAATGAATCACATGGGCCAAATGGTCATATCTTTTAGAGAGTCAAATAAAAACCCTTCTTTTTTTACATTTCATTTTATTCATGTACATGGACATGTTCTACACATTACAAAGCAGACATGTTAGGAACAAGTAATTGATGTAATTCTTTGATGTCTGATTTAAGCCTGCATACCTAATTCCTCAAATAGCTTTCATTATTCAGTTAACTCTAGTTTAAGAGACTGCTATTTAAGACAGGAAAAAAAAAAAAAAAAAAAAAAAAAAAAAAAAAAAAAAGCAGATTCTTTAAATTTCACAGTAAACCCAGAATATGATTTCCAGCAAGAAAAACTTCATTGCTAACAGGCACTTTCAGACATTCACAGGCATCAGGATACTCTGAGTTAAAAAATGAGCAAATAGGAAAGCTATAAAATATGAAATTACAGAAGTTGTCAAGTAGAAAAATGGTTCTTTGCCAGCTAGAGAGTGGTCTGTAATTTTGTCCTTGCTAAGATAAGTATATATATACTTATGAAATGAAAGCTTGCAGTTCTTTGATGCAGTTGTCCAGAATCTTTGTTTTAAAGCATGTGTATGCTTTAAATGTACATGCTGCAACTGAATAAAATCTTTCTCTTGGGTGTGTATTTTGAATAGATGACCGATTGCACAAGTGAAGTTCTCACAGTTGATGTCTCAAAATTTAGCAAGTATTAGATCTTAGTCTTAGATGCAGTGGTATCTTCCCTTTTTCAGTCCCAAAGATATCTCACCTATGGGATGAGAACGGAATAGCTCCAAGGAATTTTCATTTCTTTTGGGCAATAAAGAAGTCTCTATCTCTTGAACTAATTCTAAGGAATAAAGAAGGAAATCTTTTATTTTTGCAATTTTTTTTCTCTTCTTTCACTTTGCTGCCAAAAACAAAGAAGAAAAAATGCTAGAGAATAAGAGGAAAACGTCTCACAGAAGCTGGAAAGTGAGTGATGCCCCATAGTGATTTCAAGAAAAACATTAAATATTGCAACCATATCAATTCATGAAAAATGGTAAATGTTCATTTCATGAAGTTCAATGAAATGTCAAAAATATTAACCTACAAGGGCTGCTCCAAAAGTAACGACTCCTATTTTATTATGCTGGTCCACCACTTCAGAGGCAGATGTTGGTGATACAGCAGTAGAAGTTGAACCTTCCCACCATTTTTCCTTTATATTTTGCTGCCATGTGACAGATGGCAGCAGACAAGGAGTCTGGCAAAATGGAGTGTGTGTGAAGCAAAGGTGTGTCACTGAATTCCTCTATGTGGAAATAATGGTGCCCATTGACATTTACTGATGCGTGCTGAATACTGATGGGGACCACATAGTGGATGTGAGCACCGTGAGGCAGTGAGTGATGTCTTTCAGCAGTGGCAACAGTGATGTGAAAGCCAAGCCATGTTCCAGAAAGCCATACACAGCTGTCCCATCACAAAATGAAGAGTCTCAATCAGTTCATGCATGTGAATCAGCTAATGATAGTGACTATGTAGAAAAATTGTGTTTTGTAGCTGAGAATTTGCTCTATGTAATAGTGTTACCGTGCTCTCTGTGTCTATTGTAGTTTCCATGGAAATGAATAGGAAGCATTACTTTTGGAGCAACCTGTATACTTCCTGGCCAAAAATTGGATCTTCTTTATATTCAAGGGATCTGTGAATAGAGAACTTCACTCATGCGCTCAGCAGTAAAACTTGTTTTCAGATGATGTTCTGCTATAGAGAATAAAGTGAGAAGGAAGCTGAAGTCAGAATAAAAGTGAATATTGTAATTTAGAAGATAATTTGTGAAACAGCAAATTATTTTCATGCTTTAATTTTGGAAATATTCCATATGTTCATATTAATAAAGGGCAAAACCAACAATTGAACTTGTTCTTAATTATCCTACTACTTGTTTTATCATCTACACTTCCCTGACATTGCATGTCAATTAAGAATGGCAGTCATTTTTGATGGAGAGAAATAATTTGTAACAGCAGCAAAATCTTAAATACCATACTAGAAGTATCAAAACTCATAAGGTACCAGATGTTCATCAGAAGTCTCCCCATGTAGTGAAACAGGATCTCATTATAAAATCAGGAAGTATGTAAATAATCCCAAAATGGTGGAAAATTTAATAAAGATAGCTCATCAACAGACCGATAGGAGTAGGAGTAATGTTATGCAAATTAGGCTCACAGTTCTACATCAAAGGAACTTGCAAAGCCAAATCAGAGAGGAAGGAACCATTACTATCTGCAATTCAGATCATTAGTTACATCTCCACCATTAAACTTAAGAAACATTGGAGCATCCTACTATTAATTCTTAACAATCCATACTGGCAGGGCTGAGCTCTCGCCTGTTGTCATCCCCTGCTTGGTGTCATCGCACCCACATGAGACTAATGTAAGGAAGTCTTTATGCTTATGTTGTCACTGCTTCTCTTTTGGTCATGAGAGGAACTACTGACTTACATGTTAGGGAGCAAAGTCTCAATAGTGCCAAAAAAAAAAAAAAAAAACAGCTAAAAGTGCAAGATTCATCTCTGGGATCTTTTATTAAAGGCAGAAATTGCCTCTGCCTGGAACATTGACTACATTTGATCTATTATCAAATGTCATCTAGCTCTACTATAATTCATAGTCATTTGTTAAAAACTCACCAAGGAGTGGATTCAGACAACTCCTAGCAGCTATGAGAAACTTGTTCAAGTATTAACTGTAAAGGATGAGCAAGAACACCTCTCTCCATGGTGCCCCAGAAGAATGAGCAGCAAATAGAGGAAATCTTTGCACACACTTCAGGATAGATTATTTCTGGACATGTTTAGCAACGTTCTTTGGGCCTGCTCTCAGATATGGAAGTTCACCAGAAAAAGACTAGCATGACCATAAACCAACCCACTGTCTCCTCAGTGTTTTGACAGCAGACCACTCACTGAACTTTGCTCAGCCTAGCTTGCTACTTGCGCTTGCAGAGCAGTGACTCTCAGATTGTAGCAAGCAAATCACAGGGTATCAGGAAATCATCTAAAAAAATTGTAGAATAGTAAAACAAACGGAACAGACAAAACACATATATTCACGGGCAGGCAGGCAAGAAAATGAGACAAATGAAAAATACTAAAATGACATCTGAAGTTCAAACTAATTCAATTTGGTTGTACTTGACAATCAGTACAATATCTTTAATTGAACATGAACTTCTTGCAAAAAGAAAAGATAAATCTTCACTTTGCAAATGTTAAAGAGCCATGGGCTAAAGGATATAGATTCGTGATTCGAACAGACTGATTTTTGGTGCAGAGGCAGGCATCCATTTTAGAAGGCTCTTGAATCATAGGATTTAGGCAAAGGATTTAGCACAGGTACAATTGGTAGAAAGCAGCCTCTCCCCAGTCATTCAATCATTAAGACAGGAAAACAAGCAGCATGGCTCACTGTGAAAGAGATCTAGAAGAACATCAAAATTAGTAATTGACAGCACCTAAGCATGTGCGGGCTGGATTTGCCTACAGACAAACAAGGATTTGCCTTGACTTTTCAAAGATTCAAATTAACCTCTTCTAAAGGTCTTAATATTTGTCATAACAAATTCACAGTCTTTTTTTATGATTATTTCTAACAAAGAGCCATATACCAGAAGATTAGAACTACATGCTTTAGCTTACAGGTATGTCTAACTTGATGAAGGTCACTAGCCCAAATTATCACAGAGAAAGGTTCTTCTGCATTGGGATATTTGTCTGTTTCTATAGGAACAGTTATACCACTATATTTTATAGTGATATTGTTAAATCAATATGCAGTGTTAAAAGGGTATCAATCTTTGCATAGCCCTGATTTCTCTAGATAAAAATAAGACTTTTCATGTTAGTTAAAACTTCTAAAGCAATATTCATTTAACCAAAGAAAGTGGTGTGGAGAGCTGTGAGGTTGACACTGTGGAAGGAAGGGATGCCATTCAGAGGGACATCAACAGGCTTGAAAGATGGGCCTGGGTGAACCTAATAAGGTTCAACACAGCAAAGTGCAAGGTTTTGCCAGAGGAATCCCAGGTATCTATACAGACTGGAAGGAGCAGTCCTTGAGAGCAGTCCTGCAGAAAAGGATCTGGGGGTCCTGGTGGACAAAAAGCTTAACATGAGCCAGCAGTGTGCTCTTGCAGCTTGGAAAGCAAATGGTATCCTGGGCTCCATCAAAGAGGGGTGGCCAGCAAGGACAGGGAGGTGATTGTCCCTCTCTGCTCTGCCCTTGAGAGGCCCCATCTGGAGTACTGCATCCAGGTCTCGAAACCCTAGTACAAGAAAGACAGGAGCTGTTGGAGGGGGTCCAGAGGAGAGCCATGAAGATGATCAGGGGACTGGAGCACCTCTGCTATGAAGACAGGCTGAGAGAGCTGGGCTTGTTCAACCTGGAGGAAAGAAGGCTGTGGGGTGACCTCATTGCAGCATTTCAGTACTGAAAGGGATCCTACAAACAAGAGGGGAATCAACTCTTTGAAAGAGCAACAGCAGGACAAGGGGAAATGGTTTTAAGTTGAGGGAGGGAAGATTTAGGTTGATTAGATTTAGGGAGAAGTTTGTTACAGAAAGAGTGGTGAGGTACTGGAACAGGCTGCCCAGAGAGGTTGTGGATGCCCCGTCCCTGGAAGTGTTCAAGGCCAGGTTGGATGGGGCCCTGGGCAGCCTGGTCTAGTATTAAATGAGGAGGTTGGTGGCCCTGCCTGTGGCACGGGGATTGGAGAGTCATGATTCTTGAGGCCCCTTCCAACCCTGGCCATTCTGTGATTCTGTGATTCTGTGAAAACACTCCAGCTTTACAAAATGTATCATGTTGGTATAAAAATCATTGTATAAATTGACATGTCAGCACACAGTTTTATTTTCCACATGAAAAGTTTCTACATAAATTCCTGAAGGAGAAATGAAATAAATTACACACAATAAAGGGCAAAGAGAAATAGGTAAGCTGAGGAAGAGAAAAGAAGTCACTGTTGAATGTTTTTGTGCTGGTATTTGATATGGACAAGACTATATCCAAGAACCACCATTTTTTCTTGATTTATTAGTGGTGTGAAAGAGAGTGACTAGTAAAATGTAAATGTTCATAAATGACTTAGATTAATGCGCGTACAGGGAGCTGTAAACATCTTAATTATGCATTTCATTCTGCAAAATTATAGGTCTAAAAGTATCTTCGGAGGTTGTCCAGTTCAGACTGTTACCCCAAGGCAGGCAGACGTACGTCTATTTCACTGCTTATATTTATTTGCCTACCATTTTCCTAAAGGTAGTTTACAGATTTATGTCCATACTTTTTTTTTTTTTTTTTTTTTTTTAATTTAATTCTACACCTTTTTTATCTGTAATTATCATACCAGAAGTAAAATAATAATAATAATAATAAAATAAAAAGAAAATATGAGAATGTAAAACTTTAATCCCCCATCAAGCTTAATGTAATAAATCCCCATTTTTGTTTAAGTATACGGTAAGGATATTATAAAAGTGAAATGAGATGATCTTTTTAGATGGATTGACCACAACTCACAATTCAGACTAAAGTAAAATCATGCCAGCAATGTATTTGCTGTTAATGCTAGAAATTATTGAACACAGGAAACCACCAGCTCAAGAGGAACTTTGAAATCTACTCAGATTCTACTACATTATTTGCTACAAAAGGCAGAGAGGCAATGGAGTCCATAAAAGACTAACAAAATTGTTTAGAAGCACAGAAGACAGATATAGGAATGTATAGAAATAACTAAATTCATATAATATGCAGAGAATTATTAACTGCAAATGTGATCAAAGTTTAATTTGATAAATGGAGAGAATGGAGAGACTAAGGACTCGTATCTCTCCTGTTTTCTTTAATGTGAAAGGGGATCCCTTTCATTTATGGATCATTTATGGATCCCAAATCATTTTAACATAGTATTTTGTGGCCATGATGTTCTATGGCTGTAGGAGAAACTAAATTTACAGTAGGAAGAAAGTCTTTTGAAGTCAATGCTAACTAACTAATTAACAAACTAAATAAACAAATAGATAACATTAAGGCACATAGGACTATTCCAGCTGTTTGAAGAATATGTGTGCCTAAAAGCCTGTCTGGCTTTTCCTGTTATACCAGTTCATCTGATCAAAGATACCACCTTTCTTACTGTGCTTTCCAATCAGCTTCCTATCACCTACAGGTACAATAGTCAGTTTGAGTATTTCTTACAGGATAGTGACACTGGCGTTTAAAGGTTAACAGCATAGGGCAATTGATAAAGCTATTTCTCTGCATTTGGTATTGCTCTCTGAAACAAGACAGAAGATGACGTTACAGATCATCCTTTTCACTTTTTATGGCACATTGTATTTAGTGAATAGAGAAGAAACCTTTCCTTGTAATCATACCTCTAACACTTCCAAAGACAGCAGACATTGGAAAAAAAAAATAAACCCAGACAATTCTGTCACTTATAACAGCTCATTTTATGGAAAAGGAAAATACCAGTTTGTTTCATGCTTATCCCAGCACTGCACTCTTCTTTTTCTCCTCACCTTCTTTCCTGTACACTTGTTCAACTCATTCAGTAAGTCTATTATGAAAAGCCTGCTGGCAGCCTTTTGAAGCAATTCTGCATCTCCATGACCACTATCCAGCCTCAGCTATCACCTTACTCCTCCACGAGTATCACTCACTCTGGTGAGTGGTTTTGTATTGTTTATTTACAGTGTTACGACTGGCCTTGTTCACAAAACCTTAGTATTAACTGAAGCAACATATCACTCTTTGGAATGTTTTCAATATTCAGTTTATTACCTAATTTACAATAATCTAAAAATCTTAGACATATGAAAATATTAATACTTTTAAATACATGAAAATATCTAGGGGATATAAATATTTTCTGAAATAAAAATAATGTTGACCATTTGATGGGAAACAATAATGCTTCTAAATTTATTGCAAGGAATAAGTGTGCCTCATGAATGAATGATGAAGGAGCTAATTCATTTCATTATGTACAAAAAAGAAAACTAGAGTTGAATCCTGCCAAAGCAATTACAGTTGGAGAGAACTGATGGCTTAAAGCTAGTACAGAAGAAGTGGCATAAAAGGAAAAAATGCTAGATTACTCCCACTGTAGTAAAAAAAAACAAGGAATGTTTTTCTGGAAAATTCGTGCATAGAAATCTTTGTTAGCAAACGCAGAAAATTACTTTGAATATTTAATTGCTGATACCATTCTTATGGAAAACCTTTAAAAAGTCCACCTGATGTTTTGAAAAGTCAGTGTAAGTATTTCCATCTTTTGATGATATATATAATAAATTTTAAACAGAATTGTTGTGTTAAGTAGTAGTTAACATTCATCAAATGCATGACAAGATATAAAAGTGGAAAATGAAATCCATGATGATGCGCAGAATTTGAGGGCTTGTGAGTAACTGTAATCTTTGTAATAAATGCTAGTATGCAGTGAAATGATCAGAAATACTATTTTTTTCACATCAAAAGGATAAAGTACATGTTTTGTCCCTTGCATGCTATGAAATATGACAACGGTAAACCAGTGAATTCAAACAAACAAACAAACAAACAAACAAAAACACAGGAATTAAAGAATAAAGTAAGTAAAGGCTTGATATTGCAGTTTTATCTAGGGATAAAATCCAGTTGTAGGGAATCTGGGGAAATCCCAGTCAACTGGAAGCTGGAAAATAGGGTTCCAGCTTTCAAAAATAAGAAAGAAGACCTTGCTAATTAGAGGCTTGTCAGTCTTATTTCAGTGCCTGAAAACATTATGGACAAGATTTGTCAGAGGTTTTCAAAAAAAGTACTTGGAAGAGAATGTAGTCATTGGTGATAGACTACACTGGAGGAAAGTGCCATTTAACTAATTTAATTTCCTTTTATGGTTAACCATAGTTAACCATGAGAAGCCATGTTTTTAATGGAGTCCTTCTGGACAAGATACCCAGCATATAGCTAGACAAAAACAATGCAGTGGGTGAAAAATTTGCTGATGGGTCAGGCTCAAAGATTTACAGTAAATGCAGTAATATCAGCCTGGTGACCAGCCACCAGTGGGGTTCCACAGGGCTGTAATTTTGGGCCAGTTCTCTTCTTTAAATTGCTTAAGTGAAAAACTTGATAGTGTGTTGAGTAAGTGCAGACAACACTAAACAGGGAGGAACTGTTGACACCTCCAGGGTAGAGAATCCTTGCAGAGAGGTCTTGACAAACTAGAGGGCTGGGCAATCACCAACCACACTAAGTGGGATGGGGCAGCCCTGGCTATATGTACAGACTGGGGGATGAGAGGCTGGAGAGCAGCCCTGTGGAAAGAGATCTGGGGTTTCTGGCTGATGGCAAGCTGAATGTGAGGCAGCAGCGTGCCCTGGCAGCCCAAAGGCCAACCATACCCTGGGGTGCAGCAGGCCCAGCACTGCCAGCAGGACGGAGGGAGCGGCTGTCCCCTCTGCAATGTGCTGTGCAGCCTCACCTCCAGCACTGTGTGCGGGTTGGGTGCCACAGTACAGGAAGGACATCGAGCTGTAGAGAGTGTCCAAAGGAGGGCTGTGAGGATGGGGAAGTGTCTGAGGAAAAGATGTATGAGGAACAGCTGAGATCCCTGTGTTTACTCAGCCCAGAGCAGGAGATTATTTTTTGTTTTTTTGTTTTTTTTTACAAAATTTGAGGGTTTTGCAGGTTCTAACAGCAGTGGTATCGATTCACTGCTCAACCCAGCAATCAAAGTCTATGAAGAATGTTTTAAATGAGCATGTGAAACTTGAATCAACATGTTACCTGAAATACCCAAGAATGGAAAAGTTGCTTTTATAAAGAAATTTTTGCTTGTCACACAACCTCCATAGTCTGATGAAGATGCTCAAATTTCATATTTGGCTAGAGGACATAAATTGGTCTAACACTTCACTGCACACTGCAATGACAAGTATTCACATGAGCTGCTGTATCTCTTTTGTTAAGGAGATACTTTTGTTAAGCCCTTGCAGACATGACAAATCAAAACCTCCTGAAACTGTGCACATTTCCAAACCTATTGAACAAGCATCTAAGTTCAGAGGAAACTGGGCCTATATGGTTGGTAGGTCTCACACAGGAAATACCTGTGTTAGGTGAAGTAGTAAATAGAAAAGAAATTCAAGGATATAATTTAAGTAGCAAAATTTCAAGTAATTGCTTCCTCGTCGTTCATTAAGAAGTATTGATAATTTTAATTTTAGTGTTTAGATGAAAATAAATTGTTAATAAATGAACTGAGATAGATATCTGTATGGCATGTTACTTGTTCCTGATCTAGCTACTAAATTCCCTGTCAAAAAGTCATTTTGCAACTCTTATCAATACGAAGGAAACATCTGGTGAAACCTTGGGGCTATACACTAATAGCAATGACGACAGGAGTGACTAGATGTAGTCTTTTACCTGCTAAAGGATTATTTTGTGTTGTTAATCTGCACCAATCATTTTAGCAAAATGTAAGAATAGTATGTGTTTTACAAGTATGCCAAGGCCCAGAAGTTTGTGGGCATTTCCTGGGAGTGCTGCCAACTGAATACAGCTCTTGTCCACATAATCTGCTCCTCATCTCCGAGAGCTGGGAGGCAGTGATATACTGTAAGCCGTACTGAGCATCTGATCAGTAAACATGCCACATGCACAAATCAAGAAGCCCTTTATCTTCCAGGTATCTATTCCAGAATGAGAGCATACACAGATAACATCTTTGGTCTTGTGTACTGATAAAGGGGCTAAGAACTGGAAGGACATGGGAGCCGAAGCCCATCTGCATTTCTATCTTCAGAAACAGCAGCTGAGCTTCCGGAGGGAATGTGAAGCACCAAACAACTTTTTCAGGTTCTGAATGGTCTGCCAGTTGCTGAACATCTTTAGAAGCAACTGGCTGTAATTGGAGTTAACATGCCAATAGCAGTATGTGCTGGACACCTTTCAGGGCGAATATCAAAAACTTGTCACTGTTGTGCCCAAGGGTTCCACTCTAATTAGCCAGTTAAATTGAAAATAGGAAACTGAGTCTACCAATTAGATAGCTGCTAAATAGAAAAGAGAAGAAAGGGAGCACGTGAGGAGCAAAATGCTGGCAAGCAGTTGCATTTTGCTCAATTAGCTTACTGTGATATATTGGAGAAAAAGAAATACACCAAGCAGGAAGGAAAAGAAGAGAGGGTTTGTCTTCTGATTGAAAGATTGGAGAGGACATAAAAAATAAAAACAATTTATTTACTGTTCTCTGCCTACTGAACATTGCTGCAGCTGCTGCTTTTCTGCTGCTGAAAGCCAAGTGGCTGCCCAGGCATGGCAAGGAATTCGACCTTCTCAGCATGAATAAAGGAAACACTAGGAAACTTTGTTCCACATTGGTCAGTTCTTTCCCACTGCAGCAGCTCCTGGAAAAAGGCAAGCTCCTAGAAGATGGCAATTAATGATCATACACTCTCACAAAATTCACTAAGATAAATCAATGTCAGGAATAACATCTGTTGCTACTGCCTAGTGAACAGTATAACCAACTAGGATGACAATTTTGGTTGGTTGATATGAAGGAATAATAAATTCTCACCTAGAAGCTGACCTCCCTAAATAAAACCATTCTCTTACTGATCTGAGCACATCACATTTTATGCATAGAGATCACTAGCACTAGTGAAATAACTGTTGTAGGAAGAGAGGACTATACAAAAATAGCCAATCTGGAGACAAGGAACTGATAAAAACAAAGGAACAGAGAAATCATTATACAGGTATGTATTTAAGAATAAATAAATCAAACTGTAAACTGCGGCTTTCATACCAGAAATCACCTGGGACAACAGCTGGTGGTGATGGGGAGCCATCTGTGGATCTCAACAGGCCTCTTCAGGTGTTTGAAATCCTTTTTCTGAGCAAATCCATTATCTCTGAATGAAACAAATCCTAAGGATCTCTGTATACTCATACAGTCTAGTTAAAAACACTTGCCTCACTGCAGCAGAAGAGCCTTTACTGTACCTTGACTGAAAATCCTGTGTTTTGAAAGTGGCTCTTTGTTGAACTCTCAAGTGAACCTGGAAAATCTTCAGGTCCAGCTGTAAATCTTACCTAACTTACACTCTTTGAAATTCAAAGCAGTGAAGTCAGCAGGCACTGAATGCATTTGGGGAACCATCAACCTATGAAGACTCCAGTCCTACAAAACCAACAAATGCAGTAGGCTCATAGGTTCCTATGAAAACTAATTCACTAGGACCATGTGCAAAAGTATTGTAAATATACATACATATTTTTTAAATTGGAAGTTTTTTAAATGGCTCAAACTGCAACTCAGTTCTGTGCACAGAAAATAATTTGGTTTGCTTGTTGCAAAAGGAGTTACTCACATTTCTTCAGTCCCTGTTAGAAGATACTGATTGACAGAAGTGATACAGACTTAGGCATCCAAGATGCTTTCCAATCTGGGCAGCTCTAAACCAGCATGCTGATGAAGCTACATGAATACAAGTACACAAGCGAAGAACTGATTTAAATGATCTCTTCTGTAAGATAATTCCTGAAGCAGGATATCATTTGTTTTATTCTTCACTTTTGATTGACTCTTCAATTTGTCTGCATTCATAGTTCACAATTCTATTTCATGTATAGCTTTTTCTGTGCTACTTTATGCCTGTCCTTGCACACTATTTTGACAGCTGATTGTAAGCAAGCACGTAAAATTAACTATTACTGTTTAAGAAGAAGGATAACTGTCTTCTGGACTTCAGATTGCTTTGATACCGAGGGAACAGTTTTCTCACAGGTGTAGTAATAGGGTATGTCTACAAGCTTGGTTTAAGAAAGGGACATACCGTAAGACTGCCTGCTAACCTGTTGGCAACCACCAACATAGTAGCTTAGATTAATCGGTGAGCTATTTTTGAGCCTTCATCATCATCATGATACAAAGCCAGTCTTCTCTGAAGCCAGTCATAGTCATAACTCTTCAACTGTTTCAGTCCATCCAAATTGCTGGAGCCTGATTTCTTAACTTAAAACTTATGAAGACATACAATAGAATGGTTTTCCTTGTAAGGATTAACATGTGAGTTGGTAGAAGGCGGAATTCAGCAAGAAGAGGACAATGTTGAATTTTTCTCTGAGCTTTTTTTCATGAAATGCAGTTAAAGCTGAAGAAAGACTGAGTAGACGTATTTAACATCAACTAAGAGAAACATGTGTACTGTTGCCAGTCTCTTTATCCAGAAAAAAAAAAAAAAGAAACCAAGAAACCAACAAACCAAACCAAACCTCAACCACATCTCTCTTATTTAATTACCTGAAGGCATACCCTAATCAAAACTTAGACTTTAAAAATTCAGGGATAAACACACTAGTATACAAAACGTTAAGTGATCAAGAAAATGCAAATTTACATGTTGCTCTATAGTGAAGTGAGAAGCACGCTGCAGGATGTTCAAATGAAAACTTCTTTACAAACAGAACAGGAACCCATGCCACCTTGAGTGTAACTATGAAAAAGGGAGAGCAAAACACCTGTAGACTCATTAGCATGCACTGTCCTACTGATAGGATTTGTGGACATGATCCAGCCAGAAAGTGATCTTACAATGAATCTACATGTTTTTTTTTCAGCAAGTAAGTTTAATTCTTTCAGCAAGACTCTGAAGCAGTACACACATTTCTACCCAAGAAATCTTGGATATGTAGGAAAGTACAATTTGAAAGAGCAGGGTAGCCTAAATGTTAATGCTAATGATTGAAAATCTGAAATTAGAGTGCACATGTGTGTCCATTTACATATATGAATACTTCCTTAGGGTAAGAACAAGCATTTTTTAAGATGTATACAGCAAAGGCAATGGAATGTCTTGTCTGAGATGGAGCCAAATGGCTCAGCTGCCAATAATTGTACAATAACGTAGAATTCTGAGCGCCTAAGTGTAAAAAGCAAAACCAACACTTCATTAGGCTGAGGTTAGTCAACAGATGGCAGATAGACCACCAATAGTCATTAAAACATCAGACGGGTGGTATAATCTCTACACATAACAGAAATATCCTTGACATTGACAAGTCAGTACATGCCATGTAGCAGTACTGAGAGCTGGATTTTTATAGAGATATCACATCACTGAAGTGATGAGAATTAAAAAAAAGTCAAAAATAAAAGCAACAACAACAAAAAAAAAAACAACTGTGGTTTGGCTATAAATAAAATCAGGATGGTTAACTTTTTTGGTAAAAGACATGCAAAAACACACAAATTGGTCTGTAGGTTATTAAAAACTTGCTTCATTCCCTGCTGAAGATTTGACAGTCATGAGCACATGAGCAGGCATACTTCAGTTGTAGTGGCCATCAAACTCTGGCCAGATAAAGTCTTCAACTTAATTGTACTAAACCTATCCTTTTAGGTATTAAGAGTACCTATGAAATGTAACACTCCGGTAGATGCTGGCAGTACTGCTCTAAGTTTATAAGAAATGTAGGAATGTTAAAGTCTTATCAGTGCAAATACATGAAAGATATTTTCAAGTACACTGGCAACATACTGCACAGACGGTAGATAGTTCATCTATTATCAGATACCAAAAAAAGTCTGTTTTTTAGAAAAGTAGAAAAACTGGTGAAGAGTCAAAAGCTGAAGTTTCAAAAACTTATAGAATGAAATTCATAGAATCATAGAATGGCCTGGGTTGAAAAGGACCACAACGATCATCTAGTTTCAACCCCCCAACCAGCAGACCAGGCTGCCCAGAGCCACATCCAGCCTGGCCTTGAATGCCTCCAGGGATGGGGCATCCATAACCTCCTTGGGCAACCTGTTCCAGTGCGTCACCACCCTCTGTGTGAAAAACTTCCTCCTAATATCTAACCTAAACCTCCCCTGTTTCAGTTTAAGACCATTCCCCCTTGTCCTATCTCCATCTACCCTCATAAACATACTATAAGGGGGCCACATAGACTCAAGGAGACACATGTACTCAAGACAACTGCAGTGTGTTTTCAAAAAGACATGGAAGGTACTGCAGAAAATGTGGAGATAATAATTGTAACTGTTAGAAAATGGCTCAGAGCAAATCTGCAGATAACAAAGATGCATCCCATGCTTGGAGAAAAATATGAAGTTGACAAATGTTTCTATAACTCAAGCACAATGTAGATAAGAATCCAGATAGCAACTTGGAGGTGCTACACATTAATAACTTTGGTTGCTTTCCTTAACTGCTACAAACTTGAAAGAAGCCTTATTATTACAAAAACACAATAACAATTGGTATGGCATTCTCTACTACTTTTCACAAGCACTTCTGCATTATAGATTCATTTGGAACCTGCCAAAAGCCTGCTACAGAAAAATATTAGTAAGAAGCAGTTCATAGGGGCTGACTAGGTTGAAGGGAAGTTCACATATATTTTCCTTTAAAATGCCCAAGTGGAAATCTCGTCCTCACACTGTCACAGTCTATGTTTTAGTTTGTAAAATAAAAGTGGGTAGTAAAACTTGAGAATGACTGTGAGAAGTGAACTATACTGTAAAAAACTGACTGTTGACTCTTTTTTCCTTCCCATAATTGAAGGCTTTTTTTGATTCTGAACAATGAGACAATTCTGACTGACCACGCAGACAGATCAGTGTTATCTCCTGTCTGATGCTCATCCAAATGAAGGAGTTCCTAGTTTACTTCTGAAAGCTTGAAAATATCAGTGACTTAAAATCAAGCTGTCACTCTTCTTTATTTATTGTCTTACAAAAACGAGGTAATCTTTGTCTTCATTAAGTGGACAGCAAATGGTGAAGGAAAAGAACTTGTGCAATATCCAGCTTCCATATTCCTTTAGGGATGAAACATGAGGTGACATGGTACTTCTTGGTCTGGATACTATACATGCTTCTTTCTTCACAGGAGATCTCTTTGCCTGGAATAAAGACCTTTGTGCATTGATATAATGGTTTTAGAATGACTGTTCAACACACATGAAAAATAAAGGACATACAAATGAAACAATACATATTTTACAACTTTTATCTTTCTCAGGTGTAAATATTTTGAAACAATTCACTTCCATAAAATAAAATGCCTTTATATATATGTGTGTGTGTACATTCACAAAACAGAGATTATTTCAACTTATTTAAAAAATCCTGGTAAGTAATTAAAAAAAAAAAAAATCTCTCAGTCTTAGCAATATCGGTCACAGTACCCTTTAAATCTTTTATTTAATAAGAGTATTTTTCTTCTACTGAGTTTGTCACTGTAATTAATGCAAAAACAATTGTCAACTGAGAAAAAGTGAGAGAAGCAAAGTTGGAGCTGAGGGTGAAGAACAAGGCTATTCTCTAATGCCAAGTTTCCAGTGTATGCAAACTCACACAACTTTTCCATATGCAATGTTCTCCACATAGACAATTCATACTCTCCCCTCATCTTCCTGGGAAGTTTCAAGCCTAAAATTATCAAGAAAAACTGGACTAAGAAACTTGATTCCCTAAAGTCACAATATTAATACCTTGTGCATGATATCCATACTTAATTAAAAGTGTTTAGTAACTCAACCAGAATATCATTTTCCTATCTTTATCAATTTAATTTATTCTTCAGTAAATGTTGTATCATGGATGTAAGCACGAACATAACTACTGCTACAGTCCTTTTGAACATTGCAAAGGTTATGAATGCATTTGGCTGTTGAAGGTATCTCTGAGAGGACCGCCTCTGGTGCAGGTAAAGAATGTAAAGTGCAACCACTTGATATCAATCAATGCATGAAACAAAATTCTCGAAGCTGGGAACTGTTCCAGATTCCCACAGTTTTGTATAGATGAGAGGCTCTTCTAGAGGGAGGCATGGCTCAGGTACCCATGTAGTAAACAACAGAAACATCTTCTGCTATTCAGTAGGTAGAGATGATAGTGGAAGGACAAACTTCAGTCACACAGCCTTCAAAATTTTTCCAACAGGCCTTGGCTTTTCAGCAGCCACTGGCAATCAATTGTGCAGTTTGCTGGATGAGCAACAAGGTGGGAAAAAAAAAAAAAAAAAAAAAGGGCAGCATCCCCTTTTCAAATAGCTGATGGACAGAACAGTCTTTCAAAGCCACCAATGGCATAACTGACCTCAAATGACAATCTACAACATCTACAACATAATTAATTAATTTCCACTGTAGCACATAATAACAGTCAATTTAAATTCTGAAAACAAATAATTGTGAGTACCACCTTGCTCTGAAGAAACTAAGAGCTTGAATTATGGAATTTCCAAGAGATCCGTTTTTTCTTTACTCATTATGTTAACCCTTTTCATTCACTGATCCCACTGTCTCTAGTTCTCATGCAGTTTATTCTGTGCTGGTGTAGAATATCATCTAATTCCTACTCCCAGGTCTGCTTCTGGCTCACTCAGGAGCAGAAGCATTTATTCCAATTGGGTTTCTGCTTGGTGGCTGCTGCTAGGCCAGCTAGAAAGGAATTCACGTTGCAACTGCTTCTGCCAGCGGGATGCTAATTCGAAACATTTTCCTGTGCCCACAGCCTGAAAGGGAAACATTAAAAAAATTATTTTCAGTCAAACTAATCTCATCTCTGTAGGAGAAATTAGGCTAAGGATGGTTGCACAAAAGCTTTTTCAGCAAGCTGTACAACCTCAACTTAACACAAACCTTGGAAAAACATCGTCCACATCACCTGTCTGTGATAAACTAACAAAGCCACATTTTCTCTTAAGTTACTTTTGCTTTAACACTTATCAAAGGTTCAGAAATCTAATTCTTGAAGCCATATGATTTTCAATTGGACATAGCAATGTTTCTTATGATTTACTACGAGAATTTGAGAACTGTTCTTCAGTTTCATCAGTTCTTGAAGGTGCTCAGCAGCCTTCTTCAACACTCTTCCTCCAACCTCTCCTTCAGATAACTTTACTGTGGTAGTGCAACATGAGGACCACTGCTGCACTAGGACATGCTTTAACCAGGCACTCAATCGCACTTTCTATCACGAGCTGTTTGCTTACTTTATGTTCATTTGACTTGTCCACGATAGAAGATACTTTGACGTTTCCTTGACATAACTGAAAAAAACAAATAGTCACAATAAATGTGTTATTTGAAAACGACTTCATAGAATCAAAGGATGACTCAGGTAAGAGTGGACCACAAAGATGATCATCTCCAACCCCCTGCTGTGGACAGGGATGCCTCCCACCGGACCAGGCTGCCCGGGGCCCCATCCCATCCGTGTCCTCCATTCGTGTCCGAGCCGTGAGAGCCGCACACACAGCGGAGGAACACAGCTCTCCCTCCCGCCGGCGCTGCGTTGTGTCCCGCGCCCGCTTCTCGCGTGGGTCCGACTCCTAACAGCCGTCTCCCTACGACCCTCAGCTCGATCTGCCCACAACCACAAGCCCGCTGCGAAAGGAGGGGGAAGCCGAAAGCGGCTAAAAATAAAAGAATGACATAATCCAACCCGCAGACCCCGCCTGGCTCTCGGTGACCGCCGGGATGGACCCCGCACCCCCCCACCCGGCCGCAGCCAATAGGGAGCGTTTTCGGCAGCAGCACAGCCGTGGTGCCGCCCCCTCCCGACCATTGCCGGACGGAGCCGGAGATTCCCGAGCTTTGCCCCCCCTCCCCGCCGCCCTTGTTTCTCGGGCGGGGTCGCGCTTCCTCTCCCGGTTCCCCTCCCAGGCAAGATGGAGGCCGGCAGCTGCTGCGGCCACCGGCACCGCCGTGGTTAGCGCAGCCGCTCGGAGGAAGAGAAAAAAAAAAAAAAAAAAAAGAGGCTGGGAGCATCCCTTTCTCCTCCCCCCGACTCCGCGCTGCGCTGACTGCTGGCCCTCCCCATGCCGTCCTCCTCCTCCACCTCCTCCTCCTCCCGCAATTGTCTGCGCTCCGGCTGCCGCCCGCCCGCCCGCCCCGGCTCGCTGCATGCACACGCCGCCTCCTAGGTGGCTGCGGGGGGTGGGCGCTCCCGGCGCTGCCATTCCGCGCATACCTTCATGTCCCTGCGGCCGGCGGCAGCCGCCCCCGCCGCGCATCGCTCGCCCGCTCCGCTCCGGCTGCCGCCCTGAGAGCCGCGCCCGCGCCGAGGTGAAGGCGGCGGCGGCCGCGCAGGGGAGCGGGGCGGCGGAGGTGGCGGCGGCGGCGGGTCTCAGCCGGAGGAAGCGCCGCCGCACGCCGCAGCCATGAGCAGCGCCGCCACCACCGCCTCCACCGCCGCGGCCAGCACGGCCGGCAGCGGCGGGGGAGAAGGGGCCGAGGAGGCGGCCAAGGACTCGGCGGACATCGCGGCGTTCTTCCGATCTGGTGAGCGGGGCGGCGGCGGCCGGGGAGCGGCTTTGTCAGGTGGCCCGCGGCGCCCAGGTGGCGGCCGCGTGGGGCCCCGCGTGTCGCGGGCGCTCCGCGGAGCCGGGTGCTGCCCCGAGGCGGTGCCGCCGGTGACAGGTGCGGCTCCGGGCGGGGGGCTGCGCACGGCGGCCGGCCCGCAACGGGAGCCGGGGCCGCGGCCCGGGCAGCCCTGGCTCCCGAGGGGGGGAAAGGAAAACGCGGGGGAGGGGGGGGGGGGGGAACGACGAGAGGGCGGCGTGCCGCAGGGCTGCGGGCTCCGGGCGAGAGGGAGGTGACGCGGCTTTGAAAGGCGGCGGGAGGGGGGAACGAGCCGCTCCGGGGCTCGCTGCCCGCGCCCTGGGGAGGCCCTCCCGCTGCGCCGAGCCGTTGACAGGCCGCCGGGATCAAACATGGAGGCCGCTGCCTCGCTCCGTGCTCGGCCCGGCACGCAGCCGTCCGGAGGGAGGGAGGGACGGACGGAAGGAGGGGGCTGCCCGCACGGCGTCCCCGGTAATGGCGGCTCCGCGCCCCCCGGGCACCCCTCGGGCGGGGCGGGAGGGCCGGGCCGGGCGCTCGCTGCCTTCGGCTGCCTAAAAAGGAGCGGCGTGCGGGGAAAATGCAGACTCACCGACCGAGGGATGGGGGGTCGCCGCCTCGGCGTGTGAAAATAAAGATGACGGCTGTAATAGTAATGAGAATAATAAAAGCCGCGTTAATGTGGTTTTTAAGGGAAGTCCGTGACGGAAGTGGGATGCGCAATCAGCGCCGTTTGCTTGAAGGAGGATGGAGAAGGAGGTGCGATCGCGGCAGGGATCCCCGAACGGGACTCGGGGCTCGGGCAGAGGTCGGAGCGGAGGGCTGAGCGCCCTCAGAAGGCTCCGCGCTTCCCCGGAGGCCCGTTCGGCACGGCAGCGTCGAGTGCGGAGGGAAGGGAGCTCATTGTTGGCCCCGGCGCTTTGGTCGTGCGGGGAAGGACCGAGCTTTGTCGTTCTCGGAAAAATGACGTTGAAAGCAGAACGATGGGCCCCCGTAGTAGACGTGTGTATAGTTACAGATGGGTACGTGTTGTGTAGTAATCCTGCAGTTCTGGGCGACCCTGCCGGCTGTATTAATAGGCGTCTGTGTGTGGGCAGGGGGATGACACAGACTCGGTGAGCTCGTCGGTGGTGCGGCGATGGCTTCTGATGCTGATGGTTTCTGATCGTAGGGAAGTTGCACTGAGCTTGGTCTTGCAGCAGCAGAAAGTCTTAAAGCGGTAGAAAAAGTCGTGTCAGATGTTTAGTGAAGAACTCTTAGGGCGTATGTAACAACCGGGATTCTCATTTTTGTAAGTACAAGTGGAGCTGATCTGGTTGAGTTGGGCTGTGACATACACTGAGAAATGTTCTGGCATTTCTGTGGGTGTTTGGTATTGGGAAGAGCTTGTTAAACTCTGCATCCCTGTATGATCTGCTCTTCTGTAAGAAAACGGCCCGTTATGAGATCTGGGTAGTCCCTTTTGTTTGGGCAGGAGGTGCAATTTTTTTTTATTTCAGTGCAACACAATGGATGCAGCAATCAATGAACAAGCATAAGGCTTAGTTTGCTGTACGTGGGAGCATACAAAATATTTTTCTCTTGACAGCATTTACAATGACAAATGCTTCCTTTTCCTGTCACTTGTAAGAGAATGTCAGCAAAGCTGTAGCAGTTATTTAAAAGAAAAAATGAGTAAAAATGTTACTGTGTTCTCCAAGATGAAAAAACACACAATGCCTGAACAATCAGCTGTAATCTCAGGTCAGTACACTGCTCAGTTGTACAGCCAGGGGGATGGCTGGTTTCCCTCCTTTCCTTTCGTAAGACTAAGCGTGAAGTAGAATTAAAAGAGCTTAAGGAATGAAGTTTCAGTATGCGAAAGGTGTTTCATTAGGATACATTGAACAGTGTCTGTGTTCACTTGAAATGTATACATTTCCAGTTTTTGCTTTGGTTATGCAAGTGCAAACTCACTCTGAGTTGTAGAAATTGGTTGTGATTGAAACATAAAGAAAGATTACAGAAGGAAGAAGCTGAGTGAGGCAGTAGTATGAAAACATAATGTCTTGAATTTAAATTTGAAGTTGAATATGTTGGAGTTGGAAAAACTAGAGGCAGCTTACTTTCTGTTGTCTGTTATCTAAATCTTATTAATTGAAGTTGAAAAGACAAGAACACCTTTTTAGATCTGTCATCTTCTTTGTAGAAGGATTGAGAGTAAAACTGCTAAGAAACAGAGTTGGTACCGAGCAAAGTGATTACGTCCTGACTGAGAAAACACTGTAGGAAGTGCCTTTCTGTCCTATGGGTAAGCTGGAGAAAGCTAGAGATCAGAGATAACAGTGTAAACTGACAGGAGGATTTTTGAGCTGAGGATGTGTAGACAAGCATCTTATTAAAAAGTACATTTGTGTGACTTGAAATGATTAATAAAATATCTTACAGTAAAACTTTATTTTTATTTTTTTTATAAAATGGGTAGTGCAGACTAAGGGTCTGTAGCAGGTTGTTGATTCATCTATTAGGTATACAAGATCTATTCCGCATCAAAGTATAAAGGTAAAATGTATTTCAGAATGTATTCTAATATTCAACTTAAAATCATGTACATTCTGAAGGGCTGAAAACAGCTAGCACATGAGCATGCTTCCAGGAAATGTGTGTACAAAGCAGAATTGGCAGTCTGTCATCAAGGTATGGCTTACAAGGCAGTGAGCATACAGAAAGTCTGGGTTCTTTTTCATTGCTGTTTTTAAATCATTGCATCTTTACGGCTTCAAGTCCTTAATGCTTTGGGAAGGTGGTGCCCCCATCAACCAGCACCTTTGGAATGTACAAATTAGGGCTGCCCATTAATCATGCTATTGTAACATCATCCTCCAAACTAGTTTTTGCTAGTTGACGTTAATGAATCCTGCTGTTAAGCATAAAGAATGAAAGTTTCTTTTTTTTTTTACCTACTGTCTTGGCTAAGTAAATGAGATATTGATTGTACATTTACAGTTAAGTTTATCTTTGTGGAATGGTGAAGAGATCTCTGAATACCAAGGGATGCAAGGCTTACAAACATCTCAGACAACTCTTGACTGGGTGATATAGCAAGTACCTTTATAAATGACCGTGATAAGTCTCAGTGGAATCACAAACAAGTTACTGACTGATAACTCATTGCTGTTTTGCAATGAAAGTGGATTAATTATTTCCTGTACATGTTTCCAGGAGCAGCAAAATTTACATTTTGAGTATGGGACAAGGAACTTTGAGCAAAGACAGAAATGTCTGAAAAACAAAGGAAAAATAAGACACTGAAAGTCTTGGCAGTAGGATGATTGACTACTCAAACTTAGCCGGATAACATCCAAATATAACTGTCAAACATAATTCAAATTTGATCAGAGAAAACACAATGGTGGAAGACTTTCTGTGTAGAAATGAATCTCCACAGCTGGCAGCAATCCTTTATCAGGAGGGGGAGTATGTGTCTAAGATGGAAGTGGAGTGGGTCTGGGAAATAGCATCCCAAATACAGCATCCGTGGGCCACCTCTCCCTGAAGGGAAGCCAAGGATGAAGGTAGTTGTCAGAATCATTTAGAACTTTGTACACTTCATGCTTCCTTCATGTGCTTTTTGATGTAAGGTTCACTTTTAAACTAAGTGTTGAAGTATATGCAGATACTAAAATGCTTATGTGAATATCTTAGGAAAATGGGATGCAGAAATCTTGGGTGATTATGGACATGGAGCTGAAGACTTCTGCAAGTACTAGTGGCTTGAGAGGCTTTGAGTAACCTGCTTCAAGTTCGAGTTCAACCAAGTCTGCATACTGCAGTCTAGGCAGATAATTGCTTGATTAGGTGAAACCATATAGGAGGTGTTAATGACTATCATAAAAATATAATTGATTTTTTTTTCCTCTTAAATAATAATTTTGTGACTTTCTTAGTTTTCCTGAACAGTGCTTAAATGGTGAAGTTAAGATAAAACCTAAACCATTTATTCAGAAGTTTAGGATTTCAAATTAAAGGCAGGAACTGTGTTCAGTTTCTTTCTGGTCGCCTTGCTTTATACATTCTTGTCTTGTTTGCTTTACAATGGTTGTGATAGTGGCTGGGAATGTTGACTGTCTGTAGTAGATACTGTTAAAAGTGCTACTAAAGCAGGGAAAGTGTTCTAGGGAGACAGAGAGAAAAAAGCAGGATTTTTATGGAGAAGAAAAAGCGTATGTGCTATTGAAAGGCAACAAACTTCTTCATGAGTACTACTAATCAAAAGTATGCTACCTTTTAGATCATGGGCAAAATGGTTTTTATGCTAGGCATCAAATGGAAAAAGCAAGTCCAGTTTTCAGCTTAAATCCATGGAGCAAAAGATGCAATGTATGAAGTTCAGGTAGTGCCTTTCTAAGAAGATTCATCCATCTCCTGCTGATATGTAGTAGCTAACTTACAGTGAATGTAATCATTGTGGTTGTGTGGGTTACTTGGCATGGCACCTGCACTAGCTACAGAGTAGCAACAAACATCTAATAAGAATATCTAATAGCAAAACTAAAAGCCAGGCATTGGCAGGCAACCCTGGTGGTACTCCACATGGTATCTCCATGCTGTCCTCTGCAAATATTCATTCATGGCCATGTGGCTTTGAGGTGCTGGAGGTATATTTAGGGGTTTTATGAAGTGGTGAGGAATGCAGACAGTATAAGCTAAGAAGCAAGTCAGCTGTTGCTTTTCAAGAATCTGTTATTTTGTCCTCTGAATTTCAGCCATTGAGAAGGTTAAAGGAAAGCAGTGTTGCTGCCATTAGTCCTGGCTGATCCAAGCTGAAAATGAAGTGGGCTGTCTTGTGAAGTTTTGAGTCCAATTCCAGCAGCATCCATTTTAATAAGATGGTGGGAGGGTTGTTTTGAGGAAGAGAAATAGAAATGTTGCAATTCCATAGTTGCTGATCCATTGTATGCAAGACTGAAATAACCACAGAAACAGTGCAGTGGAGATGTTAGCCTGGGAGTGGTGGTGTTGGGTTGACATTTCCTGGAAAGGAGGACAGAGCATTTCTGTGTGAAATGCAGCAGCTCTTGTGCAGCTTTGTTTGGTATGGAACAGTCAAACTTATTGGGATACTGAGGGTTAGTAGATTTTGTGTGAAAGAGTCAGGAGTCATGAACATTTCTAAGCGGGAATGGAATTACTCGTAACATCTGTGATAGCTGGCAGATGATGAACTAAATACATGTTTGAGGTGGAAGGTAAATGGGAGCTAGAGAAAAGCCAGACCTATTCTTGAGAGGTGTACATTTGAGCAGTCATAAAGCACTGGTGTGCTCAGATACACATGCTTAGAAAGGAGCTGGCAGAATTAGAAAGACAGTTGGTGCTAAGACTTTCTCTAATTGCAGAGCTCCATTGCTGTGTATGCAAGGTGGCTGTAAACTTTTATTAAAGAAATGCCTTCTCCCTAGCTAAATGTTCTACAGAAACAAGTACGAAACTTCCAACTGAAATTTCAAATGGCTTCCAAAGGCTTTTCAATGTAAAATGCTCATGTAAATAAATAAAATCTAAACAAGGGTAAGGAAATTTTTTCTACTCCAATGTAAGGATATTACTATTGATCTACTGTTTTTCAATTAAGAAAAGAATTCTAAAGCCAACAAATAGGCCTGTTTAGATGCAGACTTCAGTCGGGATTAAAACGCACTGGTTTTTCCCTGCAGCTTGAGGAAGGAGATGAGATCACTGTGAAATAGCTGTCTGTGGTCAGCAGAAGTGTTAAAATAGGAAAGACGCAAACTTTGGAAATGCACTGGGGGGGGATGAGGTGGGATTATTTTGAAATTGAGTGATGATTTTAACGGGAACAAAGCAAACTGATTTTCCTTCCTGATCTTGTGAGAAACAAGCTTAATATTAATTAATTACTTAACAAAAGGGCTACTGGTCAAAATAAAAATGAAGGTCACAATAAGCTATTTTCAAACTATTCACTAAAATAATTACATCTAATTGCTTCTCCTCCTAAGGGAGTATGTTTGATTTGGAGAAGAAATTCCACATTTTTTCTTGGTGCAGTGAAATCAAAAAGTAGATTACTGGTGAAGTAATAGGCATGATCTGCAAAGCTGAGTCATGTTCCTTCAGGAAGGATACTGCTGCTTTGAGAAAACAGATCACTTACCAAGTAGTGAGGAGGAGGAATTGAAATGACAAGGAACAACTCAAGTGCTTTTAGCAGTAGACACTACAGTAGGTGAGAGCCTCAGTTTGAGTCTCTAGAATAGATTGGTGTATTGTTACTCAAAGAGGAGGGTCATTAATGAGTTGTATCCACAGGGTCTCACCAAACAGGCTGCGTGGCAAGAGCCTATAGCTGTAAGGATGCAGAGCCTTTTCTGATGGCTCTTCTTCTGAAACTGCAGTAGTGGATCCCAGCTGCTTGTGGTTGCATGGAGGAGGGCAAGATGACTTAATTGTCTTTGGGCATTTGTTTAAAAAATAGGGCTGGTTTCCGTGGTTGTCGAATGGAGTCTTCTAAAAACATTTGGTCAGATTTGTTTCTTCAACTTATGTCATTATTAATGCCACACATAAGTGGCAGTAGCCCTGGTTGTTTTTAAAAAAGGCACTGCAAATATCAAACAGGTTTTCCTAGTGAGCAATGCTGACTTGTGTGTCTTGCTGGTACTTTGAATGTGATGTTTCTAACCTAGACTTTACTGAACAACTGAGATCAGTATTACTGCTTTGTGGTGCTTGTTCTCTTTCTGTCTTGTTTTTTCTCTCCCTCCTAAGGAGGAAAAAGAGTCCTCTGCAAGGAGGTAAGAAAATTCCTGAAGAAGTATCGTGTCTTTCAAGACCAAAGATGTTCAGAAAGCAAGATGGAAATGATAGAAAGCTAGCTGTAGGTTTTCAACACTCAAAATATGCAAGTGGATTGCTTTGTCTGGTATGTTTTCTGTGGAAATATTTCAACAGAGTTCACAAATAATTCCTACAATTCTGTGTAGGAGTCAGGTTAATATTTACCACTTTATACAATGGTCAGAATGTGAGGTTCAGACTTGGGAAGGTTTGTTTTCTGATATTTCACGGGAATATATAGATGAATGTATGCCTGTGTGTATGCTGGCAAATAGTGTTCTGTGTGGCTTAATCTTTTAACAAGAAGTTGGGGGAAGTATTCTGGGCAGTAGGCACCTAACACTGCTATTGTGATTAATGGTGCACTAGTTCTGTTCTGCCATGAAGATGTCCAGAGCTTAATTACTCTTGTTTCTTTGTTGTCCTAGTATGTATGTGGGCAATAATAGTTAACATTGAAGTGTCTGCAGACTGTGTGAACAGCCAACAATGCTTTTTGTAGTTAGATTTGTACATAACTGTTTAGCAGTTGAAAACTGAGGGTCTGGAATTGTAGTGAGACTTCATAAGTGCTGAAAATGAACAGGGAGTGCACTGTAGCAAGTATGGCTCTTAAGGAAATGTTACATACCTACTGTGTAGTTCATACCTCACTTCTTGTTTAGAAGAGCAAATTAAAATTTAAAACTTTTTATTTATTTATAAGAAATTTCCAAATTTCTGTGTGTCAGTAAAACGTGAAGCCTTATGAGGTACTTTGTCAAGATACTCAGTCAAAGGTTTTCCCTGAGCTTTGTGATTGTCATGTAGCTGGTAAATTTCTTTGACTAATCAAGAGTTGCTATTGCAGAGATTTCCTGAAAAAAGAAAACTATCTGACATTGTAGTCTTAGAGACTGCTTGTTTCCAAAGCCAAAACAGATGTTAAATGTTTGGATGAAATGAAGTGACATGTCTTAAAATTTGGCCAAGACAATAAAGGAAGGATACATCAAGAATGATAGGAGAATACATAAGGAACATCACAAGAGTTGAATTAGAATAAATGGACTGTTTAAATACTAAACATTACTTAGCTAACCTCTTAAACTATACAATGAGCTGTGCTGTGCTGTAGCCATTGTGTAGATTTGGCTCTGTACTATTGGGCAGAATTTTCTAGAGGAGCATTAAGGTAGTGAGGTTTTTGCTTTCCGAATGTTTTTCATGCTACCAACTCCTGAATGTGTTGAAGGCAACGATTATATCATTTTCCGAGAATATTAGAATGCTCCACCCTCTTAAAATTTAGGCTGAGGTTTACAATGTCATGGCCTTTTGTAATTCTGGAATTAGAGAAATGAATATATGCAGTTGAAAACACAGGAAAAAATGTAGAAAGCTGCACAAATCAAAATGTGAGTTGACTGTGGATGGTCCTATTCTATGTGAAAGCTGATAGTTTATGGTGCGGTGAAGGTCAAACTTAAGATGATGTCAAACCCTATGTTTATGAAGCCTCCTGTGGTTACAATACAGAAATAAAATGGAGTATGATTTCTCTGCAAGACAAAACCTGAACAGCCATTAGTTTTGGTTTTGAAAAAATAAAGCTTTAATATCACAGAATCATAAGGATTGGAAGAGACCTTTGGAGATCGTCTAGTCCGACCCCCTTCTAAAGCAAGATTCCCTAAGGTAGGTTGCAGAGGGAGGCATCCAGTTAGGTTTTTGATATCTCTGGAGGAGGAGTCTCCTCAGCCTCTTTGGGCAGCCTGTTCTACTGCTCCATCCTTTCACAGTAAGGAGTTTTTTCCTCATGTCAGTGTGGAACTTTCAGTGTTCCAGATTGTGCTCATTACTCCTTGTTCTGTTATTGGGCACTGCTGAGAAGAGCCTGGCCCCAACCACTTGGCTCACACCCTTTAGATATTTATAAGCATTGTTAATGTTTCCTGATCCCATCTTGGTCTTCTCCAGGCTGAATAGCCCTGCGTCTTTAGTCTTTCCTTGTAAGTGATATGCTCCAGACCCCTCATCATCCACTCCACTGGACTCTCTCTACAAGATCTCTGTCATTTTTGAAATGGGAAGCCTGGAACTGGACGCAGTACTCAAGATGTGGCCTCATCAGGGCAGAGTAGAAGGGAGAAATAACCTCCCTCAGCCTGCTGGCCATGTTCTTTTTAGTGCATCCCAGGATACCGTTGGCCTTCTTGGCCACAAGAATGCACTGCTGGCTCATGGTCAACCTGTTGTCCAGCAGGACACCCAGGTCCTTCTCTGCAGAGGTCCTCTCCAGCAGGTCAGCCCCTAACTGTACTGATGCATGTGATTATTCCTTCCCAAGTGTAGGACTCTACAGTTGCTCTTGTTGAACCTCATCGGGTTTTTTTTTTTTTCCTGTCCAATTCTCCAACCTGTTCAGGTCTTGCTGAGGGGCAGCACAGATTTCTGGTCTATCAGCCACTCCTCCCAGCTTTGTGTCATTAGCACACTTGCTGAGGGTGCATTCCATCTCCTCATTCAGGTCATTGATGAAGATGTTGAATAGGACCAGGCTGAGTACTGATCCCTGGGGAACAGTGTTAGCTGCAGGCCTTGTTATTTGAGCATTTGTCCCTAACTTTTTTCTTCTTCAACTGATGTCAAATCAGACAGTAAGTCCATTTTTGGTTGCGTTTTGCATGTCACATTGGTCCTTAAACAGTGGAAGTGGGGTGGTTGCAGCAATAGCTTTAACTTACGCTCTTGCTTTTCATCTCTTAACATCACGTTTTGTGTGCCTCAGGTAGATGTTTTCCACAGGTAGGGACAGTTGGACTTGAACTTCTCCTGGCCTGCAAAGTTCAGAAAGGAAATCAGTGCTGTGCATTGTTGAACTTTGTCAGGGGATTTTGTGAGGTGGGCTTCCGTAAGGATGACAACAAAGGCAAGCCAAACGCAAATTTATGGAGAACTGACAAATGTTCAGATGGAATGACTAACTGAGCCATGATAACTTATCTAGTAACTTGATGATTGGTTTCTTAATGGTTTATTAAAAAACGTATGATGGGGACCGGGTTGGAAAGGACCTCAAGGATCATGAATCTCCAACCCCCCGCCACATGCAGGGCCACCAACCTCCACATTTAATACTAGACCAGGATGCCCAGGGCCCCATCCAACCTGGCCTTGAACACCTCCAGGGACGGGGCATCCAAATGTATGTATGTATATTAAAAAGCTTGTTTCTCCAAAGTAGAAGATTGCTTTGGAAGGTAAATAAGAACACTTGCTTGACTGATTTACTTGTCTCAGTAGCTGAGCAAAAAGTTGCAAACCTGAACTTCATTTCTGTTTCCATTATGGGAAAATTCTACTGGTTGTCTGTTGAATTACCATGTCAGCAGAGCTAAGTCAAACCTGCTTATAAGAAAGTCATAAAAATATAAAATACAGTTTGGATAGTGGTGAAGATAGCCGTTACATTCTGTTACCTGCTGGTGCAGAAAGAATGGTGTATTTTGTTGGATGGTATGGGGTTTGCAAAGGTTGCAGTCAAATTTGCTTGTCCTTAACTCAGAATAAAGGTACAACTCAGATAACAATAACCACTCAGTGTGTGTGCTAACTTTTTTTTTGAGCTTGGAATCAAATGCATCCTTCCCTAGCCAAGGGGAAACATTTGAGAAGCTGTGACGCATTTACACAGATGAAGGAAGGAAATGTCCAAAAGAGTCAAAAGATAAAAATAGATCAGTTTACTGAGCTGAACTCTGGATGGGAATTGTTGAACTAAATATAAATCTAAATTTGTACCTTTGGGACTTACATAACTGAGTAGTATAACCCTTTCCTGTTTTTTCTTATGTTAAACATTATAGTGGACAACCTCAGGTAAAAACTTGCGTCAAGCCTTGTGAGGTGGTTTTTAAGTGGCTTAAATGGGAGACAATGCTGAGAGTTTGATCTCCTCTTGATTATTGTAATAACTCAACTAACTTTCCAGAAAAGTGGATTAAGCTTTTTTTTATGAGCTCTGTGCTGGAGATGATATCTCTGGGCTTCACTGGACAAAAGGCTTAAGCTAGTGGTTAAATAGGACTAAGTGTCTGTGAGTGAGGTTAAAGAAAAGGGAATGATGTTTTTACACCAGCTTCTACAAAGGAAGTAAATTTGCCTCTGACCCTGATGTTACAAAACAATAAAATAAAAATAATAAAAAAGCCATCGAGTCTCCTTTGTGGTTAAGGAAAAGCATACCAGTTCAGGGTGTTTAAAATTTTTGTAATGGAAGAGGATATTGTAAAAACTCTTCATATGCAAAGAACCATCCAAATTACTTTCCTTAGTTGATCATAGTAGTGCCGTCGAAATCAAGATAAACTTGATTTCTCTGTGGAGAAATGCTATGTTTTTGGGGGTGCTGATACTTTGCAGGACAAGAAGTGTTACATGAAAATAGTTTACTAATACAGTGAAGGTAATGGGAATTTATGGATAAAAATGATAGCATCATGACGTATAACTTAAAGCAGCAACTGTCTTCACTCCTCAATGTCCCCCCAGGTATGGCAGGTTAGATTTTTAGTTATCATTTATTTATTTATCTTCCTTTTTTTTTTTTTTTTTTTAAGGTACTGCCTAGGAAAGAATGTTTACTTGACAGATGTATTCATAGTTGCAATCTTGTTTGGCTTTTTTTTTTTTGTTTGGTGTTCCAGAGAAGCTTAGGAATGTTTTCTCAGGGTTGTTTTGGATGAATTTTCTGTCTTTGATAACTAAAATAGTATCTGTTCCACGTAGCAGTTTATCTGTTAAAGAAGTAAACAGTTTGTAGAAAAATGACCTGACTACTTACAGTAGAGCTACAGTATGTCAATTTAAACTTTGTGTTTATGAAATACATTGTGATATAGCAAAGTATTACAAATACTCATTTTTGTAATGTGGTTTTGAAATGGATTTGTCCATGTTTCTGTTCTCATCGTGCTAACCCACTGTTCTGAAATTAAAGCCGTGAAAACTTGTTTGAAAGATGAGTTGGTTAGCTGAGTTGCAAACTTAATGAGCAGTGTTTCTGCTTGTAGGCAAATTTATGACTTGGAATCTGAGCCAGGGCTTACCTTGCAATTCATGTCCACTGAAGCAACAAGAAGGAAATCAAAGAACAAGAAGATACTGCTCTTGATAATGTTGAAGGTGGTATTTAGAAGAGAAAAGGAAGTTGTAGAAGTCTTATGTTTGATCATGAGAAGGTTAAGGATGAACGTACCTCAATATTAAGGCAGATTGCTTAGTGGACAGCTTTCTAGTTGTCTGGGCACTTACCCTTTATGCATGTGATGTAGCTTTTGTGTAGATACAACAGAGGAAAAAAATCTGTGGTTTTTTTTTTTTTTTTCTCACAAGCAAGCAGCATAATATCCTTCTTAGGATTTGTTTCCTCATCCAATGTTTTCCAGTACTTGGCATAGGAACTTCACACCCACTTATTTCCTTTACTAATACTTTGTGTTCTGGCTTGTGTTCTAGCTACTGACCTTCAGAGGTGGGGACAGAACTGACTGGTTTGAGTTCTCCTGTTTTAGTAAGACTTGCCTAACTGTGGGAGAGATTTGACAAAGGATAGCCATCCTTTTCCAGAGTGGCCTTTTACTGACTTAATTGTTGTCCTTATGTATACTATCACTTTTTTGTCACTTTTGGTCAATAAATAAGACAGAAGTCTGGCAGATAATAAGCTCAATCTGTAGGCATCAGTGTTCATGTCCATAGGAGGTCCATTATGTGTACCGAAATAAGTAGGAGGTCATATGGAAAAGTGTTGCGTACTTTGAGTGTTAAAGCATGTGTGCTACACTTAATAAAGGTTGCACAGGCAGCCTTTGTGCTGTATTGCCTAGGTTTTGAATGCTTTTTGTGACTGCTTCTATGAACCCTGGTCCTAGCTCAATTAAGTCATTGTTTAGGGTTTATGTAAAGTTTTCATTATATGCCTTAGCGGATGACAGTAGATGACACTGATTTTAGCAGAATACACAGTATTATCTTGTTAATCAGAGTTATTTTGGGAACAGAAGTGCATTAATTGACTATACAGTATTAAACAGAGTGGATGTGTAAGCTGGTTTATTAAACAGATGTTGATTACAGGAAAGCACATTATGGATGTTAGTACTTCACTAGGAGGTGGGGGGGTTGTGGGTTTTTTAGTTTTGTTTTGTTTGGGACAACAATCCAAATACACAAAACTATTAAGCTTGCTAGCTTATTTAAAAAAAAAAATTGGGTCTGATTTTCTTCCTTGAGCATTAGATTCTGCTATGTTTGTTAAAACTAAATGAGGGAAGAGCTAAACTGTCAAATGTCAAGAAAAAAGGAACCAAATGACAATTATGCTTTCTTAACCTTGCATATAATTAGACCTAAAAGACATAAACTGCATTTGGTTTTTCACAGCATGATAGACTAAGCTTCATGTGTAAAACCCTCTCTGAAAGAGCAGATGATGGTGAAGGCCTTAAGTGGATATACATACTGATGAGCTACCTAAGTTACTACACTTGTGGGTTTTTGCTGCTTTGTTTGTCCAAATACATGCAGCAAAATTGCTTCTTTAATTAAGAAACTTTCTGAACTGTCATGTAACCTCTGAAGAAGGAACCAATGCAGATGAAGGGATGCCTTCCCTTCGGATAGACAAGCATTATGTTGCTATGTAAAAGCTGTGTTCCTACTGTATGGTGAAACAAAAATTGGCTGAATAATATGGTGAAACAAAAATTTATTTTATATATATATTTAATGCTTATTCATAGTAAGCTACATTTATTAGTGCACTGAAATGGCTTCTTTTATTTAAAAAGGACTAGGAAGATTTTTATCAGCGATATGACACTATATCTCCATAGCAAAGTTGGATACCAAGGTATCTGGAAATGTTAGTCATAACTTCAGAATTCATTGACTTCAAAGTCTTTGTTTTGGAGACTGGTTCTCTTAGCATTTGAACAACACATAACATAAGGGCAATATTATTACCCACATTAAAAAGAATGTGGATGTGGCACTAAGCGACAGTTCATTGGTAGAACTTGATAGGATATGGTTGATGGTTGGCTTTAATAATACTGAAAGTCTTTTCTAACCTAAACATTGTTTATGTGGTGTGTTTCTCATCCAAACATTCACTCCTTTTGAAGCATGTTTGAAGAACTATGTCAGAATCCAAGACAAAGTTCAGATTTCCATTACACTGTTGATACTGTAGAGTAGAAGAGGGAGAAATGAGCAAAACAATTGCTAACACTGGGAATTAATGGATCAGTTTCTAATCATTGAGCAGGTCTTTGGTACAGATTGTTGAGCATCCAGTGGTTGAGGTTTAGAGAATAAGCACTGGTATCCTTATCTTGATTCTGCCAAAATATGCTAAGACTGGCACTGATGTGAGAATTGATCTTTCAAAATGCAGCAGTACTTGATTTAGTGTATCTGAGATAAGAGAGAGATGAGAAATCTAGAAAGGTAGAGAGAAAACCAGTGGAATTCTGAGAGAGGATCAGTTGGCTTATAGAAATATTGGAAATCACCACACTACCTACGTGCTCCTAGAGCATCTGTCTCTTGTGGTTAAGATCTTGTAGAATTACTAGAACACAGCTAAATGGTCTACTGATGTATTCAGAGTAACAGACTCAAGGGAGCCTGAGTTTTTGCAGGCCATTTGAAAGAAAGCGTGCTGTTTCTCTGAAGCAAATAGTAATTTCAAGGCCAAAAGGTAGTTGGTTTTTTTTTGTTCACTTTTTTTGCTTTAAAAAAATGATTGTGAGAAATACAAGCCTAAGCAGAAGAATGGGAGAGATTTAATGGGTACCTAGAGCAGAAAACTTGTGATTTCTAGTACTGTGTGGTCACTGGGAGGATTGATGCTTGAAAGGAATAAGGCCTTGTGTATCTACTGTGCTGCTCACGTGTTTTTATTACAGTGATAATGTGCTAAAATAAGAAAGAAAAGCTGTTAATAGGCCATGGCCTAGATAGGCCTAACATTTCTTCATACCCTGAAGACAAAAGCAAGTAAAGGGAAGGAAAACTTTGATAGAAAGCCTTAATTTTGTACTGTATAGTACAGTCTTGTAATTTAACACAAGAATTAGTTATGGTTAACTTGCGTAACGTTAAAAAAAAAAAAAGAAAAAAAGCCTTTTTCCATATCATTATTCCTCAAATTTCAGTTGCTCAACAATAGAAATGTGCTATTGGGCCTTTGTGGAAAGAGCAGCACAGCTGTTCCAGGAATACATTGGTAGCACAGTCTGAGATCCAGAAAGAACCCAGGCATATAAACATCTTTGTAGTCAGTTCCCTTGTGTGGACTCTGATTTGCCAAGAGCGCTACAGCGGATGTGTTAAAAGGATATGCTTATCTCAAAAGATAAGTTGAGCCTTATCTCTAAGTAATCATCTTGTTGTGCTCAGGTGAGATTATTAATCACATCTTTTAATTAGAGAAATGCTTGAAAGCGTGGGCAGTAACTAAATGTTTTGCTGACAAGGTCCTCAGTCAGCCTGCTTAAGCAAGCTAATCAAACCCTCCTGCATCAAAAAAGTATGGTCTCTAATAAAAAAAAAAAGTGTCAAAAACTCTTGGTGAAGAAGTGTGACATAGGAAGCATATACTACCTTGAATTGAACCTGTGAAGAGTCAGCTAAGTCTCCTTGATTTTGACTATTGCCTTCTAGTACAGAACATTAAAGGAACAGCTGACTTTGTTAATACAAAAACTGGTTTCTAAGAAGGGCAGTTCAAATAGCTGAAAAACTGAAGCTGAGTGAAGAAAAAAGAATTAACTTGAGTTTACTCCTTGGGCTAGCAGTAATTTCAAAGTTAACATTCTGAAAAGTTGCTTTGACAGCAGTCTTGGATCTAATCGTGCAGTATGCAATTAGAATTGTCATTCCATGTGATATTTAAAATGCTTATAACTGGCTTCAGGTTAGCACAGCAGCTGAATGTGGCTGAGCTATTTTTTTCCGGATAGCAACTACTGAAGAAGATGTTATCTGTGAAGATTATCTCACACAAACAGCATTCACATTTCTGAAATGGCAAATACGTCGCCATGAAGAAACAATCAAATTTCAGTCCATGTGTTTTGTTCACTGCCTTTAATTTAAGAAGGCATACATGATGTTACTATTGGGTGTCCTGCTTTTGTGTATAATTTGGACAGACTTCTGAGTCCATTCAAGTTATTTTGGTCCATATCTTAAAGATGAAATATCACAGTGCTGATTTTTATTTTCAGCTGATGGAGGAACTTGACAGCCAAATGTATAGAATTACTAATGGACTGATAGCTTGAAAATGGCTCTTAATTAACAACATAGATTTCATGGGGTTAGCTGTGTATTAGTGAGCTAAATTTTTTTTTTTGTTTAAACCTTTAAAATTGGCATTGTGAAAGGGATGCTTTTTGATGGTATCCTGTAATGGTAGAAGTGGAAAAAAATGGCTAATGGAAGGACAATAGAGTTGTGTTCATACCTGGAAAAAAAAAAAAAAAAGGACTGAAAAATGCTGTACCTGTAGAGCCACACAGATAAAACGGAACAAATCTGTAAGAGCAGTAATTTACAGCAAACAATGCACATTCTAAACAGCATCCCATTCTCAAGCCTACCTTAACTGTAAAACTTGAAATAAATACTGTTGTTCCCTTTGTGCTGTTGGTGATACTGTACGTTCTCCTTTTTTGTCTTCTTCAAATATATGGCGTTATTTACCTGTTGCCCTACTTTTTAAAGCTGGTGTGAAAGTTTTTTTTCTTTTTTTCCTGAAGAAGGGGTGGTATGCTGGACTGCACAGTATGTAATACAAGGATCTTATGGTTTCATTGGCTCCTAGATGTTGAAGAAAGAATTAAAAATAAGCCACACAACTTGAATTCCTGAGGAAAAAGAGGTCATATGTGTGTTCTTAAAACCTTTTTAGTCACCGCATCTCTGTCTTTCCCTTAAGCTTTCATAGACTTGTCTGATTATAGCCTCAATTAAATTCATGTCCTTTGATGAAGGAAGTCCTTTACTAATGTGTAGTTGTTATAGTTAGAACATGAGGGTGTCAGGATCCAAAATTAATTGCCACTTGGGACTGGTAGTGACGCTGAGGCATTGAAAAGAAAATTGTCTCTCTCAAAAGCTTTCTGAAACGATCAGCTTAGAAAATGAGGCATATCCTTATCGCATTAGAGAAAGTATTGTTAGTATTGAAAATGAGAAGCAACATTCACTTTGTAACAATATGAGGAAATACTTTGTTGAAGATGACCCAAGTTGAGAGAGGACAGCTATAGACTTCTAACTTGCTGATGTCTTGGTCTCTGTCCTCCAGTAGCTCCCAAGTGCAGAAGGGAAAGCCTGAAGCTGGCACCAAGGGAAGAGGGCATCTCATTCCACAACCACTAACAAATGTGTCAGTGGTAGTACAACATGGTTTCAACGTCCTGTTCTTTGCTCTGTACTGAATTCCTTCCTGTTTTAAGAACATGATCTTTAAAATACAGCTAATCAGCTTGAGTTGTAGGAACGTTGTGCTTATTACCATAGCATCTATATTGAGTGATTGGTGCAGCTGTTTCAGTTAACAACAAAAAGAAGAGCTAAGTAGGCATTGGCTGTGGGGTAGCAGAGCCATTAAAGCAGATTAGGTGCACAATAATTAAAAGAAGGCAGGACTTGGGAGGGGCTGAAGCTCAGTTCCCCTGTGGGATCTCAGGGGTAGAGGAAGGACCAGTGACCAGGCCTGACTGTGCTGGGTGACTCGGATACATGCATACTGCTGCCAGTTAATCAAGATGAATCTCAGCCAAGTAAACAAGGGCTGCTAAGAAACTTGGTGTCATCTTTCACAGCCTCTTGCATAAAATCGGTCAGTATAAAGGTTAGGCTTTACTTGCTCATTTAAGGGAAACACCTAATTTTCAGTAGTTCTGGAGCTAATATCCGTGCACTTGTTTAACTTGAACTTCAAAAGTAAAATCTGAGGTATCTAGTGTACGCTTTCTTTCTGACTAATTTCTGTGACTTGTACTGGACTCATTGTGGGCAAGCAAGGAAGGGAGAGCACTATGTTTTTTCAATAATTGTATAATTAAATTCATTGATGGTAGGCCAAGAATAGTGATCACAAGCGTTGGTGCTGAATCAGAAGGAATACTTTAAATGGTACTCTGTTAAACAGAGACATAATTGCCCTCTCTTTCCCTTTCTTGGCTTATTGGATGACTGAATTGCTCATTTCATACTTGACTTTGAGTGTGACTGGAGCTGTGAATCAGTGTTTGTGAGAATTCTGTGTCTGGCTTGTGTTCTGACTTTCCTTTTATGAGCTGGAGAGGCTTGCTGTGTTATTCCTAACTATGTAGTGAAAGTCCTCTTAAAGTCTCCTTGTTATGAGTGGGTGAAAATGTTTGGCAAACACACAAATCAATAATGGCTTATTTTCTTCACTGCTGCTATTCAAAAGCTGCACTGTCCTTTTTGTATTTGTACAGATAATCAATGTCTGTCCCCAAATGATAATTAACAGGAATAGATAACTTTGGGGCCTTCCTTTGCAAAGTCATCCTGCAAGTACATGCATTCCTGAAACTGCTCTTGTTTTCATACCTGATCTTTTGTCAGCAGTGGCAAGGATTGCAGTAAAATTGAAAGAGCTTATATGCAGTTAGAAAAACTTGATAATTGTTTTTGTTAAAGTTATTCACTGGTTTACCATGCTGCTGAAGTGTCTGGAGCCCTATACATCATAAAAAGAGTAAGTAAACTAAGTGAAGGCTGTTAACACTGTATAATTTGACCTGTTTTGTTTTCATAAAGAGGAGACTGACTTTTTAATGGCGTAGCCTAACATGTCCATTTTGTTTGCTGACTGAAATTGAAAATTAAAATGAGGGAAAAATGCTTTCATGATTATAGTTTTCCCTTGGGAACAGTTTCAATTGTGGCTTTCTCATAAGAGAGATGGTGGCTTCCTTTCTATTTTTGTGGCATGAAAATTCAGATCTGTGTAGCCTGTTTCTAAAGTTAAGAAAATTCTAGATGTCAACCATGGAAGTTATAAACAACTTCCAGGTGCCTGCAATTTGAGGAAGTCCCTGAATCAGATTGCCATCTTGATGTGACCTTTGCCAAAAATAACTGTAGTAGTACGTGCACAAAGTGCTTATGCAGTGTGGTGAAAAGAAGACAAAACAAGTTATTTTAATGTACAATATGTTTGCTTTTTTAGGTTTGTGTTTCTGTAATGCAAAGACAAGCGTTTGAGTCTGTCTTGGTTTGATACTCAAATCAGTAGCATCTTACTGCACAGAAGGACTGCAAGGTAGATTGCAGCTGTTTGTGCTGTTCCAAATCAGTAGGGCTTACTGTTACTGGGCAGCTTGCTTCACTCCAGTATTTGACTTCTTGGTCCATGGAAAAATTACTTTTTAGTACTATAACTTATACTAAATGGGTGATAACAAAACTAAAGCCTCAAACTGCATTGTTCCGTAAGTCCAGATATGCTATAGATACAATACCTGTACCTGCCCAAACCTTAAAGTATAGGCAGTTTGTTTATGTTTCAATGGTGTGATTTAAAGGAAAAGAAGTCTTCGGTGAGCAGAAATTAAGGAAGGATTACCTTTTCTTGCATTCTGTAGGCCTGTCACTGCATACAGTCTGATTGAGTGTCTAGAGCCTTCAGTGGCTATTTCCCATTGGCATTTTAATTCAGCTCAGAGTGTGTTTTTGAAGCGCATCTGTTGATTGACCCACTTTATAGCTCTTTGCTCTGTGGAGCATCAGAGATGCAAAAATAGAATTTATTTCAGGTACTATTAAAGTAGAAGATCCACTCTCTTTACAAATAAATACTAAGATCACACAACCAGGAAACAGCTGGTTCAATGTAAAATCTCCTGCAAAACATCAATCCTTAGCACCAAGGTTGTGCTGACTGATCTTCTGTAGCGCTGCACAGTGTTTGTTTTTTTTCATCCTAGAATTAGAGGTGTGAAGGGACATATATGAATAGAGGGAAGAAGTCTTGTCTTTAGAAATAATTCAATCTACCTTTGCTTTCTTTGCTTGCCTTTCTAAATTGCTGTTGGTTTCATAAACTTGTTTGTAGAACTTAGTTTGAACTTGTATTATCTAAGGGCATATTTACAATATGGAATGACAGGGAACTTCAGGCATGTCTTAGCCTTTTCATTCTCAGGGAAAAGAAAGTGATGTGACTGGAAGCCAGCCTGTAACCTCTCATTGAAAAGGGCTTCTATGGATAAACATACCTAAATCTCTTCCAGAAGAGAATAGAGACTCTCCCATTCTCTAATCATACCTCCTCATTCAAAGATGCTGCAACAAATTTTTGGGTTTACTTAACATCAGAGAAATCTGTAGACTGAAAAGGGTACCTCAAACTGCAGTATATTTTGACTTGTGTGGCTCCCAGTATTCTAAATTTCAGTGCATTTTTCTGTCTTCTGGTGAATAAGCTTTTTGTGCTCATTTGCATGGCGCTCTTAATAGATCATTTGTAAAATCAAAATTGTCAGGCATGATTGAAAACACTCTCTACAGAGTCAGAATTGCCATGTTTGGAGTTGCCTAGAAAGAAGAGAAAAAAAGTATCATTTATGGGATGATTTTCTTGCCTTGTCGTACAGCCTCTTTCTCACTGCCATTCCATTTTGCAGCCAGCCCTACAAGGGCAGAAATGCCTTGGTGACAGAGCTACTGTGTTCTGCGGATATGTGTTGATACCAAGAAATAGATCTCAGCAGAGGTTTTATTTTAGCATGCAGGACTGTACGGGAATGTCACCTTCTGTTACGATGAATTCTACTTGTACGCTGATGGCCAAAACTCATGCTCAGGAAAGTCTCCACAAGGTTGGTGTGAAGCTCTGTAGTGGTCAGCATTGAACTGGGTCTTCCAAAGCCAAATGGTATTTATGTATTTTCAGTAACCTGCAGAATTTATTGTCCATTAAATTTTCAATATCTCCAGTACGCAACCTTCAGTATTGCATACACTTTTGTGTCTTGGAAATCCAGCAGTAGAGAGTTTCATAGCTTTTACTGTATGTTGTGAGAGAGGCCACTTCCTCATGTTGTTTTTAAACATCCTACCTCCTAGTTTTCTTCTACTATTCTATCTCTTGTGTTAGAAGAGTTGGCCAACAATTTTCCTTGTCTGCATCACTTGTGGTTTCATAAAACTTTCTTATGTTGCCCAGCTTTTCCATGCCAAGGAGACCTAGCCATATGTTTTGTGTAGGACTCATCCTAATTATTCTGGTGGTTTTTGCCTAACTACTGTTTGTATCTTGTTTGAGAAGGTGGAACTAGATTGTGTTGAAGATGCGAGCACACAAGCAACTTTACACAGCTTCTTAGCGTTATTAATTTTCTCTTTGCTACTAATATTAAGCATTTGTTCAGATTTGTTGCTTTTCAATTTTTTTAGTTCTTTCCTTTGTGACTGCTGTTGTTTTTGTCTACATTGAGCATATCCTTGAAGATAATGTGATTAAAATACTTGGCAAACTTGTAAATTAAACTGAGACGGTCTCCAAATCAGAGCCAATATAGTTTGGGCATTAGATCTGAATTAAGCAATATCCCAGTGTGAGAAAAGTTTGGTAATTAGAAGTCAATTGTCATGGATATAAGAGAAAGTGTTAGTGACCTTGTATTTCCTGACTGCAGGAAATAAGCCTTGGGTCTAAGAAATTCTTAAAATTAGTTTTTAATCTTTAAAAGTAAGGTGGTTTATTTCTAGTCTCTTCAAATCCTGTCTCTCAGTTGTCAATAACTCCAGTTTGAAGTAACTGACCTTGGAAAATTTTTGAGCTCAAGTATGTTTTTTTTTTCTCATTTCTTTTGCACGATAGCTGTAGTACAGATTGCCTTGTTTAATACATCTTTGAAATGTCTGCACACTTTTGCATCTGCTGCTGGGATTTGTGATCACGACAGTAATGCACTGTTAGAGAATATAGAAACAAAATGCTGTCAATATTCTAAGGTGATATTTGCTTGTAAAATAATTGCAAGGAAAATGATAAAATCTTAATATACAGAGACAGCTTTTATGGTTTAAGTTAATTTGGACCAGTGCTATCACAGTCTTCTATTTGGACACAAGTTCAGGTGAAACGTTCATGCCTGATGGTTTATAAATGTGTTAGTGCCATTAATAGTGGCATTAAAATGGTTCATGCAACTGAACTTGATATTTAAGCTTTGATGCTAGTATTCAATTCCAAAGATCTTGGAAATGGCTTCAGCTTTCAGAAGGATGTACTGCAAAATCTTACTGTATATATTCGTGATCTTGCATCAGGTAAGTTGATGGCTGGGAATGAATGGAGTTTTCTTAAGAGTACGGGCATATGTATTTGTAAATACATGATTCATTTTGAGAAATGGAAGAAAGTAGGGATGGTTGACTTGATAAAGGGCACACTGTGAACTTGCAAGGTCTTTTACATTTCATTTTATTTTTCTCCATTTGAGTTTGGAGGGTTGTTTTCTGGTGAAGCACATCAAATGAAATGGTTGGGAGTGTTTCCTGCAAACTGGTCCCTGCTGAGGAAGGCAACGTTAGCAGAGTCTTGGAGAGCAGTGCTGGCCACTCTCTGATAGTTCATCCAGTTGTGAAAGAATTCCAAGGAGTCGATGTTTCACACAAAGCATTATGAACAAGAGGAACTTGGGTGGTGCAGTTGTAAAAATAGATTTCTTCTGCAGAGTTCAAATAAGAGTATCTTATAATAATATTAGGCCTTACACTGTGTGTATTATTCACCATAGAGAGTACTTCTACAACAGCTGAATTAACTAGTTACTGTTTGTTTTAAATACCAAGTTCCTTATATATTAAATGCAGTTTATCATTATTTTGTAATCATGATGATTATAATCATATCATTTGTGAAGATAAGCATTAAATATAATAAACTTGTGAAGATAAACTTTAGCCTAAATGCCCTTAAAATACAAAAAGCGATAATGGAGGAAAAGGCAAGTATAATCTTCAGTCTGCTCAGATTACCATATCCTCTAGGCAGTGTAACCTACGTTCATTTTAGTTCTGCCAAATTAATTGTGGAGCCTAATGATGAATGAGAATAGCAATGAGTTGAACTTTAATAATCTGTAGGCTGTCTTTATTATATAGAGAAGCTAAGAAATCTAATACAAATTCTTATATAAATCTTTTTTTTTTTTTTTAACTTTACACCATTTCTATTTGGTGACAAAATGATGTTGCTTGATTAGCTGCTAATACTTAAAATTCAGGTTTGCTGTCTATTTTTAGTCAAGTATGGCACCAACTTTGGAAAATGCCATCTTTAATTGTACAACGCAAAGCAAATGAATGAGGAAAAAGCACTTGCAAAATAGAAATAATTTATATTTAAGGTTCTTTTTTTGGGGGGATTCCTTTTCACAGGATATTCAGTTGACAGGATATATAATATTCCTATATTATAAAGGTAAAAAATTCAGAATGCATGCATAAAATTATTCCCACTGGTTCATACTTAGATATTTCCTGGCTGTAGAACAAAATTATTTGCGCTTCATCTGCAAATAATGTGTTCTTTCTACTTTTAAATACTTGTTCACAAAGAAGTTTGAAAAGTCCATTATTATCCTTAATCATACTGTGTTTCTCATAAAATAGGCTTAATACCAGAGCAACTGTTCTGGCTGCTAAGGAATATTTTTGGATTAAGTTTGACTCTGAATGCATGTAATTATAGAAATAAATGCCATCTCTTTGGTCTGCAGAAATTTGGAAAGCTGCTGATCGCATAAAAGTTAAGTCCTAGTCTTGGTTAGCTCTTACTGAGGTTATAGTTTAATTCTTTTGATGTAAATTTTCTGAAGAACTGCTTGTTGATACCAGCTGTTCCTCCTAGCATTCTTGAAACACTTGTTTATGTCCCCTGCTGAAATGTTTGTGTACCTGAACAGTAAGAAGACTTCCATCTTAGTGAAAAATGCTTAGATCCTGAATACTAAGAAGATAAATGTTAAGTATTTAGTTATCACTGTTGTAAAGGGGTCTGTTTTATTTATTTGTTTTAAACCTCAAACTTGTAATAATATTTATAGCTAGTTCAGAATTAGCAAGGCTGACGTCTGTATTGTTTTGTTTCACATAACCTTTTCTTATAAGTTTTTATAAGAAGGGGGTTTGACTAATATGACTAATTTTATATGCCAAACAGCTCAAAATATAGTGCAAGCAGGGAAGTACCTGGTTAGAACAAATAGTAGCAAGCGTTCTGATTAAATGCTTTAAAGAATGAGTGGTTTCCAGCCCTCCCACTCTGAAAGTGCTTTTTGAGCAGTATTGCAATGGCTCATATAAGTCATAGCAGTACATAAATAATATCTAGTCTTTTTTCTTTGTTTTTCCTTCCAGCTAGACGTATTGCTTGGGATGAGAAGTTGGTAACTTTCTTGTTTCTATTTACAGTAAGAGGTAGAGGGAAGAATGTTTCTCCTCAGACTAAAGTTGTGTTACAAAGGACTCAGGGAGCATAAGTGATGAACAAAACTTGATTTGTGTGTAGTTTAACCTAAACTGTTATTCTGGATGTTTCAGTAACAGAACTACTGGTTAAGTCTATCTTTACAGCATACGGAAGTAATCTCAAACTTTAATTAAACTTGTTAGTTGCCCCTCACTGTACTTTATAAAAACGTAAGCATCTTTGTTTAAGTTTTAAATAACAAATGAGATTAGTAATATGTTAACCTGGTTGGGTGCTCCAGCTACAATAGGTAATCCTTTAATTAAATATTTTTTGTCGTAGTTGTTGAAATCAAGTTGTTATTGATCAAATGCAATATATGTAGACCAATTTGCATGCTATTCAATCAATGCAACATCTGTACAGTCTTTAAAGCATTGTCTATTAAAGGGTAACCCTGCCCTTATTAAAGGGTGGCAGGGCTAATAGGAGTCTCTGTGCCACTTCAGGGAGTGCTACAGGTTCAGGAGCACATCGGAAATACTTCTATACCAACACACAAAGTGTGAGGAAGGAAGGGGATGAACTGTAAGCTTTTGTCCTTTCCCAGAACTCTGGTATCATTGGTATCCCACCAAGTCTGGCATGTTTTGCCTTTTTTTTTTTTTTTTTTTTTTGTTCCCAGATGTTGAAAATTGGGGCATCCTTAGTACTTGTCCTTGATCTACTGGTTTGGATGTTAACGGTGGATGTCATAATTCACAGTGTTAATTGCACAGTGGTTTAATGCAGCCTGTCTGGCAATAGCTATGCTTTGGACAGAATGTAAGTAACTCTAAGTAAGTTCTCATTCAGTGCCAGTGGCTTAACCCTCCTCTCCCTGTTTACTCTAGGACTTGAGTTTACAGTAAAAACGGTAGCTTCTTCAAACATTTGTAGTTGGAACATGTGAGGATCTTACTAACAGTGTGCTCAAAAATTGTGTGGTAATGACAGTCTAAAGCATTGAATAACTTAAATGTTTTTAAACATTACAAGTAGTTTCTGATACTAGTAATAAAATTATTGTCCTGAATATGAAGATTGAAAACACTGAAAATATTTTCGAAGCACGTAAGATTAATTGCATTTAAGTCCAAAAAAGAATTTTATTTTCTCATTATTTCTTCTCGTTCAAGAAATTCTGTGTTGGCCTGGCTATACTATATATTCTACAAAGAAGTTTACATATGCTTAACACAAAAACAAATGGTCTTTAAGAATCTAGTAAAGTGAATGTAAAGAAGTATGTGTTCTTAATTACTTATCTAAAGATTCAGCTTTAAGGCGCTGTAGAAAGAAATGAAAATTATGTAAAAGCACCCACCTAGATATTTTGGATTGTGGGCTAGATTAATCCCTAGTGATTTCATAAGTAAGAGTGGAAACAAATAATGCATATGCCTGTGTAATTCAATTTCCAAGCAGTATTAGTAGTTCTCTTTAAGTACCTGCTATTTCACTGTGTTGTTTGGAATACATCTGAAGTAAGGAAATAAAGGAAGAAATACCAGAGGATGAACACAGGTAGCAATTCTTTGGTGCTTTGAATGCTCTTTGGTTGAGGGAGTGCTGTAGCTGTGTGAAGAAGCATTTCCTTCCAGTTGGGAGCAGAAAAAAGTGAATGCTGACATGAGCAGAGAGATACAAAAGTTTCCTGGCTCAGTGTTAAAATGTAACGGGCAAATTTTAAAAGAAATTGTATCTCCATTGTTTCAGTCCTGATCTGTTCCCCAGCTGCCTTTGGGATTAAATAAAAACAAGTAGGAATTACTATTCATTATTTTTAGAGTTTACTGCTGATTTGGGGCACTTGAGAGTTGGCTCAAAAACTAGAAAATACCACAGTGTGCTTTACTTTTGAAGCAGTGAATAATTTTGAAACAGAATTAGGATTAAATACTGCACCAGGGATACCAGTTTGTGATGTTCTCTAGAAAATGGCGAAGTTAGAATCTTGTGAGTTGTAATTAAGACTCAAAACTCAGACTTACTGAAAATAGGTAATTAAAGCATGAAATGAGAGCCTATTTGCATCACTGAAAAACGTATGAGTTTTCCATTGGCAAGCTTAATGATCACTACTGAAATACTGCTGAGTGAAGTCTTAAAACATTTGTCTATAAGTGCTTCAATCTAATGGCTCCGAAAAAATAAAAGTCTGCAGAACTTTTGTAGAAAACATTCCATATATTAGTTTTACTTTTAGTGTAGGTGGGTATAATTAAAATGATTTTAGCCCTTTTTTAGAAAACTGTTTTTTAATATTTTTCAGATGCAAGTCTAGTGGTAAGCTTCAAGAAGTCACTTTTACTTAGGTTAGGCTCAGTTACTGGGAGGTTACTAAATTTATCCCTTTTCTCCTTAGCTTTTGCAGTTGTTCCCTGAATAGAGAGAGGTATAGCAACTGGCATGGAACAATTAACTTTGAGCCACTTAATGTGGAACAGTGCTTTGAAAATCATCTAGATGTGGAGGAGGTAATTCAATAATGTGAACTGTGATAACTTCATGATGTGTGTATGTTTTTTGTTTTTGTTGCAGGGGAGGAGGGGGGAGTGGTGGGGTACTCAGAAATCCATTTCAAATGGAATCTTTTCAAAGCCCAGTGTTGAAGAAGGTGAACTGGAGGACAAAGTGAGAGGTGGGATATACATACGAAGTGGTGAAGGGGGATGCCTAGTTACAGGGCACTCTTATCCAGGAAACAGATTGTGAAGATGTGGTGAGCCTTGAAACTTGATTCACTTAAATATTTAAATGTTTAAAAGCATATAGAAAAGGTTTAATTTGTTAAGTTCAACAACCAAATGAAGTGCAAGTGTCGTGTTATGTTTGAAGCATGACTTGATTAAAAAGAAGGGGAAAAAAATAATGAAGATGCGCTAAGGTGTTTAGGAATATCTGAATCATCTAAGACAAAAATTATTGGTTTGATGTTAAGCAGCAGATGTTGAAAGAAGCACTTAAGTATGTCCTGGTGTGTATTTTGTTTTTGTTAGTCTAAGAAATTCATCAGCTAATGAATTATGAGCTCAAGAATTTGGAGACATGATGAGCTTTGATTATAACTTAAATTTTGAGAAAAGTATTAACCATTTCCCTCCATTATGTTTCACCTTTAATGGTAGACTATGCTTCTAAGTTGATCCTTGTGAGCAGCTGGCAAGCAGTGATGTGATAGAAGAACATTTAAATGAGAGGCGTTAGCTGTAAAGTTGTAGAAAGGTATCCTGGAGACTTACTGAACGCTGTCCTTGAAGAACCTACTGTAATGTGCTAAGGTGGTGTTTGCTCAGCTTGGGCTAATTAAACCTGGAAGGCTAATTTTTTATTATTATTTTATTGATATAAAGTGAGAGTTGTTGGAATGGCTGAAGTTTAGAGGTGAGGCTCATACATGATAGGGCTGAAGAAATTTCTAAATGTTTTTAGGAGCTGCTACAAGTGTGTGATTCATTTGTAGGTGATGAAAGCATGGTGGATTCATTTAACACTAATATGGCAATGTTATTTATGTGCTCAAATGTTGATTAACACAGATTTCTTACATTTCCAACATGTATTTTAAAATCTATTTTTTTTCCTTATAATTGATCGAGCATAAACCCCATTTCTAATACTAGGAGAGAAAAATTTATTGAAAAGAGGTTTGGGGGAAAATGCAGAGCTGTACCACTAATGGAATGTGGATAGAATAGGTGATAATCAGTAATAATTTTTACTTTTAAAATAGATTATTGAAATTTTCAAGTGACTGAACTTGATTGGGAAATAGCCTTTATTCAGTATTAACTAGTTGTTAGAATCTTGTTGGCTTCTAAGTTGATCCTTGTGAGCATGATAGGCATTCCATAACATAGGAATTGGAGGACATCAGATCATAACCAGTAGTGGTTCACAGAAAGCTTCAACTGTCTTGTCTTGTTCTTCACATTTGTTGTATAGTGTTAGAGTTACTCATCTCAGGAGCATCAATGCAAAACTCTAGACCTGGTTAACTGTAAAAGAGTAAAGCAGGAGCATGCAAAGGGTAGAAATAACTGGAGATGCTCTGGAAAAGCTATGAAATAATTTGGATCAGAAAAATGGTTCAGTTCATAGCGGATTTCCTGCTTAACTGAAGAATTAATGCTTCTGTGAAAACACAGTGGAATAAAAATAATTAGCTAATTTGCTGTGATTGTGTGCACGTATAAGAGTAAGCAAAGTGGTATGATGAAAATAGGAGGGTATGAGTAGAGCTGTTCTTGAACGTTAAATCCTCTCTGGTTAAAAGGGAAAGGTAGAAGAAAGCGGAGGTCATCAATTGTATTTTCATAACCAAAATTGGTCAAAATAACTGGAGGGGTATTTTGATTACCAAATTTGGATTTGTGTGTTGTTCTTATAGTTCTTCCTGCCTCAGGAAAAGACTCTTTCAGTTGCAGGATTGTAAAACATCTGATCGTGGTGCGTTCTTGTTGTTGTTGATGTGTATGTGCAAACATCTATTAGTGTCAGAACTGTCAGTATGTTGAAGTAACATTAAGCTGAAAACAAGACTGATTATTACTGCTTAGGGATTATGGTGCTAAGTGTCAGTTTGAGAAGCTCCCAATGATGTTGAGAAAGAAGAGTCAGGAAATTAAGTGCAAGAGCTTTGACCAGTCTGTGACCAAAGAATAAGAGATACATGAAAAAGATTTTTGTTGCTGCTAGAAATTGTTAAGTTTCTTTAAGTGAAATGAGGAACAGGCTGCCCAGAGAGGTTGTGGATGCCCTGTCCCTGGAAATGTTTAAGGCCAGATTGGATGGGGCCCTGGGCAGCCTGGTGTAGCATTAAATGAGGAGGTTGATGGCCCTGCATGTGGCAGGGGGGTTGGAGTTTCATGATCCTTGAGGTCCCTTCCAACCCTGGCCATTCTGTGACATTCTGATGAGTACTTTGGAAAGAGAGCCTTGCCCATTCTCAAACTGACCCACCCAAGCTTCATGGTGCTAGAATGTGTAATATATGTCTCTTAATTGTCAAATACTGGCAGCTATTTAGTAAGAAAATACATAGCAGTCTTTGGTAGTTATTAACCAGAGAAGAATCAATATGTGTTTTAAAAAAAATAAAGTGGTGTTACTACAGTTCATTAATAATTTGTCTGACTTTCTTGGTCATGGTCTGTTATCACAGCATTGCCTATGAACTGAAAGTGCTAGTTATGTCAGAGTTGCTGGACTGCTGAGGCTGAGCTGAGACAGTTTTCTGGAATCTATGGACTACAGAAAGCAGAGATGAGATGCTTCAAAGGGAATAGTTACTAGTACATTTAGGAAGATTTTGCTAACTTCACTTTCTTCTCAGTAATTCCATATCTCAAAGCTAATGAAATTTTTGAAGCAAGTACATCCTCAGTGACATACTACTTTCAAGTCAAGAAAAGCTCCTGTTTTCTATCAGATATCATTTGGAAAGACTGCAGTTTCATTGCCAGGCATCCACACAGCACTGTTCACTTCAAGACCTTACAGCACGGCAGTGATGCTTGATGGTGGTTTGTTACACTCTGGAGTCAGTAGTTTCTAGGAAGCACCTGAACTGCTGGATAGATCAGGATAGTACAGCTTGAATATTGTTGAGCTAGAGAGAACAGGGGAAGGGAGCAAATAAGAGAGGGTTAAATTTGAAAAAGAAATTTAGAACTATATAATGTGAATTGTTTTTCTTGCAACTCATAGGTATAAAGCATACGTGTTTTATGTCCAATCTCAGTAGTACCTATTTTGCTTGAATTTTCAATTTTGTAGTTCAAACATGCAGAACTGTGGTATACTGAACGTGAAAGTACTGATAAGATTATGCCGATTTGAATCACCTGTCTTATTCCCTCAGTATTTAAAATACAGAAGCTTTGAAACTGAGCAGTACTTTGTGTGTACACAGATGACCTTCTGGTAGGTCGGACACATCTGGAATTGCTTCATGTTAACATTCCTGTTTAGATACTCTTTGCATACAGTCACTGCCCGTGCTGCGGAGAAGGGAGATGTTATCTGTCCAGGCACGGGGAGATGGCTTCAGACTCTCAAGAGCTGAGGAAGAAATGGAGCCTTGCAGACTTTTTTTCCTGATAACTTGATTACAATTTTTCACTTGGATTGATGAATTCTTACTATTTAATAAGCTTTTCCTTATTTCTTAAGTTTAATAAAAAATAAAGGAAGAGAATTTATGCGTAGATAACTCTTTGTTTGGCATGTGGAGGAATGGGAGTATAGATCTGACAGGAGAATGTTAGAACAAGAGGATGTCTTAAACAATTTGACTCAACCAAAAATTGAAGGCAAGAATTTATTTTGAATACAATGTGATTTAAGCCATGCTTTTTTCCTCACTTTATGCGAGGAATGTGTAGAAATTGTGAGACTCTGGATAGAGAAGACTGCATGGGTTGGCCTCGTACAAGACAAGCGAGTCTTGCTAAGGATGTTATTTGGAGCGATTTTGCATGTTGGTAACAAAGTCTCTTGGATGAGTTAATATTTAGTCTCTTGGATGAGTTAATGTTTTTTTCAAGTTGGACTTAATGGTGCAGCAGAAGCCCTGTGGGATAAGGATAGAAATGGTACAAATTATCATTGGAGAGATTTATCTTATCTGAATGTCAATAACTGGATGTTAAGCAGTGGAAAAGAGGTGTATCGTTTCGTAGAAAAAGTAGAAAACTTGGAAGGGATTATTTTCAGTTGTAGCTGTACCAGATAATTAGCATTCTGGTTTACAGGGTATAGTTCTCCCTATTTCTTGCCACGAGAAAGTCTCTTGCCTACCCCTCATTTCTTTTTGCTTTTGATTTTGTTAACAAAAGCTTGAACTTTGTTACTAGAAAAATCTAGTAAACTTGATCATGTATCAAAGCTGACTGGTCAAATAGTTGCTGGTATTTGGGATAAGTTGTACTTGGAGTAGTTGCAAGTATTAATGAAGCACTTAGGTGCCTTTTCAAAGGGGATTTTTTCTGATATTACTGCAGTGGTTGTTATCTTGTGGATTGTTGTTAAAGTTGTTCCAGTTGTATCATGGTACAGACAGGCTGCTGGAAGCAATGATGGTGCACCCAAATTCTGTCTGCAAGAAGATGCATCAGAGCTGAAAATGCTGAGCAGTGGAATCACAGCTAGTGGTTTCAGAGGAAGAGAATTCTATATGACTTGTGTAATGAAATACATAAACAATTTAAGGTACCCTCAATTGCTTGATTGCTTTAGATAGGTAAGTGGACTCATACCATTAGACATTCAGTTTTGATCAATACTATTTCAGTAAATATTATACTTGATTCTTTCGTCTGTGTTTGGTTCGTTCTGGACTCAGTTAAGCCATGATGGTTCATACAGAGGTGGTTCCATTATCTTTGACATGGTTCACTTGTAGTGCCCAGAAACTCATGCTGTTATATGAATTGCTATTATTTTGAAACTGCTAGTTGGCACAAAAACTGTAAGTGTGAGAGTAAATAAGGGAAATAGAGCTGTCTTCCTTTGTCTTTAGGATGATTTGCTGTTATCAAAGCCTGTGAAGGTCTCCTGGAGGGTAAAGAAGACTCTGAAATGATAATCTAGAATGCATCCTGTAGGTAAAAATTGCATACAGTTTGAGAGGCAAAAGCCATGAGATGTGTGATGGTTCAGTTCATGGAAAGAAATCTAAATCCTTAGTCTTGTGTCTTAAAATGACTGTAATTTTGATCATGAAGATTCAGTACAAATCAAAAGCTACTTTAAAAAAATCACTTTTACTGAGTAGAGTTGAGGCATATGGCATGTCATGCAAGTGTTGTCACGTCAAACTTTGGAATGTTGCTGGATGAATGAACATCGCATCAGGCGATGGGTTACTGGCAAGCTGTATGTTAGAACTGCACAAAATGCTTTTCTAAATCCAAAGTGAAAGCAGCAACAAGCGTACTGAATTTTATTAGTCGATGAAAATGTAACTTAGACAGTGGGGAGAGGAAGGTTGCTAATTTTTTAGCTACAATAGAGTTCTCCATTTGAGACCTAGATGTCAGCAATAAGCACAGCTCTTCTCTACGGAGCAGCTGTTGGCTGCTGATAGCATCTCTTGTCCCAGTCCATTGTGTAGTTAAACCTGGAAACCAGCTGAGAGCTGCAATAGCTGGAAGGACAGTATTTGGAGATATGGAAGTGTCTGATCTTTCAGCAGTTTACAAACTCCAGAGCAGTGCTAGCGTGTGGGAAATCACTTGCAGTGGCTCAGTGACAATTAGTAAATCAGCTTTTCTAATCCTGCAGTTGAAATTGTAAGAGGTCAGGAAAAACTGCTAGCAGTTTCCCATTGCTAAATTAACTTTTTAACATACTTTTGGCTAGTGGGAGCATAATGCTGAGTGTTTTCTTAGGTTTATTTGCTTGTTATTGTTCAAAATGTCTCTTCTTGAAGGCATGCTTTCTTGAGTAAATTGCTGCAGCTCTTGATTTTAATGCCTAATTGTTTATATTGGTATTCCAATTGGGTATCTTTCTGCTTTTTTTGGCTGAAGATGTTTAGTTTGGGGATGGGTTCCCCCTTTATCCCTTGCCATTTGGATAGATGTTAAGCTTTTAGCCTTATAACTGAGTGAGCAAAGCAATTTTAACTGGGACAAATTAGCCTTTTGTTGGCTTGTGTAGGCTGGGGTAGTGAATAGACTCACTTGCAAGGACAAAATGAAATTTGATAAATTTCAGCATGGGATCATCTTGTTCTTTGTGGTACGAGAGGTAAACAAACAAGGTAAATTTTAAATTGCCATGAAAAAAACATGATGCCACTTCAATTTCTGGTGTCACATTACATTCCTTGAATGTACAACTTAAATTGAAATTTATGAATAAAATTAAGATTGGACCTATAATTTGTTATAATGGAGGGAAATTCTGAATATGTTTTGTAAAATATATCTTTAGTATTGGTTGACCCTGAAGAGCTGGCAGCTTTTCTACCTGAAGATTATTTTAGTCAAAAGAGGGAAATAGTGTGTTTTGTTTTGTATAGCAACCTGGAGTGTTGTTGTTGAGTGTTGTCAAATTATTGCTCCTCTTGGTGTGGCAGAAGAAAATACTGCTAAAATTTCTCCTTTCTTTCAAAAGAAAGATCTTTTTGCAGTCCTAATATGAAGTATGTGTTTAAATGTGTGTGTGAAGGATTTTAGGGTTGATGTAAATAATAAGATAATGTGGAATTTTTTTAGATAGCCTTTTAGAAATACTAATATTTTCATGCAAAACAGGAAAATGTAGGCCTGAGGCCAAGTATCAGCTTGTACAGCAACTTGGAAATTCAGGAAAAGGAAAGAAATACAATAGTATGTTGAAAATCACTAGTTTGTGTAGCCTATAGAACTAGGCAAAACAAAATTTAAAAAACAAACAAAAAACACAAACACAAAACCAACAAGAAGCAGAACAGCCACCACATCACAATTAAACTTTTTTTGTTCTTAGTATATTGCCAAGTACTTGGAATGGTGATAAGATTTCACCCTGTAGTTACCTTCTGCACTCATCCCAACACCTCTTGTTTAATCTCTTTATGCTTGTCCCCTTCTGCCTCATGTGTCCTGACAGATCTTGCCTAGAGAGCTGCCAGTTGTTTTGCTGGTGATGGACAGCAGCATACCAACTGGACCAGCTGGTTGCAGGGATGAGCCATCATCCAATGCTGCATTCTTTTACTCTCAGCTCTTACTCCTGGTTCTCTTTCCATGCTGGATAAAGATAACCTCTTCTATGGCTTTAGTCGTAGCTTGACAGGCCAGTCCATGATTAGTTGACTTATTACAGTACAGCAGATACATAAGTAGGTAAAAGAACCTTTTATTATTTGCTCATTGTGTTATAGTTTGAGGGCCATGAGAGAAGGCAAGGGAACTGCAAGAGGATGGTCTTGAGATGTACAGGCTTGATTTAGTTCTATAAAGAAATAAAAAAAATAGTTTGCCCCAGTATGTTGTACTTTTCAACTCTACCTGTAGGTCTTGAAAGAATCATATTTTAGTTTTGTAGTTTTAATTTTTTTTATCAGAGTGCTTAGGAATTATGTCCAAAGTGCAAGTGCGCTGTGAACCTTTTTTTGTGTGTTTAGTTGCTTATTTATCCTAACTGAAGTTGCCTTTGGGGAAAAACATTCTGAAAGCTTCCTTTTGCAGTAGGAGCAGGGAAGCTGTTGCACAATTTGATTAGCATCAGAGGCAAGAATATAAGGCCTCAACAAAACTAGCTCTCAGAGTTTAGGTTGGTAAGAAGTCTTCAAGCTGATTCGGCACTCAGCAGAAAGAGCCTGTTGAGAAGAGAATAAAAAGAACTCTCACCTTAGGCTATAATTCAGTTCACACAGTTCACAATTTCAAAACTGTGCCAGATTGAGCTTCCTGGCTGCTCGTGTTGGTTCCTATGCACACCGGATTTGAACAAAACTGAGTCAGTTTAAGACCTTCCTCCTCCAAGTCTTTTCAGCAGATTACTCTTTGGCTGGATCAGTTCCCTGCTGCTTTTCATCATGCAGCTGCTCAAATACTTCTGTTGGCACAACAGTGGGATCTGTGTAGGGGGCAGGTATGAGCAGCTGGGGACACGGGCTCTTTAGTTTAAGGATCCACTATCCATGATCTGCCTCAGCTGAAGGGGGGAAAAAAATGCATTATGATTGGACTGGTCTGAATGTTTGAATCCCGACCCTAGCAGGTTGTATGAGTAGTCTGGGGATCAGTCTTGTACAGACTTCTTAAAATATTGATTTATCTCACTGAATCTCATTTTAGCTGAAGGAGGCTGGACATCTGAGAATGCTGTACCATGTCAGTGGCTTTATTGTGCCTTGATTTAGGGGTTGAGATGCACCCTGTAAAGGTTGCTGCAGCCTTCAAACTATTTGTGGCGTGCAGATGGTAATGTTAATTCAGTCTTGATCATCTGCTGCAAAATGTCCACAAATGCTCCTAGTTCCTTTGCTAGTGGTCAGTTCTGTCTGCTTTCTTTAAATGCTTTCCTTTTGGGAATCAAAGTGAAAGCTGAATTGTTTTGTCGTGTGAGCAGTTTTGCTTGTCTGAGCATTGGGGAATGGAAACAGCACAGGACCAGAGTGCTGTTGAGGGGAGCAGACAGAGGCATCTCATTCTTTTTTCCTTTAAAATTTCTTGTATGCCATCTCTACAAGGCTGAAGTCCTTCTGACTGAGATCAGCAAAATAAGTTATTTCTATCAAATAATGATTCAGGAATGGTTTCTTGTTTGTGGACTATTTCTCTCAGTGTATTTTTGCTTTTTGCAGTAGCTGAGGAGTTGAGACGCATCAAGGGGTAAAGCTCAAGTTGGAGCAACTTGGTTTGTCAGTGGTCTGATATAGAGAAGACAGCATGGGAGATCAACACTCAGATATGAACACTCACATAAGAAAACTGGTAGCTTAGTATCACTAGGTCAAGTGGAAGTAATACATAATACATAATATCTAATTGAATATGTAATTGGCAGGAATATGGCCAGTCAGATATCCAGTGAGGATATGTGCATTGAAAAAGGATCTCTGATCTTCAGAACATGAATGGCTCACTGAATTGCCTATTGATGCATTGATGGCTGAATTGATGCATCACTTCAGTTGATGCTTAGGAACTCCTTCAGAACCAGTAGTGGAAACACTTCTCTACTTGCCTTGCTCTCAATGTGCATTAACTTTCTGGAAATAGATTTTAGAAAGAATGTTCCATGTAAATTTTAAGTAGCCTCTTGAATGGTATCCCTGAAGTGATGTGATACATATTTTAAGAGACTGAGTCACTTTTGAAATAGTGCCGACATTCTACAAAAAGGAATATCTGAATATTATCAGTCAGAAAATATGTCTATTGGAACAGTTAATAGCAAATATTTTTTTTTCCCTATTAGATATCTCAAATGAATAGTGTGTTTTCTCAGGATGAAACTCCATCTACCAATGCATTTGGCATTGTGAAAGAAGTTGAGCATATTTTTCAAGTATATGGCTGTGTTTTTTTTTTTTCCCCCCATTTTTAAAAAATGCTTTTTGAAAGGAATTTGTAACTGAAAAAGTAAGGAAAACATGTTTGAAGAATCCTATCTGTAAATGCAGTCTAAGCAGACTGAAGAGTTACAGATGTAAACTCATACAAAAGCTCTTCCAGCAGCTACAGGAAGCTGCCAGGGAAGGTAAGTGACAAGACCCAACTGCAACACCACATGCAAATGAGAAGATAGAACTCCTTAGTGTTTCTGAAAAGCTACTTGAGTCAGAAAATGAAAGAGAAGCTATCTCAGTCAAGCTAAATTTTGAAATCTAGCTCAGATTTTATTCCTTTTATTTCTGCCAGCCTGAAATGGAAATGAAGGACAATTTTATTTTTTGTACAGTATTAAAGTAGGAAGCATAACTAATACTTTTGTTTCTATGATCTGAGAATACCTCCCTTGAGCTCTGAGCTGAAGCAATATGTAGCTCCTATATCCATGGAGATGTGTTTGTGAGGATTCTGTGGAAGGATTTTGTGGCTTTGACTTCATTTCATATCCAGTGTCTGGTTCATGGGCTGTTCTTTCAACTAGGAAGCCTCATCAGGGTGGAGAATGGTAAAGGTATTGGTGGTGTGTGTACTGACCCAGAACCATGTCCTCTTTGTTAATGAAATGGAGAACTGTGACAACTTTGTTCTCTCTGATCAGATATTTTCATGTCCTAACCATTTCATTTTTGTGTTAAATACAGCTTAAAAATCAGTCATAATGAGTAAGCTGTTTTGAATCAGACAGAATTAGATAATAGCTGCTCAAAATGATGAGACTGGTTACAGAGAAGATGATGTATCCAGCAGTTGTATATTGATTAAAAAAAAAAATTAATGTTTTTACTGCATTTGGAGTCAGAAAGGGCTGTGTGTTCTTACTTTTCCTATCTGTTTATCATGCTTGCAGTTTTTGTCTTCAATTTGTTTCTTGGAATGAGAATAGGCTCATAGCTACCCATTTGATTGCCCAGTGTTTTTGACATTGAAGTTCTTTAAACTCTGCAGCAGCAATGCAGAGAACTGAAGAAATAGAATCCATATATCAAGATTTACTCCTTGTACACAGGTGTTTAGTTAGAGAGGCAAACTGAAAAGCTGAAATTAACGTGTGGGATGTAGTGTTAAATTTCCAGACTAAAATACTGGTTTGGCAATTTTTCCTATTCTTTATTGCTAAACGTGTGTTATCTGTCTCCTAAATAAAAATCTTCAGAATTTTAGTGTATTTGGAAGCTTATCTAACCTTAAGCTTGAGGCTGTTATTGTGAAGGGAGCTTAGATTATCTTAAAAGAGTAAATCAATTTTATTTAATGCAGTAATGATCTAAACGGGTTCAGAGAATTTGACAGAAGTCACAGAAACAAATGCCATGACTTTTTTAAACTGGTAACAGAAGCTTGTGTCTTCAGACAGGCAGACCAACAATAATAAGGAAGCCTTCCAAAGAAAACCAAGTCTCAGCCTAATTGTTTGAGTACTTAAGTGTCACTTTGGTCACTTAATTGTCAATATATTGTTTAGAAGGCTAAACCTTATTTCACTTACAGCATTTCAACCTGTCTTGAGTAGATAAAGGATGAATCTAGGTAGCTAGCCTAATTGCTCAGGTCCTTGTGTGGCTGTATCTTCAGTGGAGCAATAAAAAGCAGCAGTTATAGGACCTGTCAAGTATTTAAAAAAAAAAAAAATCTGAAGTTGAAATAGAAAGGAGTAGCCACTGTTGTATAGTCCAGTCTGGAGAACTTGTATAAAGGTGGGTATAATGTTAAGGTTTAAACTGATGCTACAGAAGAAGGTAACAATTCAGGACACATTGCAGTGTGAAAGACATTTAAATCTACGTGAGTTGCTCCAAAAGTAATGCCTCCTATTTCTTTCCGTGGAAATTACAACAGCTACAAAGAACACAGTAACAGTGTGATACAGCAAATTCTCAGGTAGAAAATACTATTTTTCAGCAGTCACTACCATTACCTACATATTTTTCCCAGTAACGAACAAGAGACTGCATGATGCCCATGTAAAAATCTGTATTAGTGGAGATGACATATGGTTTTGCAGCTACTGTGTTGGCATCGTTGTTCAGAAAATGTTGCCCATGAAATCCATCGTTCATCAGCTCACAGAGATGAAAGTCGGAAGGTGCCAATCCAGACTATACAGTGGGTGTGGTAGGGCAATCCAACCAGGATTGGCACTGTGTTCCACAGACTTCAAACTGGTATGGGGCCTGGCATTATCATGTTTCAAGAGAAAGATTTTCTTCTCTGGCCTGACACTGAGAGTTTAAGCCTTCTGCTTAATCAGTGTCGAGATCATAGAATCATAGAATGGCCTGGGTTGAAAAGGACCACAGTGATCATCTAGTTTCAACCCTCCTGCTATGTGCAGGGTCACCAACCAGCAGACCAGGCTGCCCAGAGCCACATCCAGCCTGGCCTTGAATGCCTTCAGGGATGGGGCATCCATAACCTCCTTGGGCAACCTGTTCCAGTGTGTCACCACCTTCTGTGTGAAAAAATTCCTTCTGATATCTAACCTAAACCTCCCTTGTCTGAGTTTAAGACCATTCCCCCTTGTCCCATCACTATCCACCCTCGTAAAGGCAGAGTAGAGAGAGAGAGAGAGAAGCTGGTGGCCAGCCTTCTTTTGATGCAGCCTTCCAGACTGCATCAGTCTGCAAGAGTACGCTGGTGGCTCATGTCCAGCCTTTCATCTGTCAAGACCCGTAAGGCCTTCTTTTCAGAGTTGCTCTCAAGTTCTCCTCTCATTCTGTACACATATCTGGGATTGCCTTGCACTTGTTCTAGTTAAACCTCACTAGGGTCGTCTTTGCCCACTTTTTGAGTGTGTCCAGGTCTCTGGATGATGTCTGTCCTTTCTTATCTACCACACCACTCAGCTTGGTGTCATCAGCAAACTTGCTGAGGGTACACTCGTTTCCAGATTCTATGTCATTGATAAAGATGTTGAAGAGCATTGGCCTCAAAAGAAACCCCTGGTGAACACCACTCATGACTGATCTCCATATGGATGTAGAGCCATTGACAACAATCTTCTGGCTACAACCATCCAATTCTTTATTCACCTAACAGTCCAGCTGTGAAATCCATGTCTCTTTAATTTAGAGATAAGGATGTGGTATGAGACCAGGCCTTCCACAAGTTCAAGTAGATATCAGTTGCACTTCTTTTGTCCACTCTTACCATTGCTCCATCATATTAGGCCACCAGATTAGTCAAGTACAAACTTTTCGTAGTGAAGCCATGCTGGCTGTCTCAGGTCACCTCCACATCTTGCATGTGACTTTAGCTTTTCTTCCAGTCTAGGAAAGTAGATTATTCCTGCAAAGATGATTTATTGTGGACCAACATTTACAAGTGTAGCATTTCTGACCTAAATATTCATTACATTTATTGTGTTCCTTCCCTTCTCAAATAGAATGCCTTATTTGTATAAAAATTCCCTGCAGTTCCTCCAACAGACTATGATTGTATCTATTGGATTTTTGGCTTGTTAGACTTAAATATACAGGAAGGAAAAAAAACCAAAACATTTCACTCACCACAGTTTCCAGTTTTCTTGTCAGAATGTTTGAAATTACAGAGTGCTGCTGTTTGCTCATTGAACCTTTGCCAGAAGATTACTGACGGGAGGTGGATGCAAATGGCTAAATTGTTGGGTTTGCTTCAGCAGAAGTGAATAATCTTATGACAATTTACAATGTTTCATTACAGTCTTATGCATGATAGGTCAATCACTTATTTTAAACTCAAGATCAGTTATTAAAAATATTGCTACGATTGTAGTGGTCAATAAAATAATATTTGAATCTTTTCTCTATATTTTCAATTTAGTGCTTCCTCTCACTCTTTTTTCAGTGATTAAATTGCAGGCCTACGATTTTGTTGACATCTTTTCCTTAACTTGCTGCATTATTCTGGATTTGTAATAGGAAGGTTAATAGCATGATTTCTAAGATTATTACTTGAGGAAGAAAATAACTCAGAACTTTGGATGCTGGTTTGCTATACTAATAGTGACTTTGTTAATGTGTTCATTTGATTTTTATTTACATAAAAGAGATTGAAACTTGATTTAAAATGGTCCAATCAAAGGTTATTCAAGCAGAATTGGGATAGAGTTTTTCCATCATGCTGTAAATACAGTGATACTTGTTATCCCACCATTTCCTGTAATTTTTCACCATTTTAAGGACAAACTGCATTATAGTTGTACTTTACTGACCAAATAAGAATATGAGATAGCTCTAGGAAATGTATTTTTCTGACACTCAGCAATAACTGCAGAAAGTTGATCTGTAGAATGGATTTTTGAAACAGATTGTGAAAACTAAATGATAACAAGAAATGTGTCGGTGCACTATTGAGATGACTGTCCTCTATGCATCTTCCTTGCCAGGTTAGATGATAAATTAGACTTTAGGAGAAACCAGTTCAAGGGGAAATCTCTTGAGGCATTGAATTAGGTGAAGTCCAAGATAGGTCATGATATCAGTGCATCTGCAGGAAACAACACCAAGTGGTAATTGAAAGGGAAGCAGAAGTTCAGCGAGAGTTGAAACAAGATGGACATTGAAAGCAACAAGAAGAGTTACTCCCAATACATTATCAGTATAAAAATATAGAAGAAAAAGTGTACCTGCTTGTGAATGAGGCAGATGATTTAATGACCGCTGATGTAGATAAGGCCGAGGTACTCAATGACTTCTAATCCATCAGGAGACGTACAAGATTTTCTTACTTTTAGGGAGAACAACAACCAGTAGTGGAAGAGGTTTAAGTCCAGGAACACTTGAAATCTTGACCCAGAATACATGGAATGAGATGGGATAAATGGCACTAGGATTGACGACTTGTACTCTTTGGAAGATCATGGAGATGGTATGAGTTTCTTGAGTTTCTCAATGACTGGTGAAAGACAAATGCTCTACCCATCTAGAGAAGGGTGAGAATCATTATTTAGGGAACTACACGTTGGTCAGTTTCACATTGGTCCATAGGAAAGTCATGGACCAAGTGCAGTTGTAGGTACATGAAGGTGATGCTGCTGCTTGGATATAGCCAGTGTCAATTTAACAAATCATGTCCAATCTGACCAGTCTTTTGATAAGGTAGAAAGCAGTGGATGTCCTCTGTTTAAAGTTTTAGCAAACCTTTTGACATGCTCTTCTCATGTTATCAGCCTTGTATTCAAGTTGGGAGATTTTGAACTAGATGGCTGGACTGTCTGTTGGGAGAAAGACTGCCTATATTATCAAGCTCAAACGGTGGTGGTGGCTGATTCACTCTCTGTCTTTATTCTGAACCCTGTATGATCTATTATCTTTGTGGTGTCCTGGAAGAGGATAAGACTGTACCCTCATTAAGTTTGTGGGCGCCCCCAGACTTGAGATCAGAGAATTGTAGTGTGATTTGGGTGATCTTAAATGATTTAAGATCATCTAGTTCCAACGTCCCTGCTATAGGCAGGGACACCTCCCCCTAGACGGAGCTGCTCAAAGCCCCATCCAGCCTGGCCTTGAATGCTTCCAGGGAGGGAGCCACCACAGCCTCACTGGGCAACCTGTTGCAATGACTCACTGCCCTCACAGTAAATAATTTCTTCCTATTATTTAGTCTAAATCTACCCTCTTCCAGTTTAAAACCATTTTCCCTTGTCCTGTCACTACATGCCCTTCTAAAAAGTGGGGCTATAGTCCATGACTGGGGCTATAGTCCGTGACTGAAGGCAGGCTACAATTGAGAGGGACCTAGATGGGGCAGAGGAATGTGCTGACCTCAAGCAATCCAACAAGGGCAAATACAAGGTCTGGCATGTAGGATGAATCAGCTTCTGTGGATTGATAGAGTCTGGGGACTGAGCAGTAGATGGCAGCTCTACTTAGAAGGTCAAAGGTCATGGTTGTTCCAGTAAATGGTGGGCTAAGCATGAGCTAACTGTGTGCTCTGGCAGCAATGAAGAGTAACAGCATCCTGAAGTAGACTGAAATGACTGTTTTACCCTGTATTCAGCATCTGGAATACTGTATCCAGATTTGGGACAGTTCAAGTTGGTAAACTTGATCAGATCCAGCTGGAATGTCACCAGTGTTGGTGCGAGGAGATGCCAAGGTAATTAGGCCTCTTGCATTTGGGCGCAAGAAAGATTCAGGGGATCTAACAGTAGCTTTCTGATACCTATAGGAAGGAAACAGAGGTGGTGGAGCCAGTGCATGATGGGAGGAACAAGAGACAGCATTATAAACTGAAACTTGGGAGGCTTTCACTGTGAGGATAATTAAGCGTGGGAAAAAGTTGCCCAGAGAGGCTGCAGAATTTCACCCTTGGAGGTTTCAAGACTAAACTGGATTAAATTCTGAGCCACCTGATTTGACCTCAGCTTGATCATGCTGGAGGTTGTACTAAGTTTCCTTCCACTCTGAGCTGTTCTGTATTTGGAGCCAGCATCCATCTTAGTTACATAGCCATCAGAAGCTGCTTTGTCTCTTAAGGTCTTAAAATGTTTCAGGTGCCCTTGTAGTACTTCCCTGGGAATTTTTGTATTACTTATTTCATGTTATAGGCTTTCTATCACATAAAGGGTAGAGAGAGAATCTGAATATCCGCTACTATTTTATGACTTTAAAGTATACTGGTTATAGTTGACTCTTTTCAGTTGTGCCCAGTGGCAGTCCAAAAGGCAAGGGGCATGAAGTGAAACACAGAGGCTCTATCTGAACATCAGGAAACAGTTCCTGACTATGCAGGTGACTGAGTTACTGGCACAGGTTGACCAGAGTAGTTATGGAATCTACAGGAGTACTTATCTTGTCGTGTTAAAAGCAAACGTCTTAAGAACGTCCACTTCAATTGTTTACAAGTCAGTGTTACCCTATACACCTTTCTGTGCAACAAAAGCCTGGTGTGTAAACATGAACGCTCAAGGCAGAGTGCTAAAGCTGCCATAAACTGTTGTGATGGAGGAGTCCTGGGTATCCACGTGCGGGCAGCAGCACGCTTCTGCTGAACTTCAGCTGTACTAGCAGATGTAGGCCTCTGCAGAGAAAGCTGAATCAACAGCCTGAATGTTAAGAGTGAGGAATTTTCCTCAGGTGAAGCATGAGATGTGTGGTACTGTGAGTTCTAACTGATTTTCAGATTAGGCAGCGATGAACTGATACAATTTTTTTGAGCAAGGATGTAGTGTGAGTTAAAATCAATTAAGATTTAATATTACAAAGCCTTGAAGAAGGAGAATTGCATCTGACTAGTGAAAAGTCTGCCTCTCACCCCCACATCTGCATTCTCAAGTGCTCGTGTGAGCTAAAAAGAATGATTTAGAATTTTAATTAGGAAAAAACAGAGCTGTACTTTTAGGTCTGTGAGCTTAATCCTTCTAAGGTACTTCAAGAAAAGATACAAAATGAGTGCGGGGATGAGATTATGTAAAAGGATACAGAAAATGAGGGCAGCATCCAGTTTATAGCTTGACTTTTTTCAACAGCTTTGTTGTTGAAGAGCTGCTGGAATCCTGTGTAGGCAGTGTGGGGCTGAGCAGAGGAGAGGGGGGCAGCTGGCAGCTCAGCCTGGCAGTGCAGGGAGCTTTCAGGGCAGCTGCAGTCAGCTGACATGGGCCTGAAATTATGGCTTACCTAGCCTGTGCTTAGCTGGAAGTTAGGCTGTGTGTTTGGACCCTCCTTGTTTAATTCTTTTGGGGGATCATTTTTGTTACGCTTACCCACATTTGTTTGCAAGGCTAACATAGTGATACATAGATACTTACTGGTCTGTCACAGCTGCATTCATGTTCTGTAGTGAGCCCTGACATTCTGTTGGAAGTTGCATTGCTTACATAGTTGGCACATTCCTACTGAAATAATTGCCAATGTATGGAATAGTATTTCCTGGTAAAACACTCTTTCAAGTGCCTGAGTCATGCTACAGGCACGTTGTCTGGAAATGGCCAGAAGAGCATCCTTGTGATTTCCTTTGTACTCTCGTTTCCTGAAGAACAGGGGATTTTAGTCATTCTATTTTTGTATAGCAGATGGATGAGAAATCATGCTGGCCCTCAACTGAGATGGACTGTGTTTTGGGTCTCTCAGGAAAGCTGTCATTACTGCAGACTGATGCTCATGTTTTGGCATAGAACAAGTGTTTTTCCACTCGCATAGTTCATTAGGTGGGAGCATGCATTTCTGGCACACGTGTCAAGGATGCACTCTGGTATCCTGTTCATGATTTCCTTAAAAACAAACAAACAAAAAAAACAACTTAGTCTTATCACTTTCTTATGAGCTAATCTGCTATTTTCTTTTTAAAGAAAATCATGCTACTTTGCATGCAAATGCACAAAAATCTGGAAAATATGTGGGTTACTGGGTGTGCCTACTTGTGCTATGCAAGTCATTAAACAAGTCTGTGGAAGAGTTGTTCTGACAAGGTAGCTGGAATTTTTGTCTTCCCAAATGCTTCTATCTTGCAGAGCACCAGCAACTAATATTGCAGGTTGAAATGAGTTAGGACTGTTTTACTACTGGGTCTTCTTCTTAAGTATCTCTGAGTTCTTTAAGCATAGTTTAAGAAGTGGCCATGTCTGATTTAAAGCAGATAAACACGTTCCTTTATCTTTAGTGTAAAGTGGATAATTTAGGTAGTGAGGGGGCCAAGTTTGAGCTCAGTTCTTCTTAAAGTATTACCACCACAGGCTGTGAATAATGCTTAAGCTATTGTCTGATAAGATGTAGTATTTCACCAGAACTGTCACAGAACAGAGATGCTGAGTACCTTTGTCTGGAAACGCTCCAGCTGTGGCCTGAATTTCTTTGGCTAGCACATGGCATGCCCTGTGTTACTGTGACATGCAGTCTCAAACAGTGACAATTAAACAAAAATTCTTATATTGTTTTTAGTATCTTGCCTTTGTCAACTCAAATGAGCTTCTTGTTTTCTTTTTTCTTCCAGATGGTGATATAATGGATCATCCAATATCTTTAATATCAAACTTTATTTTGTTCTTTTCCACTCTGATTTATCTTAAGGTTTATCAGCTGATGCTGTAGGCAGGAGTTATTACTCACTCTACAAATTCTTAATGTTTGTTTTTAATTTAATTGTTGTTTTAGATTGTTATCTAATACTTAGGTATGTGTTATGTTGAAATTATACATTTATCAGGCAGTTAATAACTGTTCAGGTTACTTGTCTATATCTGTATAATATTGATTTGACAATATTGAGCAGGTGTTAGGGTTTTTCGGTTTTGTTTTGGAAAGAAATTTCTAGTGTTACAGTGATTAAGACAAACTTTAAATATATTGCTTCAGCTTTTAATTTTCTAAGGCAGTCTGTATGTAGACTTTTGTGTAGATCGTGGAAATATCTTCTTAAGGAAGATAAGCATTCCAGAAACTGGGATGTGGATGTTTCAGGGATAACTGAAGGATTCTGTTTCAGCGTAATGTAAACAGAGATTAAACAGTTGAGGGAAATAATTCTAGATTTCATTATGCATTTCTGTGGCATCTCCTGGCTATTTAATTCTTGTGCATGCCATAGCTTTTTTATGTAATAACTTCTGTAGCTGAAATGGTAGGCTTTTCATAGATGAGTGGACAGAGAGAAGGTTAACTCCTGAGTTTAAATTACATTGCATTGAGGGTATTTCAGGTTTTGCCATTTGTGGGACACTGTGTGAACCATAATTTAAGTTCAAACTCTTAGGTAGTAACTTTTTTTTTTGCTTTATTAAAATGCCATTACCTAGTATAAACATGATCCATTTCAGATTAATAAACCAAAATTTTAAGCAAAGAATTATAAATCTCATTTGTAATTATTTGCTTTTCATCAATTATAGACATAAAAGGGGTGAATAGTTCTGTTTGCAGTGCAGATGTCCGTTTTATTGTTGAGTTTTACAGCTACAAGATTTCTGGTACATGACTACAGACTTGTATGCAGCCAGGGAGACTGTGTTTTTAAACTGTCCTCTGATCTGGGAACAGTTGCATCTGGGTATTACATAGGATTAAATAGCAATCATTGTCAAAGCCTATTTGGTAGTAAATCCAGGCGGAGCAACTGTTAAACAAACTGACAGTCAAGCAAACTGTACAAGCAGAAGATACACACCGACAAAGATGGCTTGGATTTTGGACATGCGTTGCACATTTTTTTATCTGATTGCTCAAACATGACTGGGTGAAAAATGTTTTGACTTAGAAATAGTGCTTCTGGGATGAGATAGAAATCTATCCCTTATGGAAATTATATCAAATTCACTTTGGTCTTGAAGTCAAATCTGAATTTTTGAAATCAATTTTTTTTTTTCCCCTAACAAAGGAGTAAGGATTTAATTTGCTGCTGTTTGTAAATATCATTTAGTTTATCTATTCTGTTGGCCACAGGCATATTAACCCTGTATGAACAATGTGCTCTTATAAATGGGATGCAAACCAAAAAAGTGCTGTACTGATACTTCTGAATGGTAAGTTGATTGAACGTTCCTTGTACTTTGTCTTGTAATAGCATGTTACTGCACAATATTCAAAATCAAAATGAATGTGTAGCTATGATATGGTAGAATCTTTTCTACTTCTGTGTTAGTTAATGACCTTGTAAGATGGAGAAACAGAAAACACAGTTATGGTGGGTGAAGCTTGACAGAGCTTCTTGACAATGTGTCAAAGCAATTCTGTATTCTTTTACTCTCCAAATAGATGTGGGTAACACTTCATGTTTTAGCATGATGTAAGTGACAATGGCAGCTATGGTATTAGGTGTCAATCAAAATAGCACGCTTGTAATATATTAGTCATCTGCTGAAGGGAGCATAAATGCAGATACTGAGCTCATTATGAAGAAGGAATGTCTATGGTGTATTCAGGGTAAATAGCACTTCTAAGTAAATGAAGAAGATTCTGGAGATAAGGATGTTACTGTACAGCGCTGTTCATCTGGCAACAATTCATTAAGGAATAATCATTGAGCCAGTAACAACACAGTTATTTCCTTGCTCTAAAATTACTATTCTGGAAAGTGGAAATTCAGAGGATGGCATTGTAGCTGACTACTATAATGCAGCAATTCCATCTTTTGTGATTTGATCCATAAACTCCGGTGGCATTCAAACAAATGCTGTCTTCTACTTTAGGTAAATTTTTATTGTAGGTTTTCAGTGACCCTTCTCTTCAAAAATGTCTTTATTTCTGTTTGGAAATGAGAAGGATCTGTAAAGATCTTTCCTAGTTCAAGACTCAAGTCAACGCATGAGGAATGGTTAATTTTTGTTGAAGTTGCCATAGTATGTTAAAATTGAAACTCACAGTTGAGCTTCTAAGGTTCAGTATCCTTGAAATGAAATGTGTAGGTATGGTTGGTTTAATTCCGTGAGCTTCTGCTTCTTTGGTAGGCTGGAGTTCTAGAATCAGCTCTGCTCCCTACTCTGGCTCTACAAGAGCTGGCTCTTACTCTTTAGTAATATCCTCCAAATCTACAATACTTGTTAAATATGCAGAAATACAAGGCATATATAGAATGAGGGGTTTATTTTAATCAGGATTATACATTTATTTTAGTGTATGGTATGTTGATTTCTGTTAACTATAGTCAATCGCTTTAAGTAATTCAGCAAGTTAAATGTTGGTTTTTTTTTTTTTTTTTTTTTTTTTACTAAACACAGTTTCTGTTTTCAAGACTATCCCACAACTGAAATTCTTGAACTTGTTTCCCTGAAGTTAAAATATTTTTTTAATTTGTTTTTGACTCTTTTTTAGAAGAATTGGCAAGACTTGTACTTAAAGACAAAGCCTAAGTGTTTGTTTAAACACTAACTTGCATTTATTTCATTAAATATAGATATGGTTTCAGATAACTTCAAGGTCCTCCATGACTGATGGAGTTCTAAAAATCTGTAAACATGCTACAGAATTTTTTTTTTGTTCTTAATTTGGTCGTGTCTGCAAATTCAGTGTGTCTGGGAGATTTTCATGGCTGCCATCACAAAGTCTTTTTGTTTTGCCTTTTTAAAGTATCTCTCCAAGTAGTTTTTTTTTTTTTTTATGATTCACGCCCTTATCCTCTTTGGTGGAGTGATGTGCTAGTAAGAAATGTTCATTAATGTCCTTGTATCTTCATATTCGAGATGTGAATACCTATGTGGATTCAATACTTTGTTGTAGACCAATAATAATCAATAAGCCTTCTCTTAATGAAGACAGAGTTTAATATTTCAAATAATTACTGTTCCTTGTTTTTAAATAGACAAAATGTGCAAAATTGGTTACATCTGTGACTTAATATGGATAAGTTGGTTTACTTTTGACTTAAACAGAAGGTTGTTTTCTTCCTCCATACATTTGTTAGCTCATCCATGTATCCGGCCGTGTGTATTTGGAAGTCTGCTTGATGGTTAAAGAAAGAATCCCTAGCCTACTTCTGGTAAATATCATGCAATTCTGTCCTAAGCAGGCATCACCACCAACAGGAACTATTTACCAAATCACATCTTCGATAGTGTGGCTGCATCGAACTTGTCAGAACCCATTCCTTCACTTTTGCTGTGTGTCAGTACTTGCGTGCACACACACACACACACACATAATCACCACAGTCATTTCATGAGCTGTCAGTAACTGCACAGAGCTCTATAGCAAAAAGTTAAAATAGTCTAGCTTTGTTGTGGACTTCTGAGCTAGCACTTTGATTAAGGCTTAATGTCTTAGTGAAGTGTTCCTTTTTGGAAAGCTGCAAGTAGCTTTCCACTACATCCCTGTGGTTAGTTCACTAGCTGCCAGTAATTACTTTCTACCTACCCTACCTATATCATCTTGCATTAGTATGTTTGATAGAAGCATTTAAAGGGTGTGATATAATAAAGTCTTTAAGTTCTTTGAATCAGCTGGTAGACACTGCAGACTGGGCTGACATGGTAAAATGGAAGCAGACTGGTAAGTTCTACCACCTAGAAGCTCTGTAGCAACTCTTATTGTGCTTTTTATCTAACTGATTCAATTTTAGATACTGCAAAACAAGTGCAGATGAAGAGCTATTGCTCAGAATCATCAGTTATTTCAATTAAAAAAAAAACAAACACAATAAACTTGACTTTCTCATTTAATTGGAAGTCATTTTGAGAAATGAAATTTGCAAATACTGACATAATGTCAGTATTAATTTAAACTGGAAAGATTGTAAAGACCTTAACAACTGATTAGTTTGGGGAACTCATATCAATAGTAGTAACACTTTGAGCCAAGAGCTTGAAGAATGACAGCTTAACAAATCTGGGTATAAGAACATTCATTTGAAAAGTAGTTTTAATGGCACTCAGTTACCCAAAGAGGTCAAAAGCAGGCCTTGTGTAAGGATGGGATTAACTCACATCTGCCAACTACAGGCTGCTTTGGTAGGCAGTTTAATCTTCTAATATTGGCCTTGCTTGAGATGCGTGTTGGGACTGAGTAGCAGTGCCCTTGGTAATCAAATAAGCTAGGAGCTGCTGGCCCTGTTCACTTGGTTAGGAAAGCATGAAGGGAGGTGGCTTTGATGTATCGGCTATTGAAGCTTTCAGGGAAGTTTTTTATAGAGAAGTTGCAGTCTTTTAACTGAGTGCTCAATGACACAGTGTTGGACTCAGTGCCATTTTCTGTGTTCCACCCCCTGTCTGTTCAAATGCTTTGAAAAAGCCAAGTGACTAGGGCTGGATGCTGTGCAGTGTTCAAGTAGTCAATGGCTAAAAAGGCTCAAAAGGTGAGGTAAGCCTTGATTTCTCAGATTTTGTTTTTGGTTTTGAAGTAATGGTAGAATATTCCATTCAAGTTGCCAAATTCTCATGTCAGAGTACCAGAGCTCAGAAGTGAAGAAGAATGCTGCTGCATGACTTGTCTGCAACAAAAGTGGCTCTATACCAAAAGCACTTTAGAACAGTGCTTCTCATTTAATAATGTGTTAAAAAAAAAAATTATAATGCATCAGAAAATCCCATTTTAACATGATGAGACGGTGTCAGAAATAAAAACACTAAAGAAAAAAGAAAAAAAGCAGCTGGAGAAGTTGGATTTCCCATTGTGTTGCTGACCTGTCCTATAAAGGTTAGTTTTCCCAACCATGCATTCTAGGTGGCTTAGAACTGCTAACTGGTTTTAGAGTTGAACATTTTCAGAGAGAATGTGTGTATTTGATTGCGTCAGAAACTGAACACATGAGGAAACAGACATTGTTAAAACTTTACCTTCTGCTTTTAAAATGCATTGTTGGCTGCTGAAGTCATGCAGGCTTCTGAAGTAACGTGTTCCTATGCGTGCCAACGTGCAGTGCTGCCTCTTAGTGCAGTCAAAGTACTAGCTCCTTCTGTTGGCTCACAGAACTTATCCAGGGAATCATGTTTGTAGAGTCTTGTGAGGAGGGAACCTTTATTGTAAAAGTCCCCCCAGAAAACATTTTAATCCATATTAGGTTAGGTAGGCTTTTGTGATTTTAATTAAAGGTATTACATCCTAGTGATAGCATGAGGGAAAATGGCTTTAAACTGGAAGAGGGTAGATTCAGACTAGATACCAGGAAGACATGCTTTACTGTGAGGGGGGTGAGACACTGGAACAGGCTGCTCAGAGGGGCTGTGGATGCCCCGTCCCCGGAAGCACTCAAGGCCAGGCTGGATGGAGCTTTGAGCAACCTGGTCTACAGGGAGGGGTCCCTGTCTATAGTAGTGGATTGGAACTAGATGATTTTAAAGGTCCCTTCCAACCCAAACCATTCTGTTATTTTGCAGAGGAGTAGGCAGCGGGTGCGAGATGAGCAGCCTCTGCCGCAATGAAGCGGAGCCGGTGCGCTGCCGTCTGCTGCCGGTGTGGCTGGGATGGGCGGCTGGGAACGTGCGCCCGTCACCGCTTGCGCTGCCCGCGCTCTGGGAGACGGGAGGTTACAGCATTCCTCCTTAATGTAACCGCAGTTCCCGGATAAAGCATATGGTTTCTTTCAATGCGCACGTGAACGTTACGTTATGGAAAGAAGCAACGGCCCATCCGTCACCCTTCGGCTCCCGACCCTGCAGGCTCCTGCCCGGAGCGGCGGCCGCCTTCCTCCTCGCTCCGGAGGCCCTTTGTTCCGGGTCGGCCGGGCCCACCTGCGGGCGGCCGGGGCGGGGCTGCAGCGCGGGCATCCCCCCGCCCGGCGCTGTCGCAGCGCTGCGCCGCCGCTGATGGAGCGGCTTTGCGGCGTCACGTGGCAGCTCCGCGCGGCCGCGGCGCCATGCGGGGCTGAGCGGCTCCCGGCTGCTGCGCGGCGCGGCGACGAAATGCGAAACGTCTGTGCGGGAACGAACAAACACGAGCACGCCAACCGTCCTGTGAGCGCTAACGTCTCCAATAGGAACGTAACTTACTCCCGTTTTTACAAACAAACCTCTGCAAGTCGATGGCTGTCGTTAAGTATCCGCACGTTTTCACAGGCAAAAGGGCGCAGAAAAGAAAAAGTGAATGAAGCCTCCAAATGCCTTAAAACCTATGAATCCTACACGTGATAAGTTGGAAGCATAAAAGCAGTGGGTTTTTTTTGCTATAAAAAGTTATTTCTTATTCTGAAGACGACGCAGACTGGCTCTGACTTTGACTGATCTTAGGCTTGATGGAAACAGTTCCTCCTGTCGGTTCTCAGGATGATTCTTAGCCTGCTGGTTTGTGCTGCCCTTGCTGTAGCCTCCATCAATTGCAGTGGGGAAAAAAAGTTTCTCCAGATGGTGGTTTGGAACAAGAGCCAAAGGACATGAACTAACGTGCTGTGCTCCAGCTGTTGCTGAGCAGAATGTAGGAGCTACCACCTTTCACTTGAGCTGCGTTTCAAACTAAAATGTTGGTAATACTGCTGTTAAAGCAGTAAGTTAGACTAGGAGACTGGGCACTGTGATGGTGTGGGTCTGTGAAGCTGTGTGTCAGTAGTGGCTGTCAGCAGAAGCACCAGGAACACTACAGAGTGTGCTGCTGGGGCATGGCAGCACTGAATGGTGCTCCCACCACAACAGGTGAGCTCCCAGCCACACTGGTGGGACAGCAGGAGCAGGATGAATGCCTGCAGGTAATACAGAAGTATTTGAATGCACAAGTCCCTTTGCTTTAAAGAAGGAAAACAGGTCAGGTTTTGGGTCTCAGTTTAGTTTTGATTGAAAAATGTGTTTTTGTAGAATCACAGAATTGTTAAGGCTGGAAAAGACCTTTAAGGTTGTCTAGTCCAACTGCCAACCCACCCCCACCGTGCGTATTAAATCACGTCCCTCTGTGCCACGTCTCCATGTTTCTTGAACACCTCCGGGGACGGTGACTCCACCACTTCCATATAGAGTCATAGAATCGTTTGAGTTGGTAGGGACTGTTAAAGGCTGGCTAGTCCAACTCCACTGCAGTGAACAAGAACACCTACAGCTCGGTCAGAGCCCTGTCCAGTCTAACCTTGGGTGTCCTTAGGATATCTGCCACCTCTCTGTTCAATTATGGCAATTTTGTAACCATTACTCTCTCAGTAATAATTCACAGCCAGGAGAGGTGTCTTGGTGTTATGGATGACAAAGCACTGATCAGTTACAAATAATAAGAGAGATTACTTTTAGCCAAAAACTGTACACAGCAGTATAAGTGTATAAGCAGTGCACTACAGTCTACGAAGTCAGATTTCCTTCCTTGAAGGCAGTTTCTAAGCTGTGTGCTTCTGTGAGGCCCTGGCTGGCAGCATGGCATCACTATATACCAGCACTGTACCAACATGGTGCGCTCCTGTGCAGCATGTATGGAGGGCGCAGAGGTTGCAGAGCAACATAGAAAAAGGAGAAATGTTTCTGTGAGCTGTTAGGATTATACCAAAAGTTTGAGGGTATTCTGATAGGCTCAGTCTTCAGCTTGATCAGGGCTGAAGAAGTCCAAAGGATGCTCATGTCACACAGTTGGAACTGCATCAAATTAAGGACAGGCTTCTTGGTATCCTTGTTGTAAATGCCATTACAGTCTAGTCCAAGAGAATATCTGAATGAGCAAAAGGTGAATGCCAAGGTTAGTAATGTTGCTCGAAGTACTGTATGTCATTAGGAAACAAAACAAAACAAAACAAAACTGATGGAGTTCCTCATTTATTTCCCAAAAGGAAATATATGATCTTAAAGATGCAATTACAGCCGTTCTTAAAATTTAGTGCTGAGTTACCATAGTACCTGTTATAACTGCTCATCTGGGAGCTCGTGAAGGGTGGAGAACAGAGCTGCATTCTTTGCTATAACTTCCCTAAATTTTGTTGTTTTGTTGCAATGGAAGAGATGGTGTGAGATTGCTGAACAGAAATGAACACAGGCAGTGTCTATATCAGGAAGTGATAACAGTGCAGTTGGTGAACTGACAGCTCTGACTGCTCTATGAATGCTGTGCTTGAGTACAAAATAGTTAAGCCACTCATGAAATTGCATTTGGCACTTAAAATTCCAAGTTTAAATCAGAAAAAGCTGTCAGTAATGCCATACATGCATTAGCATTAGTTACCTTTTGTATCCCTTTCACTAGCACTGTTTTTGCCATTTTCTGCTTTCTGAAAGTTCTTTCTCACGCGTCCCTCAGCGCTCTGGGTCCAGCTGTATTCCCAGGAACTGGTGCAGCTCTGCAAGCGTTTTTCTAGATCTTACTGACAAAAAGAAAGAATTGAATGGTTCTACTGACTTGCTCAGTGCCATTTCATATATAGTAACTTCAGCGTAAAGATGTGAAGGGTTTCACTGTACTGCCTGTGAATCTATTCAGATTTTATATTTTCCATAGGCTATAGCAATCTTTAGAAACTGGCCCACTGCCCTATTTTAAAAATCTCTACGTAGCAAAATAAGAGAGTAGGAACCTGCTGTGTACTCTCTTTCTTTCTGCACACTTGGAAAACGTTGGAGGTAATGCATAAACAAACCTGTAGCTGACGTTTATCTTATACAGTTGTTAACTGATACTCAGAGCTGAATAAACTGATAGGCTTTGGAGTGTTAAGATTAATGTCATCACTTGAGGTATGAGGGAAGAAAAAAGGCAAACAATGAAACCTGAACGCGTCAGTCTAATAATGATTTAATTTTAGTACATTTGCAGCTTCTTTATTCTGTCTTTTGTTTTATTTGCATTTTTTCTTAATGAGCTTGAAAGCAATTTCTTTTGAAAAGTAGCTGTGATGACTTGACAATTGCAGGGAGGAATAGCTCAGATTTCAGAATCTTGTAGTTAATATTCTTTATGCCGTGAAACAGAAGAAATGTAGCAATGCGTGGAGCCAACATTTGTTGTTGTCTCTAATCCAAGAAAAAGTTCATTAACAAAGAGGGGCAGCGAATGCAAGAAGCTGTGCAGAACAACTCAGTGTCTCTGCACCTTACCTAGGTGTAGGAAGATACTTCTTGGTTAGGAAGTGGTCTCTTTTTTTTCTGTGGAAGTTGTTTTATTTTTCTTTCTAGCAAATAGTTCTCTTCACTTAGAACTAACATAGATCAGTCTTATTATCACCAGGTCCCCTGGTCACTGGAGTTGTGGTGTTAGTGCAGTAGGTCTGCATGCCCACCATCTGTGTCCCTAAGGCTTTGGTGCTTCCTTCCCATGCAAGCTGGCATAGCTCATGGATTTTGAAGAGATGCCTATTGGAACAGGACTGTGAGTTGGAACGAATGGAATGATGTGCTGGATCTAACTCCTGAATGAGGTTTCTGTGATTTAGGGTTTGATTTCTGTCACAAAGAGGCAGGGGTGAGAAGGGCGGTGCTGTAGGGCTCAGCCTATGGAGGGGGCACTTTTGCTGTTGGTGTATCCTATGATGTGTCAGATGACACAGAGTAATTCCTCTGGAGTCAGAAGAGAGCTGAAAGATCAGTGTGTTCTATGAAGAGTCTCTGGCTTCTTTTTCGTTTGTAGCTGTAAAAAGATCTGGATTTTACGTTTCGAGGTGAAAAGTAGTTGTGTTTGTAAATGTACAAGTTCAAGATGAGTGTTCCTTTTTAGCTTGTCTGTCTTTTCAGAAAGCTTTTTCTGCCATGTTTCAAACAAGTTTTGAGTCAGTTTTGTGAGACAGGCAGCAATGGATGAGCAGTTGTTCAGCCTCTTTGCAAAGAGATGCTGCTCTTAGCCTCAATTTCCTAATTCTTTTTGCTGTCTTAGTAAGATAATTCTTGTGAAACTGGGTTATGTCCTTGCATAGTGAGTTTGTGTGATTTCAGTTTGCCTCAACAGAGCATCAGTGAAGGCACCTGAAAGTGCCAGAGACTTCAGTATTCCAGCGGCAGTAACACAACTTTGGGGAAACTGTAATTGTGTTTTGTATCTCTGTTCTGAAGTTGATCTATTAGCTTTAAAGATGCATGTGCCACTATTTCATCTGTAGCTTTTACTTGTGTGACTATTACCAAATCCTGCAGTGCAAGATGATTAACGGAAGTAATGTATTTGAAGGAGCCCTCTGCCATATGCTGGGGCAGCGTTTCTCTCAGATGTGTGAATCACTGAGCAGGGCATTGAGCTGTTGTTACTGCACATCTGAGTTGTTCGGTGTACCCTAGTGCTTGGGGACCTCTGCTGTGTGATGCAATGCTTCAGTAAGTGCTGGGTGGTGGCACTGCTCCAGTGGGAGGCTGTGCTCGTGGAGCTCTGGGAATTTGTGATTCTGAACACTTCCTGGGGAGAAGCATCTCCTAAATGGAAGTGGGCTGCTTGTTCATGTGCTCCTCCATCTACTCACATTGCATATTAATTAGCATGATTTGAGCTCGCTCCTCCCAGTAGGCAGTTAGAGGAGAGTCTGTACGATGTGTGGGGCAGCAGCAGGGCAGGCGCTGCCTATTCAGAGCGTGGAGCCCTAACCGAGTGTTCCTTCAGTGGGTGCTGAAAGGGGGGTATTACTATTTGGAGAACAGAAGTGTCTGTGAAAGATGCAAGGATAGGATTTACTATTACAATCCACATTTTGGGGGAAAAAAAAGAATAAAAATAGTGGATTTACTGAGTGGTGAAGGGAACAGTAAATGCATTCACACTCTGCCTGTAAGCACAGCAGCGTGCATACTGCTGCAGCCTTTGTCCGCCGCAGGGAATGGGGAGGATGACGTCATCTCCCGTGTTGGATGACGTCACCTCCCGTAGCGGTGAGTCCTGGGAACTCAAAACACGGTACTTTAATGCCTCATTCATCCTCCTTGCTCCTTGTGTTCCATCATCAATTGTAATCCCCACAATCTTTTCTTTTGAGCTTTAATGCTGCAGAACTGGAATAAAAATAATCTGTTTGGAGCAGCACGAGCGGTAATCCGAGGAGCTGCAAGGACGCACAGACTTGGAGCCAGGCACTGCTGCAGTGATAAGGCTGCTCACCCAGAGCCACCCCTTCGTGCCCACAGAAATTGACGTGCCCCAGGCAAAGCAGGCTGCGCGCACTCCGAGGTGCTGCAGGCAGGCTGTGGGTTGGAAGGAGCAGGCAGGATAATTCTGAGCTAAAACGGGCAGCAAACACAGCACTAGTTGCTGCATGCTTTGTGGGTGAGGAGAAAGTGTTTTCTACCTCTGAATTTGCTGTAAAGAAAAGAAATTGCCACAGTTCATCAGAAAACCGTGCAGGCTAAATCAGCATTAAGCTTACAGTGGGCAGCTGAAAGCACAGCACAGCAAGCATGCAGCTCTGGAAGCGTGCCTGCATGCCCTAGCAGTCAGCTGAGGCCCAAGTATTTCAGGATGGAAAAAGATATTTGCTGTCTCTTTAGATTGAGTTATTTAAGCCCAAGGTTGTCTTAAACTTTTGGTTATAGCTTTAGTTCCTGCTGAACTCAGACACAGTAGGAATAAAACAGTAGGCAGTTTCTGTTGAACAACTGCTAACCTGTAACCAGTACTCTGTAAGTAAGGCAAGAGGTCCATTCTGGGCCACGTGCAGCCCTTGGGAGCCTTGGGGCTGGCAGGAGGCAGATCCCTGCACTCCTCAGCCATGGTGGGCCTGGTGCTGCTGCTGCCTGAGGGAGCCCTGCGCTGCTGGTCAGCTGCTCTGAGAGCTGCTGGGTCTGGGTTTAGTTGTGTTGTGGCTTTCACAGGGAATCAAACAGGGAACTAGCCAGTGAGATTTGTTCAGTATTTTTCTGTTTGCTGTCAGTGGGTGGTGAGACAGTATCCCAGCTGAATACTTGCAGTGAAATGAGGGGATGCTACTGTGGCCTGTATATGTGATATTTCTGACCGACGTTTCTGTAATGCATTTGAAAAAAATGCCTGGTGGTTGCCAGTCTGCAGTCTTCCACAGGAAACCTATCATGCTGCTTCACTCTCCTTTAAAGAGAGGTGATAGTTGCTGAGCGTCACTGTCAGGTTCTGCTACCCTTTCTAGAAAGGAAGAACAGTTTTTAGAAGAGTCTGGCGTGTACATGCTTGAGCTTGCTCCTGTAGTAACTGCCAGAAACTATCAATAATTAAGAAGCTTATCTTATCCCAGAATAGATACCGTCTTCAAAGATGATGTGTAAAGGAAAAGTTTAGACTCTGGCCGCAGAAATGTAATGGAGGAGGAGGGCTAGTTGGTAATCTATGGCTTTGCAAAATTGTCTGTAATCACTCCCCCTAGGGATCACTTAAAACTGTGTGTGTGTAAAATTAACAAGGCAAAATGTACCTTCTGTTACAAGATACTGTTCTTGTAAGACAGCAGAAAGAGTGCAGCTTGATCTCTGATTCTGCTTGTGGAAGTGATGTAAGGAAAATAAAATCTAAACAGTGGTGTTGAATTAGGCTTTTTTTTTTTTTTTTTTTTTTGAGGATGGAAAATGGTTGGTGCTTGCTGTAAAGGTGTCTACTCTTATTAGCTTGATATTACGCCCATGCTCAAGCTGAAGTTGGAATATTTAAAATAACAGGAGCCAACTGATACTTATAACTTACTGATGGAAATGGCTAATGGCAGTGTTCTGTCTTTTACTAGCATGCCATGATGTTTGTGTTAAGTTAGTCAAAGCAATGACTTGTTTATTGATAAATGTTAAATGTTTATTTGTGCAGCCTTTTATTATGAGATTACCTTAAATCTTATCATTTTAACATTGTTTTTCAGAGGTAAATGTTATACAGTACTTTCATTAAATGTAATGGCTACTCTTTGAATTTCTGACTAATTACCTTGTATTGATGTCTTTCAGGGTTTCGCAAAAATGATGAAATGAAGGCTATGGAAGTTTTGCCAATTTTAAAGGAAAAAGTTGCATACCTTTCAGGTACAGTTATTTTCTTTTGTTGTATAGTGCATAACTGTCATATCAGTTGCATATAAAATAGTACTGTAAACACTACAACTACCATTGTAAAAATCATAGAAATGTAGGAGGCCAACCGTAACATTAACATTGATGGGAAAGGATCTATAATAATAAAGGTATGTGTTTTGTTAAATGGAGAGCAAACTTCTTGTCCTGCAACCCTCTGCATATCCAGTAGTGTTACTTAAAACAATTTCCTGTGCTGTAATCATATTCCTTGTACTATTTCCAATTCTTCTGCTAGATAGTTTTACAGAGTTGGCATTGTTACAGGTTCAGTCCAAGGCATAGGAGAAATATCCTTGTTGCAGAGGTGAAATTTCAGAGTGTATCCTTCGAAGCACGCATATCTTCATGGTGAAATGAGTTAGCATCTAACTTAATCTATCTCTTGGATACACTTTGAACGTTAGTTGTTTACCTAACAAGAAGTAGCAGAGGATTTGACACTGTGTAACACACTCTATAACTCAATAACTTTACTTGTTGGAAAGAAGACTGTTCGAGGCGCTTATTCTTGTGAACTTTCTGAAGTAAGTACTTCCAAACCTGTTGGGATGAGTCAGCATCATTCTCTTTGCCATAATCGTAGTAGCACATGATTTGGAGGACAGCCTCATATTTGACAGTTGGTGGTTATTTTTGTTTCTTTTGTTGTGTTTTTTTTTTTTCTTTCTTTGTGAGGAGGAGGATGGGAAAGGGCATTATTTATTTAGAAGTGCAGAAATAAGATTTATATTTGTTAAAGCATAAAAAAATAATCCCTGAAGTTGCTAGAGATTTACTCTGGATCATGATGCTTGTAGGTGCAGTCTGGAGTTTACATCCTTTCTATGCTTCTAAGTATCATTCTAAAACAAAAACAATGTTTTGTAAAATGACTGACATAACAGACCAATTTGCCTGATAATCTAGAATGTCCTGATGCTTTTCCTTATGAATTGTAAAGCTGGTGAAGTCTTGCTTAAAACTATATTTTCAGAGGAAAGGAAAAAAGTAAATGGAATTAAATACAGAATTTTGATCACTCATTGCTCTTTTGTTTTGACCTTGCTTTATGGCACTTCATGAAAAAACTAATCTGTTTCCATTCCAAGACTTCTACATTTCCAGATTATCCAGAGCTTAGTTTAGACCCCTTAGGAGGGAGATGAAAGATGATAGGCTTTCTGTAATGTGTGCTTTTGACCATTTGGCCTTCTCAAAAGGCACTAATTCTGTGGAAGTAAAGAGGGCTAAATGTAAGCTGAAGATGAATTTAAATGGAGATGATAGATTATGAACTAAAGGAGACGAGGAGCAGGCAGGCAGAAATGGTTGCCACTGTGCCTGTGTGAGGGTAGTTAACTTGTGACAGAAGAGCAGACCAAACAGCTGTGGGCAATGAGCTTGGCTGGAGATGATCTGCCAAAATCCATACTTTCACAGTGTTTCACATTTCCATTGCAAGTGGGTCTGAAATGAAATGAGATATATCAGTAATACAAGCAATTTCAACAAACAACGCTCCCCCAAAAACCAAACCAAACTAACACCATCACTGGGGCTTAAGCATTTTGGAACAAGATCTGTCAAGCCTTATATCTGGGAATATACAGATATGTGAGACCACTAGACAACTGGCTTACAGAGGCTTTCAGTGTGCGTGCTTTGTTTCATTCAGAAGCACAACTTCTGCTTTTGTGCTTGGTATTAGTATTTGTAGGTACAGTAAGTAGTTAAGGTTTGTAGAGTAGGAAAGAGCTTTTGGATTTCACTGCAATCTTTATACCTAAACAATACTCCTCATTTGAGCAGCAGACTGTTTCAATGATAGCTGTTTCCTAGCCATTCTTGAAGTAATGTTCTGATCCAATCAGAAATCTTAATACACTAAGATTTAAGGCACTTGATATCAAACACCTTCTACTGAGGTACTACTTTCACTCTGACTGTACTGCATTGCAATTAAACTCTACATGAGCTTCCCTTTTTGTCTCCAGTAGGTGCTTCTTCAATCTGTTTTAGGCTGAATTAGGCTGTAGTTATATATTGCTTTGTTTCTGTCTTTCATTTCAATTTGTTTGCATGTGTACACATTTTACATGTCTGCTCAACATAATTTTTTTTTTTTGCACAATCTGATTGTTTTTGAAAAGGCTGTTTCAGTCTTTGCTTTTTCCCTGCCACAAACCATGATGTGATTCACTCTTGGGTTTTTCCTCCATTGTCACAATCTAGTCTCTTTTAGTGAACTGTTAATAATGTGTTGTTGTAAATGAAAAAGATGAGTGGGTTTTTTATAGTCTAGTATATCTGAATATATATTTAAATAGAAGAGAATTCAACTACCTTGTCTCTGTTATCTGTGGCACAGAGCAGGGTAGCAGACTTTTTTGTTTTGTTTTAAAGAAATACGAACTAAATGCTGTAGAATGGACAAATGAGAGCTGTAGTGCACTTATTCATCTGTACTTTTTAAAGTCTGTGGGCTGTGTGCTCACAGTAAAGAAATTTTTTCTCATGTCCAGTCTTGAGCCTCCCCATTGCAGCTCTATGCTATTCCCATTCTGCCATCAGTGAGCAGGGATAAGAGATGGTCACCTCCCTCTCCATAAAAACCTGATGCTTAGCTTTGCCTGAGTATTTTGAGACTAGGTGAAAAGGCATTTTCTAAAAAAAAAAACCAACCAACCAAACAAAAAAACCCACAAAAAACTATATTGCTCAACATGATTGGTTTTAGTGCCATTTGGAGACCATTGACAAGGCTGCTGTTAGTGATGTAAAACTGGACAAGGTGATTCATGTTAGCTGACTCATGTGAGTTGATCAGCTACTTGTATGACAAATCTTGGCATAAACAGAGGGAATATCTCAATACCATGGAGGTTTTGTATAAAAGAAAAAGGGTAGAAATGGAAGTCTGACTGATGAAAGCAGTAGCTTAATATGTTTTTGTAAAACCAAGACAAAAAGAGTATTGACTTGAACAAAGACTATTGTGAGACAGGAAATTCCCACCTGGTGCCTAATGCATTGTTACTTTTAACGTTCCAGTTTGTGTATGACACAGGAGCATCAGGAAGAAAGGAAATGAGAGTAATTTATTGGAAAAGGCCTAAGTTTGGCTCTCTAGGCATAAAGCTGATAAAAGCTTTAGCAGATTAAAAAAAAAAGTTGTATTCCAAAGCCCTGTGAACTTTTTTGCTTAATACTTAACAATCTTAGTATCTGGTTTAAGACTCGATAGTGGAACTAATTTTGCAAAATATCAAGATTGTATTCATTTCTTCATTAGTCATCTAGACCTGAAATTTGTGTGATGAATTTTGTCTCCAACAAATGAAAATTTCAGGATGTGATTTAACAGGAGTTTATACACCATAGTTTAAGAATGATTTTCCTTTGTGGTGTACCTGGAGCTAGGAGCCAAGCGAGACAGTGTCCAAAATAACCTAAAAAGAGTTTATATTTCTTTCCTCTTCCATGATGGAAAATAACATGATAAAGTAGTCAATCTGTAGGAAAAGCGTGAAGGCTTTCTGAGAGGTCTGTATGTAACAAGGAATTTGTTTAAAAAGACAATTCAGTGTATCCTCTTCACTGTTAGCTTCTGCTTTCAAAAGAAAAATTTCTACCTTGAGCAATCAAGTACTTTCTTAGTGCATTTTTACATTTAGATTAGTAATGTTTCCTAATTGAAACCTAAATTTTGTAGATGTGTAGCTGAGGGATCCGTTTAGGGCTGCAGCAGCCTTTCAGCTACGTTCAGTAGCTTTGAGGCCTGCTGGCCATTCTGGAGCTGCTAGTCTGATTCTTTGTACTTCCTTTCTGTTATGGCTTCTGGCCTATCTTCATCCCATCTCTTGCTATGCAAAAATCCTCAGCATCCTCCGAGACAAAATCCCATCAAGGCCAAACTTAACCCTCTCCAGTAGAAGTGTTTAGTTGTTTTTGCTCTCTTATCCTATTTAAGACGGTCATAGAAGTCAAGAAGCTGAATTTCCTTTTATGTTTAGGTTTCTGCCACTGCAGCTTGACAGAAATCTGAAGCAGCTTTTCCTTTTCTGAGTTTCAGTTAGTGACTCATGAATCCTGGGCTTTGGGTCTGCAGCAAGCATGCAGAAGCGGTACTGGGGAGGATACTGGTGGATGTCTGAGTGACTGTTTCTATTCATTTGCTCTTGGCCTGCCTTTTTAAGGAACTCTTTAGATTCTGTTAACAAACCTGCTTTTACAGTGAGGAGTTGATCAAGTGAGAAAACACTTGGAGCACAGGATGGTGTTTATGGTGTTTCTCTGTTTCTTTGGGACAGGAGAAAACAGCCCACTCACATCTGTGGTTGAGAATGTGTATGTGAAATTTAGTTTGTAGAAATGGGTTTATGCTGTTGTGTGAGTGTCACGGAGAGTGGCTACTGACTTAAATGTAACACTGAGTAATGGTAACATTTTGTTTTCACAAGCAAGGCATTTGATGTAAAATTGCATTTTCATTTTGACTACAGTAAATGTGTGCAGCATAACAAATAAGATGGATACATTTCTCTCAAAGTCAGATTTTCCGGCTTCTTGTGTTGAATGGACTTAGAATTTCCTGGTTTTACATTGTTAACAAAATAAAAAACTATTAAATAACAATTCAGAATCTTCATATCAGAATAGGGTAGAAATACAAACAAAATACTTCAATAGTACCCATATACTCATCTAGTATATTCTACACCTAAACTTAGTTCTAGTTAAAGAAATTAACATTGAGTATTCTCTAAATGTTTGCTGACTCTACAATTAAATTTAATCTGTATAACTGCTGATTCAAAAGTTAAGTATATAATAAAGCATCACTGCTAGAGGTATCTGACTACCCATCAAACTTAAATACTTCTGTAATATGTACATGTAATACTACAGTTATTCTTTGTTTCAATTTTTTTTTTTTTTTAATTTATTTTTGACAGATACTTCCTCATTGTAGGAATTGGGACAGTTTCCTCACTGATATTTCCAACATGGAATCTAAATGACCATGTTGGCATTTAACATGAAATCTCTTTAAAGTGGGTATGCATTCAGTAGTATTAGTAGAAATTAGGTTTTCTGAAAGCATTATGAATACTACATTTGCAAGCCAGAATGATGTTACACTGAGTTTTTTTAATGTGTTTTATTTTTCAGGTGGCAGAGATAAGCGTGGAGGCCCCATTCTAACGTTTCCAGCACGTAGTAATCATGATAGAATACGGCAAGAAGATCTTAGGAGACTAATTTCATACCTAGCTTGTATTCCAAGGTAAGTGCTGGTCACTTGATAGATTCTGAGGCTCTGCAGAAAGACAAATGTAATGTACTTCAGTACACTCACAAGCTAGAATATCTTGTGTGGACTGAGGTTATCACAATGCTTCTGTCTGTTATTCATGTCAGATAAGTTATTATATCCTAATACAACATAGGAATACCCAGGAGAAATATATGTAGAATTTCTTGTACGGGTCTCAGATAAAACTGCAGAGATGTCTTTGAAAGTATTGATGTTAGTGTATTATTAAAAAAAATTGAGCAATTGATTACAATGCATTATTTAAAGAGATCACCAAATCTAGTGCGTGTATATATGTGTCTATGTACATATTTATATATACATATATATATTCACTCATTGTTCAACGTATATATATTTATATTTTTCATTATATATACATTGTTCAGACAGGGCTTTGTTCTGAGTGGTACAACTCAGGAGAAAAGTGAGCCTAAGACCGTGATTTTGTGTTTATCTGAGATTCTGCCAGTGTCTGGTACAGAGTGAAGCAACTCTGAAATGCTTGAATATGTTTGCACGTGACCTAGCAGTTGTCATTATAGATAGAAAAAAACTCCCTGGTGCAGCATACCTCAGTACAACTTCTTACATAACAATAAAATTTCTTGTACAATAAAATAATATTCCTGTGAGTTGCTAATTTGTAGTCATTTTTCTTTGCATCTGATGTATCAGATGTCAGTTTCAGATTGGCGTAAGTACTGTCATTAAGCAAAGAAAGACAACTCCCCCAAGAAAAAAACATTCTAAAAGTCTAGTTAAACATGGCTGTGGCCTTCCTAAGGAGTAATTTTTGGTAATTCAATTATTCTGGCTTTTATTTTACTTTTAAGCGTAGAGGTTGTTTTTTTTGTTTGTTTGTTTGTTTGTTTTTTAATCAAGAGATTTGGAGAGATATAGGAAGGAAAAGAGGAAGAAGTCTTGAGATTTTAACCTCTGAAATCACTGGACTTCACATTTGAATGTTTGATGTATATTCTGACACTCTAGAGCTTCAAGTTACTAGAGAAGTTAGTAGACAAATATGCATCAAAATAGGCCCCAGAGAGTTTTCTAGAGACAATCTAGCAAAATACAGCTGTGTTCTCGTGAATGGTGTGTGCTAATTTAGCAACAAAATAGATTTAAAGTAGAAGCTTGGTTCAGGATTTTATCTCTCTGCAAGCATGGCAAAGATTTGATAATGAAAACAGCTTTATTAAAAGTTTGATTTATTTTTATACAAGTCATGAGTTAGGGACTGGTCTTACAACTCCTTAACTGAGAAGTCGTAATTGGTGCAAATAGCCCCACACAGTTTGTCTGTCAGTTAATTTCTGCAGTACAGTTACTGTACATAGTTGAAAGTTTTTGGCAACAGATCAAAACATCTAGGTAGTATTCCATTTTAAATTTACATTAATTTAAAATTTATCTGATTTTTAAATGTTGCTAAATTTAAATCATCTGCACTGACTGAACAAAGTATGAGTGTAGGTCAGGTTTACCAAAGAGATAATTTTGTCTGACCAAGACCTGCGGAAACAATTTTTGTGATCCCTAGCTGAAATAAATTCATCTTTTGTGAAATGACAAGGGCTATGTGATTGAGTCTGGGGGGCCCATCTGCATCACATGGTGAGGGGCTGCTTTGTGCAGCCTTGTAGATGACTAGGTGCATGCCTCATGAATCAGTGGCAAGCACTCTTCCTCATGAATGGATAGTTTGCATGGTAGGATAGGGATGGGCTGAGCAGCACTCAAATAATGTGAAGCCTTTCAGTAGGTGGGTGTGTCTCAACTACAAAACAATATTTGTATTTGTCCTTTTAATTTTGTGATGCTTTTAAAAAATATATACAGTGTGGTCAGAAAAATTTGAAGTTACAATCTGCATGTATTCTTCAGTTATCATTTCTATTTTGGGGCAGCTGGGAGAGCCAACAGTTATCATGGTAAAGTCCTTTATAAGCTGTTTTTTCAAAGTCAACATTAAAACAACTCCTCTTCTAAGGAAGTTATATTGCTACTCCTTTCAGCAGTACTTCAGCTCTCCAGCGTCAGGCATAATTCATCTATCTCATAGTGTGACCAATGAAACTGAATAAAGCATGCCAATGAAGTGTTCTTACTTCCCAGATACTCTAAAAGTCTCACCACACAAATTCCAGAATTGCCTTTATGTTAGTCACATCCCTGGAGGTGACTCATGTACTCACACAGTGGACATTTGGTCCCTTTTGATAGTCTGTGGGTTAAGACTCCATTTTGAAATACCTTCTCCTTTCATGTCAACCTGTCTCTGTAGTATGTATATCCTGGAACAAAATCAAAATTTCTGGTGTTAGTGGTGATTCTTGCTGTTGATCAGCAGTACAAAGTGTACTATGTGCACAAAAGAAATGAAATCTGTTGTTCTCAGAGGAGTTGCCAGGAAATTTGAGTATAAGGTCTGCCAACTTTTGGATAGCAAAAATGAGCTCAAATTTTGTATAAAGATGTTGATATGGTTTTTTTCACAATGGTAAAATACTTTTTTATTCATTATATATCCAGAAGCTGATCTTGTTACAAAAGTGATTGTTAGTAAGGGTTTTCATCTGCAGTCTAACAATTTTTAACTCTCAGATAATCTGGGATATCCGAAACGGTTTACCAAACATTGCAGAAGTGGTAGGTAAGAACAGCTTACCAACTTCTGTCTTTTAGAGATTCCCCTCAATGATTAGGAAAACACAAACCTTATTATCAGTAAAGTGCATGTTCTACAGAGTCATTTATAAATGAATTACATATTGGTGCTTCTGTAAATGGTGACTTCAGTATATGTGTTGGGTAAAAAAGACGCAAGACTGGAAGAAGAATCATGCATATATAAACAAGGAAAATGAAAGAGGAGGTAAAGGCAGATTGTCAAATCACCAACAAGTTTAAAATATCTCCCAGCAGGAGTTTGGCAGTGGAGTGACAGCAGGCTTCCAGAGAAGTTCTGCACTGCCTTGAGGAGAGTTGCTGTATGTATGAGATAGTCAAGAGCGAGGCCCTAGGGGTGTGATTGTTCATTAGGTTAGCACACTTTAATTAGGGAGTGTGTTGCTGTAAAAGTGCTGTCTGTGTTTGAATTTGTAACACTTGCTTGATAACCTTTTCTTCTTTCTTCTGCAGTGAGGAAGTATGTAAAAGAGGATTCACTGTCATTGTAGATATGCGTGGGTCAAAATGGGACTCTATAAAGCCTCTGCTGAAGATTTTACAGGAATCCTTCCCGTGTTGTATTCATGTTGCACTGATAATCAAGCCAGACAATTTCTGGCAGAAACAGAGGACTAACTTTGGCAGCTCTAAGTTTGAGTTTGAGGTAATTTCCCCTATGCTATATGGATTTAAATTTGTTTCACGATTTAAGTGTACTCACTACTGATTGACATCTTGAGCATTCTCAGATAAATGATATGGATGAGAAGAGAGGTAGATGAGGCCACTTGTTCTAGAGGGAATATAGTTTCTTTTACATACTTAAACTAGATGTGCATATCATCATATGTACTTTCTCTGAGCATGAAAAAAATGGACTTTGAGTTTTATCCCTGAAAGGAAATCATTAGGTTTCATCTATATTTTGTCTGCATTATAGTAATGGTTCTATCATGTATAGAAGAAACCCATGTAAATAAATCTTGCCATTATCCTGCTGCTGATTTACAATATGCAAGTCAAAAGTTAATCAGAATAGTAGTCAGAAGGGTGGTTTCTTCAGTGTGGTGAGATAAAGAAACAACATTTCTCTCACTGGGTGGCAATACCAGCAAGACGGCAGGCTGATCAGAATTGACATTGGAGAAGAAGTCTATAAAAGAAGTCACATGGACTTCATAAGCAAAACGATCAACTTATAAACAGAGAGAACCAAAAACTTGAAAGGTAAATTCAAATTTGTTTCAGTAACAGCATTTTTTAATTTTCATCTTTATTTTCTTTTAGACAAATATGGTGTCTCTGGAAGGCCTTACCAAAGTAGTTGATCCTTCTCAGCTAACCCCAGAATTTGATGGCTGTTTGGAGTACAACCATGAGGAATGGATAGAAATCAGAGTTGCCTTTGAGGACTATATTAGCAATGCAACCCATATGCTGTCCAGACTGGAGGAACTGCAAGATATATTGTCAAAAAAGGAAATGCCTCAGGACTTGGAAGGTGCTCGCAATATGATAGAGGAACATTCACAACTAAAAAAGAAAGTCATTAAGGCCCCTATTGAGGACCTTGATGTGGAAGGACAAAAGTTGCTCCAGCGAATACAGAGCAGCGATAGCTTTCCCAAAAAGAACTCTGGGTCAGGGAATGCAGACTTACAGAACCTTTTACCCAAAGTATCCACCATGCTGGACAGGCTGCACTCAACACGGCAGCATCTGCATCAGATGTGGCATGTGCGGAAATTGAAATTGGACCAATGTTTTCAGCTCAGGCTGTTTGAGCAGGATGCTGAAAAGGTAAGAGGTTGGGGAGGGGAGATAAGTGGGCATTGTCATTAAAAGGAACAGTGATAGACTGACTTGAGTAACAAGGATAATTACAAATATTAATTTTTGTCTTATTGTCTTTGTGTTATGCACTAGTCCTTTAATAAGAAATAAGGTGGGATTTCTTTTATTGATAGTGAATCTTAGTCTCCTATAGTAGAGGGGATGGAGTATAATTGTAAGCTGTGAAGAACACAGGTAACTTTTACTGAAGGTAAATTTAAGTGGTGATGACTTTAAAGCTTTTGCTTTGGTACATTTTTGCTCCAGACAGATGCTTTTGCAGGTATCAAATAAAGATGAATGCTTCATACTTCATAAATGCAGATGATTAAGGATTACATCAGTCTCTTTTTGAGTGACCCTTGGAATTTGAATGACAGGCAGTCAACAAAGTCTGAAGAGGTTGACTGGGAAACCGCTTCATTGATGCCAGATTTAAGGTCCCAAGCTAAAAACCGATATATCTTTTTTGACAATGCATATGTTGTTAACAAAGGACTGACTATTTCAGAGTGTTTTGGGTTAACCAGACCTATTGAATAATAAAGCCCTTGATTGTCATGGAATTTTAAGAACCACTATAGCAGGCAGTGCACTGTTAGGATGAGATCAAATAAGATCTGTTTTCATAAGGAATGGTTTTGTAATCGCTTATTAACTTGCTACTGTGGAACAAATAGCTTTGAGGAAAGATGGGGTGGTTTTCTATGGGAGATGAAATAGTAGGCTATGCAGTCAAGTGGTAAGTATGGTCTTTGTCATATTTTTTAAAATATTTGACATAAGAATGCCAGAGCTAGGTGAGACCAAAGATCTGTGTTAAACTAGTGTTCTTCTCTCCAGTTGTGGTCATTAGCAGATGCCCAGGGAAGAGTGAACACAGAGCAAGCAGATACAGTACTTCTGCCTCTGTCTTCCTCTGTTTTCTTCCCCTGTACTTTCCTGTTCCCTGATCATTTCTGCTCGGGGACTTTCATAACAGGACTTCAAATGTTTTCTACTGTGTTTAAAAAAGAAACTTCTGAACCATATAAAGCAAGCGTTTACTGAATGGATGTAGCTGAAAATAGTAGGGGCATGTGTAAGGACTAGTGAAAAAATCCAGTGAAGTAAATTTAGAGTCACAAAGTTAGAAAAGAATAAGTCAGTGCTGTATTATTGTTCTTTTAGGACCCAAGTACTTTTTAGCAACTGTTCAGTGATTTATTTATGGCATGAACAAAATATATTTTGATGATGGTCAAATGGTTTTGAAAGAAATGTTCTATACATACTCATCAAAAAATTGCATACCTAACTTGGGCTTTAAGAAGCTCTTTGTCATATACTTGAGCCTGGGAAATTGATCTCTGTCCTGCCATGTGATTATATATGCTATATTAGATTCACGCATTCATCTTTCAAAATAGAGGGGAATGTTAGGCACCTGAAAAGGAAGTTGACAACAGCTAGAGTACTTGGGACTTTATTCCCACATCAGCCAGTAGAGTAGGATTCAAAAGATGGTTTTTGTGGTATCCTAGCCCAGTTCTTGGCTAAGGCTCATGTCTCAATGTACTCGTAGCCTTTGATAATTGATAGTATTACTCTGCACACTGTTCTGAATACTTTAACAGATGTTCAAATGAGTACTTACTACTCATTGCTGCCATTTCTTTCAGAACAATCTTTTTCAGCTAACGCAGAGAGTAGGTAGGGAGGTCTTATGAGCTGAAATATAGCAAGGATTTTAAGACCTGTATGTGTTAAACCTCACCTTTTACTGTGCTGCTATGTCTGTGAAAACTCTGTCTTTCAGTGCTCCTGCTAACATACCTGTGAACTTCCAGTGATGGCCATTGCTAGATAAGATCTTTCTTGAATTTTGTTTGAATGTTAACATGCTTTTCACATAGACATATTTCAAGTTTATTGTAGATTTTTTTTTCTGGAAGAAAATTAATCTGTAACACTGCTCAAGTTTGTTTTTTTTATTTTTATTTTCTATTTTTTTTTTTAATTTTCTATGCAGTACAAAATTTATTCTCCAATCTGTCATAAAGTTATGAACTAAAAATATCAAACTTGCTAATGGACTTGATCAGCAGGAACAAATTTATAATTGATTTCCATGAGTTGCCATTTTCATTCTAAATTACTAAACTGCTGACATAACAAAATGCTGACACTAAAGACCTGTATACGTTTAGCAACACAGGGCTGTGCTCCAAGTGTCTTTGTTTACTATGACTTGCTACTAATTAAATTGATTTTATTGTAATTTGAGATAAACACCTAAATGAAAGGTTCAGCAGCCTCAGCTGTTGGTCCAAGAAGTCAGATTTCAGCATTCATTTGTTTAAAATATACAGCACCTTACAGGAGAAAGAGTATCAGTATGAATTTTAATGGCCTTTGATTCTTTCTGTTGTCTTTGTTCACAGATTTCTCATGTTACTTGAATATAATTTAATTTGTTCCATAACAAATTTGTAATTTTTTTTTCTGTAATATTTTCTTGTAGATGTTTGACTGGATCACACACAACAAAGGTCTGTTTCTGAACAGCTACACGGAAATAGGAACCAGTCATCCCCATGCTATGGAACTTCAGACACAGCACAATCACTTTGCTATGAACTGTATGGTAAGAACAGACCTTACTTGACAGCACTGACACATGTATTTGCTCTTCGTAGAGGCAGAACTCAGAAATCATACACACAAGTCATCTCTTTTGTTACAACTAGTATAAAGCTGTATTTGAGCAGTGAAATCATATGATACAAGAAGAAAATAAAGGATAGCTAAGTACAGAGGTACTGTGATCGAGCAATTAAATTGTTTGGACCACTGGCAATATTTGGTGCAACCTTGGAATTTCTGAAGTATGTGAATCCAAACTTAGAGAACCTGGGATATGTGCTTGAGTACAGTGTTACATCTCTGGGAATTGTATGTAATATGATTTATAAACAAACAAACAAACAGAAACTACCACCACCACCACCAAAAGAAAAAAACTTCTCAGTATCTTCTAAATTGATTGTATCTTAGGTACAAGAAGTTCTGAGAAGTGATCAATAACTGACCCCAGTGTAATAGTTTCCCTTTTTGATTGGAACACATGCTTCTCATTTCTGATGTAGTGGAATGGAGCTAAAACAAACATTTTTCTTGTCAAATATGATCTTGAGATGAATCATCATTAGGCTACAATTAAGAATTAAATTTGTAATTGGCTGTGAGTGAAAGCTGCTTATTATCAGTTTTATGAAAGCCCTGTTTGGAAACGGGGACTAAATTCTCAAGCGTACTTTGGTACTTTTTCACAAGCAGGGCTGGAGGTGTATAAGTAACTTCGGGAGTCTGGGCCTAAATCCAGTTCCTGGCTTTCAGGGACTGGAAGAAGAACACTACCACGCTTGTTAGAAGTTAACATCTTTGGCAGTTTAAGGATGGGAATTGAATTAAAGTGTTGTTAAAACAATCAACTCTTGCAAGAGGGTGTTCTTGTAGGACAGACTAGTAAATGTGGAAAGAAAGCAAGGCAAAGTACACCAGGTAATTTGTCTTGCTGAAATTATAGAAGGGACAGTAAGGCAACTCTTGTGTCTGGAATTGCCAGATGGGAGTACATTTTCTTCTGCAACTCAAGTATGTTTGTGAATGTTTAAAAAAAAAAAAAAAAACACTGAAATTTTGAAAAGAATAAAACAAACATTGTGGAACACTGTAATAAAGTTATGTAATGTAATATCATAGATGGAGGTAACTTTGACCTTTAGGTCTGGAAGGCGCAGTCCTCTCAGTGGGCACAGAGAATTACTCCTGCATGGAGTAACAGATGCTTGTTGCTCATTGCTCTGCACATGAAGTACAGCAGAAGTAAACTCAGAGAAGGACCATAGGTGTCATTGACATGAGATAACTTTTGGAACTTTTAAATTTTGGATAGCTTCCCATGAAGTTCTTGGTCTTGTACTCTAAAGGTTAAAGTTACTCAGTCTGTCCAACTATTAATTACTGTTGACCCTTCAAAACTCAGAGGCTTTTTTTCTTCTCCTTTTCTTTTCTTTTCTTTTTTTTTTTTTAATCCCCTGCCAGGATACACTTCAGCAGTGGATGTAGCATAATCCCTCCCACTCTTTGCCTTTTTATGCTGCTCTCTGTTTTGCCTGTAATCAAGCATGTTAGTTACACAGGAGTTTTTCTTACTTTGCCCAGTGATTTCTTGAAGCATGTGATGAACAGCTTAAATCTGGGGCAAATAAAACAACTCAAAACCTATGGGAGAAAAAAAAAAAAAAGTGTGCTTTTTTTCAATGCATTTCTGTAGTGTAGCTTCTATGAAATGGTCCTTTCCCATAGAATGGGAAAACTATGAGTCTCTAGTTCTGATTTGATTTGACCAGCTTTCAGGTTTTTGGAATTCTATTTGGTTAAACGACAAAAACTGTACATGTATAGTAGGGGGATGAACTATACTAAATGCACCAAGGAAAAACAAGCAAAATTGATTAAAATTCAGCAAGCCTTATTTTTCATTTGTTTATTACTAGAAAAAATGTCAGGCAATTTTAACTCCTCCAAGTCCTTCAGCTTCTCCCTGACCAAGTGCTTATCAAGTTGCTGTTTTTTTCAGAGTTGTTTTAAGATTTCTTACATGAATATTGTACCGCCAGAGATGGTATTTAACTTTTAACCCACCTACAGAAATGCAAATTTATGTGGCATAGAGGAAGGAGGTGTGACAACTAAGTATCATAACACTTATATCCAGGAGATTTTGAAGGCTTTTCCTTATGACCCTAATTAGACCTTAATAGGTCTCGCTTTTCAGGCAGTGTCTTTAGGCTCACTTTAGGCAGGGGAGGCCTGTTCAAAGCATAAATGCTGCCCAAGCAGCTAAATACAACCTCTTACACTTAGTCACAGCTTAACCCTGATAACTGATGTTGCAGCTGCTTTTCTCAACACACTGTGATTGCCACAGGGCACATGGTCCCTTCGCAGCAGGTGCTATCCTCCATCAATAGCTGGCCCTCCCATCTTCCCTTCCTCCCCGAGTGGAAGCTTGGCTTTCCAGAGGGCACAGGAGGGCAGATCCTGCAGCTGCTTCTACTGAGCTCGGGTGAGATGCCAAAAATTTAATCTGATCTTCCAGTTCGAAATGAACCACCTGGTTGTAAGCCATCGTGAAAACTACTTAGTTCCTGTCATCAACAAGAGTTTGTTACATCAAGGGCAAAGAGGATTTACTGAATATTTCCTTTTTCCCTATAATGGCTTTCTGCCATTTTTAGAATCAGTACTACAGCAGAAAGTGGTTGAAAGTATAAGCCAAATATGGTAAAACAAAAAAGATGAGTACACTGGGGCAGGAAATAGAACTGCACTTTCAGCAGCAGGCATCTTATGTATTAAGTATGTGATAGACTGATGTGGTTGCCCTTCAAGGTACTAAAAGTAAGTTTATGGAAGTCTTAAGCTTAATACATAGTCTGATTCTCATTGAAACTGTCCTAGAGAAAATCTGGATAGGTGGAGTGATATACATCAAAGGTGGAAATGTGCTTTGTTACCATTTGTTAACACACATATGTTGATGTGGCTAGGAATGCTTTCTGAAATGTTCAATATAGTCTGCCATTAGTGAAATCAAGCACTGATTAGTGGCAAGACCATTTCTTTCCAGGGCAAGTAATCTTCATCTTCCCTGACTGTGGGGAAGAGCAGTATCTCAGAGATCCTTTCCTCTAAAGATGAGAGTGGTTTTTCACTGTCATTTAAAAGGCCTGCTCTCAGCAACAAAAAACTGCTGTTGTCAAGTCCTGAGATTTATGAGAACTAAGCAATACTCTGTTTTAGCTTCACGTTCCTCTTTGATGATGAATGCTTCACTTCTCAAAACAAGTTTTTAGACCTTTTAAGGTAAAAACTTGCAAATAAGGCATCACAGGAGTTGTAAATATATATATATATAAATCTCTCTGGTTTTTAAACTGCAAAAATAAGAAGCCATGATTGTACCATTAGTCTTGCATGGAAGAGTCAGAGGGGCTGCTACTGTGTCTGTCCACTCTTTTTTTTTCTGCTATTTTCTTCAAGTCCTCTGGGATTTAACAGAGACTAAAGCAGCCATGAAATATGCGTGAGCAGTAGAATGATGTTATCTATTTCAATATTTTCTTCTACTTTTCTTGCAAGATCAAATGGCATTGCTTTCATTAAGCTCAACTATACCCCTTACTATGTAGGTGAGAATCAGAATGATTGGAAAGCAGTTTAGTCAAAAAAGAAGCTTTCCATAGAGGAAGTTGACTGCCTACTGTTAAAGGGTGTGTTATGACTACTTCTTGTTTCAGGATGCTCACTGGGGCCATCAGTAGAATTTGTGTTTATTAGCTGTAGTCCGAGAAATCTTGTTACTGTGTCAATTGTAAGCATGTTTCTAAGTTGATTCATACTGTTTGCAGAACAAGCTGTTGGCATATACTAGACCATTTTTTATCAAGATAGCAATTGATTTATTTCACTAAAAAAGAAAGATGAACATTGGTGGGAGTTTAGGGAACCTAAAATAGAAGTATGAACAGAGTACTTGAATCTCACTGGAATTACAGAGTTAAAGTTGCAGGGATGACGTACTTGGCTTGGCTTGCTCAAATCCAGACACAGGGACTGGTACAAAGGAAAACATTAAGAAGGTCAGGTGAGGTAAAATTGGCTTAGCTGACAGTTAGTGTGACTCTTTCTTCTACGTTGTACTGTGGACATTTTTCACTCTGAGTTCTTTTTCTATTTCAAATACATTTTATAACTACGCAGATTTGTCATTTGAGATAGACTCAAGCTCAGTATGAATTCTATATTCACCTGAGTGAGTTCTCTGAGACTTCAGGAAACAAGACCAAATCCATAAGTTGTGAATTGTGCATTTCTCAGATCACCCTGAAATGCAGACTTTATTCAGAATGGTAAATAGTGTAAGCTAGCTCTTCTGTCTTATTTTTTCTCTTTTAAGTAACAGATTGCTCATGCAGGGCTTTCAGTAAAAATACATAGATAAAACTTTAACAATAAAATCTATCACTTGTCCAACCAATCTAACGTCCCTAATAGAAAAGGTAAAACTTTCAAAATGGGAATGGGGCAGGAGAGCAGATATTATGTATTCAGTGACCTTTTTAGTAGTTCTGAATAATTTTAATTGAAGCAAACCATAGATTTCTGGTGTTCTTGAAGTTCTCCATTCAAGGAATGCACAATTATGGATATTGATCAGACTGGTAGGATGTTTTGAGTTCACATCCATAAGGTATTCTTTCTGGTGTTAGAGCAATTAATGCTTGGACAAAAGCTTCAAGGCCACCAATCTGAGAAGGAACTGAAAAGGCAAGCTGAGTTCAGACTATTTCCAGCTTCTGAGAGGCACTCTCAAATCAACAAAGAATAAGCTACATCTGCAGAATTTAAGGAAGAAATAAATTAAAAAAATGTAAAAAGCAGTCAACTGGAGAGAAGTTAATGCAGTAAGTAGTATGTTCATGTCATGTTCAGATCATGAACTGGAAAAACAGTGGTGTTACTGCAAGGGGGCAGTCCTTACTTCACTTTTGATAATAATTGTGGATGCTGAACGTAGATTTATAAAGAAATTATTATTTTTTTTTTTTAATTGGTCCTTCTAGGGAACTAGACTCAGTTTATGTCACCATTCTTAATGTCATGATGAGGAATGTTGAAGTGAAAATGTCAAAACTTTAATGGTGGGATGAAGGCATGGGCATTTACAATGAAAGTAAATGAACAGGAAGGGAGGAAAACATGGTGGTGATGGTGTTGGGCCTAAAGAGTCTTGCACTAAGTTTTCCCAGGTCTACCATGAAGAGTGTAGGAGAGTGAGAAGAAAAATGTGGAGAAAATTGAGTAGGGTAAAATTATATTTAACTTATTACAGTACTGATAGCAATAGTTAGTTAACTGAGAATATTTTGAGAATCTGTCTAGTTGAAGTGTAGTTTAACTCCTTCCGTAATTGTGTTTTGTACATTGCTGATTTTATTCCTGCTCAGGGGAAGAGACCAGGTGACATCTTTGGTGGTTCTGCAGCCCCCTTTACTATTGCTGCAAGAGAGATAATATAAGTGGGCTTTAAATCATTTAGATCATTAAAGCAGCTGTTACTTCATACATTAATACTGTACCTTAACTTAGTTGCCACTTTGGTGAAGTGGCAGACAAATTGGAAATTCTATTGCTAGAATACTGTTAAAATATTTTCATCACAGGCAATTAGTTTATAACAAACTGCAATATATTATAGAGGTGCCATTCAGTATTTTATGAATCATGCCACTGAGGTGGTTGTTTTTAACATCAAGTGCCAAATAATCTGTGTATCAGAAAATTTCTGCTTGGAATTTTAGAGTAAACATTTTGTAAATGGGTGTGGGAAAATCAGGAAATAAAACAGAGCCTTCAGGGCATCTGCTGTATATTTTGTATTAAGTATGATAAAAGTTCAGTCAAGCTGGCAGGTTGTTGCTTCCGTTTTCCCCCGTGTACTCTCTTTTCAGGCACACACCAGGGAATGTCACAGTGCACTGCTGCTTGTGTTAAGCCACTAATCGTGTTGCCTTGCTAAGCTGAGCAATCTTTGTTGTTGTTGTTCTTGTTTTTATATGTACACTCTCTGCAGGGAATAACTTTGCCATGAGGAACTTTCTGGGTATTGTAAGGTGTCTTTTCAGCTTCTGACTAGAGGGTATTGTGAAAGAAAGAAATTTTACAAAAAACAGTAATATATTTTCTGTACATACTGCAGTGCAGTAAGTTGAGTTCTTTCTTTTGTTACAACAGTTATGTGTAACGTGATGTAAGAAATGAATATTACTTCCGCATTTCAGCTTTTAAACAGCTGGAGCATACCTAGAAACTGCATTTGCTTCATGCAGATTCAAATGATGTAAGTGAGGTGCCTAAGAAAATATTTAATTATTATTACCTAATCACTGTTATTTCTTTAACTGAAACTGGGATGTAAATCCATACAATGAATAAGAAGTCTATTCCTGGAACCAAGGGAGTGAGCACAGCTTGCTTGAAACAGTGCTTGCAGAAAATAAGCACTGCACAAAATATGCAATATGTCATTATAGTAAGGACAGCTCATCCCTTCAGAATATGGAAGAAAATTTGTTGATCAGTTAAACATGGCCTAATTGTAGTGAATTTGTGTTTGATATTCTTTATCTCCTTAACTAAATCTGTCTTTTTTGGATCATTGCATTCTAAAATACTGAAATTTAAACTTTTAGTAGATGTATCAGGAAATAAGGGTTATGATAGTGGAAAAAATTAGATGAGATTATTATAGGTCTTTTTGAGAAAAGAAATGTGGTATGAATGGCTTGGAAAATGTTCAACTGTCACTACATTTATTCATGTTCATACTACTACAGTGGGCATTCCATGTTTATGAAGCCAGACTGCCAGGGGAAGCTTAATGCATTTTAACTCCAGCTCAGTTTTGATTTGCTTAGCTACTGGTGCTCTATCCTTCATGTCTAACCAACATTTCAGAATTTCAAAAATTCTTATATTATGGTCTGTAGGTGGTTCAAGTGGCAGTCTAATGTAGCCTTTTTTATTTTTTTATTTCAACACACATATTTTTTTGCCACTGACCACATACTGGTTTTCTGGATTCATTCAGCATTCTGGCATTTATGCTTTGTACACTTGAGTGTAAGCAGTCTCCATTGTTTTAAAAATTTCTTTGAAATAACAGGTCTGTTCTCTTACAGTTGTTCAGATGTGCTTAAGAGGAAGGCATAGGCATGTGAGGTAACAAAAAAGAGAAGATACTGTGCAGGAGAGAAAAATAGGCAACTTAGCACCGTTGTGCTCAATTTAAGTGAAGCAACTGAGGTATGAGTTGTCAGGAAAGTTTTATGTCCTCCCTTGAATCGATGCACATATAACTAATACAGATCTGTACCAGTTACCACTCAGACGAGCCAGTGCTGTGAGGCCTGGGGAAACTGCAGCACTCACTCCGGCCAGCTTGTCAAAGGCCTCCACAGCAGCTCAGTGCTGCTGAGTAGTGGTTTCACCTGGGGCAAAGCTGTGTTGGATGCCCACATGCCAGCGTTCCCCCCAACTTCTCTTGCTGGTAGGAGAATAGACAGACTTTGGCACAACCAGTTTCCTAGCAATTTCAGATTTTGTTCTTCTGTCTCTTGTTATAATTGTGGCCTTTAGTGGGGCTGTTGCAAGTGATTCTTGTATGCATCGTTCTGTTTTTCTTGGCTCATTATGCTGTGTCCCTCAGCCCTTGACCAGGGGCAAGGCTGTGTTGCTGCTACCGCTGCTGCTGACAGGTACCTGGGTGCTCTGCAGCGTTTCTTAGGTACTGGAATTTCAGAAAGTGCTGCGCAAATAATGAAGGAGAAGACAGAAAGAAAATGCAGCTCTCCATTGAGGATGCGGGGTGTGCCAGAGGCCTCTTCCCAGTACTGGAGAAGCCGGAGGTGGTTTCCTTGCCCAAAGGAAGCTTGCAGTTATTAAGGAGCTTTGTTGCCAAGTAAAAGAGCTGCAGGAGGAGGTCAGCAGACTTGCACAGCATCAGAGATAATGAGAAAGAGATTGACCGGATCTTTTCCAGCTTGAAGATATGAAGCTACTAATTGTACTGAAGGGAGGGTCAGGCAGAGTCTCTGCCTGCCTGTTCAGGAAGTGAGGATTCCCATGATGTTAAAGGTTGGATGATAATGGCTTCTGGCACAAAGAGTATGGTTTCTGCTCCACCTCAAGATTCACAGCTGTAGAATAGGTTCACTGACCTCATAACTGTTGAGGAGCCAGGAGCTATGTCAAATTGAAGCATCTGTGTTTACTGAGTGTGAGCCACACAGAATCAGAAAAAGGAAACAGGAAGTGATATTGGGAATCTCCCTTCTGAAGGGGACAGGTTTGCAGATGAGGTGATCTGATTCCTTGTCTATGGATGTTTACTGCTTACTGGGGGCCTTGGATTTGGGATGCTGGAGAAACACTGCCAAAGTTTGTCCAGCACTCAGCTATTACCCTGCCATTCTTCCATGTTGAGCATACCATTGATACTGCTAAGATGATCTGGAAAGTATCAAACATCACTACTTGGCTCCAGGAGCCTTGGCCAAGGTCTTGGGGAAGGGCAGGTGGTGTTCTCAGTCCTGATGGTGAGAAGGTGGGACTTGAGAAGAAGCAGACAGATCCTGCAGGTCAACAAATGATTACACAGCTAGTATTTGCACTAGGGTATTTGCTTCTACACCTATTGGAACGTTTACTGGGTTTTCAGAATGTGGAAGATGCTTCCCTTTCACTGGACTTTATCTTCATGGGAGACCTAGTCTACTTGAATACCTCCTAGAGGGCGAGCACTGCAGTGCACAAGTTATTCAGGAGGCTTCTGACATAATTGATTGAGGAGGTAATGGAGGAAGTTTGTCTGCTGGACATGATTCCCACAAACAAGGAAGAACTGGCTGGGAATATGAAGGTCAGAGACTGTACTCATTCCAGTAACTATGAGATGATGGAGCTCACAATCTTGATAAATGGGAGGAAGGCATTAAGTAGGATCTCAACTTTTACTTGAGGGGGAGTAGACTTGTCCATTTCCACAGTATGCTTGGAAGAAGCCTTTAGGATGCAGTCCTGGAGAGAAGAGAGTTCCAGGAGAGCTGATTAATTTTCGAGTATCACCTCTGTCATTGAGTTATATCCATCACATTGAACATTCAGAGCAGATCTCCAGCTTCAGCAATCCTGTGATTCTGAGAACTTTATTCCAGAAATCAGAGCATCAGCCTGGGTAGAAGAAGTCTCAACTCAGAACTGTGTACATATAGCTTGCTAGTTAAATTATTCTTGTTTCTTGAAGGAATCGGAAACACTTGTTTGATTCCTTTGAATAACAGTTTGTTCATACAGAATCAAGAGCAGCTTTTAGATGCTGTAGGCTAAAATACATATGTGAGTTAAATGGAAAGAAAATTGCAGTGACTGAGAGCCATCATTATGTAGCTCCAGTATGCTAGAGAATCTTTACTCGTCTCTGACTTTTTTTTTTTTTTTGTCTAGCTTTTAGTATTAGGCTCTGAGCCAATACAATGGCATGAAAATTAAATCTAAACTATTGAACACCTTAGAACACAGTTCTGTATACTTAAAAAGTAGGAATGTTTTCAGAAGTCGGTATGAAATCTTTGTGAAGATTTGTAGAGTGGTATTTCACTTATTCATATAATAGTAGGCATTTGATTGCCCTAATTATACTTTTTTTTCCTTTACTGTCTGTGCTATGGGTGTTTTTGGCCTGAATTTCTGTGGTCAGCTCTTCCTCTTTATTGTAATAATGGATTCGTAGCATAACTGTTTAAACTGATCATTGAGCTCTCTTGTTGTTTCAAGTTGTCCCTGTCCATTGCCAATAATACCAACAGGCTGCTACATTATACGCCCAAAATTTCAAAGTCAGGCATGCACAAATATGTCACGCAAAACCAGTCTACTGAGCATGACTGTCATAAAAAATGGTTTTTATAAAAGTTTAGCTATAGACCTACAAACTTCAGTTAATCTTTCTCTTCTTCTTCTCCACAGAATGTGTATGTAAACATAAATCGCATCATGTCAGTAGCAAATCGTCTGGTTGAGTCTGGCCATTACGCTTCACAGCAAATAAAACAGATTGCTAGTCAGTTGGAGCAAGAATGGAAAGCATTTGCTGCAGCCTTGGATGAACGTAGCACGTTACTGGATATGTCCTCCATCTTCCATCAGAAAGCTGAACAGGTTAGTGAATATGGAGGGAGTCAGAAGAAGTTTCCATGTTTGAATGGTGAATTGTGCTGTTGTACTTAATCCAGATTGAAAGTAAATAGAGTGATTAAAAAGCAAGAATGCCAGAGCATTAATTTCTGCCTATTTCAGCTGATGTTTAAATGAAAATTTGTTCTCTATAGGATAGCTTACTGCCTTTATTTTCTCTCCATACTGTCTTACCCATACCAAGACAAGATCGATCTTAGCCGAATTACATATATGAATTAAAACAGAAGAGACATAAGAGCTAAGCTGTATGGAGCTTTTGAGTTGGAAGAAAGAAAGAAAAGCATTTAGTTTTAAATGGAGTTAATATAATGCCTTTTCTACATCCAGAAATCATTCACTGGTACTGTTTGCCCTACCCCTCCACCTCACTGAGAGAAGTATTCACAAATCAGTCCTTGAGTTGTCAGTATTTAACTCTTAGTAATTGTTTATAGAAAACTATCTGAACTGGTCTGAAAGTTAAGAAGGTAATTAACTGTCTTCTGAATCTGAAATGGTGGTGGGAAATGTTTACTTAGTATCGTGTAAGAGATTTCTCCTAAGTTAAATAAAAAATTTAGCTGTAGGCCTATACCAATTATTTTAATTAAGTCATTATCTGTGTGCAACTGCAAGAGAGGAGGTATACGTAGGAGAAATAGGAATAAATATCCCCAAGTTAATAGTCTTGATGGTGAAAGCATGTTATTCCCCTCAAGGGAATTCAGCTCTGAAGAAGTTGCAGTGTGTCTGCTGTTGAGTCATCCATTGATATTATAGACTGCTATGTACATCTCTGGTGAATTTGGAGAGCAGAGGTTCTTAGATGGATATGGCTGACTAAAGCTCTGCTATGCTGCACAGCTGCCATAAATAATTTTCTTTCCATTTGCCATCCTAAGTTGGCTCTAAGAAAAAGTGTCATGTCTGATATAACTGTAGGAAAATTGAACAGACCAGTTGGGAGCTGATAACTACAGAAATCAAGAGGCAGCACACCTTATTACTTCAATAATTTTTTTTTTTCTATTTCCTACTATACAGAAATTCTGCTTAATTTTCCAAAGATTAGAAAAATGAACATAATAAGGTGCAAATACACAGTGCCTCTTGGTAGTGATGACATTGGTTTAATCTTAGAAAGCTTAAGGTAAAGTATACGAACTAGTGTCACTATAATAAATATTCGCAGATTTTAAAGAGAGTTCACTTTAAAAAAAAAAAAGAGGAAATGATTTTCTGTTGTAAAAGAAACTGGCTTGAAATATTTGATAGAAACATTCTGATAGTTAAGCAGTGTTGATGCTTTTCTAATTCATGGGTTATTTAGCTTAGTGTTTATGCACTGTTGGCCCTACAAGTGGGAGGAAGATAGGTAACTGGGAGAAAGATGAAGAGGTGGTTGTACTCTAACTGAAGTGGTGTCCTTTTGCATAAAAAATAATTGATCTTAATTAGAAGTCTAGAGAGTAGACTTTTCGTGTGCATGCTGGCCAGCTGCGGTAGGAGTTGGTGTTACCTTCTTCAGCACAAAGCACATATATAAAAGGGGAAACAGAAAATATTGCAGCATCTGCAGGGAGTAATTTACTTAGTCTCCCTAATTGCTCCTTCTACAGTTTTCACTTGATGATTAACTGTGATGGATTTATATAGTTGCTTTGTAGGCTACCTGGCCATGATGTATTAGCAGTTGTGTTAACAGTGGAGAGTGAGTCTGGAATGACAGGGATAACCCCTTACGAAACACAAAATGGCTGAAATACAAATAGTAAGAGAAGTAACACATCCTTTTCAAACGCGTATTTACTCTTGCAAGTAACAGGTATGTGTTGTTGCCTCCTCAGACACAAGTGAAGACTGTGCCCACCTGTCAGTGCATGCTGTCTGAAACAAAAGACTCAGCTCCGTGGTCCCACACAGAGCTTCTTTTGACATTTAGTACTCAATGCTAGTGATTTTTAGAACTGTCCCTCAAAGAAATGAGAATTAAGCAATTATGTAAGAAGTAAGATTTTATCACTCTGTCTTCCAGCTGTCAAACAATAATGTAGTACCAGGTTACTTTTTCCTCAAAAGGCTACATGTGATCCAGGAATTAAAAAATATGTGATGAGAGAAATGGTTTGGCTTCTTGAAACTTTTGGGATTTTTGAACTTCACACAAAGAGAAGATAGATTTATTTTACATGATACCATGTATGCTTGGCTATACTAAATATAACAGCTATGAAAAGTTCTGTAAAAGCAGATTATTTTTTTCCTCTTTACTTTCCTAGCATTACAAGGGTATAAAATTCATGCCCCCTAGCTGTCAAAAATAAGTCGACAGAACTTCAGATATGCACGCAGCTATGATGACAGGTTCTCTTCTGTCAAGATAACTTAAGCTTCAGAGATAAATTGTCTGCAGAAGAGATTCTGTTGCAGTATCCTCAATTCCCCCTGAAAAACTTGACATGAACAGCTATGCTGACATAGCTGTGTGCTCAAGTACAGTGTTAGTCCTAAGAGACCCCTGCTTGAGTTGTAAATCCGTTACATGCTTGCTACTGTAGTAGCTTGACAAATGAATTTAATGCTTATGTGTGGAGAACTTAGTACTGTGGGGATGAAGGTGTGAATTTCTTGTGTTCTAACACTGCTTTGCCTCCTTGAAAGTCACTTTCCAACAAGACAGCTAGGAAGTGTTTTAGTGATAAATTCACTATTAATTCCATGTATGTGAGTGTGCATGCAAAATTATCTGTTTTTCTACAAAGATTTAAAATAGGTGAGATGATGGCTTAATTGATGTGCTGTGAATATCTGTCTACACAGGAAGCTGACAGGAAAGAACTGAGGGTCTAGACTTGAAAGTTTTACCTCTTTACGTAGACAAGATTTTTGTTGCCTTTCATGCATCTGAAATAGTAGATGTGTAGTGAAATAAACTTTTTCTTAGCTGCAAATTTGAGAAAAGGAGCAAGAGTAAACTTGAACTGTCAGTGTTGCCAGCAGTTTAATTGGTCAGGAAGGCTGCCAGAATCTAATTAAGCCTGTCTGTCTGTGAAGGGCTGAAAGAGTTTCGTGTAGCTAAAAGCATGAGTGTAGTTAGACTTGAATATTTGTGCTCTAATATGTTCATTTTGGCCAGTTCAGAAAAAAAATACATTTAACAGTTTTCACTGTTAAAACCTCTCAGTGGCTGTCACAAAAATGCTCATTCTTTTATGTATTTCCAAAGTATATTTACCTGTTGAAGGAACTCCAAATTAAGTAGAATGCCTTTTTTCTGTTGCAGTACATGAGCAATGTGGATTCATGGTGTAAAGCCTGTGGTGAGGTGGAGCTTCCCTCAGAACTACAAGATTTAGAAGATGCTATCCATCATCATCAGGGGATATATGAGCATATTACCTTGGCTTACTCTGAGGTATATATCTTGTTTGTTTTCTCAAGTTGCTGACTAGATGATACAATGTGATATTAAGATTGGCTTGTAAACTGCCATCACTTCTTGCAGTGTTTTAGTTAAAAACTCAAATGACATTTTCTTTTCCTAGGTTTAGTGTACTGGATGTTGCTACTATTATTCATATTTAAACTTGAGTTTTAAGTCTTCTTAATCCTCTCAAAGAAATTTAAAAATGAGTGCATATGTGGTATAAACAATCCATGTAGGATATTAAGGATGTATAGTTTACATTCACACATTACCACATTTTATAGCAGTATGATGCTCTTGTTAAAATACTGAGAAACTAACTAGGTGTTCTTTAAGAAAGTATTCAGCTGGTATGAATTGCTTAAAATATGTTTTGAAAAATCAGTCTCTGAAACTGTCTAACAAAAAAAGAGATCCTTAACTTAAGGATGTCATTTGACAACCCAGAAGTTGTATACTTAGTTCTACCAGTTTTGAAGGCACTTATATGAACCAGCAAGTCTGTGTATTCAGCATTCATAAGATTAGCACATCCTGTGTTGCTGCTCTAATCTTGGATTCACAGCACAATAAAATGTTTTTGACAGTGCTTCTTAGTATTCTTAATATTTGCAAATACAGAGTAAGATAAAATGCTTATTCTGAAGGTGGCTTAAAAAGTAGTGACCTAAGTATCCAACTTTCAAATTCTGAATTCTCTCATGTACTTCAGTTAACTGAACTACTTCAGTTAACTGAACTGAGAAATTGCATGGATATTACATGATCACAGGTTTGGGTTTTTTTGGGGTGGAAGGTTTTGTTTTGTTTTTTTAACTTTTTCTCCAAAGTTGTTAGCATCACAGAATTAAACTATTTTGGCATTAAATAGATTAACATTACTCTGAATTAAATACAGCATGAAACTTTACATGAAAATATGTTTGATTAAATAATGGACTACAACTTTCATATTTTAAAAAGTACTTATGTGGCAATGAAGCAATGTCTGTGATTTATATATTACATAAAAAATTAAACTGCTTTTCGATGAACTAATTCTGTGGTGGGCAACTGAATTGTAATTATGGTCACATTTCATTTACAGTACAGGAATGTAAGGTTAGTGCTGATGATTAGTCTGTATTGATAGTATATCAAAACTGGATTTTTTGGATACCTGCCATCTTGGGGCATGCATAAACTTTATTACTGTTAGTCAGAGGTCCAGAGTTCATGAGTTGTTGTGCAAAACTCATGCTGATATCTCTATTCCTCATATCATCTGATAAGACTTGTGATCTTATTTATATGTCTTAACTCATTCTTAAGACCATGCTTTGTGGGAAGATTTGTTTTTTTTCACTGAAAACTTGTTTCATTGAGAGGATACCTTTTTTTAAACAATGGAGAGATAAAATGTGTTTGTAGTAGCTGAATGTGAAAGGCTATCTAGGGTGTATACTTCATGAGAATGCACCCAGGAATAAAGGTTAGGGCTATCTGGAATAATAATTACACAGCTCAGAAGTTGAAACACTGGAGTTCCCTGTTGGGTTTTTTTGCTGTTTTTTTTTTTCTTTTCTCTTTGGTGTACTTTTTAACAGGGACATGAATGAACTGGAGTCTGCCATTAACTGTAAATAACTACTGAGAATTACCATGGTTAATACTGCTTGCTTCCTGGTGATGCATAATCAAAATAATTAGATGGGAAGATTATAGGTTTGCTCTCACAAACACCTTGAAAATTTATTTATGCTTTTCCCCATCTAGTAAAGGAATAGCTTATTCTTTAGAAACCAGATTTTATGCAGAAATAGTAGTCATACCGTATAATCAGTGAACATATAGATGTTATAATTAAGAAATATACAAGAAAGTTAGGCTAAGCAGGTTATCATGCTAAAGAAGAAAGGATGGAAAGCCTACCCTTGTCCTGGGCTCACTGAGAAGACTCCAAGAGGAGCAATCTCCAAAAATGATCCTTTCCTAGTGGTCGTCAGCTCTTAAATGGGTCTAGGAGAGGTGGAGCCAGGCTGTATTGTCTTCACCTGTGCTCCCAGGGCTGACTCATTGCTCACCTCAGGTGGTCAGTCAGAGGTTCAGGCTGTGATTCAGCAGTTCCCATGCACATACATATATGTACAAGTCATGTTCCTTGTCTGGTTATAATGTTTTATTTTCCCTTAATTAAACATGCATTCCCTTTCAAAGGCTGATGGAGTTATCTTTTTATGTGAAGATATTATAGAAGTCTTACTTATTATGTGTAGGACTTAATTTCTGTTGCAGCATGGAGGTCCTTTCATATTATTATAAATGGACAGTGATAAGAGTAGAGCAGTGGCAATTATCACATTTTGTTATTCGTTATAGATTGCAATGTCTTGAGTACATGATTTCATTGCAGAGTAGTAGGCTAATTTTAATAAATACATTTAAGACTAGACTTGGACATAATTTTATTGAAAATAAATACTGTGTATTACTAAAAAGGATATTATATATGCTTACGATTATAGATGACTGGTGTGCCACCAGTTCTTTGCTAGTGGCTGAGTGATACCAAATTGTGCTAGCTCTCTGTGCTTCATGCTGAAAGTGACAGAATAGCTAACATTAATGAGAAGTGCTTTCAACAGCTGTGGCAAAAGTTAAATATCTGTGACTGGATGTGGTAGGACTATGGCTTTTTAATTAGCATGCAAAATAAATATTTTTGCTGTGGTTTGAATCAGAGAAGACAATTATAAATGACTGCTCTTTCTTATCAGCGTTGAACACATTTTGGTAATGAATGTATTTGCGCTTCTTGGAAGGGTTTAAAGCAAATCAGGTATAAGTTTGTCATAACACTGGTTTATCTTTGGCTTGCCAGTACCAGTAATAATATAAAAGTTGTAAATCAGGTCTGATCAAAGCATGTCCCGTGTTCACATCTGTTGGTCTAAATGCACTTATTAGATTAATATTAACCTGTAATAAGTAACTTCCTTGTTCCCCCTCACAGCAAATGAAGAGAGAAATGAAAACACTGTTCTGGTCCAGTTCTGGACTATTTTATAATTTTAGGGGCTTAACTGACAAGAGAGAGAAGTGAAACTTAGAAGAGCTTCTAAGTTAGATTTTAATTTAAAAAAAAAATACTGTTAAGGAAAAGCATACTTAGAGAAAGACAGGCTGTTATTTAGAAAAGTGCTGCTGCTTTAAATTGTCTTCGGTAGAGTAAGGATATAAAAAAGTAGTTGTGTGGTTTTTTGTTGTTGTTGTCTTTTTTTTTTTTTAATAACAGCTGCACATGATCATGCCTCAGATAATAAAAATTTTCAGTACTGCTCCCCAAGTTCTTAAAGAAATCTAAAATAGGAAGCAGAGGGATTGAAAAAGCAGACTGAACAAGATTTTGGCAAGACAAGTAATTCTTTGTTCTTTCTGGTGTCCAGGTGAGCCAAGACGGAAAGTCATTGCTTGACAAACTTCAGAGACCTTTGACTCCTGGAAGTTCCGATTCCCTCACTGCTTCTGCCAACTACTCAAAAGCAGTTCATCACGTTCTGGATGTCATCCATGAAGTACTCCACCACCAGCGCCAACTGGAAAATATTTGGCAGCATCGAAAGGTTCGCTTGCACCAGCGGCTTCAGCTGTGTGTTTTTCAACAGGATGTTCAACAGGTAGGTTTTATTTCGTGTTGTCTGAATGCCTTTCTGTTCTATTGGATTTTGTTTTGATGCTGGTTTCAGTGCCAGCTGGGTTTTGATTACTAGACCCCGTGTTCTCTTATTCAACAATTGAATAGTACCATGGAATCAGCTGATCAAGGGAGGTGATCAAGTTCCTCTGCTCTCTGCTGGTGAGACCTCACCTGAAGTATTGCATCCAGATGTGGAACCCAGTACAGGGGAGATGCAGACCTGCTGGAGCACATCTAAAGAAGAGCCAAAGAAAGGATCCAGGCGATGAAACAGCTTCCCTATGAGGGAGGCTGAGAGAGCTGGGGCGGTTCAGCCTGAAGGAGAGAAGGCTCTGGGGAGACCTGATAGCAACTCTTAAATATCTGAAGGGGATTTAATCAGGAAGAAGGGAACAGACTCTTTACCAGGATTTGTCATGATAGAGCAAGGGGAAATGCTTTCATACTAAAAGATTATGATTTACATTGAATATAAATAATACTTTTTTTTGTAGTAAGGGTAGTGAAGCACTGCAACAGACCGCTTAGTGGGGTGCCTCATCCCTGGAGGCACTCAAGGTCAGGCTGAACGGGGCTCTGAGCAGCCTGATCTCGCTGTAGATGTTTCTGTTCATTGCTGGGGAATTGGACTAGATGGCTTTTAAAGGTCTCTTCCACCTCATACAATTCTGTGGTTATATAATTGATTGACTAATTTCAAGTTCAGTATGTTAGGAGAGATGTCATGAGTAGAAACTGTATTTAGAAGTTAGCTTTTATTTAACTTTAGGTTTTTTTTAATTATGTTCTCTTGCTGCTTGAATTCAGGTAGGATGACAGGTTTTTATTCTAGACTGTAGCTGTTCTCAGCTTGTGCTAGAAGCCGATATTCACTGATACTCACATTCTAGTTAAAATTCTGGACTTTGTATCAGAAAAGAGAGTAGTAGTATTAACATGCAAAAAATGAGCAGCATTATCCTTTTACAAAGTTGTAGTTTCATATCCTCATTGATACTTGTGTTGTTTTGTGCATATTATACTAAAGAGGTAGAAAAAAAATACAGTTAAGATTCCTTTCTGACAATGTCACTGTCCCACTTTCAGCCGAAACAGGGTTACTAACACAGGGATGTTTGATTGTTGCTGAATGATGGGTGTGTGCCTGGGACTGGACTGGGACTAGCTGCCGCCTTCATAGTGCAGGAGCAGTTAGCGAGGCGGAGCCAAGACAGGCACATGAATTGGGCCAAGTGTTATTCCATACCACGTGACAGCATGCGGAAGGCCATAGCACTGTAGGGAGTCCACCCGGGGTGGCTGCTTCTCAGGGGTTGTGGGCATCAGTCAATGGAGGTGAGAGCTCGCGGTGCTGGTAGGCATGGGCTGGTTGTATCGGTGCTGTGTGTCAGCGGGTAGGTGGAGAGTGATTGTGTTGTGGCTATACATATATCGTTATCATCACGCTTTCTGTTTTCCTTTTCTGTCTTAGTAAACTGTTTTTATCTCAGCCCATGAGTTCTCTTTTGTTTCCTGTTCTCTCTCTCATTCCACTTCAGGAGGGAGTGAGCAAATGGCTGCATGGTGCTTAAGGTAGCTGCTGGGTTAAACCTCAAGGATCACTACTGAGTTAGTAGTTATCAGCTGCCATATTTTTATTACGATGATGACATTCATAGAAGCTTAAGTACAGACATTAGTATGTCTTTTGGACTTCGTTTCAGCCTAAAAATGTAAAACTGTACAAAACTCCTTTGTAAATGGATAGTTATTAAATGTATAATGCTCACTTTAGTCTGCAGCTGATAGAGATACTAGTAATTTATTTTATATATCTATTTCATAAAAAGTAAGAAAGACCAGTACTTTCTGATGATGTTCTTTAGTTTCAGTGTACAGATTTTTACAGCTCAGGAATTTCTGAATGTGGATTTTAGATAACCAGTCACACATTCTGTTAAAATAGTATTGTGTCTTCCACATTTGTTGCACTTCAAGTCAAATTTCGTACACGTACTTGTTGCAAGAAGATGTTAGATGTGGACAGTTGGGAGTGAAGTAACCTGGTTTTCATTGTTTGAAATAACTGACAAAAAAGTCTAAGTCTTGTAGGGGCAAGGGTGAGCAATCTTGTTATCACAAAGTTCTGTACAAAATGCCTATCTTTTCCTGTAAGTTAAAGTAAAAAGTTTAAAAAATGCCTAAGAGCTAAAAGTAAAATCAGTTAAAATAGAAAAAAAAAAAAAAAAAAAAAAGGAAAAAAAGGCAAATATTCAAGAGGCAAACTGTTTTCAAAACTGTCAGCAGTCAGCTGTGACAAAGGATATGGAAATGTGTGAAAAATGTCAGCTGATTAAAAAAAAAAAAAAGAAAAAGAAAAAGCCAAATGAATGTTCATTCATTAACATTCAATGAATAATCAGGAAAGGCAGAGAGAACGACACCAAGAACAATATTATGCCACTGTGTAAATCCTAGCAGCTCCTCACCAAGTTTATAACATTAGTAGTAGCTGGTCATGAAGGTCTTGTGTTAGGTACTTGTATGAATAGTCAATGAGGGACGATTGTCAAAACTGACGAGACAGAATCCACAAATGAATCACCTATACATAGTCTTCATAAGAAATTGTCAACAATTAAAATGATGGTTTGTTTCTCATATGGTTAAATAGGTCCTCTCAGCTGTAGCCTAGTCCCAAAAGTGAGGATTGGGTCCTGAAACTTGTTCCTCTAGTCTGAATTCAGTCCAGGGAGGACCTACTTAGGCAAGCTAGGCCAAATGATCTCCTGAGGTTGTTTGCCAGATGCATAATTCAGGTCTCAGGCCTATAGGTCAGACTGCAGGCAGTTTATTTCCCAGGGGAAGGTGATCATTAAATGCTACAGTGAGTCTTACTGTGCTGATTCTACTCTTTGATTTGTTATCTTGGGAGTCATAAAATGTTAAATTCTCATTTTCCTTTACTTCCCAATTCATGACTGAGTGGAATTAGCTCTGAAACTGCTTGTTTCTTTTTGCAGTGACATCTCTCAAGTCATTTTAGAATCACGACCTGCTTCTTCAGCAGGGAGCTGAATGTTCCTTTTCTGTCTGAGGCCAGTCAGCTGTGAGAGACTGGATTGTCCTTTGTTTTATTTGTGTAATGGCCACTAGCCACCAACTTTGGAGGCTTCTGAAGAGTTGCATGTGATGGTTTAACTTTTTGTTATGTTACTTTAAATTAGCTTTAGATACTGATGCATTTTAGACACTGCCTTTTAGTTGATCACAATGTGAATTGTGGTTAATGTTCCCTTTTGAAATGCAGCTTCTCATTTCATGCTGTAAGACAATGATAATTCAGCATCCATGCCAGATAAATTCATCAAACAGTGGCAGAGGCCTTAAAGGAAATGGCAAGCATGTAATGGCTTTTCCTTACTTGGTAATTTGTAGCTCAATCAGCTTTGAAAATCCTAGGGGAAAATAAAAAAGTGATCTTGTACAACAAAGGTTCTTTTTTTCTTGCAATAGAAAAAGAAAACAAACCTAAACCAGATAATCTAATTTATCTGAGAAATGTTAGCTTTTATGCTTAATGTTTGCTGGCACTATTCAGTGCATGAAATTACTTAGTTTTGAGGTTCTGCTAATATTTATATCCAAGACAGTTCTGGTATGGTTTGTATAGAGCTTCAAAGGAACTTTCTCAAATATCTTGATTTTCATTTGCACTATTTCAAGCTTGTTAGCTTTTTTTCAAACCTTAATAAATTCATTTAAGATTGTCTAGCAATTAGTGTGAAAATCCTTGTTCATTATTGCCAGTGAACTGTAATTTTCTTCCATGTTAGAATGAACTATATGTAACTCTTCAGCTGCCCATAGTTGAAAAGGACATGGTGACAAGCAAACAACTTATATTTTCAGTGAGTTTATAACTGTCCTTCAACGTGAGCTTGTGCTTTCTTCCTCTTCCTACTCCTGGCTTAATTATTATTAATGAAATAAGTCAGTTTATGAAAATAGTAATTGAGTCAGATCTGATTGGAGGAAGGAATTGGCTGTTTAACACATTGTTACTCCACCTCTACCTTCAAAAACAGTTGCTGTTTTTTTGTTGATTTTTTTTTTTCCTGTTCTGTATCGGATGGAGTTTCTAGTGAAGCTTTCAAAATCAGCAGAAACATTGTTGTTCTAGTTAACTACATACACCAAGAATTGTCTCATAATTTATTGGAACAAACAGTAGTGAAAGTAGCCTTGAAATTATAAAAAGAGTAGGTAAAAATGTAAAAGTAGTAGGTAAGATATAAGTTACATCAGATCTGAAAGTGGGAATGAGAAAACCTATGAAGTCTTAAATTGAAGAGAGTTCTGAATTTCATCCTATGTAGCAGATTCATGCCAGAAAGTCTAGTTTCTAGTTAATGTATATAAACTTCAAAAAATGAGATATTTTCTTAATGCAGAAAATTTTAAAACTATCAGTGATCTGACTGCATTCAGTAGTTCTAAATAACTGTTAAGTACAGAGCATGCTAATAAAAGTATAATGTTATGCTTAAGATTTGACATAAGCTTACCAAGAGCAAAATGGATATTAGCTTTCCACCTAAGAAGAGGAAAGGAACTGGCTCTTACAATTCTGATAGGAAAAATAATAAAGCAGTCCTGTTATAAAATATGAAATTTTATATTACTAAGCCACAAAAAGTCAAAATTGAACATTAACAATTTTGGTAGAACGATTTTGCTGATGCTCATACAATGAAAGCTTTAGAGCCTGAAGAACTGCATCAGTAGTTTGCAGATTAGAAATTAGTAAAACATCCTTGTAGAAGTTGATTAAAAAACATCTGTTTATTAGGTGTCCACTAACCTTGGATGGCTTCTTTATTTGTTCTGGATAAATTTGCTGCTTCTCCTTCCTTGATCTGCCTACCTCAAGGACTCCCGAGTTTTTGTTGCAACAGTCACTGTTTTAGTTTTGACTAATGAAGGGTGGATCGAGAATGCTTTCTAGTTGCTCAGCATCAAAATACTACTTGTTTCACTGCCTGATTCTACTGTGCTGTTTTGAGGCAGTGCCAGTGTGAAATGCTTCTCTTGGAGAGAGAGTATTTCTATGTTTAACTGCTGGAAGATTAGAAATTCAAAGATTTCCACCCTTCTGAGCGTAATGTCTGGAAAGTAGCACAAGTAAATCAGAAAAATGTAAGTGTTCATAGTAGCTAAAGGGAGTGGGGGGAATGGTCTGGATAATAACGTAGGGGAAAAATGGTGAAAAGGAGCATGTTGAATCTGCAAAATATCAGCTGTCTATTGTTTATTTATATAAACAGCATACACAAAACATATTTTGCAGCCATGAATGATGATTCTGTGAAGATGAAGCCATCTTTCCATAGGAATTATGTCTACAGTATATTCTGTATCAGTGTTTTAAGGATAAGCATTTTTTTAGATCCTATATTGGGCATAAGAATGGTTCTGCTGAGACTGCAGTTACAGCTTAATTGCATCTTATTAAAGCAACTTGTTGTAGTGGAGAAAAATATTATTCACCCTTTTGATGAAATGAGTTGAGTCTCCGAAATTACTATGCATTACTGCACTATAAGAGTGAATTCCATGTACTGTCAGTGTTAGTGTTAGAAAAGTCCTTAGTGGGTTGGTATGTGTGTGATAACTCTTCAACAACTCTTCCAGGAGGAGCTGGGGAAATGCATTAAGATACAAATGGCTAGTATCGATGTAAATTAGTCATGTTATCCTTTGGCTGAAGTATTGTGTAAAAGTTCTTACTGATGTGCAAGTGAAAATTCTAACTTTGACTCTGCTTTTACATGCTGTGAAATTTTCAAATAAAGGGTTACCTCAGTTTTGTTAAGTATTGGGGTAAGAAGGCTAAGCTGTAATACGTGGTTTGGCTTAGAGACAGCAGTGCTTCTCGAGTTGACTGTTTCAAGTCATGCTCTGTGTACTGGATTTCTATGACAACTTCTTGAGAAGTTACTGAGTTCCTTCTTGCTGTGCTGCTTTTAGCGTCTTACTCTGTTTTCTGGGACAGATTTTGCTGTTGATTTTGTTAGCTTATAGTTGCCAGCAGTCTCCAGAGTCTTCAGCTCTTTTTATAGTGAGAAAAACAGAATGGTCTACTGAAACTAGTTAAAAGCATTGATAGTACAAAATTTGCATGTAACTGAATCCAGATTTATCTCCTCGTTCTGCCTTCTCCCATCAATTGTTACCCTTGAAAGAAACAAATGAAAATGTATATTGACCTAAAAAGTAATAACCATTCATTTGGCAATAGTTAATAGGAAAAACAAGCGTGTACATACCATAGAGATTTAGTGAAGTGCTGGTGATTGGAGATGGCAACATTATGTAGCATTATGGGATTGTGTATTGTTTAGAAGATGTCATATGGAAGTGGATTTGCAAACCAAAAAAGATTCTAACAGTCAAGATAAATGAGAAAATCACACTGCATTATTCCCTTTTGTGTACTAAGGGAGGCCTGGATATCTTGTATGGGAATAGTGTATGGGATTAGGGTCCCTTCCAACTCAGGATATTCTATGGTTATGTATCTATCAAATACAGCCAGGATGCTGCAGGAATAGTTCTTAAGTCTAATTATATGGAGGCAAGAAAAATCATCATTGCATTAAATGTCAAATGCTTTCAGTACAGGACAAGTACAGTGGGAAGAAGAAGGGAGAGAGGAACCCCACCCAATTTCTTGTATTAGAGTCAAGGACACCAGCAGATATGGAGAGGGAGAAGGTATGGGTTTCTAGCCAGGTCTGTTTCAAAATGAAGCAAAATACTGCATTTTTAAATTTCTTTGGCTTCCTATTGGGCTGATTGGAAACTCCTGAGTTCAGCAAGAAGTGCAGAGTCCTGTACCTGGGGAGGAACGAGCCCAGACACCAGTATATGCTGGAGCTGCCCAGCTTGGAAGCATGTTGTGTGAAAAGGACTTGAGTGTCCAGGTGGACACGAAGTTGACCATGAACCGACAATGGCATTGCCGCAAGGATAACTAATGGTATCTAGAAATGCTTTAGGCAAAGTATGGCACAGGTGGAGAGAGATGATCCTTTCTACTCAGCACTGAGGTCTCACCATGAGTGCTGATCCAGATCTGTGCTCTCTACTATGAGAGAGATTTGGACACAATGAAGAGAGTACAACAGAGGGCCATGGAAATAGGAAAAGAACTGAAGCATCTCTCCTATGAAGAGAGGATGGAAGACCTGGTACTATAAGGCATATAGAAGAGCAGATCTGGGGAGGATCTGATCTTTATGTACAAATACCTGAAGGGGGAGTGGAAAGAATATGGAGCCAAACTCTTCAGTGATACCTAGTGGCACAAGAGGAAATGGGCACAAACTGGAACACAGGAGGTATTCAAAAGCTGCCTAGACATGGTGCTTGGCAAGTAGTTCTGGGTGTCCCTGCTTGAGCATGATTGGAGCAGATGGCCTTCAGAGGTCTTTGCCAACCTCAACTATTCTGAGATGCTATGATATGTTAAAAAGAATGCTGGAGATAAATGTTAAGTAAAGCATTCCACACCTCTTCATAAATACTGTGTAAAAATGATAAGCTGACTTAGGAAAAAAAAATACTCATGTGGAGTTGTTTTTTAATTTGGAATAACATTCTTGAATCTTGGAGTATTGAACAAAAATTGAAAAAATTAAATACCATATGCATGCTAGATAATGAAGGAATTAAAATACTGTTAAGATGTATTACTTTGGAGAGAGACCAGATGGTTTTGTTTGTTCACTCATCAGAAAATTGGTATATGTGCAGTAATTCTTTGTGTTAACTGGCAGGAACTAATTGCATGTACAACTTACTATTTATAAATATATCAAGCCAGTCATTGTGATAGAAGCTTTAACATCCTTAAAATTCCTTTAGTTCCTCATATTTTCAGCTATAAAGTTTACGGTACACAATGATGTCTATTTGATGCTTTCGGAAGATACTTCTATGGAACTGGGGGACAATTCTTCGTAGGTTCTGAATGCAGATGTCATTCTTTTCATAAGGATTTCAATTATATTGTGTTTTAAAAATAATATTTTTCTAACAAATCTTTCTTTTTGGCTTCACAACATGAAGTAAGGGAAAATTCTCTTCTTCTAATATAAAACCTGACTGTTATTCAGAAGTGTTATTTGAGAATGTGCAAACATTGGGTTTTGTGACAGAAGAATGTGTGCTGAAGGCACAAATCATGGAGAGACCATCACCAGGGGTCCAGCCACTTGAATCAAATTTGCTGTCATACTGATAAATGCATAGAAATTATGCTGTCTTTAGTAGGCTTCAAAATAAATATATTTTTATTCATAGAATTTAGCTGGCTTGAATTAGTTATTGTCTTGATCTAAGTTCATGTTGTTGCTAATAAGAGGATGTAACTAACAGGCTTCAATAGCAATAATGCATTTTAATCCATTAATACATACCTTATATGCTTAGTTTCTTGGATAGTTGTTTTTTTATCACAGCAGTTGAACTTGTATTAGAACAAGGTGTTACTCACTGTACCCATTATCTCTTGTGTTTTTCTTTTTCACTGCAGGTGTTGGATTGGATTGAAAACCATGGAGAAGCCTTTCTTAGCAAACATACTGGAGTGGGAAAATCCCTGCATCGGGCTAGAGCATTACAGAAACGCCATGAAGACTTCGAAGAAGTTGCACAGGTGAAAAGCAGTCACATGCAGGACTGTGCATTTGTCATGGAAATATATGAAAACTTTCTGCTTGAAACTAAAGGGCTAGGCATAGAGAGCTCCACTAACAACAACCAAAAAAAAAAAAAGTGAAAAAAGAAATCACTTCTAATAATGGCCTATTTTGTGTGTCACAAGCTTTTATTTATTTCTCTTCTGTGTTCCTGATTCAAGTAAGAAAAAGACAAACTTTCTACAGTCTTACAGAATGGGAGCATTGAAGCCCAACAGAGCCGCTTCTATTTATTTGTTTGTTTGTTTGAAAAAAAATGCTTTCAAAACAATTTTTAAAAAGAATTAAAGGCTTCTAAGAAGCCAGCGAACTGGCTTTATGTTTTTCCTTTAAATGCAGATGAGTTTGTAAATGCCTTCCTGTTCTGAATCTCTCATACCAGTTCTTTTTTCCAGAGGAAGACTCTAGTTTTTGCCTTAGATAGAAATGATGATTGAACCTCAAAACACACTTTTCTGTAGCACTTCTAAAATGTCAAGCTGAATGAAAAAGAGAGAATAAAGAACTCACAGAGAAGAACAAGAGGAAATTGGTTTGGATAGTAGCGTTGAAAAGAGACATGAGGTGAACAAAACCCACGAGAATTGGAAGACTTGAATCTTTCCCATTAGTAACATTCATTGTCCATTCAAAATTATTGATTAATAATAATAAACATGCCTAATATTCATCAAGAAAGATTTCTTTAAGGTAGAATTTATATAATCCTTCACTCAAAACAGAGGGTAAATTACTAGAAAATTTGAAGTGACTTGCAGGAGCTTAGCAGTGACTCCTGGTATAGTGGAAGCATCAGAGGCATGTGTACAGTTTTCCTGTTAAACAGCTGATAAACCTCTGAATAAAATCATACTGTAACCATGATCTTACAGCACTCTAATGTCTGAGAAGCTGAAATAGCTTCAGAAATCTTCTCAATATTAATTTCCTATAAACTTTCGCAAAATAATATGCTTTGCTAGTTTTAGATATTCATATGCTGGATTTTCCATATCAGATCTATTACTTCATTTCAAATAAAATCTGTAATGTTTTCCATGTGGATGTACTTACTTTCCTGAGTCAGAGAAGCAAGAATTTATTTGTGTAAGACACTTTAGAAAACGTGAATGATCTCATACTTAATACTGTGTTATTTGAGCAAAGATAATGTTTGAGTTGACCAAAGGGTATGAAGTATGTAGAACTATTGGTGGGATATAAACTGTTGTAAAAAAAATAACATTAATTTTCATTATATTTAAGCTAGAATGTTTTTACAACAAATACTTTGTAAAAATTTTCTAAAGCTGAATGCTACTAGAATCTGAAATGATCTCTTGAGGGGATGAGTGGATTTTCTATTTTTGGCAACACTGAAAACTGGACTTGTCAAAGACCTTAAGTATGCTATGGGGAACCATCCTCTCCTGACAGAATAACGGACAAAATGATCTAATAAGCAATCATTTTTAATTTTTTTCATCTTTAACTTCTTGAATTTATAGTGACTGCCAAGAGAGGCACACCCTCTGAATTGTTTCTCTTTGCTTTAAATCTGGATATAAGCAAGCTGCAGAACACATTCCTGTTATTGGTATTTTAAGGAAGGTTATGTTCAAGTGTAAGAGAGCAAGCAATTTGAAATTTCTTTTCATAACTTTCAGATAATTTATTCTCTGCCTTCATTTCTAGTTGGCCCAAGTTTTGTGATTTTGGTTTTTTGTGTGTGTTTTTGTTGTTATTCTTTTTTCTTTTAGCTTGTTTGTTTTGTTTTGTTTTAAATAGGACTCTTGATATCTGGGGTTTTCAGTCATCTCCAATCAGAAGTTGAGAGGAAGCAGTGAACTGTCAGCAGCATAGCAAAATTTTATAAAATGCAGGGAGCCAATAGAAGTGTTAAAATGTTACTGATTGAAGGCTAACTCCAAAAGCTTCTGTACTTGAACCAATTCTTACTTTCCTGTACCCAAGAATGACTGTAAGATATCAAACTAAATGTTTGTGTCTCATGGCCATCGCCATATGCAGAAAAAAAAAGAAAGTCTGTGTAAAAAAGTCACCTTTATCCTCCCAGTTGTTTGGGTTTGTCTGATGTCTGAAGCTGTAAGATGCATCAGAACCATTGTTTAGACATTGATGGACTTCTCTTGAGTAGGCTAACTACCTTTTGAACCCATTTATATTTTTGGAATATACACCAGTTCCCATGCCAATGAGTTCAGCAGTTTAATTGCTCCTTAGATGAAAAGGACTTCTGGTTTTTGTTTGTTTGTTTTTTTCACTGCAAATATGTTTTCTGATGCTTAAATTTGATATTATGAGCTGAATTTAATGAGTAATCAGTTTTAATTGTCTCTGCCTTAGATGCTTTGTATACCTCTATTAATCTTTCTCTGTCCATATATGCATTCATCTCTCTTCCTCCCCTCCGCAGTGCACTAACCTCTACTGATTCACACTGATTTCTGCACTAATCTCTTAATTTTAACTTTGGACTTTTCTGTATTGTGTCACTTTCTATGCTTTCTAAAAATACAAGGCCTGTTTTTGCTGAAGAATATGCAGAGAAGGCTTCTCAAGAAGACTAGGAAAACAATAGGATGCATTATTTGGGAAAGTGATGGTGTCTCCATTCTAGAAATTCTCCCAATCTCTTGGAGCAGAATGCTTATTAAAGGCTTGAGTGCAGTCAGTTATGCCTTGGGGCACAGATAGATGAACTAAAGGGCTTACTGGGCTGATTATTTTTCTCTAGGATTCAGGAATTGTATACCGTTGGAGAAATTCTGAGGAAGTGTTAATTGATTTCAAAACTCTATGTTGAAGTTGTCACCATGAAGGCTCCTTTATCAGTTTAGGAAAGAGGCATAAGCAGGTTTGAAGGAAAACTCGTGCCCCTTTTACCTAACCTTCCAACTGGTGACTGCCCTTTGCTACCAACACTTCCAGAATTTTCTCATTGCTGTTTTTTCCTCCAAGCATTGGTTAGAAGTAGGCAAAGAAATGGGAACAGCAGGAGTTAGTAGAGTTCCTGTATTTGCTATGATTTCCATTCTGAAGGGTAGTTACTAATCTGCCAAGATAAGAATTTGAGTTGTATTCTAGCTCTACTGGAATGACAAATTTTAGTGATAAGGCATGTGTCTGCTGCTGAGGTTTGAGACTTGCAGCCTGCTGCGAAGCACAATGTAGGTTGTGTTAAATTTGAAGCTCAGGTAGATCACCATCTAGTTTACAGAAAAAGAAGCTTGCTGTGCCTGGGCCTGTTATGCGGAAGGTACTTTTGGAATTCATAAACAATGCTTCATAAACGAGATAAAGTTTTCATTAAAATGGGAAGCTTTTGCTTCAGCCATCTGTAGCTGGGTGCGGTTCTCGGGGCTGATGAAGTATTTGTTGTTTGAGGAGTGCCTGGAGGATCTTCGGCTTTTCTCCTGAACTGTGATCAGTGACTGGGAAACACAAAACATGGATCTCAGTTCAGAGTGTATTCTGGGCCAGCGAGCCTGAGCTGAGATGTTCAGCACTGAGTAATGCTCTCCCTGCTGAAAAGGGCGGGTTTGTGTTCGTCTCTGCTGGCTTTCCTGGGGAAACTGGGAGGAGTTCTCTGCCTCTAAATGCAATTAAAAAGCTGAAGGTTGAGGAAAGACTAAGATGCACTTAGTCAGAATCAAGAAGCAGCATGGACTAAATTCCTTACTTAAATAATAAATGGAGAACCCCCCTCAAGTGTCTGAAAGCAACACTGGGTCGTGTAGCTGCCTTAGCTTCCTTACATAAGTTCTCCCCAGAGGAGAACCCATTTAGTTGAGTTTAAGGTCCAGATTTGGATTTATCTTTTCTGGGGTTTATGTTATTAATAAGAGCTGTGACAATGGCAAAGAAAAGCACATTTTCATAGGCTTAATTTATCCTGGCATGCAGTGTTTTTACCTGACAACTGAGATAGGGAAAGGAGAAAGGTGCAGCTTACATTGTCAAGGAATTTTTTTCTTAGTCTGTGGTACAACCTTGTCAGGAGACTTAACACAGTGATATCAGCAAAGCTTTTGTACTGTAGATTTGAACTTGTTTTCACCAGAGTTTAAGCCCTCTGTTCTGTCACATAGAGAACCATTCTAGTGCCCAAGTTAGCCTCAAAGAAGAGGACGCTCAAATTGTAGCACGTTTAGAATCAGTCCTGTTTTGAATTAATGAGAACTGTAAACACGCAGGGTGCAATTTCTAAGCTTTAAAAGTTGTTAAACATCCTCCTCTTTTCTGGACCATAACATGCTCAGCACATCAGATAGCAAATGTCTTGCATTCTGTTTTCTGCTGCGATCAGCTTTTTTTATTCCTGTGACATACTGGGACAACTTTGTTGCCGCTTTCACAAATGGTGATCCACTAGACACATGAATTTTGGATATCTCTTTTCTGAAAGGGAATGTATATTAAAAGAGGGAGTTTCTGTGGCTGGTCACTTTCTGCCTTCTGCTTGGATGTATCAATTTGATGCTAGGTGTCTCTATCAGCATCTAGGACTTTCTCAACACTGATGATGCACATTTGAAAAGTCTTCTGGCCATGACTGTTGTGATTTTTTTCCAGTACTGAGACAGGCCAGTTCACAAGTTATTAGACATTTATTCTAGCTGCGAATATAAAATAATAATTCTGAAGAATAGACTTCTATGTTCTGGATGAAGGAGATATTTAAATAGACATAAAAAGGAGCTAAAAAATGAATTTATTAACAGTTAAATGAGAATGAACCTAGAAATACAATAACATGTTCAGTAAGATTATATTCTGCTACTTTTAAAAAGAATAAGAAAAGTACATTCCAGGGGCCTTTTTATCCTTTTGATTTTCACTCATGAAATGGCTTTTAAAACATAATAGCTGAGTTTTCTTTTATTTAACTCTATGAAACTAACTTGTTTATCTGCAGAACACATACACCAACGCAGATAAACTTCTAGAAGCAGCTGAACAGCTTGCTCAGACCGGAGAGTGTGATCCAGAGGAAATATATCAAGCAGCCCATCAGCTCGAAGACAGGATACAGGATTTTGTCAGACGTGTGGAGCAGCGCAAGATCCTGCTGGACATGTCCGTTTCCTTTCACACACATGTCAAGGAGGTAAAGCCACTGATAAGTCATGTCGTGACTTTAAGCCTTAAAAGCATTACTGTCCAATGTTACCTTCATTGTTAAAACTTCGGCATGCAGAATAATGACCCTCTGTTGTACAATGAGTTTTGTAATTTGTTGTAGACTGGGGACAAGGAACAGGGCTGTTGGAGGTTTTGTAGATGTATTTCTGTATTATTTTTCTTACTAGGACTTTTTTAATTTATTTTTTTTTCCTACAAGCAGTTTCTGCCTTCTTGTGCAAATACACTTACTTATTCTGTCATGGAGAAGGGGAAATGGTTAGAATAGGGAACTGATACAACTGAAGGATAACACTGAAGAGTCAGATGTGCTGTGCACTTTTGTTTTTCATGCAGCAACTGAATTGTCAGACACGTGGTTAGACTGACACAGTTCAGAAGACTGCTGTGTGTGGATAAAACATCAGACTACTTAAATCAACCCTGCTGTTTAGAGAGATTTTTTTCTGTTTTAAACATTGCATTTTACTCTTGTGTAAAATGCAGTTCTTGAAGAACTTGACAGTTCTTCATAACCTAAAGAGTATCTCTGATATTGACCATAGTTTGCCTCATGTTTTAGCCTCCTTTAGAAGTTGTATTTCTTGTGATGCTAGGTACTATGTAATGAGTTGTTACGTTAGCATGCAGTATCTGACCTGTTGCTTAAAAACAAAAAAACAAAAAAACCCACAACCCATTACTTTTCCTAATAATTGGTGTAAATGTTATTGTATTTCAACAGTGAGCTGGACTGGGGAGCTTATACATGAGGGGGGAGGAAAAAATAGGCTAAGATGCTTCATTTTCAGCCAAATCTGTTTTGCTCATATGATTCAGGACACGATCATATGTTTTTACAATCTCATGGGAAAGGTTAGAATAAGCTAGAGCAAAGATAAAGATTTCAGTAGGAGATTTTGGTTATAGACTGTGACAAATCTTGATAATTGTAGATTGTTTGCTTTCTATTTCGTTTTTATGTTAAATCCTTTTACTGCTTAGATTAGGTGAAAATTTTGAAAGGCTTGTGGAGCACAGCATATTAGAGCATATGTCTTTACCCCCTTCATCCTAAATAGAGAAATAGTCTGTTTAGTGAGGAAGTATATTGTCCTAAAGCAGTTTCTTCAGCAAAACCTTTTGGAGGATCAAGGTGAGAATTTTTTGTATGTGAATCATCAACTTTGCTCTTGAAACAAATGCACAAAGCAATTGGTCTTTGAAGCAGGTCGGAATTGAATTCCTTGTTAGCTCTAGACATGAGGACATAGCTCCCTCATCAGTTTTCTGTTAGGTGCTTCCTTGCCAGAGCTCTCCCACCGCTCTGCGTGTTTAAACAAAGGATAAATTTTGTATCTTGAACTATTCTTACAGGTGAACATTTCTGCTTCATTTTTCTCAAGCACTTGGTGCTGCTCCATTACCTGTCGTAAAGCAGGGGAGCAGTCAGCTGCTGAGACATGCTCACCATTTCTGTAGATGCTTTCATTACTTGTTTTTCTAAGCATTAGAGAGAACAGCTGGAATGCTATTTTAATGGACACCATTGATTGTAGTGATGAAGGACAGAGACCATAAAAGGAGTTGCAAGGAAGGGCCCCCTTTTTTTTTTTAAAAAAAAAAAAAAAAAAGTTGTTCTGTGAGTCAGTGTTGAGTAACTCTGGGTGGCTATCCAGATGTGCTGGAATGTTGCCACTATTCCCCTAGATAATAATATTTTATTGGAAAAAGATCATCTGTATCTTGATTTATTTCTTTTGTAGAATGGATATTACTGTGACCCTGTAAGCACAGCACACAGCTGTTGCTATGGCAGCCTCTTTTCAGCCTGGAATATGAGGAAAGGCATTATAGCTGATGTCTAAACCTTGGGTTTGTTTTGGTGGCTTTTTTTTTTTTTTTTTTTTTTTGGTCATGTGGCTGACTACTATACTTAACGAAGCAGGAAAAATTAAAAACAGCATTTATTATGTAAGCAAGACTATCTTGTTTATTTATTTGCATTCTACGTAAAAATACAGATGAAAGAGTGAGGCAGGTGGTTCATATTTAGTAGGCCAGTCATTTGCTTAAGGTGCAAAGAAACAAAGCTCAAAGATGCCCTGTGCCTTCTGTATTCTGTTTTGTTTTCAAGAGCATGTTGTTTGTTACCAAACACGTGTGTGGAGTGCTGAGAAGGCATCATAAAGCAGATGGAAGATAAAAATGGCCTAAACCTGAAAGGTATCCATGCTTTGTTGGCAGGAGAATAACATTTCTCTTGCAGGATATGGGAGATTGCAGCATAAATTAGTGCATACCTGCAGGAATGTATGCTGTGTGATTGAGTTAAGAAATTAATGCGTGTGTTGAACTGATGAAGAGAGGTATTCAAGTAGTAGGATGATACGCTATTTGTTGAACTGAAGAGAGATGATAAGTTGTTTTTTAAAAAAAAAAAAATGGGTGTCTTGTGAGTGTTGTCTTTGTGTTTATCTGAACTGAGAAATGGACACGAAGGAAAAAAAAACCCTTCTTGTGTGTGACTGCTTGGAAAGAGATGCAAAACCAAAGGAAGCTGGTTGTCAGGGTCTTGGATTACTTTGAGGCTTTGAAGTCTGGCACTGAAAGACATCCAGTCTCTTGATTGTTGAAGTAGGATGTTTTGTTGTATTTTATTCTTTTTACTGGAAATACTTTACACTGAATGTATGTTCCTTATCTGTGTTAGGGAATACCGATATTCCTTTCCCCCTGTAGCTTTGTGTAACCTTGACATTTTATGTCGAATTCGACTGCAACTTACCACTGCTACTGTGTCCGCTCAGTTTTTTTACTCTGTTCACATTCATTAAATCAATTTCTGCAGTTTCTGCTTACCACAGCAGTGGCAAGATCTGTTTGACACATTCCAGAAATAACAGACTTTTGCTCTACCTTTGCCCAGAACAGCTGTATAGTGCATATGCAGCAGCCTGTTATGATGCACTTCGGAAATGCTGGCTTTCTGTGGCCAGGTTCTTACAAGGTGGTAGACCTTCCCGTGTCTTAGAAACATCAAAAAGCAGCGTACAAGCTCTCAGATTCCTCATGAACCAACCTCAATAGATCATATTTCTCACTGAGATCGAAAAAGGATGGATTCAAGGAAGCCTGAAGTAGTGTTAGGTGATGTTATTGCCGTTACTCATTTTGCTTATTGGTGATCCAAGCAAATCTGTTGTTTCCTATACATAAATTTTGATTCTAGCTTTGTACACTTGTGAATGTTGATATTTTAGTTCCCAGTCAAACAATGAGAAATTTCAGTCTTTGCAAAACATTTCAGCAAGTGAAGTGATGTAGTTAAGGTGTATTTAAGGTGTGGGAGATCATAAATATTCCTATGAGAGTCATTGTATTGAACATACTGTGTTCAGGCTGATTCCTAGCTTGGGGGTGGATAAAATACAACTGATCACCCAGTGCTGTTGACAAGCTCAAATGAGATGTTGTGCATGAAAAATCACATAGGCAAAAAATACATTTCCTAAGTAAATAGTTATCATAAAAGCTTGTCTGCAAATCATAGGAGCAAAAGCCACAGTAGTCTTTGTTTTGAAATCTGCCATCGAGTAGAGATGAGCAGAATTTTGGTGTGAATTCAAATTCTTACATTCTTTCTCACTCTCTCTCAACTCCCACAACATTTATGAGTGAGAAGACTGAAATCATGGCCAAACCAGGTGTTTGTAGTAGTGCCAAAGTAGAGCAACAGATATTTTCCTAACTGGAGTGAAGTGTGGGAATACAGACCAGGGCTGAATGTTCATGGAAGAGAATGGTCTGTTGGCTTTTTGTGTATATTCTGACTAGTTGATTGTAAAATAGCTCAGAGCACTTTCTGTGTACACACAATATGGTTAAGGGTGTTACTAGAATACATCTCTTTCATCTTACTCAAACTAAATTTTACAACAGAATATACTGAGGCTGAAACGAAGACAAGGGAAGTGGAATTGGCAGAGATTTCAAATACAGAAACCCACAGTTCCTGAACAAAACTAATGATACAGAAGCCTGTGCAAGCTGCCGAAGAAAGGTGCCAGTACATGGGAAGGATGAGGAGGCCTTGCTCTGGCTGTAACACGGCTGGTTCACTCACATCTAACTGTGGAGTGCATTTGATTCAGAGAAGCTTGTTGGTATGGTCTTGCTTTGTCTCATGACTCAGTGCCAGAAATATGCCCTTACTGCATTATCCAGTGTAGATAAGCACAGCTTTTCATTAATTTTATCCCAGAGTGAACCTTGAGGTGACAGATCTGCTGTTCTGGTTGCCAGCTGCTCCTGAGTGTTTGATTCTGCTGAGCTGGTGATCTGTGGCTTAAATTTGGATGTCATAATAAAGCTGCTGTCTTCTGTGCCGAGAACTGGAGCATGCCCTTTCCAGGCAGCAGACCAGCTTTTTAGCTGATCTGGCAATGTCTGTGAAGTCTCTGCTCACTACGTTGATGTGCTGGTTTTTCTGAATTTGAGAGTTGGGGGAGAAATGCTTCTCACTCTTAAGAGGAGCATTCAGCAGCAGTACATTGATGTGTGTTGTTTTTCTGACTTGATAGGACTGTGTTCCAGTTAAACAGCACAAACTTCCTCTCCTGAGTTTGTCAACACTGGTAGCTACTTTGGCTTTAAAATGGACCAAGTTGATGGGTTGCAGTCCAGGTGTTACTGAAATAACACTAAATGCTTTGGAAATGTGAAGCAGAAATAGACTTCTAAAGCTGTGATGTGGGCTTTTTTTTTTCTTCTTCAGATAAGGAATGGGGCAAGTGGTGACAGGATACTGATAGTCAATGTAATTTTAAAAAGATGTAAGAAACTTGAAGTTGCTTCAAGGATGAACTTGATCTGAGTGGGAAATGGATTGTAATTGTAGAATAGATTGGAACTTATGATTAAATCTAATTTTCAAATATATGAGTACATTTAATGTCTTAAATGTCTCTTAAAGTTCATGGAAGATCAACTCCTGAGGTTTTAACATCTCAGCTTATTTATTCTTAAGAAGATGCAGTTTTTGTCCAGTGCATGTACTGAAAGGCAAAGCATACAGATCTCAAAACTCTTCTATGCTCCAACATGCTTATTAATTACATTTGGCCCTGTATGGGTAACAGCTTCTTAAAGAAGTCCGTCTGAGGTGATGCACAGACTGCAACACTGTGCTGAGGGGCATGGGCAAAATGAGGAACTGAGCTTTGAAATGCAGAAACTGTGACCTTTACTTTGTCTTAGCCTACTATAATAGTCAAAAGCTATTATAGAATGAAAAATAAAGAAAAATTATCTTATGTAAAAACAAAAGTGACAGAGACTTCATAAATCAACTCTGAACTCGGGAAGATATTCACTTACGAATAATTGCTCTCTGATTATATTCAGCAAAATACTGTTTGGTCTTATTTAGCACCAGTCCTTCAGGAGATTGCAGGGATGGGATTTAAAGAGATGGAGGCCCATGATGGAAATGCTGAAACTTCCAGGATGTTGCAGACAATTAAAGTAATACGATCTCAGTGACTAATGGCATGCTCCCAAGAACTTAGGAAAGAGGTAGCACAGGATGCAGGCTCATTCAAGCAGATGTTTCTTAGTCTGTGCTATGTATAGATCAAGAAAAAAAGTGCTGGGTGAAACATTTGCTTGTCAGGGATTCAGAATTTGATTTCCCTCTCCAATTTTAATTCTGATAAGATCTGAAGAGCAGATAAAGAGAGCAGAAGAAACTCATTCTATGGCTGGATTTAGTCATTTACGTAGTTTTCTCCCTGTACATTAAAGCTGTTTTGCCACTGGATAAAGTTCTTAGAAAGGTCACAGGACTTAGTGGTTTGGGGATCTTTCTGCTTTTTTTTTTTAGTTTTATTTTTAAATTAAACAGAAAAGTGCGATCAGAGATTGCAAAAAAATTCACACTGAGAGAAAGTCAGTGGTTTTTTAATGATGAGGAGTTTTTCTTCTGTCAGATTATTGTTGCTTTCACTACTGGATGGAATAATTCATTACCTCAGAAAATCATTGCAGTATAAAATCTGTTGTTCTGCTCTGCTAAACATGCATGGTTAAGCTCCAGTCTTTGTTATTCTCTCAGTAAACTGTTTGGCTTCTTTGGGGTTTACTGTGCAAGCTCATTCTGGCTCCACCCTTAGGTTTGTATCTGAAAACAAGGTAGTTTATGTAATTTGCAGTATTCCTAGTGCTCATTTTGGTTTTAAAGCTGTATACAAGCCAGCTGACTTGCCACTCATTGTGAACTAAAGTCATCTTAATAAATGGCAGGAATTTATATCCAGCTTTGATAACCTGACAGTTCTGTTCATCTGTGCTGGTTTTATTCTAACTTTTGTGGATGAACTGCATCAGATCAAGATCATTTTCAAGGGAAACTATTTGTCAGAAACTTGCTTATGGAAAAGTGTTAAAAGCTTACCTGGTAATGTATTAGAAAGAATAACTTTTGCTATAAAATTGTCACAAAACTGTTCAGTTTCAGAAAACTGTTCACTTCAGAAATGGCTTAAATTGTTCCTCTTTCAACAGTGTATGAATCACAGCTAGACAAGTAATGCATGCTAATTACTATCACACTCTTTCTGTGCATTTATAAATTGCCTTTTCTGCACAAGCAGCGGGTGATCTGGCTAATTAAATAGGCAAACGCAGTGTATTTCTGAGCTCCTTGGCTTTGTGGGGCCAGGATACCATGTTTACAGTTGTGCTGTGCAGCTTCTGCACTGAGAAACTGTTCCTCTGTTCCTGGTAACAGGCTCCAAGCCAGCCAGCATGACATTTGTTGTGCTAGCACCCATGACCACACAGGTAGGTGGTCATGCTTTCAATTGGCTATGTAGAATGAAAAGTTTGCTTGTTCTGTGCTGGTTTGGTCTCCAGTATCCAGGGTGAGCTTTAAGGGAAATATTCCCAAGCAAAGCACATCACCAGTGTAAACTGATCCTGCCAGGTCTTCTCCCTCTAGTCACAGAGGTGACTGACGCCTTTGTGAAGAATAAGAATCACAGAGGTAAGTTTTCCCCTGTACAGATGAGACCCAACACTCAGCAGAAAAGACATTCTTGGACCTACTTCGAGCTGCAGCACAGGTACTTGTAAGGAGCAAACTTGATACAGTTCAGGAAACCCAAAATGACTTCAGTTCTAATCTGTCTTTCATAAACATCTCTGTAAATTTGGCCTTTTATAGACAGTGCAGTAAGCATGGGGTAAGCTCTTCTAGCTAGCACCAAATGCCTTAGGTCCATAGTCAACAACAAGTGTTACACTCTCTGAAGTGTGTATTTACACAGTTGCAAGAACTGTATGCACACAGCATCTCCTTTGGAAGATCTCTAACACAGTGTCCTGTTTCCATGGTTCACACATTTTAGAAACTAAGAGAAAAATAAAAACATGTCTTCTGGCCATAGAAATCTGAGTACAGTTTGCAAGTTGTACTGTCAGGCTTCTCGATCTTAAGTTTCATTTGTCTTGAAGTGAAATTTGCATTTCTAAGTATGCATTTGAAAATTTTTTTTTGGATGTTGCAGTGAGTTGTGCTGGAATGAGTGTTGTCTCGTGCTTTTTACACACTTGTTAAGTTCCTTTCATCTTTGCTTCTTTTACTAAGAAGAACTGCGGTGACTTGAGTTCATGGTGTTTATGACTATGAAATTGCATTCAGATGTGTGAGAGGCACTCTCTGTGAAGGATATAAGTAGTCAGAAGATCAGAGTTCTGGGTTTTTGGAGGGTTTGGGGTGTTTCTTTTTAGTACATTTGTAGAGAAGAATTTGGTTAAAAATCATGAAATTTTCCTGATGTTTGAAAATATAACCAGAGCTACACTAAAAACCTAACTGAAGAGTAAGGCTTTAAGATATTAAAAAGAAGCAAGCAAAATGAATAAAGAAAATACCAAAACCACCACCAACAAAAACCTAGCATTTGATTTGAAAATAAAGTTGCAACGGAACTTATTAATCAAAGCTTAGAGTTCTTCACTGAATTTTGTATTTTATTGTAACACCACTGGTAGCTGCCTTTATGATCCAAACATTATACAAAAGCATGAAATGAGTATTTCCTAGAGAATGTTAAGCAAAGAAATAAAGCATTTGTCTTACTCTCTTTGAAGTTAAGCCATGTGGATTGCTTATTGGCTGCATTTTAATTGTTAACTTCTAATTAGTTTCAAGATTAACGAAGCCTGTTTATATCTCTAAATTGTTTAAAGACAAATTCAAATGAAGACAAAAGATCTGTCAGTCAGAACAGAATTCTATTTTCAAGATAAAAAGGAGATTTCAATCCTTGTTCTTGGAAGTCAGGGCTTGAGATGTGATGATAAAATGGGGAGGAGAGGCCTGATTTGGCAGCTTCCTGTGAGAGTAGCTGTCGCATTGTGCTGTGAGTGCACACGGGGGTGTTGTGGGGGGCAGGCGTGTGCCCTCTTTGAGCACTGTGTTATTATCACTTGCACTATAGGTGTCTGATGGTTTGTTGGTGAATAATTTCCACACAGAGCTTAGGATGCAACAGTTTTTTTTGTAAAACTGTGGAAAGAACACAGTGGAATTCAGGTGTTTGGTACTGATACATTGCTTGCCTATATCTAGAGATTTTTCCATAAACTGCAGTGGATGAGCAGTTCTGAACAGGGATATGAGGGTATGTTAAGTGGGGAAAACAAAGCCAAAAATTTGGTGTAATTACTTGCAATGTTTTTTTTTGTTGTAATAGCATGAAATTGAAAACAACGGGGTAAGCACCATAGCTGTAGAGATCATGATAGAAAAATAACTTCTCACGGCAGATTTCTCTCTGTATTGTTTTCTGAAATGCTTTTTCCTTTTTCTGAAGGCCATTGAAAAGTGTCATGTTATCTGTGTGCGTGTGTCAGCCTGGCAGTGTAAATTTGATGGTGGCTACAATACATCTCCCTTCCTTCCTTCCTTCCTTCCTTCTCTCAGGGAGTGTTACCATAGCATTTCCCTCCCGGTGACTTTCTCGCAGAGCTGCAGATGGGATTCTCGCTATGAGCTCTCTGCTGCTCAGTCGGATACACTCAGTACTGTAGAAGGAAAATGAGAAAGAAAGGGTGACTTAGCAACACGGATAAAGCTTTCCTGGTATTTCCAGGACATGAAAACCTTATTTGAAGCAAAGGCTCATTTTTATTAAAGTGAAGATGGGATTTTTCTATGAAAAGAAACAAATACTGTTTCTTCTCCTCCATTTTCTCCTGTCCAAGCAAATTGATTTGCAACAGTGACTGCCTGATCCTGGTGCTTATTTTGCTTCTTTTTCTTTTTTTTTTTTTTTTTTTTCCTTCTTTAGCTTTGGACATGGCTTGAGGAGTTGCAGAAAGAACTGCTTGATGATGTCTATGCAGAGTCTGTGGAGGCCGTCCAAGACCTGATTAAACGTTTTGGTCAGCAACAGCAGACCACTCTGCAGGTTACAGTCAATGTCATAAAAGAAGGTGAAGATCTCATACAGCAACTAAGGTAAAGCAAGTTTTAATTTAAATCTCTTCTGGCATACGTCTGGTATTCTGCAAGGCTTAGTTTCTATTTTGAGAGCAGAGATAATGACTACACGCTCTGACCTATAAATAAAATTTGTAAATATTAAGACTGCTATTATGTTTCATTCTGTTCTGATAGTCTGTAACTCTGTTTGCAGGAAGCTCAGCTTATAAACACTACCTTCATAAGAGGGAGACTTTGTTTACATAAGCTACCTTTGTAATAGGAGCAATTGTATGCCTTTGTAGTCTGGGAGATGCAGGGCTCTAGTTTTTTGAGTTCTGAGCAGAGGACTTCTCATAAAGAGACCCTTGAAATTGTTTTGCAGTCTAATATATCACATTTTTGTAGTGATGACCATCAGTTTGCAGTCTATTCGTTAAGCAGTAATCTAAATAAACTTGGGACACATCTGCACTGGTACATCTCCCATTTGCTATAGGATTTGATATTAATATACCTGAATTTGTAGAAGTTTTTCTACTACGGTGAAATATTTGTTAATTATTTTTTAATATCTCATATTGATTTTTCACTGCCAGGAAGATCCAGTGGAGTAAATAGTTATCATATGCCACTTCCTTTTCACAGAGAAAGAGATTTTTTCTTTTAAACTTCACTCTTCCTGTAAGCAGAATGTCCTTAAATGTTGAAGTGGTCAAAAAATGAAAGTAGTCGTATTTTCTGTTGCTTTTTCAAGTATTAAAACATAATTTGGACTCCTATTAACAAAATATAAAGGCTTAACGTGCTTGTAATATGATCAGCACTAACTTTTTCTTTAAAAAGCCCTATATTTCATGGTCACATGTATCATTCCAAACTGTGCAGTTTTCTCTTTTTAATAACTGTCTTCCCTCCCCTCTCCCATCTCTGCTTTCAACAGGGATTCGGCCATTTCTAGTAACAAGACTCCCCATAACAGCTCAATCAACCACATAGAGACAGTCCTGCAGCAGCTGGATGAGGCCCAATCTCAGATGGAGGAGCTGTTTCAAGAACGCAAGATCAAGCTTGAGCTGTTTCTGCAGCTCCGCATATTTGAAAGAGATGCAATAGATGTAAGTGTCTGCTCTTGAAGCTGTACAGCAGTTCTTTTGTTGCTGAGGAATTTGTGCTGAGATGATTCTGTAGTTGCTTTGGCACGTGATACAAGTGAATGATAAACCTTTTTTCTTAGTGAACTAAGACTTCTGGCTTGTATGTGAAAGTCTCAGAAGAAATTGGAGCTGGGCTCTTTGATATTAATTCCAGCTCTGATTGCCTCCCAGTGCACATTTAAGCAACTGTTGTGTCTTGTGTAAAATTGTAAAATTGTAACGTACCATGAGCGTCATCTGCCAAATGTGGTTTGAATACCAAGGTGCCTTGCTGCAACTAATATGACTACACTTAATATGGCTTATAAGACATACAAAAGATACAAAAAATACAAAAACTCTAAACTGTTGCTTTGTAGTAATATCACTCTTTCTTTTTGAAATCAGCAGCATGTTTTTCAGTTGACAACTGTAAGTGGTATTCAGAATTCTTTGGAGATGTTGTATGAAATCTCCCTTATTCTCACCTTCTCTCCACCTCTCAAATAAGAATCTTTTCCATCTCTGAAAATATCAAAAAACTGGTGCCGCACCCCTGCAAAACTTCAGGCAGTTTTTGGATTGTACAGATTTTGGAGGAGAGTTGCAGCTATATGAACTGGAAAGGTTCTGTTTGCATGCATGGGTATGCATGGAAACAAACGTCAAAATCCACATGGAGCTTATGTTATATAATTACTTTATAATTCAGCTAAGTTGACCACGAATGCTGTACACAGTGACTGAAATTGAGTTGGTACTTCTAAAGGTTAATGGTTATCCTCTGGAATGTGATCTTGTTTGGCTATATGATGGCCTACCTTCACATTCTGGAAACCAGGAATTATAATGTTATAGGAGCTACTAAATTTACCTCTTCCCTTGTATGTAAGTAAAAGCTACGACTGGTGATTACATGCAGATGGTGTAAGGGCAAAGAGACAATTATCAGAAGTGATAGCTTTTAAGGTTTTTTTTGTTTGTTTGTTCCTTAAAATCGGAATTAAATACCTTCACTGGAATCTAGTTTAGTTGAACAAATTGTCAGGTGCAGGCCAGGCACAGACAGACACAGTTCCTTGATTTGTGTCCTTGGAGGAAGTGAGACTGTACACTCCACAGCAATAATAACTTCAGTGTAAAGGAAGACTAAGAAGCTTCTCTATTTTAGTATTCACATTGCGGAGGTGAAACTAGTCTGCAGAGACTTCACTACTTAGATTGGGAGTTGCTGTCTTGAGTATGGAAGGGAAAGGCTTGGCAGAACTGTGATTGTAGTAATTAATTGGCTGACTGATGTGTGTGGAGGGACGCTAAAGCCATTCCCTTTTATAAGATCATCAGCATTTTTACAACCAATGCAAAAGTGATCTCCAGTGGGTGGTGAGGCACTGACACAGGCTGCCCAGAGAAACTGTGGATGCCCCATCCCTGGTGGTGTTCAGGGCCAGGTTGGATGGGTCCCTGGGCAGCCTGGTGCTGTGGGTGGCAGCCCACAGCACGGGGTTGGAGATTGACCGTCTTCAGGGTCCCTTCCAATCTAACCCCGCTTGTGATTCTGTTGTGTGATTCTTTGATTCAGTGTTTGATGGGGTTGGTATGATACTCTCAGAATACCTATATTGAGGAAGTGACAATTCCTATGTGGGGTGCAAGGCATACTAAGAAAATTGAAGAAAGAGCTATGTTCAGAGTTTTGGTGAAGTTGATAATTAAGGAGATGGCTCTGTGTTGTAGGTTGCCTAAGCCAGAATTACATAATACCTACAATGCAGAAAGCTAGATGCTGAAGCCTTGCATTGCAGATGTGTCCTAGTTCTTCAGTGCAGACAGGCATCATGTAGATAGTAGTACTTCTGTCTATATTGTTTGGTGATGTCCATGAGATTCTACAGTGGAAAGCTGTATATCTTAACTTCACAGGTCTTGCTTTTTCTAAACCTGACACTTGGCATGCTTCACATTTTGGCCTATGCAGTATAAAGCTAACCACCACTTACTGCATTAAAAGAGTTAGCGTGTTTTGTTTATATGGCTTGGAAACAAAAAAATGTCACTTAGGATTGCCAAGGAGCCCTCCCAGGAAGAAACTAGGTTGTGATAATCCTGGCTGCCAAGCATCTTCAGCACAATGTTGATTGCTTTGCTGTCTCTGCTTCCTCAGCAAAGCATGTTTCTCTTTTTCCTCTCCCTGAAGGCAAACATCTGTTTGAAAACTTCCGGGAAGGAATGCAAGGACTAGTTCCAGGTCAATTGTGTGAAAGCAGAAGTTCACCTGAAGTAATACAATAATGAGAAGGAGCCAGATACCACCTATGAGCTTTCAGACATTGTTTTGACCTCCTCTGCCCAGTCAGTTAACTCTTGGCTGTTGTGACAACTCACTCGGGTGCATCCTAAGAGGATTTCTGAGTTTTTCTGGAAGGCAAGTGGTGTTTCTAGCTTGTCTTACTGTTTGCAGAATGACGCAAGCTAAAATGGAACAAAGGGCTCCCTTAGACACTACAGGTTCATACTATGCAGCTGTGCTCCTGGGGACAGTGGTGAAATTTGCTGCCAAGGTTACTCATCCTCTTTTTGTCCCTTTTCTTTCCTTCAGTAGGGAAATATTCTTTCTTTTAGTTATTGTCTTTTATCCTGTAACTTCCCGGGTTCTCCTGCTTTTCTGATACTGGTGTAACTACAGCAACATCTCCATTTTGCTCCTGCTCTTAGCACATGGACTTAACCTTCTCTATCCTTGCTGTTGGTCATGAGGTCCTTGAAGGACTCTGTTTTGAATGCCTGTATTGATTACAGGCAGGAAGGAGCAAAATAATGTATGTAGAGAGTCTGGTGTTAAGAGTGAAGAAGTATTTGTAGCATAAGAAGTCTGTGTTTGGGCCTAGTCAGCCACGGAGTAGCTCTGGTGGCAATGAATGCAGTCTAAAACATGTTTGTTTCTCTTCTGTGTGCATTTTTCACTTGTCCATCTCTTAAATACCTCTGTACATATGTCAGGACTTCACAGAAAGCATGTTGCACACTTTCCAACTCACAGTTTTATCTCTGCTCTATTTTTGGACGGTACTTACAAGATGTTTGTGAAGTCATCCAGCTGAAAAGGCAAGGATGCAGAGTGCTGGATCACAGAGACTTAACTCTTCTTCCTTTCAGTTCACCCTTTTTCTTTCTCCTCAGCGCATAATATTTTCTAGGTCCTAGTTAGCATTTAGTTGCTACAAGGAATGCAGTTAGACTCTTTTGAGAAGAGACCTGTGGTTCTTTATTGTTTTCCCATTCAGTACAAAAGAGTCTGCATCTCTTCTATGTTATACTCTGCCTTATTTCCTGCCCATGCTTCCTAAGTCTTAGCAAGTAAAAATGCTTGTCAGACATCTCAGACTCTGCACTAGGAACTCCTTGAACAAATTCTGTGGTAAGTAGTTGCTCTGTGTTTTTGTGGGTTGTCCATTTCCTGAGAGCAGTATTAATTTATGATTGTTTCTCTAGTTGTCTATTAGTCATTCACTTTTTTTCTGTTTAATTAATGCTAAATATCTTGATAAAAATTTCAGAGCAGGCTCCTACTGAAAAACAAAATGTCACTTGTAAAGCAGAACTTACAGGAGAACCTTGAAGAATGCAGGCGGGGCTTAACATTTTATTTTTGTCCTTAACTTGGCACTCAGTAAGTTTCAGATTTGCACAGTGCGTTCCTAATGGCTAAAATCTTGAGCCACCTAATCATTGGTGAAAGAATACAAGGTCTTCTGCTTTTGTTAGGAACCCCAGCTGTGATGTGCACTATGACTCCTTATCTTCTGAATGGATGCGGGACCATGCTGACATTTATTTGAATCATAGGTTTCCTCGTCTTTTAAAGGGGATGGGGAATGTCATGTTCTTGTACAGGGTCTTTTAAACTACTTCAAATGAAGTATAGGCCATGATCTTAATCCCACAAAATAATATGGGAACAAGTTACCATTTTTGCTATTGTTCTTTGTTATTGTTGTTCTTTGCATACAGTATCAATGAAATCTCTTAGCTGAAGTTGCACGCAGTGTTGATCTCTTAAAACTGTCATTTTTATCAGATGAATCCGAGGATAGTGTGAGGGGATCTGATGGCTCTAATCTACTTAAAATAAAACATTTTATTAATATAAAAAACTGAAGCTTAATCACAGCAATCTCCTGTGGTATGTCAGTTTACAATGTTGATTGCTGTATTTTCACCCAAATTAATAGTTAAGGTAGGCAAGTTGCTGGGCTTGGACCTGAGGGGTGGTAGATTGGATTTATTTTTAAAACAGTGACACAAATGAACCCCATTAGATCAAATCCGTTTTTCAGTTATGTTTAGGAAGTCAGCGTCTGAAAGACACTGGAGTTTTGCAATCTTCTTCAACACACAGTTTTCTGTTTCACCAAGTCTAACTACATTTCTTGAAGGTAATTTATGAATATTTTTAGCTGACCTAGATGAAAATGAGATGGTAAATCTGATTTCTGAGGATTTTCATAATGCAGAGGATAGTTTGAGGAAGCAACTTTTAGATGGTTTCCACCGCTTTTAGTGAACCATGAACATAGCATTATCTTAAATGGAGAGCTGCTGGAAAGTGTGCTCTTGTTGATCTTCATGGTGACTATGAGGTCCCCAGTGAAGAGTAGCACTGCTACCAGTTGGAACCTTGTTATGAAGCTTGGGGTATTCTGCTCTGTAATGGAGCATAGAAACTGCATCACACTCATTGAGCTTTATCAGTGTTAGAAAAAGTATTATATTAATCAATTTTACAGACAAGAAAACTATGGCAACATGTTTTTACAAAAAAAAAAAAAACATCTCACTACTCTTTACCCTCTCGTATTGCAAAGGGTAATTGATGTAGTTTTTCATTGCTCAGCATTGTTAATTTTGAAAAGGCATTTTCTGGTATGTGTGCTACAAGGAGGATTTTGGAACTCCTGAAGATTAGCTGGAAGGAGAGGCCTACGTGCATGAGAGCAGAAAAGGAGATTACCTGGAAGTAAGGCTGGACTGTTAACAAGACTGGAAGTTTGTGAAATATTTCAAGTCAGTCAAAAGCAGATGAAGATCGGAGGGAGGTGATGATGAGACAGGTTGGATGTGGATCAAGTAAAAGGGAAACAAATGAGGGAGTTGTGTAGGACTTTGTGAGAGGGGAAACCTGTGTGCATGTGGAGAGGAAGCTACTCATAACTTCTAAGTAAATTGTGTGTGTTGTTTTAAGTATACAAAGGAGAGATGAAAGAAGCTTTAAGCAGTAGCTAAAGGCTTTGTCTTGTATATCTTCTTTTATCCATTGTCCTTCAGCTTTTGTGTTTTCACTGTTACCTCTGAAATGTGAGCTTTTCTGCCTGTTTGTGCTTGGGTAGAGCAGGCTGACTGGGGTTAGAGTTTGTAAGTAACTATCCTAATTGTTGGGTGCATTTTTTTGTAGTGCCATTTAAGTGGAATGGAAACAAGCCATCAAGAAAGATTGTAGCTGGCTGCAGAAACTTTGTAGAGTTTATTTGACTTTGTTTTCTTTTAAATTCTGGATTTTTCTACAAGGTTTATTTTTCCAGGGTTTCTGCTGAAGTTACTGAGACATTTAAACTACACAACTGTCATGAACTGCTTGGAAAGTGTAGTGACAGACTCCTGCTTACAACAGATATTTATGCAGATAGCAATTTGTCCACTAATGCCAATTTGGCACCAGACTTTTTTTTTTTTTTTTTTTTCTGTGTCTTGCTATAGGAGTGGGTATTTCCCTTCCCCATCAATTAACACTGCTCATGTTGATTTGTCCTACTCCTGAAACTGTAGAATTCAAGAACTAAGATGGTCTTTCTTGCTGATATCTACAGTTTTGCTTTCCCACTGATCTGCAGTAACTTGTGGCAAAATTCTGTTGAAGACTTTGGAAAAATATATTTGATCAAAGGCTTAATGGTAACTAGACAGGCTTGTTTGAGGTATGTAATGGGTGCATCAAACCTGTGCCATAAGAACTCATTCCACCCATTCTAATCAACAGAAATTGTTAAGCGTTATCTGCTATACCTAAAAACTGTTCTGTATCTCAATTAAAAAGAGTATTCTATGTTTTCAGCCAGGTTTTGGTAAACACACTTGTGTGGATGAGCAAGGAAGGCTTTCCTGTTGTGATACATATGTAAAGAAGATTCACAACAACAATAAGAAAAAACAACAAACCTTAATCCTCTTTTGTGGACTCTTTTATGGTGGAGAGTAAATTCCAGAATTAGTGTAGCTGAATGATTTATCCTTGCAAATTTGACTGTGATATATTACTTTTCGTTCTTGCTCCATTCACTAAGTATCCTGCCTTTTGTGTCAGGCAGTGCTTCTCAATTGTTTGTTAGAAGTTGATGGTGCTCACAGAGTCTAAGCTGGCACTTGATGTATGAATTATTGCTTGGTTTAGTCTGAAGAACAGAAAGGATATTTTAAGTCAACAGTTTCATTTAGAAGTGGAGATAACATTTTAAATCTGTTTCACAAGTGATGTGTTGATGAGCAGATACTTCAAACAGTGCTGGGATACCCACGGTGTTGGGGACTTTGAGAAGGCACAGATTGGTTGAAGGAGAGCTGTTGTGTTTATCAAATACATTCTTTTGGATTGTTTGCCAAAACTGAAAACCTGTATGGAAACGAGCCATGTCTGAACTGTATCAAATCCGATCAGTGAATTGAATCAACAAGTGACGCGTTCCCAACTGCCATCTTAAATGCAACATTGGAAATAAACATGCGTTACATAATGGACTAGTGAATATTGTCTTCCTCCTTTTCTCTCAGATAATTTCAGACCTCGAGTCTTGGAATGATGAGCTCTCACAACAGATGAATGACTTTGACACTGAAGATCTTACAATCGCAGAACAAAGGCTCCAGCATCATGCAGACAAAGCTCTGACCATGAATAATTTGACCTTTGATGTCATCCACCAAGGACAGGATTTGCTGCAGTATGTCAACGAAGTGCAGGCATCTGGTAAGATGGCTCCTTCATAAGGTTTTATAAGAACTACCTAGTTGACTTTCCATGGAATGTCTAATAGTGGTAGATGTGCTGGTTAAATGTAAACTGAACAGATGCAGATATTGTTTTTTTTCTTTGTACTCAAATCATTTGATAGCACTGGTGAATTTATGTTGTCATTATGCTGTGCAGTTGTTAAGTAGGAGTTGGCAACACCTGAAAATCTTTACTTTTCTAAAAAACAGAGTCCATGCAGGAAGTCGTTAAAATTAGAATAAATTAAAAGGAGTTAATTTTATAGTTAAGCAGAGCAATTTCACCAAGTTACAATTTTCAGCAAATCTTCCTTTCTGATTTGTTACAGTCCTTCAACTGATATTTTTTACCTGTATTCAGTTACCTAGGCTAAATCTCAGGCTTCTTAAAATAAATTTAAAAAGTAGTAATAATAATTTGGTGTTTTCAAAACTGTGCAAAAAAAACCTATGCTTGTTTAAGCAAATGCTCAAAGTTACGGTTTGAGAGGAAACTGGAAAAGTAGGTTTACAACAGTGAAAATGGCCTTGTATGTCTTGGAAAGCCTTAACTCTATTATAAACGATTGTCTGCTTACAGGTGTTGAGCTGCTTTGTGACAGGGACGTAGACATGGCAACTCGTGTTCAGGATCTGCTGGAGTTTCTCCATGAGAAGCAGCAGGAGCTGGATGTAGCGGCTGAGCAGCACCGCAAGCACTTGGAGCAGTGCGTGCAGCTGCGCCATCTGCAGGCGGAGGTCAAGCAGGTACGAAGTCATTGTGCCCTGAGCTGGGGGAGCAAAGGTGTTTTCAAACCTCTTGGAAGTGTAGTCCCATAAGTAGAAATGAAAAATAACAAATATAAAATCTTGCATTTGGAGAAAGGAAGGAACGACCTTGATTTGAGAACCTAGAGAAATTTCATCCAGTGTTAATGTTGAAGTGATTTTTTTCAATTTGCATTAATAATCCCTATTTGTATGTGGATATAAGTCATGTATTTGAAGCTAATTTCAGCTTATTATTATGTAGATGGGATACTATCTTTTTATCAAAGACAAAGGTTTATTATGACAAGGTTTTCATTTGATTTTTCTTTTGATTTTGGTTTGGTTTGGGTTTTTTTGTTGCCAAAACTGATACTACTGCTATTGTATTATCACACTTTACATAAATATAGCTTTGTAGTCATGTCAGATTATTGGATTGGAATATTATAGGAATTTTTGTACAGAGTTCATCCCTCAAATTATTGTAGTAAAACCAGAAAACTGTCTTTCTGGCTTCGTTTTTTGGTTGCATACTTGCAAGCAGTCTTTTCAGTACTCAGTAGAGGAACTTTAAGTGTAGTTATGTTACAGTTCAGATTGATTTCTGTGGCAAGTTAATTCTTGTCTAATATGCATAGGTTTACTGTGAGCACAAAAAAAGCAGATAAAAACATGATGTGATACTTCTCCCTCAACTACAGTACCAGTTCTGCTTTGTGGCATCGAATTTTTTGCGCATCAAGCCTCAAGACTAGAAGGAAGAAAAATATGGCCAGAAGACAAACAAATTTAAAGAAATCCTACAAAGGATTTTCTTGTCAACCTGATATGTGATAAGTGCAGAAATGGTAAAAACAGACAAAAAATTACAGTGTAGAAAAACCTTAAAAGACAGGAGGAGGAAAGGATGCTCACCAAAGTAATGAAGGACAGCTGTATGTAGAAGAAGCAATGTGGAAAGGAAAATGTGATCACTTTATACAGGATAGGGACATAAAATAAAACAGAGAAATAGTTGAGAGCATCTTACTCAGCCTGAGCATCACTTGCATTTACCAGCCAAACGTTTGATCGCCTGAGATACATAGCTACTGGATTATTTATTACTGCAAATACTCCCATATACTCACTTTGTAGAATGAATGCTTCGAGTGCCTTAACATGCAGCATCTACATGGCTCAGATTCTTTGTTATGATTATAGTGTATGTTCTTGGATACACCTGTGTGTTTATACGTTTAGAGCAGTATAGTCCAAGCTTGAATCCTCAGGAATACTTTAGGATGCCTTGTATTCACGCATTCAGACGTTATATACTGGTGCATACACAGTCCACAGTGTTTGAGTCTCCAAGAATACTGTTCAGGATGAGTATGCTGGCACTCCATATAGTGCCATATGGATATGGAAACTTCAGTTGGACTGCATGCTGAAACAGTTGTGTAATCGTGTTCAGTTAGAATAAAAATCACTTTAAGAAACTAAACTTAAATCAAGCATTTACTAATATAGTCACTCTTTCAAGTGTTCCAAATTCTGGGTTTCATTTCCACAATTTTGCTGTTGTTCTATTGATGCTTTCCTAACCTGCTGAAAAGTAGGAGAGGAAAAGATGCGTGGACTGTGTGGTCCACTCCAACAGTGAGGTGATGGGAGTATGCCAATAAACAGTAGAAGATAGCAGCCTTGGGAAAGAAAACAGGCTCGCTGCTTACTGGAGCTTATGTTAGCCCTTTAAGTCAAAGCAGAGGGGAAGAGGAAGGGAAAGGAGAAAGTACTGGCAATAACTTTCTTCATGCAAATCCCACCTGCATTTCCATCCTAATCTGCAGCAAGCAGGAGTGTTAATCAGTGTGTTTGAAATAGCAGGTTCTGTGCTAGCTATCTGCTGTGTGTGATAGTATGCCAAGTCAAGAAGATCTTTGAATTAGTGCTGTTTAAACATTCTACTTTTTTGTAAATTCTCTAGAGAAGGCTAAATGTATTTTAACACAAAAGCTGTGCGTTTTATCATACTATACCTGGAAGAATTAATTTTTAATATAGAAATTTAGCTTAGAAATGCTTTTATAAGAAAAAGTAGAAATTAAGAAGTGATTTTAAAAATCTGCCCTTTACGTTCTTCCAGACAAGTCTGTTCCCCTGAGATTAGTTTCTGACTACAGCCTGTTGGACCTATATAGTTCCTAGGAATTTTCCCCTTTCCTTGCTCCTAATGCCTGCCTTGGCTTGTTTCCTTGAGTGCTAGCAACTCCTCGGTGTCTTAACTAGACTCCCAGTATTCTTCATGGCCTTCTTTGCCTGCCCTGTGCTGTGATCTGGAAGCCTTTCCTTGCAGAAGGCCAGAAGCTTATGTTTGTAGATAGAAAATCTGGTGTTGGAGCAGAGATTGTGCTTTTGCTTTTGAAGATAAAGGCAAATGAAACTGGAAAAGATACTTGAATTTATTAGAGGACATCAAATTGCAGCATAAGATGGTCTTGATGCACTTGATGCAGAATTGTTCTGCACAGTGGATATGCATTTTATTAGAGACAAATACAGAGCATGGTGTACTGGCAGGAATAATCAGCTGAACAAACATAGCACAGGGCAACAATTTTGCAGAAGTGTTCACAGACAACAGTGAATAACCTGAATTATGCCCAGCTTTACTCAGTAATTGAAAGTTTTTGACTGGAGTGATGGTTATCAGCTGGAGAGACCTCATAAAAGATTAGTGAGAAAAGTTAGGAAGCTAAGCTCATACGGGAGTGGTTGAAGACTCTGGGCTCAATGAGGAGTGGTGTGTGGAGAAAAGAGTAGGATAACTTTCTTGAGAGAAAGGAGACGGAGTGAAAAAAAAATGATGCTGAAGGCGATAAAATGTAATTGTATTATTGTTTTTTTGTGGACAGGATAAACCAGGTGAGCTAAAATTTAAGCAGGAGAGGTTTGAAAGTTAGACATTAGGAAGAAGATTTGTGATAAAAACGTCTGGTGAAAGTGTGAGATGCCTGTTACTGAAATTCCAAATAATGAAAAGGCACAGAGGGGCCTTAAGGTTACACATCCCTGCTGCCAACAAGGAATGCACTAGATGGTTTTCTGAGGTTTCTCTCCACAATGGAATTCTTCTGTATTTAATAGATGAGTCAGGAAGGCATATGCTGAAAAGCAAATGTCTTTAAGCAGTAAGAAAACACACAACAGCCACATTTTTCTCAATAGTATTCGGAATTATTTTCTTTCTTTTCACTAAGCTGCATGCCCTCGATTTTTGTTACTGACACTGGCTCTTCAGCATGTATTGTTTGTAATTCAATCCGGTTTTCCAGAGGCCATGCAGAAAACACAACCTTGCTTCGGTAAAAACTGAAATCACAAATGTGTTATAGTTGACTGAAAGACACAAGTTGTCAGCTAAGTGAAACAGGCGTTTTATTATGAATGTCATCGTGTTGCATTGAATGTATAACTGATTGTGAGAATATAATTAATAAATGATTTAGTCAACAATTTCAGAACCATGTTTGTCCATAAATGTTTTTGTCAGTGATGCTTTTCTTGCTAACTGGCAGCAGAAGTGCGTATTTCAAGATCTTTTCCTTTGTTACAGGTCTTGGGCTGGATCCGCAATGGGGAATCAATGTTAAACGCTGGCCTTATCACTGCTAGCTCTTTGCAAGAGGCAGAACAGTTACAGAGGGAACACGAGCAGTTTCAACATGCAATAGAGGTAAAAGCACTGTTTTGGTGACCATCACCAAGAATTCCTATGTTGCATATCATTGCACTAAGGAGATGTAAGGGATGTTTCCCCTTTTTATTGCAATAATATAATGCTAATTATTAATGTTGAGAATAAACGAAGTTGCACATCAGTGTTATGTATTCTGATTTTAAAAAATCAAAATGTGTGTGTATTCTGATATGGTCTTTTAATGTTTCCATTTTTGTTCAGATTTTACTGAAAATTGTATGGCCATGTGTCCTTCCTCCTGCCTTGATTTCAAACCAAATATGTTGGACTGGTCATCTGAACAAAAATTATGCAGAGCTCTTAAGATTCATTGGAACATGGTTTTAGTAATTTATATGTGCTGTTGAAGGACTTGTGGTGACACTGATTGGATATAATGTTCTTTTTAAAGAAGTTTAGCTGAAAATGTAATGTTCTGGTTGTTTGTAAAACTATTCTTGTAGTCTTGTAGTAATTGTTTCATTTTCTGCAATTTTTATGAAGTTCTGTGTTTCACCCTCTGTTTTTTACAGTTTGAGCTACGTGTACCCTCATTTTGAGAGCTTTGGTAACTTTTAAGTATAAAAATCATGTGACCTTTAGGTTTTTGCCAATTTAAGGGTAGGTGATGAGAAAGGCTAAATTATGTGGTTTTTGGGTCGCTCTGGATTCAGATATAATCATACTTAGTATAGTTTAATGCTGAAGAATTTAGGCAAGTATATGTTTACACAGAGAACTAAAATAAAAACTTTGCTCATAATGAAGCCTTACATGCTTGCACCTTTGTTTGTTTAATACTAATGCACAGTAGACTGCCTTAAAGCTCTGAGAATAGAAATAGCAATCAAGTCAAAATAAGATAAATCGTTTCCGTCTTTTTTTTCCTCATCCTCATATTGAAGGAAAAGAAAATCAACTTGGAATTCATGATTATAAAGAAATTTACTGTGACATAAATATGAGGTGTGTGACTAAATACTATGCAGTAGTTTTCATTATAGGCTGCTAATCACTGTTGATTTGCTGATTAATCTCCATAGGATTTATTTTCTTTCTGTTGGCATAGTGAAGCTGTACAATGACTAATATTAAACAGTTCTGTTTAGTTTATGAGTGTATGTGTATAGAAGTGTCACTGACAGAGTGGAAATGTGAGCCTTTGCAGTCTTCATGAAAATGAACTCAACTGCCCTACTGAACTCCTGAATTCCACCTCTTTTCAGAAAACACATCAAAGTGCCCTTCAGGTTCAGCAGAAAGCAGAGGCAATGCTGCAGGCTAATCACTATGACATGGATATGATCAGGGAGTGTGCAGAGAAGGTTGCTTCCCATTGGCAACAGCTGATGCTCAAGATGGAAGACCGTCTCAAGCTTGTGAATGCCTCTGTTGCCTTCTATAAAACTTCTGAACAGGTACAGAAATGCTATTTGATCTGTCAGCTTTGGTTAATTCTTCACTGTGGCATAAAGCAGCACTATCTAGAAGACTTGTTAACTAGATTTGGTTATATTCACTTTTATTTACTTATTTATCACAAAAAATGCAAAAAAGCAAATTATTTTCCCAGCTGCCTTAGAAACACGGACCATGTGTTTCTAAATAAACAGTACACAAGTTGTGCTAACTATTAATGGACTACAGTGTATTTGGTCAGGGTATGTTCGCTTGAGTTAGCAAAATTTGAAGAAGGTACATAACCAGGTGCAAAGTGCAGTGGTTATTAGTGAAGATTCAAATCTCTGTCAACCTCACCTATCTCTCTCCCCTTTAACATTCTTCAGGTTCTTAATTAAAAAAAGGCTTGTAAAACATTTCTAGAATCACAGAATGGCCAGGGTTGGAAGGGGCCTCAAGGATCATGAATCTCCAACCCCCTTGCCACATGCAGGGCCTCCACATTCAATACTAGACCAGGCTGCCCAGGGCCCCATCCAGTCTGGTCTTGAACACCTCCAGGTGTACAGGAATTTGTACAGGAAGAATACCTCTAGGAATACACCATACGGGTGTTTAATTGAGTTTCTATTTGTATCAAGATATTTTGCTTAAACCATAAGCAAGTTGCACAGAGGTTTAAAGGAAGTACTTCAGATGATTATTGCAGTCTTTTGTATGAAAGTTAGAGAAGAATCAATTTAATTTGATTAGTCAGCAGATCAGTTAGTGAGGAGGTTGGTAGGGCTGCTTCCTCTGTAATCGTGTCTGATGCTCATCCTGAACTGCACAGTTACAGAGATAGGGGAAGATGAGCTTCATTAGAAAGAGCCTCTTCAGCAAATGCACTTAAGAAGGCCAATGCTTGTAAAAGTAAAGCCTAAGTTTGTTGCCTCCCTTTAAGTCCCAGTCAAAACATGTTTGAATCTAAGTAATGTGTATAGCGTAGATTGGTTTTCAGATTCTTTTTTCTTGTATTGGGAATGAATTAGAAATTTTTGTTGTGCTGAATTATGTGCGAGTTGAACTCCTTCTGCCTGATAGGTGTGCAGTGTATTGGAAAGCCTGGAGCAAGAGTATAAGCGGGAAGAAGACTGGTGTGGGGGAGCAGACAAGCTGGGTCCCAACTCTGAAACAGATCATGTTACCCCCATGATAAGCAAACACTTGGAACAGAAGGAGGCATTCCTAAAGGTTTGTTTTTTTCATTTTTCATTGTCTTCTGTGTCTTAAAAAACTCACAATTGTGGTGCTGAAATGTGTGTGGTAAGCAACAGTGCAGTGCCCAGTTAAAAGCTAGGTATGTGTCCGGAGCTGCAAAGATGTCAGAAGTGGCATGATAACTGTTTCTGATAGTGATTAGGAGAACATAGCCAAGTTCATAAAATTGTAGCCAGTTTTATAAAAGTATTTCCTGCTGAACTTCATTAGATGTCAGGTCTCCCACTGTGACTGAAGTGGAATTGGGAATCGCTGCTTTGAGCAACTGTTATTCCAAAAAAAAAAAAAAAAAGCTTAAAAACTTTAAGTATTTATTCTTATTTATACGTTAGAAAAGAAGTCACAGTTATATAATGTTACAGCTGCCTCTGCAACTCTTAGATGTACTTGGGCTACTAGTACAGAAGGAGAGAATTGTTAGACAGGCATCTGGGAATAGTTGGCTTTTCTAATAGCCTACAGATAAGTGAAAGGTTTTCAGTCTATCTAACATCCTAGTGAAGGGGCTACTAATCATGGTGAGTAAAAGACTAATGGATGCTTGCAAAGCAGCATAACTAAGCCTATAACCAGTCTTTTTCCCAGTGTCATCTTGAAAGATTTCACAGTATATAACTTAGTTTTATCGAAAGTCTTTTTGTTCCAATGAATGGATGATAACATTAAAAAATACACTAACTTAGCCTCCGAGTATGCTGCCAAATATATCTTTTAGCTGCTGGCATGTGATTTTTCCAGTATTGTGTTAAAATAATTTAAGAAGTGACTTAATATCTTCATTACTGGATGACTAGGCAATCTTTATCTAACCTTTTAAAACTGTGTTTCATGTTCTGCTTTTTAGAAATAAGACAGTCAGGCCACATGTAGTACTTGGTGTATATTAAAATGAAGAAGGCAGCTGAGCTGAGTGAGGACTGAAAGTTCTCAAGGCCTTTAAAGGGCATGTCTTCATAACTGAGCACTTTTGGTTTCACTTCAGCAGAGCTATTGTTTATTGTCTAAAACATTGGTGGAAGTTAAGCATATCCAGGTAATGTCAGAAGCACGTGCACTCTGTTTATGCAATAAATCATTTCAAGTGGCAGATACACAAAACAAACTTCTCTGTGACATCTGAGTCATGCTGAAAGCTCTAGAGGTAATTGCTTTTAGGTTCTTCAGATAAAAATTGTTTATTTTGTTTGTAAGTAAGGATTAACTGCTGTTTGTTGGGGAAATGGTTTTACTGGTTAGCTTGACTTACTTGTAGGAGAACTTAATAAGCAGCACTTTTTAAAAGTGTAGAGAGTGAGATATGCACAAAAAGGGAGAGAGGAAGGTCCTTCATATCTTTCTGGTTTTCTACATGTGCATCTTCAAAGAAAGTAATACTGCTGACTCTCTAGGCTTGCACGCTGGCCCGGAGGAATGCTGATGTCTTCCTGAAATACCTGCACAGGAATAGCGTAAACATGCCGGGGATGGTGACGCACATCAAAGCACCTGAACAGCAAGTCAAAAGTAAGGGGTTTCTTTTTTTTCCTCTCCAAGGAGTCTGATCACTGTGGTGTGTTTGATGGGAGAGGACTGATGCCTGCACAAGTAGAAATGGTTCTGTCAGGCTTTGCATGAAGTAACTAAAATTGTTCTCACACTTGCAAGGAGTTGCCAGTCATCAAATTGTCTTATACTCACATTAATTTGCTCTGAATTTATCCCTTCTTACATGTAATCTTCTTGCAATTTGTCCTATTAGCATCATGTTCAAATTTCTTGTGCAGGCAAGTAGTAGCAGTGGTGATGAAGGAAAGAACCATTACGTGGAGCCTGGCTTTTGTTAGGGGTAATTCAGTGTAGTGTAACATTGAGGTGTAACTTGTGTTGTGGGGAAAGGAGTTGAGAAATCTTCAAGGATGAAAATGGCGAAAGTGCAGAAATTAATAGGGTATGCATAAATGATGGATGAGGTAGGGAGAACAGAGATTGGAGAGGGATACTCAGAAATAAATGCTACATTTTAATCACTTATTTGCTAGTCATGTTCTGCTTGATGCATTTTGAAACAATGGCTGAATGCTCAGGCCATATCATAGACTCAGAAACAGAGAAATCTAGTTGTCTAATTGCTGTTTGCAGCTACCCAAAGGGGAGTTGTGCAGAAGATGGAGCCAAACTCAGAAGAAACAGTTGCAGAAAGGAAATATTGGAATGTCTGTAAGGAAAAAATGTTACAACAATAGTGAGAAAGCACTGAGTAGAACAGGTAGTCTGGAGAGGTAGTGGAATCTTTGTCTTTGCAAATTTTTAATTGCTTTGAAGATGAGATTGGAGTAGGTGATTTCCAGATGTCACTTCCATGCTAAATTGTTTTGTTATACTACTAGAAATTCTACGTAGTCACTTCTTCTTTTTCCTAAAACAGGAAAACAGTTTGTGTTAAGCTTATCCATGTATCTAATGGTGCTCAAATTGAAAATCCCCCACTGTTGCATTTTTCCTTTTAGAGAGATAATAGTATATTGGATAATTCTAAGGAAATAATCGGATTATGAGAGTTGAAGCTTTCACCATGTGCAGATAAGGCAAAGGATTACCCCATCCCCAAGATACCACCATTTAGAGAACTCTGTAAGACAAAACCTCTACAGAGATGCAGACTATATTAAAAAACAGAAAATTGTTGCAGACGTGTCACTTAGTTCTTCTGGTAGTAATAAACAAAACTGAAGCAAAAAGGAAGCAGTAAGTTGTAGCTACAGTGTTTTTTGAGAGTAAGAAAAAAATCTTAGGATTTGTAGACAAACTTCTATAGGATTCAGTTCCAAAAGCGGTTTGTGCAGAAATAGTCATTCTGTTAGAGATAAATGTGTTCAAATGAGAAAAAGGTAGGAAAGTCTTTGCTAACGTCCTTAAAAATATATTTCAGAATGACAGTGTTTTGTATGTTCTGTACACATTTACAATCCTAGATGAATGATATGTGTTTAAAATGTCTGCAATGAACTTTTAGAAAAATAGAAAAGCAAAAAAAAGTCCCCAAGTAAGAAAAAAATAAGTTATGTGTTCTTCCACTCTTTTTTACCCCCAAAAAACCATGTAATAAAATTCTGAGAACTAAAACTTCTAGGAGTTGAGTTAAAACTTCTTTGTTTTGGATCTTAATGGTATAGTGGTAGCTGATCAAGTGATTTGAAAGTTCACTCTGCTGTTCCTGTTCAGCCAGGTAAGTAAGTAAACAAAAAAGTCTTTTTTAATCTATTTTCTAAACAGATGGAGTTAAAAAGAATTAAACATTTGTTTCATCTTGGAAAAATATATCGCACATCTGTTCTGCAGGATCATTGCATGCTCTTGTACTCAGATGTATTCTTGAAATAGCGTATAGACTGTGGTCAGTACATTCAGGCGTTAGAAAGAACAGTTAATAAAGTGGAGTAACCTTTGAATTTCTGCAAAACTGCTGAGCAGAAAAAGAAAAAGGTTACAAAACATCACATATCTTTTTCAGTGGCACACTTGATCTTTATTCCCAGATGCAGACTAAGATATCTTAGAAAAGAAATCTTTTAATCTAAACAAAGTTTATCTAAACGCATTCTTCATAGGAAACTAATCACAATGGATACTGAACTCTGAAAGTTGTCATTCTGTCCCTTCATACCAGTGTAAATAATTTTCTTGACATGTAGTTATAGCTATTCAGATTCTGTATCAGACACCCTGCCAAAGCCAATTTTTAGGAAGCAGTTATAGCCTGAAACTTTGTTATGGCAGGTGAATTCTGTGACAATTGCTGGAAGCTCAGGAACGGATCATCTTCATCTTTACTGCTGCTGCTAATTTTATATGCTTCTTTCTTACCTCTGCTTCATAGGCTGCAGCTGAACATTCATGGTTGATGAGGGAATTTTTGTCTAGAGATGATCATATTTTTTAGATAGAGAGTGCAGGATGTGTAGAGACAGGCTCTGAGAGATTTCAGCTGGTAAGAACCTGAAGAATAAGCTGAAAACTTAGGAACTAATTTAGTTTTGTAACAAATGTTGGAATTGTAGAAAATAACAACAGTACTTCAGAAGCCTTGAAATAGAGCTGCTCATCTAAATCTGATATTAAACGTCTATGTTCTGTAACTTCCTATGAGTATTTTATAGAATATTTTTTCTGTTCCTTGTCAGTCCAAGAAATTAATGGTAGTAACACTAGTGGGACTCAGCCAAATGTCTCTCACTGGCTTGCCATCTGTATCATGTCCTGACAGAGCAAATGCTGTTCCAATTAGTTAAATTCACCTTTCTTGCTGAGTGTCAGAACTACTTCACTTGCGTCATTATCAAGATGTTTCTTTTTGTATGGCGTCGAGTTGGGGATATTATGTTATATAATGACAGTCCCCCAGAAATCTGGCATATATTTTGTGCAAGCATTTCAGATGTGGCCTAAGGCAGAAGTGAAACAGAGAAAACAGGTGAGGCAGTGTTGCTCATTGCAGATCAGCGCATGATTTGGCAAAGGGACAGATCAGTTGAGGCATGTTTGAGGGTTGCCTGCCCAGCAAGAAGAAGACATTGGCTGCAGGTACCAGATTCCAACCAGAGGCAAACTCTGGGTGATCTCGGTGCTCTGTGTCAAATGGGACCATGGTATTTCCAAGAGGGGAGGTATTGGCAGCAGTGCAGTCAGGTTTCATAATCTTTGGGGAGGCAGTGGGAGGTAATTGTAACTGGTCCCAGGTTACCCATAGGCTCCCTTTCCCCTTAGGCTCCCTTTCTCTGAGCTTAACTGTCAAACAGTTGGTCTCTGATTTGTTTGCAAGTAAGGTATGGTGGACTAGAACCTTGGGGCAGAGAGATACAGAGATTGTGTGATACCTGGCACATGAGACTCTTCATTCAGTTCTGGAAAATATTCAATTGTGGATGTCAGTAGAAAAACAAGTAAAGCATTGTGAAGAATGAGCCTATTTCTTTTCTTTTTTTCCTTTTTCTTTTTTTTCTTTTTTGTCTCTCTTTTTTTTTCCTTTCTTTTCTTTTTTCCGTTTTTTGTTTTGTTTTTGTTTTTGTTTTTTTAAGTCTTTTCTGTTTCTTTCAAATGTTAGAGACTTTCCCTTGGGTTTTTTGTACTTCTGACAGAATCACCTGGCAGAGATCTTACGTTTACCCATTCCCTGTATTCCAGCTTGCTATCTGAGTTTGCAGTAGCTACCAAATCCACTAGGGCTGCTGTTCTGAAAGAAGCAGTGAGTAAAGTGAGCTTCACAAGAAACTGCTTTGTTTGAAATGAAAAACAATAATCATGAAAGAAGCAGAATGCAGATAAAATCTTAAGCATATTGTAAGCAAAAACCCTTTGCCATCAAAGACCTTGTAAGTCAGATACAGGGAATTGCAGGATAACAGTAATTAATTCCTCAAAGCTGCATGGTTTCTGACACACAGGAATGGAATAGCAAAGAGTGGATACAATTATTTGATTACATGGAGATTCTACCAAGGCCCAATGAATGCTAATATTTGAGCAAGTCAGCATACTCAATTACACTGTTATTGAGGTTTTTTTGTTTTTCTTTTCAAGAGGAATTACAAATCTAGTGATTTTATGTATTTTTATTGTGATGTGATTATGTCGTGTTTGTTGTTGTAGTGCCTTATGGTTACATATTTACCCGTATGTATTAAATACTTCGTAAGAAACTGGTATGTTAAGAAAAATTGTTTCTTTTCTATGGTTAATTTGGAACCTCAGGCAGGTTGTCACTACTTGTTTATGCTTGCTCTGAGAAAATCCTTCAAGAACTATCTTTATCATAATACATTTTGAAGTCCTGTATAAGTAGCAGTCTCTGCATGAAAAGCATCTGAAAGAAGAAAAGGCATTATTAAGGTTTTAATTACATCTCTAGTTTCTTTAACCAACATTTCTGTAAGTGTGTTGACAAAGGAAAGCATCATGACAAAGAGCAAAACAGAGTATCAGAAACAGTGCATTACACATTGTACAGCGTAAACTACTTTCTACCACTGATTTTGATATGTTATTTCAAAGCTGGTTGTCACAACCTCTGGTGAAACTGTTTTTATTCCTTCAGATATCCTGAATGAACTCTTCCAGCGGGAGAACCGTGTGCTACATTATTGGACCATGCGTAAAAGACGTCTTGATCAATGCCAACAGTACGTGGTGTTTGAAAGAAGTGCCAAACAGGTGAGAGCTTTATTTAAAAATTCTCTTCAGTATAATCAAGGTTTGACATTGACTGGCTTGTTCCACTGTTAGAAACTTGTTGCTGACTTCAGAACTTCAAATATCTGAAAGATCAATAATTAAGTTAAAAAGTAAGAGGAATTATTGTCTTTCAATACAGAATATCTAATTGCTTCTCCCGGCTATGTCTCCTGTTGGCTAGTCTCATTTCTGCAAGTTTGTGTTTGAAAAGTTGTTACACTTGTTAATTTTCACACACACACTTAATGGGACCAGAGTCATAATGGCAACATTTTTCTCACATGCTGCACTGGGAGAGGATCTCATTAAACTGATTGGCAGTTCAAGAAAGCAGAGAAGTTGGATAATTCAATGAACAATATAACTGAATGGCTGAGAAAGGTTTTGCAGTTTCTGTCTACTTGTTTTCATGGTTTCTTAGGTTGTAGTTCATTCTTACGTTGTTGGTTTTTTTGTTGTTTTTTTTTTTGTTTGTTTGTTTTTTTAAAGTTTAGCAGTCTGGAAATAGCCATTAAGTAATTAAATAACTACAGCTGAAATAATCTCCTTTACTAATCATAATACTAACCCTAAAATTAAGCATGGGGTTCCAAGATGGAATTAGTAACTGGAATGATCTACAGATACTTTTTTGTTTTGTTTTGTTTTGTTTTAAACTGGATGCAAGACAAAGAAGAAAGCTCCTGTTTTCAGAAAACAACATCACATCCATAGTGAAACATGGTTAGATGTACTTTACAGCCCTCAAAAATCTAATCTTTTATTTCTTTCTGACAACCAGTAGACAGAGACTTAATGACTGGGGGTCTGTTTTGATCTCTTGAAATATTTCTGAAATCTGTCTTTTGTGATTCCATGAAGAAAATAGTGCAAGTTAAATCCCAGAATAGAGTTAAATATGAATATATCTTTAAAACAAAAGCAACAGCATCCCCCCTCTGGCCCCCTTCACCACTTTCTAATAACCTTAACTTCAGCTTCTGCCAAGCATGTGACCTACTTGCTTTTGTACAGAGGTCGCCGACTAATGGTCAAACACTAGAGATAAAGATCTGTCAGCATTTTCATTGTATATCCCATTATACAACTCCCTCCCATTTAGTCACTGACAACTTTATTGGGAGACTACACTGATTAACCAGAAAATGAAATTACTGTTATCTTCATATAAATTTTTGTTGGGAATTAGGAAGAACCCATTCTTTGTACTTTCAGAACGCTATGCCATGCTGTAGAAAAAGATAACATAGTAGTTTGCAAGAACAGTGATAGAATGACAAACCATTCCAGAATTAAGGACTCACCTAGGCTCTAAGTTTCACTAGTTTCTGTATGGTGATGTGTGTTTCCAGCATACAGTTCTGATCTTTGAATGAAGTGAGCTGGTCTAAACTGTAGGAATCAACATCGAGTTAAATTTCGGTCATGTTGTGACTCTGTAGAGCTGCCAAGAAGTAGTGAAAGGGTGACATTTGCTGAAGGCAAGTTTTGTTTGTCACTTATACCAGCACTGTGTAATAAAGCCATGAAAAAAAAAGAGGGGGGGGGGGGATTAAAAAAGTTGAAAACAAGAAGTATCAAAATAATTGTTATTTATGATATCAACAATACTCATGCTCCTTGTCCATATCATTCTTCACTGTCAAAGTTTGATATAAGAATGACAGGAAACGTCATACAGACGACCACTTGATGTGCCTCTCTTCTTTACTCTAGTCCAAGAGTTCTTGGTTTGTTTCCATCAGGGGCACATGACTGTCTCATCAGGCTTGCATCCACACTAGTATGCAACTAAGTAAATGGCATTGTTGTATGCCTTTACAGTCTTTAAAATTCAGACATTCACATTCAGTATTCTAACCAAACTGCGTTGAACTCTTTGAACATTTAATACTGGCCTTGTCAGAACCAAGAAGCTATTAAGTTCATGTGCCTCTGCACGCTGCTCTAGCTGGCTGTATTAAGAGCTGTAAACAACTTGGCAATGCGAGTCTTCAGTCACAGATTTAATTTTTTGTGTTAAGCAGCAGTTTGCGAGGACTCTATTTTTTTCCTAGAAGAAGGACAGTAAAGTTCATCACAGTCAGTATGTTTTAAAGGACAGTGCATATTAATGTGGGCAGAACATGGATCATAACATGAGGCAGCGTGATTTATAATGGTAAGAAAGTAAGGTGCTAGGACATGGAAGGGAAATAATTTTAGTATGTGGTTGTTTAGTAATTCAGTTTCAATAACAAAATACTATTGACTTTTACCAATATCCATACATTAATTTAACTGATAAATGTCACCATTCCTCCTTTGTTTTATGTTTAATTTCTGTGTGTACATGTAACTACATACCATACTTTATGAGACTGGAATATATATCAACTTAAGTGTGAAGTGATTATTAAATCTGAAGTGCAGGGGGAGTTTAGCATATACATTTGTCAGTCTAATGTAATAATTTTTAAGGTTGGAAAATGCATATTTAAGTTTAAGTTCAGCAGGCCTGTGTTGCAACTAAAATGTGTTTTTTGCTCACTTTGGGAGTATATTAATGAAACCACAAATGCCAGAAGTGGAATAGTGTAACTGTCACCAACTTCTGTTCATGAAAAGCTTATTACAGTTGATATTTATTGACAAAAGTATGTTGCCTTCACTCTTTCTCTTATTTTGTTCTTGATATTTATTTTAGGCTCTGGAATGGATTCATGACAATGGGGAGTTTTACTTATCCACACATACTTCCACTGGTTCCAGTATCCAGCATACTCAAGAGCTGTTAAAAGAACATGAGGAATTTCAGATCACAGCAAAGGTGAGATAAATAAAATTACATACTATTAAAAAAACAAACAAGCAAGACAACAAGGATGTCTGGTAAGCTTTGTTTTCTTGTGTTGGCTTTATTTCTGTATTTCTACTTAGAAAATAATAGAACAAAAGAGAATCAGAAGATAATCACTGTGTTGCTTCAGTTTCATCAGCCTGATGTGCAATTAATTTCTCATGAAAGAATTGATTTTAAAAATGGTTGAAAAAAACCAAAACACAACAAAAAAACATCCAGAAACCTTGAAGGTCTTTGATTTTTATTTTTATACCCTCATGTTCGTGAATTGCTCCATGATCATTTAGGATAGAAAATACAAGAAGACAAATTATTCATCTGATATTTAATTAAAAAATAATAGAAAAGTATAAAAAATAATTACTCCTTAGATTAGTCTTCTTATTAAAGTCTGCAATTCTACTGTATGTTTTTGAGTTATTGCAGAGAGTTACAATCTTCTGTGTCTCTGGAGGCTTATTAAAGAATATATTCTTAATCCATTAAAGTGTGAAGTACATAACAAAAATCGTATCTGTCACAGCACCTCAGTTAAGTCCATGTATAAAGGGAGGAAGACTCCTGAGACTTTGTGGGTCAGGACCAATGTTAGTGCTTTGGTGTAATGAACAAAATACCTCTGATGGGATCAAAATTCGTTTGTATTAGTGCAAGGAAAATGACTATGTTCTGAAAAGCTTGCCCAGGAGAGTTTAGTCTCTGGATTAGATATGGAGCATGTTTTTACTTCTAGTCACATGAAACCCAAGAAACCTATATTAAAGAGTCATAGAGGTTAGAAGGGACCTTTGGAGACCATATTGTTCAACCCCTGCTAAAGCAAGAGTTGTTTTAGGAAGGTTACACAGGAAAGCATCCAAGTGGGTTTTGAGTATCTCCAGAGGAGACTTCACAACACAACCTTTCTCTGGGCAGGCTGTTACAGTACTCTGCCATCCTTGCAGTAAAGTTTTTCCTTGTGTTCATATGGAACATCCTGTCTTCTGGTTTGTGCCCATTGCCCCTTGTCCTTTCACTGAGCACCACCAAAGAGATTCAAAGAGATTCTGTGACATTTCTTTAAAGAAAAAGGTATCTATTTAAAGGAACAAGAAGTAGAAGCTTGCTCCTTCCATGACTTCTCCACCTGTACCTAGTAGCAGGTTAAGCAAAATGACAGGTAGAGTTAGTAACTGTTTGATATTTTCCTGTTTTCATAGCAAACCAAAGAGAGGGTGAAGTTGTTGATACAGCTGGCTGATGGCTTTTGTGAAAAAGGGCATGCTCATGCAACAGAGATTAAAAAATGTGTCACGGCAGTGGATAAAAGGTACAGAGACTTTTCCCTGCGCATGGAGAAATACAGGACCTCTTTAGAGAAAGCTCTGGGTATTTCCTCTGATTCCAATAAATCGGTAAGTGAAATTGGAGTGTGATGATTGACACATACAAAAAATATATATATATTTGCTTCCTTTTGATGTATCTGTAGCTTTCTCCTGTCTCCTTCCTTAATCAATTCTTCCTTTCTTTCATGAAGAGCAAAAGCTTGCAGCTGGATATAATCCCAGCCAGTGTCCCTGGGTCAGAAGTGAAACTGCGTGATGCTGCTCATGAGCTTAATGAAGAAAAACGAAAATCTGCCCGCAGGAAAGAGTAATGAATTTATTTATTTTTAATAACGGAGAGTGCATAAATCAATCCTGATAATGAAGCAACTGTCATGGCTTGTCTGGAAGCTTAGAAATTGGATAAAAAGTAAAAGAGTGTAATACTATTCAGTAGCTCCCCTGCCTTTCATTCACATGCTCATTCTTACAGGAAATTCTAGCATGTCTGAATCTCAGACTTTCAAAGCCATCCTAGGCTTGTGTTAACCTGCTTTTTTTCTTTTTTAGAAATAATGTGAAATAAATGTGTAAGGGGAAGAAAGAGGATAAGCATTTGAAAAAAATTTCCATCTCTTTCCTCATTTCTTTTTGCACTGGTTACTAATGCAAGAGTGCTATCTCTCATGTTTCCTTCATGTCTTTTTTCTCATAGCATTTCAGATCTCAGACTTTCTTAGTGGAAAAAGCAAAAGCTGACGAGAAATGTGTATTCTGGTTATTATGTATTCAAAATGATTATACAGATTGAGATTTGATTAGTCTTTCTGTTGTCACCTAAGGTTTATTATGGCTGAGCTGATTCAGACAGAAAAGGCTTACGTAAGAGACCTCCGAGAATGCATGGATGTAAGTTTTCTTTTTCAATGATCTTTGAAGACAAGATTCAATCTGTTGCTTTCTACTTCTTTCTGATTTTTAAAAATAAATGCTTAGTTTGTTGTCATAAGATTCAATTAACTATTTTTTCAGCTATTATGAAGAAAACTAAAATTACAGCTTGATATCAGCCACTTCAGAATTCATTCTATATGTTTTGCTTTCATCAATACTGTTTCTCTCTTTTTTTTTTTTTTTTTTTTGGAGAGGGAGGGAAAAGGGAGTGGTTTAATTTATGTGCTTTGCTTGCAAGAGAGGAGAGCTTGTGTTAATTCTCTTATTATGTGTATCACATGTTCTGCTACTCACTGACTTTTTTGAATAGAAATTCAGGGAGATTCCTTGGAAAGGTGCCCAATAATTGTTATGTTCAAGCTAGTAATGTTCAGTGTTAGCTATTACACACAAAATGAACTTCTAGACTGGAGACGTGACCTTAATAATTAATATCCTGAAGCACTAGACGTTGTCAAGAGCACTGTGCATTTTAAATGATGGAGTTTCAAGACTGTATTAAACTGTCAGTTTTAGAACTTAAGTTTTCCTGTCAAAATCACAAGGTCTGTGTGACACAACAGACAGTGTCACAACTGGTGTTGATGCTGCTGCATGATCTTTACCAATTTCTCTCTGTGAATGCATGCTTACGGATACCTGAGTGCTTCTGCTCAGCGTTCTAATGACCTTTCATGCATCTTTTTTGTTCTGGGCAGACATATCTATGGGAAATGACAAGTGGAGTTGAAGAGATCCCACCTGGTATTGTAAACAAAGAGCATATTATCTTCGGAAACATGCAGGAAATCTATGAGTTCCACAATAAGTGAGTGGCTTATCTCTCATTTACATTTTACTAGTAAATCCACATGATGACCTAAGGGATTTCCTAATGAAAATATTGTGCATATGAATAATGGACTCTTTGCCATCAAAAATATAAAAGATTTCTCCTCACATTGTTAAATTGTTTCAGTTATTCCTTTTTGCAACTTGGCATACACCATCAGAAACTCTCTTTTTCAATCTCAGACATTTTTGAGCTTTTAAGAAATTATTTGGATGCATTAAAATACTGCTGTAGGTTTTTCAGTTGTCATGAAGAGATGGAAATCACTAGACTCAACAGAATACAGATATTGCACAAACATCAATATCTTTAGTTAATGTGAGCGCTCAAGAATAATTCAACCTTTTATTTCTTTTGGCATGAAGACTAAGCTTTTCCTGAAACTCAAAAAGTAGGAAACCTTCTAGATGGGGATCAATGTTCAATTTTGTGTAATGCAAGTATGTGCTGAAGCAATTTCTGATCTTTGCATCAGAACTTGTATTAAATTGCTTTATATTAGTTCTTATATTACACATTGTCACCGATTCCTTTCTTCCTATGTTAGCTCATACTGTTAGTATGAATTAGAGTAAGTTTTGTGTCTTCATTCACAGACAATAGATCAATATCAGCTGCTCTAATGAAAATATTTCATGTGCCTTACACTGTTTTTTTTTTTTTTTCTACCCATAGTATATTCCTCAAGGAGCTAGAAAAATATGAACAGTTACCAGAAGATGTTGGACACTGTTTTGTGACATGGGTAATGTACTCAGACTTGCATTTAGAAATAATAAAGGAGATAGGAAGAAGGGATGGGTGGATAAAAGATCTCAAATACCTTTGTATTTTCAGTCTCTGTAAAAGTAACTATTTGAAATTTGAGTAAAATTCTGTGTATCTTTAACTGAAAAATTAAGGTATGGTTCTCCAATGCCAGTGCTTTGCTGCTTTGAAAGTTTACGTGTGTTGCATGTTTAAAAACTTGCATATGGGTTTTTGTTTAGTTCAGTATCTTTTTATTTGCTATGTATTATCTACTTTCACATATGTTACTGTTGCTTTTAGTCTCATTTTTCTGATACATTTTATTGTGCTGCCAGACTTGAAAAATAATTCTATGTCACTTAGTTTCTTGAGACAGAAGATACGTTCTTTGACAACTGCCAAAAACATTTTTGAGACAGAAGTTTTGCTCTCAGATAACCTGTATAAATTTTCATTTTGACCTGCAGGCAGACAAGTTCCAAATGTATGTTACTTACTGCAAAAATAAGCCAGATTCTACCCAGCTAATATTAGAACATGCAGGAGCATACTTTGATGTAAGTACTTTATGTCCATCTTAAAAATATGTCTTGCTATTTTGAATAATGTACCTATATTTATGTCAAGTGCCTTATTTCTTAAGAATATGCAAGTTTCCTGTTACTAATAATGCAATTTACTGTCAGCTTCAGAAAATCGATCATATCTCTTACTCCATTAATTTATATTCCTCAAATGGTCTCTTAAATCTGTCAAATCAGTGTTAGAAGTCACTGTTATATCACAACAGTTCAGAAGTGCAGCAGGTTTGGACAGCAACAGCCAAAACATAAATCTCCAGTTCTCTCAAGCACATTCTGTAAATCTTAGCATTTTAATTTGCTTAGGTTGCATTGTACAAAATAAAAATGACAGTCTTTGTTAAATTTCTTGGGGCAGCTTTAACTTGTAATTGATTGCAGTGGTAATTCAATTGACTTGCACTGTTCGTAGCTGCTAAACCAAGCATTGCTCCTTCAATCCCTGAAGTTATTTGGTCTACACATAACATTCCACTTAGGAGAAGACCAAAATGTAGCATCTGTTAGAGTTTTTAGAGAATTTTGGCTGCCTTGAAGGACATGTTGGTATGGTTGAACACACTTCTGTAGGTGATTCAGTTATGTTGCTCTTTACTCCTTTTTGTTTCCACCTTTCCTGTGCTGAGCTACTAGTAGTGACAACAACATTTTTTTAGGATTGTTTATAAAAGCAGAGAGGGGAGCATTTGAGTAATAATATCACTGAAGCTCTTTCTGTTAATTTCTAAAAAGTCTATCACTAGATAGACTAGTTTAGACTAGGCAATAAAGATTCTAAAGGTGAAGTCCTTCTGTGAAGCCTCTGTTTAGTTTTCAGTCATTGTACAAGAGCAGATGGGCTACAGGAAAACAGGCAGATATGATAAAAAAATTTCAAAGGAAAAACTTAGTAAATGCTACTTTAAGAATCAATAAAGGGCTCTGATTAATTTGTATTAGAAGTTTATTCTTGCTACCATTTTTGATGCAATGTCCTTTGATCCCTGTATTTTATTACTGTATCCAGGGCTCTAATTTCCTAATCTACTTTAGGTAGAGTAGAAAAGTGGAGGCCTGGCTGTATACAGGTAAATTCAAGGAGTTGCATTGAAATTCCCATCTTGGGAATTTCTGATGTTGTAATCTTGTTTTAAAAGCAGATAGCTACGGTGCATCAACCTGCTGTTCGAAATTGTGTGGTTAAAATACATACAGTACTGTAATAAATGGCAAATGCTGGCCTTGAAATTCAACCATGATTGGTATTTGAAATCTGTAATTCCTTCCTGTAATTATCATGATTATATTTTCCTCCTTTAGCCTTGGGAGGACTTGTTTGTTTGTTTTTAAGTGGCTCCGCTTTCTTTTCAGTCACCTGTGTAACCTCTTTCCTTTGGTTAGAAAATGTTACTTCTTGCTCCCCCTTGTGTCTCTGTAACAGCTCTTGGGGAAATACACTCCATAACTATCAGTTGATTTAGCAGATGATGCCAAGAAACTTATTCCTCAGCTTTTATGAAATAGTCCTTGCTTTTCCCTGGAACACTGAGATATTTTTTTTTTCCTTTCTCTCTTGAAGGTAAAGTAACAAGAATTATAGATCTTACTTAATAAAATTGTTGCCACTTGTTCGATGTCCCTCATCACTGCTATTTGAATTTAGGTTTGTTGAAACATTTTACAGGTATACTCTTGGATATGTTTGTACAAAGTGAGCAGGCAAATGCACAGTCAAATCACTTGCTGTGGCTGGAATGCATTGTCATCTTCTTGTTTATTTATTTACTTCTTTCTAAAATAGAAATGTTGGCTGATGTCTACCACGTAGCCATCAAAACAGGCTTGAATCTGCTTGTTGGTACTCACAAGTCCTCCAATGTTTGCTTTTTATGTAGGAGATACAACAGCGACATGGACTGGCCAACTCTATCTCTTCTTACCTTATCAAACCTGTCCAGAGGATAACAAAGTATCAGCTTCTGTTAAAGGTCAGTACTAATTCAAACTTCTTTCTGAGATTCTGCTGCTCATAAGCAAGCAAAGCTCCTGAAATCAGAAAGGCTTTTTTACTCTTCAATCAGAGACTACAGCATCCTGAGCAGACGTACTTTTAAAAATCACTGAAAATGAAAGAAAGCATAAATAAGAAACTTCTAGTCCAGATTTCTGTAAATCAAAAAGATAACTCTCTATTAATGTATACCTAGAAAATATCTTTAGCATTTCTGGAGCAAACAAGTAATTAATAGCTGCATAAACAGGTGTATTTTTTTAATGGTTTCTGCAACAAATTTTCTACAAACCATTAGCTGTGTTTATGATACAAACTACTGTAAAATACTGGTATGTATGTCTATCAAATACTCGCACAACATTTGTTACTTCTAATGTTCCTAGTGATGTTGGAAATGAATCGACTGTTTTAGTTGAAATTATTGTCTGTTCTCACCTTGCAAAAAAAAAAAAAAATGCAGCTTGATTAAGTTAGAACTTACTGAGATAGACTGTCATGTTTTAGAAGTTTTGGGGACCGATTTCAACAGTTGCTGAACCTAGATATGTCTTAGGCGATGCAGTATTGAAGGGATAGGATAGACTGATTTCACCAGTCTTTTCAGAGCCAGATGGCTTTTCTGCATAGTAAAATGGATATAAATCTGATGAATGTTGGATTTTCTTTTCTTCTACAAGATAAGAGGTGTGAAACATGAAAGGATGAAGAGCTCAAATCCTGAATGATGGCAGAACATTTCTAGTTTCAGAAGTTCTGTTTATATGTCCACATAATATTGAAGCTACCAATCTTCTGCCTCTCAAAGAGCACTTCTCTGCTATTTTGTCACCCAAAATTTAAGTGCAGCATTGTTCTGTTTTGCTGCAATGATGGATGGTATTGGTAGTTAAATGGAAATAGGCAATTATGATAATGGTAGGAATCACTTGGCTTTCTCATTAAAAAGGAATTTAAACTTGAGTGAATTAACAATAGCAGAAGAAACATAATACGTTCTTTTAGTCATGCAAGCTACATTTTATCTTGATACCAATTCAAAAACTCGAAGAATGTGAGGAAATTTGAATATTAGCTCTTGTATCATGAATGAGCACTGAACTGCATCGCCTTAAATTCCATTGTAACATTTCAACACATTCCCTTCTCTAACTTCTGTCCATCATTTAATGGTTGTTTGTACAGAAATTTTTTTTTTTGTCTCTAAGAGGCTTTTAGCTGTTTGAAGACAGAGTAGAGTACATCTTTGAATACTGGGAATGAAACAAAGTAAATCCTTTAATCAGCAGTAGTACAGATCAGGTATTTGGTGCAGTGGAGTGAAGGTTACATACAGAAACTTTTATTCTGTCCCATTTTCCACCAGCTTCATGAGTTAAGACCTGCATTGTTCTGGTTCTTGACGTAGTGCTACATCCAATAGCTGCGTCTGTGCTTACAAGAATAAAAAGTCCTTAATGCGTTTTCTAAAGATTTATTATTAATCAGATTATTTAAATTAGAGGTGTTTAGGCAGAAGTTCAGGCTGTTCTATGAAGAACAGATACTGATAAGTACAAAATATGCTATCACGTCATTGGAGGAATAAGTTTAAAATAGATTTTACATGCCAAGAATGTTTCTTTGATTGTTAGAAGTAGCATTTAATTGTCTGTCATATTAACATAGAGAGAGGATGCTCATGTCTGCTTATCTTTTACAGGAGTTGCTCACATGCTGTGAAGAAGGTAAAGGTGAGATTAAGGATGGCCTGGAGGTGATGCTTAGCGTGCCAAAGCGAGCCAATGATGCCATGCACCTCAGTATGTTGGAAGGTAGGATTCAAATCTTCTAACTCAGTCATATTTAATAACTTCTTATATTACTGTACACTGAGGAAATCTGAAGAACATGAAGACTTTTCGTCTCTGTGTTTGTATTTTATATACCTTTTATTTGGAGGTAAATAAAATGCAGACTTACTGAAGAAAATAAATTGTTGGACAATGGATGGAGTTTGTTAGTTTTTTTAAAATGTTCTTTCATCCTACTCAACATCTCTGCCACTGCAGAATTGAAAAATATGTAGACTAACAAAAGTTTTCTACTAGCCTACTAAGTTAATGGTCAGATATAATAACTTTGGCTAAATTTTCCAAGCAGTGTCCTTAACTTCTTTATAAGAGGAACATAAGTGTATTAGAGTTGATTTTTCTGATTTATGTATCAAATAATGGCCTCCAAGAAATTTGTACTTTTCACATCTGGTTGCTGCCTGTTTCTTACAGACTTCTGGTTGAAGTGAAATGTATTTTCTGGCAGTAAAAAGTCAGTGTAAGCCAATTTAGTACGAGTCTTAGCCAGTACAGCATAATCATGTTCATGGCAGACAGTTGATATTGGAAGTAATTGCTTCTGTGTGCTGAGAACAACTTTCTGCCAAAATCCATTTTGCTGTTGGCACATTATCATGTATGACGGTGCCATCATACATATAATAATAAAGCTGGGTATTTTTTTGCAAAGTAGATTTCTTTAAAGTTAAAAGCAGAGCAACTTTAGCCTGCTGTTGCAGAATAAAAACTTACTGTGCTTTCAGTCAAAATTGCTTTTCCTACTCTATGCCTTCTAAGAGCTTGTCATAGAATTTGCAGTACCATGCAAGTTAGTATAAAGTGCACCTTGGTTTGGCAGATGATTTTCAGTCATGTGAATGCCCTAGGTCATCTCTCTTCCCTGATTTTAAACAACATGCTTTGTGCAGATGATGTTAGTAGAAATGCTGACCAGCATTGGTAATGATCTTCTAACGCAGGGAATGTGACTCTGGAGAATATCCTAATCTTTTACATAAGTTGGTTTTATAACAAATCATGCGTGTGTAGTTGAGTCATTCCATGTTAAACAAATACAGTGAGTGAGCACATTTCCTCTTTGTGTCTCTGGAGGTTTTTGAATGAACATGCTGAAGCAACTTACATCTGATGCTCTCCATACTTTTCCCTCTTTAGAACTGTAAGAACTGTTGAGAAGGATGGTGTTTTTCTGTTGAGACTATTGGCAAACAGTATCTTTTCAAAATGCAGTTTTATACTTCACAGAAGAGTATGGAAGACTAACTTCTGTTATCCTAAAACTCCGTTTTAACCTGGAGAACACTGTTGCTAGAATTCATTGGTATTCTCAATCTTCATCTTTGTTACGTGTAAAGATAAATAATCCAGCTCCTATTTCTTTATTGCAGAGTGGATCAGTGGCAGGCAGATGGCAGATCCACGTGGCAACAGCTCCAGGCTGCCATCTTTTTTCATTCCCTATTGGAATATGTTTGCATGCTTGTTGCGTGCACAATACGGAAGCTGTATCAGCAAAAGAGTTGGCATTTGGGAGCCATTGTTGTCAGAACGTTATCTGTTGTGTCTTTGCGAGCTGCTCACTTCTTACAGTAGCAAAAACCTCACAAGAAAAATAATTTTCTTTGCAGAGGAAGTTTCAAGAAGCCAACAGGGTTTCCATTTGTCAGTGAAATAGTTGATAAAATTCTTAACGATTAGATTTCTAAATTTAGGCATAGGCTTGAGCTACAGTTTCATTTAGTTTATTACAATGTTGAAGCTTTTTTTTTTTTTTAGCATTCCTTCCCAGGAATTCTATCTTTTGCAATCTGTATTTGGAAAAAATAGATTAATTGCTTAATGAACAGAAGCTGTGCTTTTTAAACTTCTTATATTATCAACTTTTCACACTGATACTTTCTTCTCCCTGGGTTTTTAGGCTTTGATGAAAATATAGAATCTCAGGGAGAGCTCATCCTTCAAGAATCCTTCCAAGTGTGGGACCCCAAAACTCTAATTCGAAAGGGAAGAGAGAGGCACCTTTTCCTTTTTGAGATGTCCTTGGTTTTTAGTAAAGAAGTAAAGGACTCAAGTGGAAGGAGCAAGTACATTTACAAGAGTAAACTGTTTGTAAGTATGGGAGACCAAGTAACCATATTTAGAAAACTGGCAAGATGATTATGATTATGTTCAGATCATTTAAACTTGCTTGACAAACTGGAACAATTGTCGTACACTGTGTAAACTGAATATTCAAACTTTTCTGTTTTCTCATGCTCTTCAGGACAAAAGAGTAAGCCAAAAGCACCTGCTGAAGGCTTTATATTAATATTGGTGTGCTATAGAAAGCAGAAGGGTGGAAGGAATTTACAGAAAGCTTTTATCTTACTAATTTACTAGTCATGTTACAGTAATAGCACTACTTTTATTCCAGTGGATATTCTACACATGCTGGTCTGTAAAGGCAAGAACTCTTTGTTATGGAAGTTAATTCTAGGTAGTCTACTGAGGTAGAATCACAGAATCACAGAATCACTAAGGTTGGAAAAGACCTATAAGATCATCCAGTCCAACCATCCACCTGTCACCAATGGTTCTCATTAAACCATATCCCTCAACACAACATCCAAACGTTCTTTGAACACCTCCAGGGTCGGTGACTCCACCACCTCCCTGGGCAGCCCATTCCAGTGCCTGACCACCCTTTCAGAGAAGTAGTATTTCCTAATATCCAGCCTGAATCTTCCCTGGCGAAGCTTGAAACCATTCCCTCTAGTCCTATCACCAGTTACACGAGAGAAGAGGCCGACCCCCAGCTCGTTACAACCTCCCTTCAGGTAGTTATAGAGAGCAATAAGGTCTCCCCTGAGCCTCCTCTTCTCCAGACTGAACAATCCCAGCTCCCTCAGCCGCTCCTCATAAGGCCTGTGCTCCAGACCCCTCACCAGCTTTGTTGCCCTTCTTTGAACACGCTCCAGGGCCTCAATGTCTTTCTTGCAGTGAGGGGCCCAGAACTGGACACAATACTCAAGGTGCGGCCTCACCAGAGCTGAGTACAGGGGAACAATTACTTCCCTACTCCTGCTGGTCACACTGCTTCTGATACAAGCCAGAATGCCATTGGCCTTCTTGGCCACCCGGGCACACTGCTGGCTCATGTTTAGCCGAGCGTCAACCAACACCCCCAGGTCCATTTCCTCTACACAGTCTTCAAGCCATTCCACCCCAAGCCTGTAGCGTTGCTTGGGGTTGCTGTGGCCAAAGTGTAGAACCCGGCATTTGGTCTTATTAAACCTCATCCCATTGGCTTCAGCCCAGCTCTCCAGCCTGTCCAGATCTCTCTGTAGGGCCTCGCTACCCCCAGGCAGATCGACACTTCCAGCCAACTTGGTGTCATCTGCAAACTTACTGAGGGTGCACTCAATGCCCTCATCCAGGTCATCAATAAAAATATTGAAAAGGACAGGCCCCAGCACCGACCCCTGGGGAACACCACTCGTGACCGGTCGCCAGCTGGATTTAGCTCCATTGACCACCACTCTCTGGGCTCGACCCTCCAGCCAGTTCCTTACCCAGCCAAGAGTGTACCTGTCCAAGCCACGGGCTGCCAGCTTCTGCAGGAGAATACTGTGGGAGACAGTGTCAAAGGCCTTGCTGAAGTCTAGGTAGACTACATCAACAGCCTTTCCCTCATCCACCAGGCGGGTCACTAGATCATAGAAGGAGATCAGGTTGGTCAAGCAGGACCTACCCTTCGTGAACCCATGCTGGCTAGACCTGATGCTCCAGTTGTCCCGCACTTGCCGCGTGATCTCCCTCAAGACAATCTGCTCCATAACCTTCCCTGGCACCGAGGTCAGGCTAACAGGCCTGTAGTTCCCCGGGTCCTCCTTACAGCCCTTCTTGTAGATGGGAGTCACATTGGCAAGCCTCCAGTCTTCTGGTACCTCACCAGTCAACAAGGAGCGCTGATAGATGATGGAAAGCGGCTCGGCTATCACCTCCGCCAGTTCCCTCAGCACTCTCGGGTGAATCTCATCCGGCCCCATGGACTTGTGACAGTCCAGTTGGAGTAGAAGGTCTCTGACCGTTTCCTTCTGAATCATGGGTGGTTTAGTCTGGTCTCCAGCCGAGACCACCTGGTCGAAAAGTGGAATATCCTGAGGATAACTGGTCTGACCTTTAAAGACAGACGTAAAGAAGGCATTCAGGACCTCTGCCTTTTCTTTATCCTCAGTAGTCACATTCCCGGCTTCATCCAGTAAAGAATGGAGATTCTCCTTAGTCCTCCTCTTACTGTTGATATATTTGTAAAAGGATTTCTTGTTTCTTTTTATTCCAGTGGCCAGGTCGAGCTCGAGCTGGGCTTTCGCCTTTCTGATTTTCTCCCTGCATATCTTAACAACTTCTCTGTATTCTTTCTGAGTTGCCCGTCCCTTCTTCCACAGGAGGTAGATTCTCTTTTTCTCCCGGAGCTTCAAGAATAGTTGCTTATTCATCCACGCCGGTCTCCTTCCCCGCCGGCTCATTTTGCAGCTCAGGGGGACAGCCCGCTCCTGCGCCTGTAAGACTACCTTCTTGAAGAGCAACCAGTTGTCTTGGACCCCTTTACCCTCTAAGACTGAATCCCAGGGGACTCCCCCTACTAGTCTTCTAAACAGTTCAAAGTCCGCCCTCCGGAAGTCCAAGGTAACAGTTTTGCTGTTCTTCCTCCTGGCTCCACCAAGAATTGAGAACTCTACCATCTCATGGTCACTCTGTCCAAGACAGCCCCCAACCTCCACATCTTCCACCAGACCTTCTCTGTTTGTGAACAGCAGGTCTAGCGGGGCAGCTCCTCTCGTAGGCTCTCTCACCAGCTGCATCAGAAAGTTATCCTCTATACACTCCAGAAACCTCCTAGACTGCTTCTTCTGCGCTGCGTTGAATTCCCAGCATATGTCAGGGAAGTTGAAGTCCCCCATGAGGACAAGGGCTGGCGACCTCGCAGCTTCTGCCAGCTGCTCATAGAACACCTCATCTGTCTCCTCATCCTGGTTCGGCGGTCTATAGCAGACACCCACCAATACATCTGCCTTGTCAGCCCTTCCCCTGATCTTTACCCATAGGGATTCAACCTTATCATCCCCAGCCACAAGCTCAGTAACATCAAAACACTCCCTAACATACAGAGCCACACCACCACCCCTTCTTTCTTGCCTATCCTTCCTGAAGAGCTTGTAGCCATCCATTGCAGCACTCCAGTCATGGGAGCAGTCCCACCATGTTTCCGTAATGGCGACTAGGTCATAGTTTGCCTGCCGCACCATGGCTTCCAACTCTTCTTGTTTGTTGCCCATGCTGCGTGCATTGGTGTAGATGCACTTCAGCTGAGCCCCTCGCCTCATCCCTAATCCCATTGCCGCTCCCCCAGGCTCATCTCTAGCAGGCCTGGTTTTATCCCCTACCCCCTTCATATCTAGTTTAAAGCCCTCTCTACAAGTCCTGCCAGCTCTTGGGCAAGGATCCGTTTCCCCCTTCGAGACAGGTGAGACCCATCAGCAGACCCCAGGTAGTTATCTTTATGGTAATTTTTTTTTTCTTTTACAGAATAAGTGATAGCTCTTATGGTCTAATGAATGTAAAGATGAGAATTTGTGCATTCCCTTTAAAAATATGAAAAAAAAATCCTCTCTTGCATTCATTATGTGTATCCTTTACAAATGTAATCCACATATTTTACTGGATGACACTGGGTGAGAGCAGTATTCTCACTCTGTAAATTTAGCAACAGTCAAGTGAATTTCTCAAGCAACAGTCTCCATCAATTTGCTCTGCATTGATTGGAGACAAGACTAGTTTTTATGATAGACTATTAAGAACAATTACTTAACCTCTCACTCTAAAGGACTTTGTTCTTCTAATGATCTGTTGGGTTATGTGACCAAGCTTAGGTGATATAAATACCGAGCCTTTTCTGTCTGCTTCAACTGCTTCTCCCTCTTTCTTTTCCCTTTCCCACTTCCATGTCCACACTGGTAAAGCACACAGGTTCAAAAACCTCTTTTTTCTCTATCATGCTTTGTATGTTCTGTTATTTCATTTCAAACACCTGTTGTCCTTCTTGATACAAGGTAGTTAGTAGGTAACAAAGCTGCAGCAGCTTTTGTTATCATGCCTCTCTTTGGTTCCCTGAAGAACTTGAAATACAAAAGAAACTTCCAGGTAGCATCAGCTGCCAAGGCATTGTATGGGAGAGGAGGCAGAGCTGCAAAGTCAGTCCCACAAGGTTGTGATGCCAGTTCATTTGGAAAGAACAAATAATTTTCTAGAGTCTAGAGAAGTTGCTGGAAATATTGAAAACTGATGTTGTACCTCATTTTTAAAATACAGACTTATCTTTTTTCTTTTTTATCCTAATTGGTAAAATATCCTGTGGTGCAGATAACTTACTATAGCAATTCTTTTAGTTTAATCTGTAGAAAAGGCATTCATACGGATGTAAAAAGCATGCCTATTATTTTTAGCCAAAGATCCTTCTTGCAAATTATATTATCTCCCACTTCTGGAAGGTAGTTTTAAGAAACTGAGACTTACTCTTGTATTTTGGTTGTGATTACTGTCGTGGTTTCCCCTGTACAGAACATTCAATGCCATGATTTCTGTTAGTTGAACTATGTGCTAATGAACTCTTCTGGAAAGGTAGAGCGGCCAATAGCAAGCACCTTTGGAGGTCTATGGAATAAAGGCAAGCAATTGATAATTTGCCAGAATTCTCTCCCAGTCACCAATAATTGGCAGTTTAGGAACTTCCTGACCTGGATGTGGTTTCTGTGCACTCATTAACGACAAATGGGTTTCTCTTTCATGACTTTGTCTATGGACTTCATACAGACTTGTAGTGTTTCCAGTGCCCTTTGGCAGAGATGTTTTGCTCAATTATGCATTAAATGCAAGAGAACCTGTACACTGCATTCAAACTTTACTCCTTTTGACAAGTTTCAATGTCCACAAGCACTGAAAGGAACAATGAACAATCTTTCCCACTTGTTCTTGTATAGACCTCTACTGCATGGGCTCTCTGTTGTCCCCGAATTAATAACATTCACAAGTCTACAAAGCTTCTAAGTTTACTAGTTCTTAAACAAATAGAATTTAGAATCATTTGTATTGGAAGGGACACTTAAAGGACATGTAGTCTAACTTCCCTGCAATGAACAGAGACATTTAAAGCTAGATCAGGTAGTTCAGAACTTGGTGTAGCCTGACTTGAATGTCTCCAAGTGTGGGACATCGCTCTGTGCAACCTATTCCAGCGCCTCACCACCCTTATTGTAAAGAAAAAACATAACAAAACAAAAAACTCACACAGAACTCTTTTCTTATATCCAATGCAAATCTCCCCTCTTTTAGTTTGAAACCATTTTCCCTTGTCATGTCACAACAGTCTATAGAGTCTGTCTCCTTCTTTCTTACAGCCCCCCTTTAGATACTGAAAGGCCGCTCTCAGGTCTCCCTGAAGCCATCTGTTTTCTAGACTGAAACAAGTAAACAGCAAAACAAACAAAAGCAGCAACAAAAAACAAGTTGACATCCAAATGAAACAATAACTACCCTTGCTCAGTTACTGTGTATCTAATATCTCCTGTAATTGATCTGTGTACTTGCTAGTGATGATGCACATGAGGGAAAAATGCAGCTGCTAATGATGTAAGAATGTTTAGCAACTATCTTTTGGACTGAGGATTCTTGTAGTTTGAGCTGTATAGATCTATCTATCTGTCCATTTATTTATTTATGAGCAGAGCCTGTATGGATTGTTTAACTAGAAACAAATTCACGATTGTTATTCCAGTTGGAAAGCAACAACATTTTGAATGATAACTGACTGTAAAGTTCTGGCATCCAAACATTCCCAGAAACTGGTTGTTAGTGTAGTTGTCCCCAGGGGAACTACATTTTTTATTTTTTTCATCTATTTCAGAGAGAATGAAATGCTATGAAAAAGAAAAACATAAAAATCAATAGTTAATGAATGTCCTGGATAAAAATTAGCAAAGAGAAGTACCAACATTTAACTTTAACCAAGCATTTCTATTTATTTTATTTAGAGTTATAAGACTTCTTTTTTTGGTCAAGTCAGAAAAGTAAAACAAGCAATTCAGTATTTAAGAATATAAGTACTATGGTATATAGCTACTTTACTGGAAAAGTGCTTAGCTTGCAGTCATTGCTTTTGAAGAGGCCTCACCACCTCCCGCAGAATAAAGAATTCTCTCTGAAGCTCAGAAGTTAGACTGAAGCTTCTAAAACTCTCTTTAAATAGCAGAGCTCAACTATTAAGAATATTAGCATACCTTTGTGTCTCCTAACAAAAGAAATTACCATGGAGTCCTCATATTTTTTTTTTTAATTCCAGACTTCTGAATTGGGTGTCACAGAACATGTTGAAGGAGATCCCTGCAAGTTTGCTCTGTGGGTTGGAAGAACACCAACGTCAGACAACAAAATTGTTCTCAAGGTAATTTTAGCATATGTGCTTAGTGAATATATATAGATATACTCAGTCTTGTAGTTGTCCTTGCTTTTTAGGAAGGCAACAAGTGATGATTTCTGCTACTTTGAGAGGGACAGTTGCTGACAGATAATCTTCCTTTGTATAGAATTGGCTGTGATGTACATCTAACTAACGAGACTTGACAGCAGAGAGGAATCTGTGTTGGCATAATGAAGAATTAAACAAACTTGTTTTTGCAAAGAGAAATAAATATTTTGATCCACAGCCTTGAATTTTGGAGCTCAAATCCACTAGGACAGGGCAGATGATATCTTTTACTCTCAAGAAGCTGCTGCTCGTTGGTGATGGTTTGTTTTATGGCCCGTGTTTTTATGGAGAAATAGAAATAGTATGAAAGATTTTAATGTGTTTATGTAGTCTGCAACTTTTTATAAAGGTTTTTGCCTGTGAATGGGAGTTTGTGCAATACCTTTAAATCCTGAATCTGGGGAAGTTAGAGACATTAGTAGAATTCCTTGCCTAGTTAGGATAATCACTAACACCATTTTTCGTTTGGCTGTTGCATAACCTGGAGCCTACTGTTTCATTTTTAATGGCTAATTTGACATATTTTGAGGACTGTATCAACTGAAACTTTTCAGTTTTATCTCTTAGTTCTGTTGAGATGAGTAAAAAGTTTATCCTCCCATTTACCAATTAATGCACCTACAAATAAACCTGTTTGTTTTTAGATATATTTTATGTCACTTTAAAATGACCACTCAAATTTATACATTTTCCTAGTGAATTCCAGACTAAAGAGAAGCTCACATTAGCTTCTGTATACAAGCACTCGATGAGTGCAGGAAGATAGGATTTAACATCACTGAATAATACAGTATAATTTCACAGAATGTGCTTTGCTATCTGAAGTGATCTTCCACAATAGAATGGTAAAACGGATTTTGTTTTCAAAGATGCTCTACATACAGTCACCTTAAATTGTTCCTGTTCTCTTCTCTTCTCTACTTTGAGTACAGAGTACTTAGATAATCTTTATGGTATGTCAAGTTTTTCAGTGGTTTTCTTGATTTTTTGTTCATGTTTGAAGGTAGAGTGCAGCACATGAATAATATAAGTAAATGTCATGAAAATACTAGATAAAAGATTAACCACTGTATTTGGTTTCTTTTCCTAAATACTTTTGTTTATAGAAGATCTTTTTCCTAGCTATTCATTGCTCCTTCAATTTTTTTTGCACCTTTTACAATCATATTTTCATTTCCCCATTTATTGAATGTTTACAGTATACTAGAAGCCAATTCTTTCAAAAGATAACAATTAAAAGAAGTAAGAGCTTACATATAATTGTTTATTTAGATCTGCACCAATGCTTATATTTAATAATGCTTCAGTTGTAGGGTAATGAAATTGCATTCAGTAATCATGTTACATATTGGGCAGCTGGATATCAAATCTTTTCTAGTGTTATCTCCAAAATACAGAGAGTATATTGCAGAAAGTTATTGAAATGCAATCCCTAAATAAACTTTCTGCTTCCTTGAACATTTCAAAAGTGGGAAGAATGCTGCATAAATAGTGTTGTGGAAGTGTATGTGTCACAATGTAAATTAATTGATCTTTCAAGTGATAGCAGGTTATTATATTAAGTTAGGCCTACTACATGGCATGAATTTTAAAAAAATAAAACAATAACCAACAAATAAACAAAAAAGCCCCAGAGAACTCAGGATGGTATTACTGGAATTCCTGAAGTAAGTCAATTCACCTTGTCTATCACATGGTGCATAAAGGCTTCAGCCTTTTTGGATTAAGTTATAAAAGAATCTGAATCTTAAGTAAAATAGTTTCTAACAATCTTAGCAATGATGACAAGCATAAAGTAGTACTGATAGTTCAAAATAATGACAACTATCTTGAATTTCTATTTTTCAAAAATGATTCACATAATCTCTCTTTAAGCCTTTCATTTGGTATTCATTCATTGAATATATATGTGGATTTTTCTCAGCTACAATAGTCCGTTCTGATGTTTTTGTTTCTTTTACATATCAAAGGCGTCCAGTATAGAGAATAAACAGGACTGGATTAAACACATCCGGGAAGTGATACAAGAAAGGACCATTCATCTGAAAGGAGCATTGAAAGAGCCAATCCACATCCCGAAAACAGCACCAACAACAAAACAGAAAGGAAGAAGGTGATTAATATTTAAATAGTGAGAGATATCTGAGTATGCCATTTCAACAGCACTATTTCCTCTGTAGTGTTGAATTTCTAATATCTTTCAGTAAATTGGACAAAACCAAGAGTCATTGTGGCCAGTTTTGTCATATAATTGATTTCTAGTTTCCATTGCTAAATGTGTTGAGATTTCTGTTCTGAACAGTTCCTGAATAGTGTAGGTTAGCCATTACAGAAGGGATTTGAAACAGCAGTACAGGATAACTGTACATTTCAGATTTTTACAATTCTGTGTGTATTTCTCATACTCACATCCTTGGTATCCTCTGACAGAGTTTAAAATGTGTGGCTGAGCAGTCTGCTTGCTACCTTTGGATTTGTTTCTTATGACTGCGTGCCATAGTCCTGACTGGTTGGTTGTATTAAATTCAGTACGATGTTGTCCCTGAACAATAGAATGCATGTAGAAAAAAGAATTCAGTGTTGAATGCTTCATCTTTGCATCAGTTATTTTGTCTAGCTTGTATCTCTTGCCACAATATTGAGGTACCCCTTGTATAGAGTAGGATTAAAAACGCAGTGCTAGTGTTGTAATGAAAACTGAATTATTTGCAGAGATGGCGAGGACCTGGACAGTCAGGGAGATGGTAGCAGCCAACCTGATACTATTTCAATTGCTTCACGAACTTCACAGAACACGCTTGACAGCGATAAGGTAAGCTTCTCAGATGCTGCTCTGTTGTGACAGCTAATGATTCATTCCTTACTGCGAATTAGCATCTGAAATCAGTAATAGCAGTATGGAAGCATTCCATCTTTTACAAATAGCTGTATACAATAAAGAAAATGTTCTGAACGTCGTGGGTGTGCACAAATGGTTGTCTGCATCCAGTAAGTCATAAAAGAAATTCAAAACTGAAACTGTTTTGTTCTCTTTCTTCTGCCAGTTGTCAGAAGATGCCAGCATTGACATAAAGTTATATTTTGACATAAAGTTATATTTTTACATAAAATTTAATGCTGTGCATAGAATTTTTCACAATATCTGTCTTAACCTTTCTGAACGGTAGGACTAGAGGGAATGGCCTCAGGTTAGACAAGGAGAGATTCAGATTGGTATCAGGAAAGATTTCTTCCCTGAAAGAGTGGTCAGATGCTGGAACAGGCTGCCCAGGGACGTGGTTGAGGCTGTTTCTTGAACAACTCCTCAAGTTTAGATGTGCTATTCAGGGATGTGGTTTAGTGGGGAAATACTGGTGGTAGGTGGACAGTTGGACTAGATCTTGGAGGTCTTTTCCAAGCTTTATGATTCTGTGACTCTCTGAAAGCCTACCATCTGTCTTTTGATGAACTTGAGGCTGGTGATTTTCATGTGGTTACTTTTGTGAAGCAAAAATATCATCCAGTGTTCACGCATTAGAGAATTTTCACTTTCTGCTGATGAAAATCAATATATTAAAGAGGAGTAACCCACCAGTCCAAGAGTCATATGATAACAGTACTAGTGTTTCCTTTACTCCATCTTTGTCTGTAGATTCTGGATGGGTTGTCTCATAATGATAGCACAGATAGAGCTTCTCATGGATAGAAGAAAGATAGGCATCAGAAGAGTAAAAATTCATATATGAAATGTGTGCTTATTACTTTGGAATTGAAAGATTTCTGGCAAATGAGAAATGTTAAGACCTTGCATGGAAATAGAGATAGCTAATTGAATAGGGGAGTGAACAAAAAGATAGAAACTGCTTAGTAAATTGCTTGAAAACACATTTTCAGATACTTGGCCTATTACCTCATCAGTAAAATGATTCTAATAAGTCCTTTATACTACACAGATACAGAGAAATATTTTCACAGTTCCCACAGTCATCTGAAAGAGTGTTTGTTTCCCATATTTTTGCAAGTCACTTAAATTCTGTGTTTTAATATTTGCTTGTAAAGAAAATGACAGAAAAAAAAAGACGTCATAAGTGCTTAGAGTTCCTCTTGTATTTGTCAAAAATATCTTCTGTACTGACCTGGTATGTTTGTACTGAAGTCATTCTGTAGTTTTGGTGGTTGTTTCTTCTGTGGACATCTGTTGGAAAAATTGTTCCTGTGAGCAACAAAAGTCTTTCAGTGACTCTTGCTGTTTTAATCCTTGTGTTCTTGCTTATCTATTTAGTGATTTACAATAACACTATCCATTGAGAAACAGTTTAATGTGTTTTTAGATTTGTTTAGTTTACTCCTTTGAACAGTCCCTGACTAGTGTAGATTTGAGCTGATCTATCACACTCAAAGCCAAGATGTGCTGTCTCTTATTTCCTCAACCGCTGACTAAGAGGTCAAGCTGTGTGAAAGATTTGGCTGGATTGTGCTTCAATTCCAACTGAGGTGGTGGAGTCCATCCCTATCATTCACAACCATTGCCACTCCTCAATTGTTTATTTTGTACTATTTAGAGGGAAATAGCGTGGATTGTCTCCTATGGCCCTTCACAGCCGTATCTCAGGCACAATACAAGAATAACTAAGAAAGGTGGCAAAGTGAAATGCCTTGAGAATTATCTTCCAGTCTGGCACGAGGAAGAGACTTACCAACAACCTGTTCAACAGGATTTATAAGTTAAAAGGAAGAGGAATAGAAGGAAGAAAGAATGGAGAACGTTTTTAAATATTTTCCTGACAAATTAAGTTTTAAAGTTGGTTAGTATGATTAGTTTTGTTTTTAAAGTATATTTGAGTTTTCACAGTAGTGTGTAAAATTCTTGTTAGACTTTTCTTTGACAAGAACAGACCAAGTCATACTGGCTCTGGGCTATCTATCACTTGTGCTATGTTTTATATGTGTCCAAGGAAGAAATTTACTGTCTGTGCATTCTTTTTAAGTGTGTGAATTAGAATAGCTTTGATTAGTTTTTCTAGTGTAAGGGGTTTTTTTTGTTGTTAAACACATTAAGAGAATTTTTAAAAATGTTAAGGAACAACAAGAAGCAGAAGACCACAAAATAAGTGGGATATGTGGGCTGAACTTCAGGTAGCCTTTCACTTCATACATTGAGAATTCATTATCTGTAGTCTCTTTGGGAGTTAAAATTTGCTGTAGTTTTTTCAGTCCAAAAGCTTAAATTATGTTGGAAAGCCTTGCAGAGATTAAACAAAACAGTTTTAGTGATTGTTAGGTACTGTTGATGTGGTTTGTTAGTTGGAGCAGATCTCAAGCTGAGCTGGTTTTCCACACTTAGAAGCATTTAAAATATCAGCTAGTATAGCATTAGGCAAGTCATAAAAATATTTAGCACTGAATCATTTAAGCTGTTGCTGAACATTCTTCTGTTCCAATGTCCGCTATTGTGCAAAAGAAAACACAATATCAAACACCTGATACTTATCACTAACCAGGTAAAACCTTTCTGTTTTATCCAATCATATATACAAACTAGTTACTCTATTTAAAAAAAAAAAAAATTTGATTGGAAGAATATAAAGAGTGAAATCTTATATACAAAACAAAATATATTTTCTTTCCTCTTCAGACGTTTGCTTAGAAAAAAATAAAATTACTTAGCCTTGGGAGTGGTTGAATATTGTGCAGATCAACTTTTTTCTTTACTTCCCATTTTGTGATTTAATTGGAAATGCTTTGACAGCAGAAAATATCTCCAATTAGCTTTTTTCTTCTCCACCCTGTTTGTTTGTTTGTTCGTTGAATTGAATTGTAAGTTTTGGTTGTTGACTCTATGATCCAATAGACCACTTATAAAGTTAACATCCATCCCAGCTTCATGTCATATGAAAACTATATTGAAAGATGAAATTAGCAATCAGAATCATCTTTGTAAAGGGAGAAATGAACTGGCAAAATACCATGCAGTTTAATAGGGACTCATTTGAGCTACAGTGAACAGGTGAAATTGATTAACTATTAATGTGAATTGTGAGATTATTGAACAGATTTTGAAAAGGTGAAAGGCTTTCAAACTGTGTATAATTTTCAGTCTGATACAAATATGAAGAGAGGAAACAGTCCTATAGTGATGGGCGGAAAGTTCTCATTCTTTACTGAGCACCTGTAAAGGTTATATTAGGCGCTGCATCCAGTTTTGAATACAGAATTTTCTTAAATTACTGAGCTGATGGAGAAGTTCCAGGAAAGCTGAAAGTCTGATTAGAGATCTACCAAACGTAACTTACATGGTGAGATAGAGAATTGGGGCTGATAAGTATAAAGTAAAAAGGTAGAAGGAAGAGCTTGGTTCTGAATTGCATGAAAAGCAGAATTACAGAGCAGTCTTTTACACATATTTTCAGTGGATGAGATGAGGTTAAAGGACTTCATTTTAATTGCAGTGGCTTTTTTGTGTGTGTCTATTGAAGTGTGAAGCTCTAGAGCAGCCTAGTTTTGAAGGCTAGAGAATGTCCATAATTGGAAATAATGCAAAAACTTTGGATAAATGTTAATCATAATTCATTCAGCTGCAACTGCTCGTGCTCTGGAGGAGCTAAAAGGAGTGGACTAGATGTTCTACGATCCCTTTCCACCTACATTTTAATATTGTGATGTATCTCCATGTTGCAAATCAAGTTAAATACACCAGTAGCACCAACCTATCCTGAAGTATTAGAAGGTACAACACAACCCAAGCTAAAATGTAAGCTTTTTGAAAGGGAGATTCCTACTCCATCAATGTACCTTGGTTTTCCAAATGAATGCTCTTACTGTTCCCTTCTCAGTAGGTATTTTGCCCTTCACTGTTTACAGCGTTCTTCCCATTCATGTTCCTTAGCTCTGTAGACACCATTTTAGGTGGCTAATAAATAAAAGAGATGACACTTGGCCTTTTGTTCCACCTTTCACCTGTTACCTAGCTTCAGATCTTGATTTGGTTTTAGCATCTTCTTTTGAACTTGATCCAGTGAATAAGAAATGAACTGAGGAAGCTGAAGGAGGCAGTGTAGGTCTGATAGATCTCTTTGTGCTTGGTTAACTGAGCTGGCAGAAACGTTAAATAATACAGACTATTTTGATAGCTGAGAAAATGATAGGCTTTTCTAAGTAGAGCCATCATATGATGTTATCTTAAGTAGCAGGAATCATGCCAGCTGCTCTGTGTGGTCAGTGGAGCAGTATTTTATTTTTAATGAATTGTCTTTTGTGCCTGCTTGATAACACTTTCTACTGCTTTCTATGTGAATTTGTATTTCATTTACATGCTTCTTAAAACTTGGGCATAGAAAAATAACTGAAACAGTAGGAGACGAGTTCTACCAGCTGAAAATGCAGAAAAATCTCCTGCCAGGAGAAAAATAAAAACAAACTAGTTTTTTACTTAAGTTTAAAAAGCAAAACAAAAAAAACTTGGTTCTGAGCGTACACCTCTCCTCAGCATCAGAGACCAAGTTTGGGTCTGGTCAAAGAGAAATTCCCTGAGAAAGAAGTGCAATGAGGGAGAAAAGACACCCAAGTTCTATTTTAAAAAGAAGTTATAGATTTTTCACACTTGAAATAATTAAGAAAGCTTATTAGCTGCTCTCTTTCTTCCCACTTCTCCTTCCTGTAAAAGTACCATGCGGTAGTAAACTTAATAAGCAGTCCTTAAGTGAGGCAATATATAAATTGTATTTGACAGAAGTCAGTCAGTAGTGATGATGTGGTGTCTCTGACTTCTGCAAACCTGCACTAAGAGTCTGTGTATATAAGTCATGGGGTTATGCCTTTTTTTTTTTTCCTCTCTACAATCAACAGTGATTAAAAAGCCCCACTGAGATGAACATAGATGGTTAACATTAATTTCAGCAACAGCAAGACACTGTGTCCTATGATAAGCTGTTTAATTAAACCTTACGCCTTTTTTAATCTGCTGTTCTATTTCTGTCTGGCTTTTGTTTCTCATCTAGACTCTGTCTCTCCAGTTTCCATGTTTCAGACATAGCCTCATTTATTTTTATCATGCATGATTAATTCAGTTTACATAAAGAGTTTCTTGAGAATGACGGATAGAGCCCTTGTGCAGCCTAAATTTTTATTTAGGTGGTTTGCAACTCCTTTCTCTTCAGTGCAAATCAGTCTCCTAGTTCTGCAGCCTAAATTTTTATTTAGGTGGTTTGCAACTCCTTTCTCTTCAGTGCAAATCAGTCTCCTAGTTCTGCTGTGCCTCTTTCTCTTCCCTCCAGCTAACGTAGAGAGCCTTGCCAAAGCTGTCCAACAACAGCTGTTGAGCAATGTACATAATCCCAGACACTCCTTGCTGTCCAACTGCATTTAATCAGTCAGAGGAGGAAACTGCTTTCAGAAAGCATGTTATGGAAAGAAAATGAACAAAGAAATGAAGGGAGAAGCACTGTTTCCTGGCCATTACAGCTGGGGAGGTGAAGAATGGTCACTCTCCCAAGAGAGGGTAAAGTTGATACACACCTTTTTTAGGTTTGTTCTTCACGGTAATAACTTTAAACATAGTCTGAGTAGAACACCCCATTGTATAGGTGTTCTAGGCAGCAGCAAGAAGTCCGGTGTTAAATTGCATTGAACAATGTTAAAGTCTTTGAAAACAGGGATGAACTAACACTAGGATTTTGGAAATGTCTTGTATACTGCTTATCAAGTGTGATGGAATGAGGAGTTTTAAGTGGAGTACTGATCAGCCAGGACATCTAATTCCTGCACAGTCTTAGAGACTTTTTTGGAGTAACTTAGTAGTTTCTGATATAGCTACTATCAATTTTTTTTTTTTTTTAAGCAATCTTTTTTCTTTAGCTTAAAACTAAAAAATGTAGCTAATGAGCAGATCTTTGTTGTTGTTGTTTTTTTGTTTGTTTGTTTTTGTTTTTTGCTTTTTCCCTCCCAATTCAGAGAAGGAGAAGAAATAATATCTGTACTAATGCCAAAAGCACGTGACCTTTGCACTGCAGACAAAGTATATTTCTATTTGCAGGGAAGTGAAAGGGTCAGACAAGGAAGCAGAGAACCAAAGCTATGTTCTTGTAGATATTTAGGAGAAAACACAATGTCTAGGTGGAATTTCTGAAGAGTGTCTACTTGTTACTGTCTTGATGATTGCACTGGTGGGGGGACACATATGAAATTCCCTGGGAAAAATTTGATCTCTGAAGTCATATTCTGTCAGCTTTTTCTTAGTCCCCATCAGCCATCCAGATGGTTTCAATTGTTTCTTAGTTTGTCTGAAGAAGGCTGTAACATAAATCAATACCAGAAAACAAGGGAAAGCTCTTACTTTTTCCCCTTTGGCATAGTTTTGCATGGACTAAAAACTCACACAATACGGAGAATGAGAGAGAAGGGAAAAAGGAAGTTTTTAATGAAGGAGAAGGTAGCATGCTTTGAAAATATAGCAGTCATAATTTGGGTGTTGGGACTATCTGAAGAGATGTAGTAATAACAATGTGATTAACTTTTAGCCTGGATCAAAATGGGTGGAACTTGATTTACCATCTCTAAACAGTGGTTGTATAAGGATGTGTTTGTTTGTTTGTTTGTTTTTGTCCTTGTTAGCCTCTGCATTCCCCCAAAGAAAACTTTTTTCTGGGTGTGTGGGTGCAAGTAAGGATAGCCATTAAGGTTAGTAATCATGGACCATGGGAAACCTCTGGAGTTAGACTGTCTGCTAGGAGTTATATGCTGTTGTTGTAGGATCCACTAGGGAGGAGGCTGGAGTTAGCCTTTTAGTTTTATTGGACTTTTTCTGGTTTTGTCCTCTGCTTTAAAATTCTTTCTTGATAGGAAATAGTGTTATCCTAGCAAAGATTCTGTCTGATGTTTTGGTGCAAGGCAATGAAAACTTCAGTAATGAAAACTAATAAATAACAATGTAGACTTATCTTCTTCTCCTAAAGCTTGCGAGATGTAGCCAGCAGGCATTTAAGAACCTAAGTGTCAACAACTTAAGGCAACAATAAAATGGCAGGAATCATTCAGTTTGTGGGTAGAGCACATGCTTCTATATTAGCTGTGACTGTAACTCTCAGAGAGTGTTTGTCCTCCCTTGTCCAAGTTAAGCATTTCAGGATTACCTCCGTGAGCTGGAGGAGTTGACTAGCTTGATCTGAACTACTGAATCTGCAGAAAGACATACCAGCTGGGTTGTAATGGGAATGTGGCACTGAAGCACCCTGGGCTATCGAAGTATTCAGACACTAAAGTCTGAAGTAGCCTGGAACACTGTTGCTACGTGGAAGGAGAAGGCATTCCCAGGCTGTTTAGTTAAGTTGGATGAGTGTTCTGGCACTGAGCAATCTTGGGAACTTTGCAAAGTTTATATAATAATTTTCATTTCTGATCAAAGCAGATGAAACAAAGAGGAAACATAACCTTAGGGAAAAAGTTCTAATGAAGTGTTTTGGAAGTAGGGGGGAAACCCTTGAATGCTTTTAAATCAAGTTTGTGTGGTTTAATTGGGGAATCAGCAAGAAGGCGGAAGTTGTGTCACGTAGTTAGGTATTTGGGAATATTATGTGAAGAAGTTTGTGCTGATCTTTGCATTCATGTATGGAGGATACCATGTTATTTTGTGACCTGAGAAAGAACTGTAAATGGCATGGGAATGGGTTAGTAAGTTCATTTGAAACAGACCTCTTTCTGCCTTGGGTTTGCAAGATGATAAATCTCACAGCGATTGCATTTACTAATATCTGGCTTTTTGCTGTGAGTTATCAGCCATAAGACATTTTTAAGTGGCTGCTTCTTCAACTTTGATGGTAAGGAGCAGTCTAGCAAGAAAAACTGCTTAAATTCTCCACCCAACCCTGTCACAACCAGTGTGTTTGGAACATAAGCAGATACAAGCAGAGTTAAAAATCTGTACTAGAAGCATCATAACTGCTTGATTTTGAAGTGAGCCGTTCTTGATGTGGAAAGCCCCAGAAGCTTGCTATCTCATCCAAAATACGAACCCTGCCAGGAATCCTAAATAGGTAATGGTGCGTGACGATTGGTTTGATAACGAGCGTTCATCTGGCTTCTTGCTCTTGTTTTCCCTCACAGTTGTCTGGTGGGTGCGAGCTGACAGTGGTAATCCATGATTTCACCGCCTGCAACAGTAATGAGCTGACAATCCGCCGTGGGCAGACTGTGGAGGTCCTGGAGCGACCCCATGACAAACCCGACTGGTGTCTGGTTCGAACTACAGATCGGTCCCCAGCTGCAGAAGGCCTGGTGCCCTGTGGGTCCCTCTGCATTGCTCACTCTCGCAGTAGTATGGAGATGGAGGGGATCTTTAACCACAAAGGTAAGAAATGATGGAAGCGAAGTCTAGCTGTCAACAGCACGAGTTTTGGGTAATAGCGAGTACTTGATAAATGGGCACTTCATTGTTCTTATTCTGCCTTGGTTTCTAATTTTTATTTAGAGAAAGCATAGTGTTTTTAGGATCCTACAGCCATGCTATTGATTCTGTAATAAATAGCATTTGTCTTTGTTAAGTGGAAACGTGGCAGAAGATGGAAGAGATTTAGGTAAATTATGTTTTGGTAAACAAAGTTGCATATCATATTAGATCAAGCTTCAATGATAAGGAAATCTATACCTATCATGTGTTGAAAGTGTGATGAAAACCTCCTGCATGTAATATCAGTATTTCCTGAGAAACCCTGCATTAAGAAGTCATGATAAAATTAGGCTCAGTTACAGAAGAGCTAAATACGCACATCCATGTGCCCTGGCATTGGAATGAGCTGTTAGAACTGCTGTGTTTTACTTAACTGAGTTTTCCGGGCTAGCAGAGACAAAATTAATTTATTATTTTTATTATCCAGTGCAGCTGGATTCTGAAATCTTACTTTGCTTTTGTTTTGAATGAAAGAATGAGCCCCTGAAGGGTGTAATAAAAATCTGATAACTTTTTTTTGATAGTTTTTAAGGTTTTGCTGTACTGCAGTTTGTCCTTTGGCTCAACAAATTTTCCAGGCTCCCAGAATAGTTAGTTATTAGAAAAGATGTTTGCTTGCTTCACTTGAAGCTGTTTGAAGTCTTTTAGCAGAAAGCAATACGAATTAAAATAAATAATAACTAGTTCATTAGGTCTTTAAGCACATGCTGGAGGAAAAGATGCCTTTCAAAAAGCTTCTTATTACTAGAAACAAATTTAATGAGAAAACGGTGATGGGGAAGACTTTTTTTCCCAGAACAAAATTGTCTTTGGAGAGTTTTTTATAAATATGCTCTTTTTTTTTTCGAAATTTTCCATCCATCTCAGCTAGAACATCACACATTTTCTCATTTAATATTGACCCTGTATTAACATGCTTGACTAAAATAGGGAGAGTTTATATTATTTATGTCAGGAGCATGCACAGGAGGAACTTTCTGAATACAGTGTGATTAAAAACATTCAAAGGATTTAATTGCAAAACATTTTTGACTACTTCTATCCTCTGACCATTTGGGAAGATAAATTTTGCAGGGTTTTTTGATAATAAAAATGCAGTTAAGTTTCACTGAAGCATTTCTTCCTTGATTGAGGGGTTGAAATCATGCAAATCTTAACAGATGTATTTTATCTAAATACAAAATTGATAATTCCAATTCCCTTTGCAGCTTGGGTACTTGGCCTTTGAAAGCAGAGAATTTTATTACGAAGTAGATTGTACTGAACAATTTATGTTACGTGAAGAGCACCGGGCCTGTCAGACTCCTGAGGGAGAGAGGTTACATTTATTAATCAAACCAGTGGACATAATCTGTATTGATATTTTTCCTTCAGCATTTGTTTGCAGAGAAGAAGGAGCAGAGCATTGTAAAATTAATAGAGTTTGTGTTTGACATATTGCTTTAAAAAAAAAGCATTAATTAATTATGTTGATCATGGAAACTGAAGAAAAGAGAAGGCGAGGGCTAGAATTAATATGACTTGCAGGATTGAATGCAGACTCAGAAGTTTCTTCTGTTCTTGCCTCTTCTATAGACTTCCCTTGTGATGTTATTGCACATCATCTGAACCCCAGCTGATAAGAAGCAGCTGCTACTTGTTTATTCCCACTTTAGTGGGTGTCAAGCTTCAGGACTTGTGTGTCTGATTCGTAAAGTTTCCTGTGCATGTGACTGAAGTCAGCGTGAACTGTATTGAATATGCGACCTATTATATAATGCCAAGTAATCTGGAAGCTAAAAAAAGAGAGAAAATAAGCTTTAGATTGTGCACTTGAAACTACAGGATGCTTTTGTCTTCAATCTGTAACTCAACTTTCTATTACTTGAAAGAAGCTGTGGTAGTGTTCGCTACAGAGGGGTTACAAAAAATTAGGGAAAGTTGGTGGGGTGCTTTGTTGTTATTTTTTTCCACAGCATAGAGAAACATTTCTCTGACAATTCCAACCAGAAGTTATTATTTCTCAAGTACTGGATTTGATTAAAGATCTGCAAACAAGGCACTGGGGGATATGCTAATCAGAATAGCGAGGGGAAAAAGTAGATGATGATCTCAGTTTGTAAGTATTGTTCATTGTGGGCATTGATTGAGGTATGAATTCTTAAAAACCACATCAACAAAAGAACCCTAAAACAACAGCACCAAAAAACAAAACACTCTTATAAGAAAGAACATGTGAATGACTTAGATAAATAAAGGTAGGCCTTTGTGCACTTGGGTTCACCACTGTTAGATTTCTTAATTTCTAGTGATTTTTGCAACTCAGGCTTTTTAATAAAAATCCTTTTATTTATGTATTTTTATCTACAATGTAATACAACTTCCAGATTATTTGAATGATTTAACAAGCTAGGATATTGCCCTGTGGAGTTTTTAAGGTCTGCAAATATATGCAATGTGTCACATGAACTGTGTGAGCATCAGGTACGATTAATTCTGTACGCTTCATGGGTTAAGACACGTGCAGCAGACATGAGTCTGGCATTTGTGCACGTCTCGCATCACAAGCTGCTTACAAGACTTAGAGAGAGACAGGTTTTACGCAGTCCTAAAGAAGAAGAGATGACCCACCATCAGAGAAGTGGCAGGGATAGCTGCTTGAATGTTGACTCCTTAGCTTATAGAAATGGATTAATTGAAGAGTTTTTGAAGTCTTTTCAGTATCATTTGGACTCTGTAGGTCTTTAGTAATATCTGCTCATTTTAGTTGTTCCCATGAAACAGCTTTCAAAGTTTTCCTGGCAACCCATAGTTCAGATTCTAGAGATCCTACAATTCTGATCTTTTCAACAGTGTTTAACAGTCCTGTCTGATTGACAACTAGAGCTAGAGAGGCATCTCAGAGGTGAAGTGAGCTTTGAAGTTTTGAAACAGCACGCCTTTTCTAATTTACAGGAAAATCATAATTCATCGCTGAATAAGAATGCATTAGGTGATATTTAATGTCTTAACTGCCTGAAATCGTGATCATCCAAAACAGGGTGATAAGAAAGATTATGAAAGCAGAAAGTGTGTTCCATGAAGTGCCTTGTTCTGACAGCTGATCTTGGTCATTCTGTGTCTGTCCAAAGCTTGTCAGTCACAAAAGGTGACAATATTGTTTTATTCTGATGCTAAAAGACAAGAGATGACAACCCAGAAAGCAAATCTCTTCACTTGCCTACATAATTTTGTAGTTGTTACTTGTCTTCTATTGCATGCAGGCCTGGCACCCCCAGTAGAGGAAAGACGAGGAGCTCTTAAAGAGGGTCCAGAGGAGGGCCACTAAAACAATCAGAGGTCTGGAGCACCTCTCTTATGAAGAAAGGTTGAGGAAACTGGGCTTGCTTAGCTTGGAGAAGAGAAGGCTCTGGGGAGACCTCATTGTCACCTTCCAGTTCTTGAAGGGAGCGTGTAAACTGGAGGGGGAACGGCTGTTTACGAGGGCGGATAGTGATAGGACAAGGGGGAATGGTTTTAAATTGAGACAGGGGAGGCTTAGGTTAGATATTAGGAGGAAGTTTTTCTACACAGAGGGTGGTGACACACTGGAACAGGTTGCCCAAGGAGGTTATGGATGCCCCATCCCTGGAGGCATTCAAGGCCAGGCTGGATGTGGCTCTGGGCAGCCTGGTCTGCTGGTTGGCAACCCTGCACATAGCAACTTAGCGGGGGGGTTGAAACGAGGTGATCGTTGTGGTCCTTTTCAACCCAGGCCATCCTATGATTCTAGGAAGATGTATTGTTTAAAATATCTACTTAGTATCAAGGGGTAAAAAAAAAAAAAAAAAAAAAAAAAAGAAACAATTTTGTATCTTCAAGATCTTCAGTCTTCAGAATTGTATAATAATTCGGCAAACAAATGTTTTGTTAAGCATACAGAAAAGGATTACATAGAAAAAAAGACATCCATTAGGTAGATAATGTTAATTGCAGATTCCAGACCTCTTGCTTGCTCTGCTGGATATCAGGTCTATTTTTATAAGTTTTTAGGTCATTTAATCAATTTAATATGCATTTTTGCAGATAAGTACATTTAAAAAAAAATCCCTTTTATAATGGGGAAAAAGACAAACAAGTGGGTAGTGAAGAGGCTGGGTAACAGTTGGTGCACTCTACAAAAAATAAATTACTAGCTTTAGAAGAACATGTTTTTCACAAGTAATGCATACGGCAACATTTTTATTTTCAATGATTCCCCACATGTTCTTGGTTATGGGTGAGAAAGAATGTTCCCATTGCTTTATTTGGAGCTTTTCTTCTTTACCAAGGTTTCTTTTCATTCTGTTGAACGTTCTTTTTTATATATGCAGTTTTCTTTCCTTTGCTTGCAGGACATTTACCCAAAGCTTTGTGCTGTTTAAAAGGCAAGGGACAGAATTCAGTATAGCAAAATAGCTTGTAAGTTCAGAAAAAAAATTGGCACATATTGAAAATTGTTTGTAATTTTTTTTACCTGTTATACTGCAATACCAAATGCTGGCTTTTGATTTTACACTGAGGATGCAGTTTTTACCGGTGCCATAAACAGAAAAATGTCTGTTCAGCAGTTCTTTTGTTCTGTTTTGTTTCTTTTTTTCCCACAACTTGAGTATCTCTCGAATGATTTATGGTACAGTAAGGAGCATCAAATAACTGACACCATCTAACAAGATGGTTGACAAATTTGATTAAAGAGCTGAGTTTGAGATGACAAAGCTCTTGAGTGGATATTTTCACTGTTTGCTGTGAAAGTAAAGAAGGAAAAAATATATAAACAGCAAACGTTTGCTTAAAAGCAGAGGAAGGCTGCAGAAGGGGAAGATTTGCTGTTTTAAGACTACGAGCAAGTAAAATGTGGACTATGAGTAAGGACAGAGATCTCCCCACCCATGGCTCAGAGCCAAAGCACTGCCTGTGAGACTGTCTGACAACCTCTGCAGCTGCAGGAAATGAAAAAGTTACAACCCAGGCCCACAGGGAAAGCAGCTCATAACAATGACTAGGTATGTTGCTTGCTTTGCTTTGTTGCACTGGGGCCACAGGGCAAAAGGTGCTGGCTGTAGTTTCCAAGACACAAAACAGCAAGGGATCAGCTTCGGCTGCATAACCAGATGTGATCACATGCAGAAAGTGATACTGGGGAATGTGGTGTGGTGTACCAGACACTAAATGTTAATTTAAGAATTCTGTTTCTTGATGAATCAATTACCTCCTGATAATATTTCCATATTGTGGGCTGCCCATCCAGATAATCATTTGATGGAAAGCCTTATGAGCAGCTCAGAGGGTACAGAGCTGAGCAGTCAGTTGGATTTCACACTCTGCTGGTGTAAATTAGTAAAAGATTGTAAATGCCATGCAGCAGTGTCAGTTCAACTTAGTTACCAAGCAAATTTGAGCTTGAACAGAAGCGCAGGCATTTTATTAGCTGAAGTTCAATTTCACAATTATCAGCTGCTTTGAAAGCTTAATAAATCATACATTTCCATGTAATCACAAATATTTTTTCCAAGAAGCATTACGAATCTAAGTGCTATAAAGATGACTTGAATAGTGTGTCCATGTCTATGTGTCCATGTATATATACGTTGTTTTTTTTAAGTGTGTTCTTGTGCTCTGGGCCAGATAAATAAAAGAGCTACAGTATGAAAGTAAAACAAGAATTCTCTATCCTGACTTTCTCACCTAACAGTTTCCAGCTAAAAACATGTTTTGAGCATAAGTAAACTTGAATAAAATGTCAGCAATTGGCTGTGGTCTGTTAGATCATAATCATTGCTTTATAGCCTTACTGTATCAGATGGTCAGAGTTTAGCGACGGCCAAATTCTAACTCAGCCTTGAATAAACGTTAAAGTTGATGTGAATTATTTCCCTGGGGTTGTTCACTCCTAAGCATGGTTTTGCCATGGGTTTTGAAGATTCACTGAATCTCACGTTTTGATTTTGTGTTTTCTATACATCAAGTTTATATGTGCTCTGATTTCTGCTTCTAACTTATGCAGTGGCCTTATAGCAAAACCAAGTCCAGGAAGATGTGATAGATACCTCTGTATTTTCCATGCTAACTCTAATTATAAACATAAGTACATGATTAATTTTTCTCTGGCATTTTTGTACATGGTGAAATCTCTTTGCACTGTTGAGGAGTTCGCTCTATCTGAGAAAATGAAGAAACATTATAGTAATATCTTGAATGTACAGTTGGTTACAGAGAGCTGCCAAATCTCTTATAAATTGCAGTTGGAAAGGAAATCTGTGTGTAAAAAGTGTCTGCTTCAGAACAGCTGGATTTGTACAGCTGATCTTTGGGAGGTAGTAGGTGGATATAAACCAGCAATTCTGATGGCTGTAGGTTTCCCAAGGGGGTTATTTTGCTTGCAAATTAGCCTTTCTCTGACACCAGTTTCTTCTCTGGAGTATGGTTTTCAGGCAGATCATGCTGAAATTGTGTGCTACGAATGTTGATAGAATGTTGTCATTTAAGGAAAGCATTCTGGAGCATTTATTTACTGTAACTGTCCTAGGTGCAGCAAATTCTGAAAGAAGTTGCTTTGGTATGAGAAGTTACTTGTTGAGCTGTCTTTTTACCCATGTTTTGTTTTGTAACATCTGGTGCTGGCCTACGGAGAGGAACCACAGATTCCCCTTCCTGCAGTGAGCAGCCTGATGGAGCCATGGGGCTGGAGAGAGCTCTTAGGCGTGAGGGTGGGGGAGCATCACAGCTGTGTGCTGGTTGCCTTGTTCCCAATGGGCCGCCATCAGTGTATGTTTTTATGCACCTGGGGTGGTTTTTCATTTCCAAGGACCATCTGGGTAATTTCACCCAGTTTTTCTTCTTCCACAGAACTCTGAACCCTCTGAAGGGGCTCTTCAGCCTGGAAAATGCTCTGGGGAGACTTTGTAGCAGCCTTCCAGTACCTGAAGGGGCCCTACAAGAAAGCTGGGGAGGGACTTCTTGTAAGGGCATGTAATGACAGAACAAGAGAGAATGGCTTTAAACTAGAGGAGGGTAGATTTAGACAAGGTATTAGGAAGAAATTCTTTACTGTGAGGGTGGTGAGACACTGGAACAGATTGCCCAGAGAGGTTGTGGATGCCCCCTCCCAGGAAGCATTCAAGGTCAGGATGGATGGGGCTTTGAGCAGCCTGGTCTGAAAGGGAAGTGTCCTTTCCTATTGCAGAGGGGTTGGAACTAGATGATCTCTAGGGTCCCTTCCAACCCAAACCATTCTGTGATTCTGTAAACTATGTAATATGGCTGCCCATGAGGTCTCCTGTTCCTTTCCTGACTCTAGTGTGCTGCTACTTTCACTACTGTGACAGATATTCTTAACCTTGGTATTGGGAAGAGTGTTTGTGTTTAGCAGAGAAGAGGAAATGGTTGAGGAACAGGTTTAAGTGGATGTTCTTGCATACTTTTCACATAATCACCTTTTGTCATCACTGCATACAGGTAAAAACGGTAGGATTTGTTAGGCCAGTGACTTCATCCATTTCTTGTTTTGTGAGGTCATTCTGAAAGTATATACCTTGTTGACTTCATTTTGCTTCTCCTGCAATCAAGTAGTAAATTACTGGTCTCTGTTACGTGTGCCAAACCAGAAATTCTGCATCACTTTTAATGCAGCTGTGTTTCAATTTTTTAGTGATGTAGCAGAAATAAAGTCCCAGTTAAAAGAAGGTTTTAAAAGAACATCAAGTTCTTAAGGACAGACTGGACAAAGCCATGATTAATCTGGTCTGGTCTCATAGTTGCATCCTTTTAATCAGAAGGTTGGACTAGATGAATTTGGGAGGTCTGTTTCAACCTAGGTCATCCCATGATGCTACGTTTAAAATTCAGAAATGCTAGTATGGACTTTTTATGTTCAAAGTGTATTTTCAAGTCTTGGACTACCCTTATTGTCTGTGGAAATCTTAAAAATGCTTCAGGTTTTGTCCCAGAATATATATATCAATTCTATGTAAGAAATTGAAATCTTAAAAAATATTTCTCCTCATGAAAAGCATTCGTTATTTTTGTTGAGTGTAATGATAGCCTTGTTAGGCATATGTTCATTCCTTAATGTAAGCTTTAAGGGATCAGTGATGTGGAGATTGCTTAGACAACAGAGTAGGGGAGTCTAGTTGCATGTCAGAACCTGCAAATATGCTGATGGAAAGCTTCTAAGGCAGCCATCTGGAAAGAACTAGTAAAGCTGATTGGTCATATTTTACTTTCTACAGAAACACTTAAGGGACATGGAATTATAGAGTCTAAATTCAAGTTCCTGCACTTCCAGGAAACTATTGGATATGGCTCTCTCTAGCAACTGATTGAAAAACGTCCATGCTAAAATACAACATATTCCATGCAGCTCCTTTTCTTGCTGAAAGAGTAATCGAGCAGAACTGTCTAAGGTGCAGCAAAATCAATAGGGAAAGTCAAAGAAAAACTTTTCTCCTTGAGTGGTTTTTCATTGTTATTGTTTTCTGGTTTTGTTTTTTAATTCCCTTGGCTCCCTCTTGAGATTATTTTCACTCTCAGCAGCAGCCATGTTACATTGGACTGTGTTATGATGGGACCTCAGAGCTCTTAGAAAGTAGTCAGTTCTCCTGATGAATAATAGGAAGGCTTAAAAATCTTAAATGGGGGGAATTTTTAGTGAAGAGTGAGGAAATAAAAGCTGGGCTCACTAGCAGAAAAGTATGTTAAGGAAAAGTTTTAAAAAATAATAAACGGGTTAAGTGAATTGATTCAACAGTATTAAACGTATTAGACAGAAATGTTTGATTGGTGTCTTAGATTTTTTTGTTTTTATGTTGGTTGCTAATATTTTGAGGAGGATATTCATCATGGCCTGACTGGGTTGGTTCATTATGGCATGTTTTGTGCTGATTTTTCTCATTGTCTCAGATAACAAAATACGTGCACTCTAATTGCTGGTTGATTTAGTAGGACAGGCTTAGATGTGTTTATCCTTTCATCCTAAAAAATATGGTAGAACTAAATGCAGTTGTACCAGAATCAGTCTGATCAACAGCTGATTGAAAGATGTGGGTACCAGTACAGATTAACATCTAAAGAAGAGGCTGTGCCCTGCAGGATGATGCTGTGTTCTTTTTGTATACTGGATGCTTTCATAAAGTGGTATGAAACTGTGGTATCCTGTGTTCCCTCACATCATCTTTGTAAGACTGCTGAGATTAACAATCCTCAGAACTAGAGTAAACTGAGTAGTACTTTATCATCTTTTACTGTTTGTGGAATAATGCAGCCTTATTTGTTATTGAAGCTGTAGCCATGATGAGATGCTTTTACATTTCTGTATTGATTTTTATTTGAGAAGTATTATTTTATTGATTTTTTTACAATTTCATCTTGTAGGAAGAAGCATTTTATTATTTTTATGAAACAAAATTGCAGGAGATCATACAATTTTGTGAGCTTTTAAAGGACAGTAATACCTTTTATAAAGTTTAAGTTCTTACGAATATTAAGCTCATATTTTTGTCAGTAATAGGAATATGTATAAGGATATAGAGTCTGTTTTGATCTTTTTTTATAACTCAGTTAAAATATAAAACCAGCATAAAACTTTTACGATGCAGACATGCATTGTTCAGGAGGAACTAACTCAGAAAGGAAAACATACAGAAACTCTGGCAATTAACAACATTTTCTTACACCTAAATTCTAATTGCTGTGCTAAAGAAGCATTATTGTCTCAATTGCCTGTGATTGCTTTCTGAAATATCTGAAGAATGGAAACAAACTAGCCGTTTCTTAACTACATTTCACAACTCCGGTGAATGGTGATTGTGTAAGTTGAAGAAATTTTCAGTTTTGTGAACTGTGTTCATATTTTGATTCAAACCTTTTTTTTTTTTTTTTAATGGATGTAAACATGTAGTTGATATTGCAAACAAAATGGTTTTACTTTTCCAGAACTGAATTGTTCTACATCTAAAATTCAGAGTAGCTAGAAAAAATGTTAATTACAACATAGCAACAATCACACATTTGGGGAATTGTTTGGCAGTATATTTCCTGTAGTGTTTCTGTTTTTAACATCTGTTAAGCATTGAAGAATAATGAACCCCTGTGCTGTGGGCTTTTTGCTCCCTTATTCTCATTGTGGTAAACCTAGCATCTAAATATGCTTAAATACATTTAGTAACAAATCTCTGATTGTAATTGTCAAGAATTCGGCATGTATAAGCTTCACAGAGTGAGGGAAAAAAATGCCCGTTTCTGATTTTGTTCTTCTATTAGATGTACTAACAGGAGGTACTGGGGCAGTTGCTTCATTTTTCTGGAGTATTTTTTTAATACATAATAAAAGAATTTGTGAAAGTTTGCAAGTTTTCTGTGTTAAAGGCTAATGTTCAAAATCCTTCAGGTGCATTCAGCTCCCATGTGCCTTCCCTGCTTCCAGGAACAGCAAGGTGTTGGGTTGTAGCTGGGATCCATCTGCCGTAACTATGAGTGCTCCATGACTTAAGCAGAATTACTACAGGGACATATCTTCTCTTATGTGGTGCTCAGCAGAAATAAAAAGCAGAAAGGTCTTGATGAAAACTCTGTGTGAATAATGACAATGTATTTGTACAATACATAAGAAATGTATTTTGGTCAGTAACATTGACCAGCCCAGATAGATGGCAGAAGCAATTCCTCCACATGCATATGTATGTAACTTCAGCAGAAGTACCACTTATTTTTTTGAATGACCTGGCCTGCTTTCTAGAAATATTCACTTTCCTTTGAAGTGACTTAAAAGAAATGAATTTTAAATCAGGAATGTATTTCAATATTTTGAAGACTTTGGATAAATATATTCTAATCCTTTCCTTTTGTCTTTATGTATTTCCAGTTAAGATAATCAGCAGAGATTTATGTTAAGAAGCATCCAGTTCCTGTATGTGCAGTTACAACTGGTTTGGAAAAGTGAACCTTGTTTTGACTAGATATTTTTTTTCTTGCCAACCAGCTGATTCCTTTTATTTTTTGAAGTGGGGAGGAAAGAGAAAGGGTCTTGAAAGAGTGGCAGAGGAGACTACTTCAGAAAAAGGAAATAAACAGAACAGTGAAAAGGATGATTAAGGGCAACTTGGATAATAACATTAATGTTTAAAACCTAGTGTTTCTTCCGTGTTTCTCATTAGGACAGCAAGTATTTCTCACTTACAACACTTATTCTATTTTCTGCAGAAAACTGTTCTCTGCAAGGCAGTGGCATATTTCTTCTCCCCTCCCACCCACTGCTAAATAGTGCATGTATGTGGAGCTGCATTCCTTGGACTCATCCAGAAGATTTTGTTTGAATTATCTGAATCTGGTTTGTTGTGGTTTTGCTGACAGTGGCTGGGATCCTTCAAGCTGATTTGGCGTTGTGCAGTAGTGACTGTGTTGAGGAGTCAGAATTTTCCCAAAGGCTTTCCAGATAAACAGAAGGCTGGGGACATTGAATGTCTCACCATTTCTTTGAAAAGCAAGTGGTATATGTACTCCAATTCCTTGGCTACAGCACAGAACAGACTTAAAATCAAGAAAATAACACCCTAATGAGTAAGGAGAGTTTTCTAATGTCAAGTGCTTTTTTATATTCTTTCTTACTGCAGACATGAGCAACAGCTAGGGCATGTTCTGCTGAGCTGGAGACAGGAAGGACTTGTTTAGATCCTGGCTTAGAGAACTGAATAGTTGGGTAAATGGTTCATTTCCCAATAGTTTTAATTAAAACCTGAGTACTTCAGTGTCTTGATAACAGTTGCTCTTGACAAATGCCTTATCCAAGATGTAGAAAGGAGGAATATTTGCAACTCAGCTGAGAAAATCTCTTTGCCATGAATCACAAAATACTTTCCTGAGGTTAACCAACTAAGGAGGTAGTTCTAACTTAAAAGCATGCCCCCTCTCCCCCTCCCCCCCCCCTTTTTTAAAAAATTATTATTGCTTACTTGTTTATTTATTTTAATTGAAGCACCTCATTAGGTTGAAAAGACTTCTTGGAAGTCTCACATTAGGGATGTTCACATAATTCATTGTAGAGTACAATTTCTGATTCAGTTTAGAGTGTTTTTGGCAGCTGGCAGCTCTGGTAGGAAAGAACAGGAAACAACGTGCTGAATGCAAGTGCAGAGAGCCGCTGTGAGACGATTCCGCTCCGTGCAGATCAGCACTGTTATCTGTGAGACTGAGGAGGAACAAGACTGGGTTTGGGAACAGGATGATCTTTGTGTGTGGAGCTGAAGAAACAAGATCCTAGTGGCACAGCTGTGCTCCAAGCATTTAAACTGTGGGCACATTGTATGCTGAGGGAAAGGCAAAGTTAGCAGCCTTTCAGAATTTTAATCATGGTGTGGGAACTCATCTTTTGAAAGCTTGACCTCAGATTTGTTTATTGATACATTTTTGCTTGTGTTAGAGCATTCTGGGGTGAGGTAGAGATATTAACTCGCCAAAGATAGGATTTGTGTGCAAACTCTACCTGTTTATTTTTCAAATGGGAAATTCATCTTGTAAATAAAATTCCTACTGGTTTATGCAGTGTTAATTTAATGCAAGAGTTTTAGTAGTTATGAATTTGTGCCTTTGGTTTTCTAGGTCTGGGTGATCCTTCACAGTTTTGGAGATGTCTGAGTCTTCTCTCAACTGTATGCGGAAGCATGACTCAAAATTTTAAGAATGATGCTCTTCTAAATGATGAAATAATTTGCTTTATAGATCTCTTTGAGAAATGGTTTTGAAAATGTGAAATTTAGATGTTGGCAGAACTGAAAAAAGAATTCATGTTTCTATTAATTTCAAATATCTTGTGTGCTTTTAATATGAACAAGATCTTTTCAAATAGTGCAGATTACAAAATATAGGAGTTGTTTTTTGTAAGTGGAATGTCTTGATTATGATAGAGAAGATTCCAGAGGAAGACAGATGTAGTTTTGCTTGAGAACAACACTGAATTGTGAAGCTGTTTTCCTTCTTTTTTTTTTTTTTTTATTGGCTCTTTTGACTTCTTTTTTAAGCTCTGAAGCAACTGAAATAATTGTTTCAAAATGAAAATTCTGCACCTTATTAACTTCGTTTTCTTGTTCTGCTTGCTTTCCTGTGGATGGGGCAAAATGTGGTATGAACTTCAAAGGATTAGACTGGAATGCTGTTTATCCTTTTTTAGTATATTGATTCTATTACCATGTAAATGCTTCAGAGAGATGCAGTCAATTTAACTCTAGTTGTCGTCTTAAACATGAGAGGTGAATGTTTCCATTCTTATACACGAGGCTCATAGCACTCACAGGTGGCATAACACTTCCACAAGGAGGCTCATACCATGGCAAATGGTGGTTTCAGACCCTGCAGATCACAGCTGGTACTTGTGGGATGCTGAAGTTGTAGCAAGCTGATTTGTTGACCATCAGTGGCAGAGACTGATAAGCTGTTCTTTCTCTTCTGGGATGAGCAGACAAAAAGTAAATACCTTAAATTATTTTTGCCCATCTCATGTTGGCTACCAGTGAGTCCCAAGAGTAGCTGCAGAAAGTTGATCCTATTCCTTCACTGTCATTATAAACAGGGATGTGATGCTTTGCTTACATACATCATGTGTTGTATGTTCTACTCAATCTACTGAGAATATACAGCGCTCTTCTAGCAACTGTTGGGCATTTTCATTTCTTTGTTTATTGTTTGGTGTATAATCTCTTTCATTATGCTGTCTTGAAAGTGAGAGGACTGTTTTAACTGAAATTTTAAAAAATCTTCTTGAAATATATGTTGAGATAAGCCTTAAACTGCTAGGATTAGGATCTGACAGGCCTTTCATCAGTTATGTACAGAGTTGTTAACTGTTTACTTCTTTTTTAAAGGAAATAGTATAAAACATGTAGCCAAGAAAATGCATTTCAGCTTTACAGAGCTAAGGTGAATAAAGAAATAGTTAACATTTCCCTTTAATTTGTACATTTTTTGATGCTATCAAGTGGCATTGTTAAGTAGTTTTTCTTTGTGAATCTATTCAAAGTTTGTCCTTCTATCAGGCAAAATTCTAGAAACATTAAAGCAGAGGATGGAGGTGAGGACATCTCAGTGCCCCCATGCAAAGTGTGTCATGCAATCAGAGCTATTCTGTGCCCAAGCCTTGTTTTTGCCTAGAGGTGTTTTACCTGACTGGTTCATTATTGCTGGAGATGGGTTCCTACAAAAAACGCCTTATGTGAGAAATCTTAGAACAAGCTCTTAATGTAGACCAGTAGAGCTAAGGCAGATTAAGGCACTGGAATACAGAAAAGCTGATTGAGCTAAAAGACAAACAGAGCATTGTAGTAGAGCCTGAAGTAAACCATAAAAAAATATTGATAGTCTTCTTGTCTGAGCTTAATATTAAATGTGTTGATGCAGGTCACTGCCTGAGATGGAAATTGATATTTATGGTACATTTTGGGGTATTTTGGGCTAATCTAAGAAGATAGGTAATGATACTAAATAATAGTACCTGAGACTGGAGGTTTTGTGATGTTGCATCTCTTTTGCTTATATTTCAGCAAATTACAGGTCCTAGGTTTGACTTGGCCCATAGGAAAGCTGCAGCTATTGTTTCAGTATGCACATTGAGATGCTTTCTAATCAGTTCTTTACAAATATCCACATTAACCTTACAGCATGTTCGTGTCTCCACTCCAAAGCTTCTGTGAAGCTTTTATCTGCAGTTGTGTATATTGATGTCAACTGCGTATCCTTGATCAACCTCTTTTTAGTTAAGTAACCTATGAAATATGCATTTGGTGGTAGTACATGCATTCATTCTCTCTCCACCACCACATTTTAGGTTTTAAATTTGTTTTCTGAGAAGAGAGAGGGCCAAAGGAAAACTTGAAAATGATAGTGTTTGATGCAAAAAGTAAAGGAAGGACTTTCTGCAATAGCAAGCTGCAAGTGCTGTGGTTCCCACAGCATTTGAAATATCTTCCTGCATTTTATTGCTGCTATAAGGTCATCTTATGTAGATTTACACCAAAAAAAAGAAAAAAGCTGTTTATTGAAATTTTGCTGAGTTTTAGTTGGGAGCTTTCTTACAAATGAAAATCACTATTTTAAAGCTATGTGGATAACTTCATTATATTTTTCTAAATGTTAGTTAAAGATTTGTGGATTTAACTAAAATAAGAGTGGCTGGATGTTCTTCAGCCTGTTTGATGTGTGTGAGAACCGTTGGGAAGCAGAGGAAAAGGATTGTTTCATTTATTATTTTTCTTACTCAACAACTAGAAACCAGAATCCCTTTCAGATGTTCTGTGCTTTCATGAAGAATAAACTAGCCTTAGTGGAAGTTTCACTGTAGGTGGCACACTATAAAAATAACTCAAACACTTTTCTTGGGAAAAAAAAGATTTTTCTTTTTCCCCTCCACCCCCTCAGGAATTCAGTGTCATTTGAAATACATCTTGGGTCAGAAGAATAATGTTGAGGTGTCAGAATTGATGATTTCAGTGCAGGAAGCTATGAAGGAGAAATTATTCAGAGTTTAAGATGATTTTCTTTTAGAAATACAAAAAAAAAAAGTAAAATTTTAGTCTTAATTGGAGTGTGCCCATGGCTCAGTATTGAAATCAGGTTAACATATGTGTATCCAGCTTGTGTAAAGCGCTGATGGCAAGCCTTCTTTGGCTTTGGGTCCCCTGATGCTCTCAGCCCCACATAAAATTCCTACCTGTTCTGGCATTACGTGCAGTTGTCTGCGCAATTATAATTGGCAACTTCCTTGCTGCTTTATTTTCTTCTTTCCCAAAACACGTTTGTGTATTTTGCAGTGCTGTTTATTTAATCTCTTCTTAAGGCTCTTTTTTTTTTTCCTGACAGTGTGATGAAAGCATTTCATTACTTGTTTTTACAGAAATTTGAATCCTTGCTTTGGCCTCAGAGCTGTTTCTCTATCTAGCAGTGTTAACTTCTTGCATGTCCTCTAAAATTAGATGATGTTCAGAAGAAGATACCAAACATCTTTGTTGGATTTGTAAAGTGATTCATTAAAAGAATTTTAAAAAGAACATGGACAAATGTTTGTGTGATATACTAAGTAAAAAATTAGGTTAGGGAAAAAAAAAAAAACCTACAACCAAAAACCTGCTGCTGTTTCAGTTTACTGAATAGGAAGACAAGATGATAAACTAGAAATGTATCTTGCAGAAGAAGAGCTTAGTACTGAATAGATCTGAAATGTGCTTTAATCCATGGCAAAATTTTAAATGAACTGACCAAAAAGTGTTTCCTTTTTTGTATTTGAACTTGTGTGGAGGTTTTTTTCCCCCACAAACTAGGTTCAAGAAAAGATGAAGGTAATGGCAATTTGTTGTTTGGTACTTTGTCAAGAAAAATGGAAATTACATACAAAGTGTTGCATGCTTTCTCTGACCGGAAAATGTCTGTCTTGTTTGAATTTCTCATTGCTTTAGCTAAAGCATTAAAAACCTATCTATGCACTGGAAAATAAGAGGTGCTAAAGGTGGCTTTGTTTGTTTGTAAGCTTTACAGAGGTGCCAGGCTATATCTTTTCTGAAGACTGGGGGGGGAAATATCTGCTTTGCTGCTTCTTTAAGATTAACTTGAGCCTCAGTTAGGGTAGTTACGGTAGAGTGTAATCTGCTGCATCTGGCTATTCCCACATGTGAATTTAAAGACTGGAACTGAGCTCAGTGAGTCAGAGGAGAGCATCCTAGAAGAGAGGAGCTGCTCTGACTGCAGGGCAGTAGGCTACAACAGGCTGCAAAGATAATAGCAGCCTCTTCAGCCTGCTGGCATCGCCTGCAATGTTATCTGTGTGATCACCTCCCGCAGAAGCTGCAGCAAATCCCTGGGGTGCAAGCAAGTAGGTGTTTGTAAGCTGGGCTATCGGAACAGCTGACTCCTCGCCATGCCAAACAGGATTCAACAGACTGACACTCTGGGATCACTTCATTCACTAAATCCTACCTGCTGCAGCAACGGGCAGCCGAGTGGCTGTAAATACTGGATCCTGGATTTAGGTACAAACGTGTACAACAGGGATAAGGGGCTGGGGTGTGAGGGTTTGCTGCTTGTCCAGGGGATGTTTTCCAATCATAGGAGTCTAGTCGAATGTTTTCTCCTTCTCTGTCTGCCTCTATTCTCTCCTCCCTCTTGACCCCAGACAATAAGTGCAGAGTATAACAGAACCTGGATGGGAAAGGCAGCAGCTATGGAATGGGTCTGCTGTATAAACTGCCGCAGTGCTGTACAGTAAGCTCCTTCAGAAAAAGAATGCAAAATGCATGTACTGCTTTATTATTTATAGCTGAACTGCGGAAATGAGAAGTGGTAACTCTTGCTCTGAAAGATATTGCTACTGGTAGTAACTGTTTTTAAAATTTTCTTAGAATTTTGCTACTGAATTGAAAACTCATGTTTAATATTTGCCAGTTACTTCTACTACATTACTGTTAAGAAGCAATATTTTGGGGAATAGAGCTTGAAAGGAAAGGGTGGTTGGGAATAAACTAGTCTGTATGTAACTTGTTTAGAGACATCATTGCTGCTAAAATGAGTATTGTGGAGGAAAGCAATGCTGTTTCTGCCTTGTCTGCAGAAGCTCAGGTGAGATGAGGAGTGTGCACGTTAAAAGCATTTGTTGCTAGGTCTGCTTCTCCTTCTCCACTGTGTTATTAGCAAGAAATGTTATTTGTCCTTGCCACTTTGACTATCACCGCGGAACAAGTTTGATTCTGATGCATAACAGCTGAAATGTCTGCAGGACAACATCAGTGTCTGGAGCTGTGTATTTGTTAGGATGCATGCTTTCACTTGCAGGTTGTTTGCAACTAAGTTCAAATCGTATGTATCTGTTGCTGTGTGCTGTGAGCATGTAAGTAAAACAAGCAGCAAAAGGCCAGTTACAATATATGTCATTTATTAGTAGTGAAACTGCTTTTACAGATGGACCAAAAGAAGAGGGAAAATAGTAGTAAGGTTGCAAGCGTGGAATTAAGGGTATAATGGAAAGTAATCTCATTTATCTAAAGGGATAGGGCTGTGTATAAGTCTCAGTACTTCCTCAAAAGACAATGGGGCATCAGGGTACCAGCTGTAGGGACTTAATGTTATCAGGCTATCATCTTTGATCCCAGTAATAGAGATAACTGCTCTATAGTCCCCAGAGCTGTATAATAGCTTTCTAAAACAGTGATTATTCCAGTTTTCAAATGTAAACAAGTACAGAGTGTCTTGGAGGTGGGGGATGAAAGGAGTCGATTACAAATCATAACTGATACACAAGAGTATTTGGCAGCAAAAATACTTTGCAGCAATAGCTTACCCAGAGCTGCATGTGCCTCAGCTGGAAGTCTGTTAATGGCAAGAGTGTTTTCCCCTTTACTGTTGTTTTTCATTTTTCTGTCTTCATTTTTTTGCTTCATTTTTTAAGTTCTTGTTGCTACAGTGAGTAGTCAGGCTCAAATCTATCTATCTTTTAATTCCAAAGATTTTGTAGAAAACATGCATTGTAGAGTATTGGGTGTAGTCAGTCCCTTTCCATTAATTAAGATCATAGATATGTACAAAGACTTCTTGGATAAGCATACACGATTTCAAAAACATTTTTCATTGTCTTCTGTTTCCTAAAAACAGATGTCCATGTATACAAGTCATGTTGCAAGAAGGCTCAATAGCCTTTCATAATAGGGGAACAAACTTAATTGTATGCCTCCATATAACTGTGGTTATGTTATTGCTTGAACTGGAAAGAGTAAAATTTATCTTTGGTTATTTCTGGCCACTGCAAAATTAAAACTGACCATCTGGTTTTAGACTGAATATTCACAATGTACTCTATTGCATTATTTCATTAATAGAATATTTCTATTTTGCTTAAAAAATAATTAAGGAATGCAATAAATTGGTTTATTTTTAATCAGTATGTTAAAATACTTGTGCAACTGATAACTTTGTATATTTGTTTAACTGAAGGATTCAATATTTTTTTTCCCCTGATTTTTCCTGAAGTCTGGGGAGGAAATAGTGCAATCAGATTGAGGGAGGAAGAAAAGAAGGCCTTAAGTAATGAACTGGCAAGAAATTACTGTCATCAATAAATAAGTATTGTATCTTTGCCTTTATCTGACATCAGTTGGAGAAAGCACAATTCTCATGGTAATTCCACCCATTCCTGTAACTCAAAAATGCTCTGCATTTGAGACAAGCGTGGATAAATATCAAAGTTGTTTATGGTTATTTGGCTCAGATAGAGTGTTTGTCTGGAACTGGCTGTTAGAAATCATGACATCTTTTTTCAGTTACCTTATGAGCTAGAGGAAACAATAGGATGTATGTGTTTCAGTCCCTAAGTGGGTCATGCGAGTCTATATTTCACTTGGGAAATTTGAGAAGCCAATCTCATGGATGAAATCCAGGGAATAAATCTACAGAAACAGAATTTATCCTGAAGTTATTAACCATGTGGGGGCTGGTTTGGAGGAGGAAAAGTGGTTACAGGAATAGGGGGAGTTCTCACTGGGCTTTGAAGAAGCATATTTATTAAATTCACAGTAGATGGTTTGAAAGAATCTGTATGAATCAAACTAGTTTTCCTTTTTCTCTTTCGTAATATTTTATGGTATATCAAACTTCAGAAATCATTCATCCATAAAACAGGAGGATGCTTTTACTATAGAGTAATTGTTAGCAAACGTTGTCCAAGAGAGGATAAGAGGTCTCTGAGGACTGGACTCAGAGGATGCAGTGGGAGAGTCCAGCATTACTAATAGGTTGGTGTAATTCTTGGCATAGATCCACCTCTGCACTTTGAAAACCTATTCTTTTAGAATACAGATGGAAGCTGTTAAGTATGTGCTGTGTGTGCTTTTCCATCTCCACCAAGAGAGCATGCAACAGAAATCCTCCTGAAGCTGAACTCACGTGTCAGAAGAGGTGCTGCTTTCTTGACCTGTATGTCCTGCCTCGCCATTCTTGAAACGGGGCTTTTTTGAACTCTCAGGCTGCAGGACTTGCAGGAGGTTTATCTGAAGGTGCTGTTTCTTGATTAGTAAAAACTGAAGTACTTGTCAGATGCTGCCAACGTGTATACCTTGAGCTTGTACATGTGACCCAGTTGCTTTCTAGAGTTGATCTGGCAGAAAACACTGTACCATTCTCTCACTACCCTCCACACCCACATCTCACCTCTTAAAAGTAAGTAGAAGCGTATGCAGGAGGACTGGTGTCCATCCACAAGAACTTGGTTTTGTTGCCCTGAAATGACCTTCATATTTTCATCTGAGCAACATCATATTCTGATCTGAACTACTACACATTTCTGTCCCCTGTGGCTTAGATGTATCTCTTTGGTCAAATTTGCCATACTTTGATTCATGTAACTGTCAGGTGGGTTACATGCTTTGTGAAATGAGCTAAGACTGAGCAGCATTGTGGATCAGATGTGAATATGGAGTTAGCCCCAGGCAGCCGTCTGCCTCTGAAGTCTGTTCCCTCTACTTAAATACATACTTTTTTTGCTCTGCTATCTTGTAACTATTCCATTAAAATATAGCAATTTAAAATGGGTTTCTTATCCCATTTCATTTTCAAAGCAGATACTCAGCTCCTATTTTTAAAGATGAGAAGGGGAAACATTCGCTGTTCTGAAGGAGATGCTGTTAGGTTTGCCATGCAAACTTGGTATAAAACAAACTGTAGCTCCATTTAATATGAAAAATATGTTGTTTATATCTGAACATCTTTTGATTTTACTAAGATAACTATATTCCAGCATATCAGTAATGAAGAATACTCAAAATCTTAAGTAGTAAAGAACTTTCAGGTTTAACTACAAAAAGCTGATGGGAAAGCAGAGGAGTTAATGTGAAGAAGACATTCCAAATACAGAAAAAGACAGACCCCAGAAAGTATATTGATGCATTTTGAAAAGAAAGGTAGAAGTTAATTCCACACTAGGAAAATTGCAGCTGTCTCTTCACATCCTTGTCAAATCTGTTCTTCCTGAGAGCATCTATAAATAAACATTTGGTGCATATAGTTTCTGTATCGTAGTCAGAAGTATGTATTGTGTAGACTTATTCTGAGCAAAGCAGAAATGCCTCGAGTCACATTTCAACTTAATTTGTCTCTATTTTAAACAAATTACTTCAGTGTGGCAGCAGTATAAGAACGAGCTATCACTCTGCATAATCAAAGTTTCCTCTAGGTGCTCAATGCTAGACAAGTAAGGAACAATGTGTTCATAATATTCCTTTGAATGTGGTTACAACCAGCTGTAACAATCCACTGAATTTGTCCATCAAGGCTTGATCCAACTCTGTCCTTTAGTGGAAGTGAGAATGAGAGCAGAGCTTAGGTGGTATCCGTATACTCCATCCTACTTTGAAAAGACTATATCAGTTATGTAACAGGCCTTTCCCTGTGAGGATTTGTTTTCTTCATAGAGGACAGGAAAGAATGTTTTTAGACCACTTTTTTTCTTCTTTCTATTGCTTTTAAGGATGAGATTGTGCACCTTCAGTCCATTTTTTTTTAATAAATGGTTAAAAAAGTAGAATTTTTCCCTTTTGATGAGGTAGCTAGAAGAGACCTTCATAGAGGTCAACTGTTGAGATGCATTGTATTAAATGCTGGGGATCTCATTAAAAGAAAATGTGTTTTTTCTGTGGAGCAAATGAAGAAAACTAATTAAATTCTTTATCTTGTTTCCTTCAAACACCTTATTTTTATCCTTAAAACTAGACTTGCAGCTGAGTTTATAACTTAAAAAGGTGATTTACTTTTAACAACAGTTATTGTTGTGTAGAAGCTATTATTGGCACTGATCTCCTCAGTCCCCTCCTTCCCTCTCCCTCCCTCCCCCCCACCAAGGCTTTGTAGTTAATTAAAAAGAAGAATAAAAATTCTGCTTGATTGCCTTTCTAATGATGTGGGTTTATTTCTCTTATTTTTCTCTCTTTTTGATTTCTACACACAAACCAGTTTTGGATAGTTCTTCCATGATCGTATTGCATCATTCTCCTCTGTGACCAGTTAGGTAATACTGGATGGGTGGGAGCTGAGGAATGATTCTAGGAATTGAGATTTAGATGGCACAGAGTTCAAAACATCTTTCTTCTGAGCTTTTATTGGAAATAATTGCGAAGGAAATAAACACAGCAGAAAACTTGCATGGCAAAATGTAACTTTTTTTTTTTTTGTACACAGCGTGGGCTTGATCATGCCAGAGAAAACTCAGCAGTGCATATGTTATTCCTGAAGAGGCTCTAATCAAATTAATGAAAGTGGCAATGATGGATTCTGTTTTTAGTATTCAGTGTACTGCATGATTCCATACATTTTAATTACACTTAAGATAAAATGTCACATCTTCTGTTAATTTATAGTTCACTTGCTTTAAAAAAAAAAAAAAAAAAAAAAAAACACACACAAAAAAAACCACAAAAAAAAACCATTTATACCAAGGAATTATCTTTGCCCATTTAACTTGTTCAGCTTATTTTTAAATCAAGTTTAATGAAGTTGTGGAACAGTATCTTCTCCTTACCTAATATCTTAAGATGCTTCACCCTGAAAAGGTATCTGTGCAGCGATTTCCAGTATGGTTTTAATAGCTATAAGATACTCAACCTTGACTGAGAGTCTCTTTAAAAGAAAAATACATTTCCAGTGTGACAAACCTTTATTAAAATCATATGTTCTCTTGCTGCTTTGCTCAGGTTACATTTTCATCTGTAGATAAAAAGTCTGAAAACAGTTCAGTTTCCAATCACTGTCATCTAAGTCTGTTCTTGATAATGGCGTTATTGAGCAGGGACTGAGCCCGGAGGAAACTCTGTCAGCACCTACAGCCATCTAGTTGTGCAGGGTGATAGCAGCAGTGTGACTGTAGGGGACTGAAATGGCTCATGAATATTTCAAGTAGTCTGTGCATTAAAAAGGTCAAGGTTTTACAATACGTAGCAGTGTTAGTAAAATTAATTTATGTCCCTGTTCTAAATGAGTTGGATATGGGAGCATCTTTTATGTCTAGTAGTTCTGGGGGACACGTTTTGTCACTGTCTCAGCTATTCCATTTTCCCTCCCAATTTTTTTAATTACCTTCTTAATTTGTTTTTGAAGGCTACAGCAGCAAAGCATTTAGCAAGAAAATGACCACAGTTATTGTAATGGCCCCAAAGCTAAATGATATGAGTATATTATTATTAAGCGTATGGCAGAGTTCCTAACTTGAGATTGATGTGTTTGCACAGCTGTTGCTAAAGCTGTGGCTCCAAACAATCGCTGGTTGTTCTAATGAACTCTTCTGCTTTGAATCAAGAGGATGGAGGGAAAAAAAAAGATGACTACTAAAGTTGGTGCTGGATTATTATGTGTAATTAGACTAACAGGGAACTGCAATAGGTGAAGAGCAGAGGAAACAAGCTTTTTTTTTAGTATGAATTGTCTGATCACTTGTTGTTGTTTTTTCTTTAAACAAAATTTGATTTTAAAAGAATTTATTTCTTCTGTATTGTTCTCCTAACTTAATACTATCACTGTGTATTGTCTTTTTACTTAATATTTATGAGCTTATTAATAGCCTTGAAAATATCATTAGCAATTATGATTGATATCTACACTTTGTTTTGAAGTATCTATTCGTTGACTCTTACCATATATTTTCTCAATTTTAATAGGGAATAGTTTGAGGTTTTATCACATTTTTAAAGACATTTTGAAGAGTAAGGGAATAAAATACGTCTGCTTTCATTTTTTCCTAGAAGCCATTCATTTGTAAATATCTGGCAGAGGATATTCTTGCTCAATTTTGTTTAAATTTTCTGAGCAAAAGAAAAAATAAAGATGTTGGCTCTGCAGCAATGTATACTGATTTTATATGTAGTTTTTTGTCTTCAGAATTGTGAAGCTTGTTTTCTATTGCTTATTCTGGGCTGGTGGAACCAAATTTCCTCTCTACCTATGCATGCACACTCAGTTTCAAAATGACACCAACTGAGCTGTTCATCCCCTACTTCCTTGCTTGAACTTGCTTGCAATGACATTGTTTTGCTGATGTACAGCCTTTTTGCTGGAGTAGTGGAGGTTGTTTTAAAGTCTGCAGAGGATAAATTCCTTCTATTTGGATGCTTTGCATTGTTGAGCTTTCCACAGGGAAGTGTGATGTGTTGCTTTAAATAACATCTGAGGCTGGTTCTTCTTAAAGCAATTTCTGCAGGCTTGCTTCTCTCCCACTTTCCTCTACTTTTCAGTAGAGCTAAGGACTTCATGATGCATCTTTTTTTTTTTCTTTCCTTTTAGTTTGCTGTTATTTATATTGCTATGACCTTTTTCTATCTGTTCATATCTTCCTTTTGTACACACCATATCAGATAAGTTTCTTTGCTACTTCCTAGCGGTATGTCTTGGACTGGCAGCTGTCTCTATCCATTTCAGAGGGTAACATTACTTTGCAGCAAAAATCAAAGGAGCAGATTGTACTGCAAGTCAGTAACAAATGAGTAAAAAGGAATTGCACAGTTGCCCTAATTAAAAATGGAAACTGTTCATCACAGATCTTATGTAAACTTTGGCTTCAATTTGTAGCAACATAAAACTCTCCACTAAGAGCAGAGCCGCATCTCCGCCACTAATGTCAGACTGCATGGTCCTTCACAAGGAGGTTGCATGCAGCATGCAGGAGATGAATGGCTTGTCAGCAGCCGGGCAAACTTTCTGCTTAGTGTCTTAGGCACCAGCACTGCCTACAGGGCCCAGGACCAGAGCTTCTTACATCATTCTTTTCCTTTCATTGGCTCAGAGCTCACTTCTCCCCCACTCCCAGCTAGCTGTTTGGTTTTGTCAAAGGCTGGGAGCAGTGGGAAGGAAGCCAGTGCTGCCTGCTCCCAGTGCTTCAGGAGCTGTGCTGTACCCTCTGCCAGCCTCTTGTGCTGGTGTCTGAAACTAATAGGCAGTGACAGAAGTGGGGTGCAGGCTGGAGGTGAGGGTTGTGTACAGCTTCTCCATGCCAAGCTGAGTTGTAGGCTGTAGCCCTGGGCCTGTACCAGAGCATCCCCTGGCAGTCACCGTTCCTGCAGCATCCATTCTGCTGGAGGAGGGAGTGGGCAGGCTGTGCCTTTGTCTCATCTTCCAATTTGATCATCCTGAAGTAAGCTGGAGATTACTCCTGAGACCTTTCACAGCTATTCAATGAAAGAAGGGTGGTACCTTAATATTTTTAATTACAGGGTTTATGTCAGCCCCTATGAGGGAGTGTGTGTGTAACTATTAAATGTACCAATTAATATCTTGTCCATTCTGGCTCTGCAGAGGAAGTGTGTTAAGGACTCCTTCATAGTGATGTGAAATGATGTCATCTTCAGGAAGCACAAGTGAGGTACAAGAACCAGACAACCAACTGATGGCCCAAACTGACCCAAAGAAACTCACTGAAGATTGTGCTTGAAAAAAAAAACAGAACTTTGGAAATTAGAGCATGGGCTTCTGTTCATCAGCTCATATGTAAAAATGTGCAAACCCTGTGCAATTTTAATTAGTAGAAACACACCCCAATCTAGGGGAGGCATAATTATATTGAAATGATCAGGGCACTTTGACTTGTAGAGATAGACTGGAGATTGACTTGCTTTTTGCACATAATGGACGTTTTTGGACTGGCATAGGATTGAGAACTTAACTGACAAAACACAGACATAAATCTATAACTGACGTGTTTTACCAGGCCTATGGATGTAGCTGTCTTTAAATGTAACCAGTCAGGTGGCCAGAAGAATAGAGTTTAGGTCAAAGCATTGTATGTAACTTATATTTTAACAGGGAAGCTTTGATTAATTTATTACATGCTTATGGTTTTCACAAACTGTGAACCTAAAGTAACTTCTAGTGCTTACTTCATGACACACACACACAAAAAAAAAACCATCTAAAGTAGGAAAGAATAACAGCTTATTGCAAATACCTCACAAAGTCTTCTCTCCCCTTCTGTAGTGCTGCCTTGCAGGAATATACAAGATATAGGTTCAGAGTTGTTTTTTTTTTTTTTTTTATCCTTGAGGTCTGAATTCCAGGCAGCACAAACAGAACTACTGCTGTTCACTCAAGAAAGTTTTTTTCTGGCATAATATCGCCTTCTTCCTGCTTTAAAAAAAAAAAAAAAAAAGTGTGGATGCAAAACAATCCAGCAGTTGTAAGAGGAAGATTTTTTACAGTATACATTTTGTTGGTGTTTAGCTCACAGCCAGCAGTGATGCATTTTCAGTTCTCTCTGTGTGCAGTCTGTAGTGAATGTGAGATTGTTAAATGTTAAAAATTAAAACCTTGATTTTTCTGAACAGAGTAGAAAGGTAGGAGAGGATATTTGGGGGGGGGGGGGGGAGAGGAATATCAGATGACAGAACAGTAACAACATAAAATCATATTAAACCCTTCAGGCATCTGCCACTGATTTTCTAGCTCTAATGCACAGTATATTCCTTTTGCAGTTACCCAGAGATTTTCTTCATTTTTTCCTCAAGTGATATTGCAAATATGTTTGTTGGATGACTTCTCTCAATTTCAGGAAGGCCTTTGGAAGTTATTAAGATGCAACAAAGACTGTCTCAAGGGGGGGAGTAGGGTTTGTGTGTGTTTTTAATTGCAGACCTGCTTTGTGGACAGCTATGGATCTTCCTTAAAAAGCTGACTAGTATCTGGCTTATGATTGCAATCAATCTGATATTTAGTGTAATGCATTTAAATTCAAACAGTCATGCAGGTAGCTGGGAAGCTATACCAAGGTATTGAGCTATCTTCATCTAGCCACACATGGTAAAAATTTTACAGAATAAGTTATGCACTACGCTGAAATGTGAAATAATGGCAGAAAGAATTCGCTGACCAGAGGTGAATTGTGAACATGTTTGTTCCATTCCAAATACAAATGACATTGAAGGATTTTCTTTTATGTATTTGGATACTAGTTTTCTGCTTTTTATTTATGATTTTTTAAATAAACTAGTTTCACTTTTAAAAAGCACTGAAAATAATCTCTGTATTGTAAGTGAAGCTCATGCTTCCAAAAGAGCATGAGGGAAATTCCATGCTTGCAAGCCTAATGAAGCTAAAGCTGTATTTTCTTTAAATGGCAACTACTTTTATGGTGACTTGTTAAAGCTGAAATGTATCTAATGTCTTTTGAAGTATATGGCACTGTTCGTTTACAAAAATGTTAAATTGCTGAAAGGGTAGTCTGAAGAGGAGGATATGCATTAGGAGAGAATAAAAATTCCTGCCAAGTACAGGAATGGACTTATACGTGGCAGGTTGACTGCCTCATTTCAGAAGTGGTTCTCAGACAGAAACTGTGTATGTGTGTATCCATGAGTAAATTAAGTCTTTTTTTTCTTTCCTAAGCTCTCCCCATCTCATCTGATAACAAAAAATAATTGTTTACTGAGCTGCAGCTTTATGGTTTTTTGTCATTAGAAGCAAAAATTGACTCTACTGAGATTGGGACATTATTATATATGGGCTTGGGATATCACTGAACTGTAGCCACTTCCAGTTGATATCTCAGATTGTCCTTTAGAACTGATGACACTTTCCCAAGTACTTGTAATGTACCTGCATCAGGACTTACTGAAGAGCTGGCTAGTTGCCCTATGTGATAGCCTTCCATTGTTGGCTCACTGATCCATATGGCTGTAGGGAGAGGCAGGGCTGCAGTGGCAATGTGACATTCCACTCAGGGGCACCGAGGTTGCTTTGCTCCATTATTATTATTATTGTTTTACTTCTTGATGCATCCCAATAGTTCAGAGAAGGCAAATTGTTTGTACTTACAGTATTGCATTTGATTTTAGCGCAGAACAGAGCAGATTTGATTCCCTAGGTAAGGAAGTCAGGGTTTTGTAGCCCGTTACTCTCTTTGTAAAAACTAAAACTCTAAAAATGGCAATATGGAAATAGTTAATGTGAAGCAGAGTCTTTCAAGTCATCAACTAGCTCAATATGGCTGATTTATTTTTTAGAAAAAATACCTACTTCATTAATCGCAGATGTGCATGTTTCTTGTGTTAAGAAAGCTGGGACTAGAACGAGAATTCCCATTTCCCTTAAAGTTTCAAAAATTTGTCTGTTCATTGGAGGTAACTTTATCTTCTGATTTGAAGGGGGTAAGAACTCACGCTGCCTGCCCTTTTTCTTTTACTTACAAATAAATTTATGGACTCTAAGTGAACTCTCTGACCTTACCAACAGAGCAACATATGTGATTTTACTTTGAGAGAAATAGAAGTTAAATGCTCTCTTTTCATAGTTTGCCTATGCATTATAAAATGAAGCCCATCTCTTAGGGGCTTTTTAGGTTGTTGTGTTTTGTTTTTTAATAATTGTGAAGCTGTTTTTACTTGAGCAAATGGCCTTATTAAGTTTGATAGTTTATTGCTGGATTGGTATTGCTGTGTGTGATTGTTTTCTGTGTATTGGATTTTTTTTTTTCTTTCCCAAGATGGCCATCTGTTGCATTTATCTTTTTCTATAAGGGAATGTGACACTAACTAGAAAGTTTAGTGTACTTGAAACGCAGTTGGGGTTACATACCCCAAATTTATTCCATCTGTTTTGTTTTTAAAAGTCCATGTTGTTCTTGGTTTAATTTTGAATACTCCTTTTTCCTCTTAGCATGTTTTAGTGATAAAATATTCTTGAGCAACCCTAGAAAAACAATTCGTTATGTAGTCATAAAGGAAGCAAAGCCAATTCTAGTGTAAACATTCCCAAGCATAGTTATCAATCAAAGAGTGTATCCCTGATTATATAGATAGATAGTGGTTGACCAGGGGGAAATAAGACACCGGAGCAGCTTTTCTCATAGTAAAGGCTGAAGTCTTTCTTTCAGTGATCTTGAAAACCTCCTATATGGATACTGAGATTTCCTAACATTTGGATCTAAGAACATATCTACCTAAATGTATGAACTTGAACAAGCATTTGTTGGTGTTTTTGTTTGTTTGTTGTTAGTTTTGTTTCTTTTTTTTTTTTTTTAATTAACGACTGTGTCCTAGTATTGTAGCCCTTGGCTAGAAATACCATTCAACTGAGGAAACACATAGGAGTAAGATTTACAGAGTCTGGACTCCTGTGAGCTGGGCTGGGATGGGAAAATGGATGTTAAGAGGTCTCCCAGGAAAAATTTCGTAATGTTTTATTTTTACTGAGTATTAACACTGATCTGTGGGACTACAGGGATGTTTTCTGCAGGTTTAAGGTGGGGGGAGGGAAATCAGATCTGGTCTCTGAAGAGACTAATGAGTTGACACGCCATTTGGGTTAACACAGGTGATGCTAACTTTCTTTTTTTTCCCCAACACTTTTTAGATATAATTTGATATTTAAGCTGATGCTTTCATGGCAAGGCAGTATTTTTGTTCATATTAAGCCTTTTCCTTTTCCTCAGCGCTTTCACGCTTTAGAAAATGGAACAATGCTATCATTTTGGTGTACTACTTATACTTTGTCCACTTTTATGATTCCCTGAAGCCCTAATAATGCTTTAGTAAGTACTTCATATAAAACCTTGCAGAAGAGGAGAAGCAGTTGCATGCTGCACGCCAAATGAAAACTAATGCTGTGTGGGAGGATATGGCCAAAGTATGTGCTGTGAAACATGTCTGGCTAGCATTGTTTTGTCTCTTAGATCCTCCCCACTAGAGTGGAGTGTATGCATTTCTTCCTTTTCTCTTCCTTCTTCCTGCCCACAATCTGTTGGCTGACTTTAGAGCAGGAGTGGTACAGGAAAAGTGCAATCAGATAAAAATACTACTTTCCCACAGTTTTAGGGGCACTGCATCATACAGTTTGGTTTTACAAGAAATGGAATAGTTGGTACGTGCTGACCGTCAAAAAGATGTGCAAAAATCTGGGAAGGGAACACAGCTTTTTAGAAGGTTTTATTAACTGCAGGCCTGTTAGATGCCTAGAGATAGGCATGTTAATGGAAAAAATAAATCTTCCACCATCAGTTACTGCACCACCACGCTGCCTTTTTCTTAGCAGGGAGTAATTGTAAAGGAAGGAAATGTAAAATGACACAAAAACACAAAACAGTTGGTGCATGATGAACTTTAATGTTAAAGCCTAATTGACTTTTTCTTTTGTTAATACATAAATGAATGTGCTCTATTTGAGGATAGAACTTGTGTGGATCATTTGAGGGACTTGAAAAATCTCTACAAGCGAAAGAAAAAAATCGGTTTAGTGGTTATAACATTTTCAAGAGTCTTAAAAGCAAAACATTTAGTTTATGCTTTCAGAAACTTGTTTACAAGAACACTCCTGTTCTCTGCTCTTCTGTGTTCCATTAGCAGAACGGCAGAAGGGTATTGAATACCCATCAGTTGGAATTTGCTATGATTTCTGAAATGAGGAATCTGATGAAAGTTAAAAGACACATGATACTGTGATGGTAAAGTTACATTTGGTGAAAGAGCAGTCAAACTAAGTTCTTACAGAGGTTTACTAGGGGATTGTTTGGATTCCTGTGGAGGGCTTGCAGATGGTTGGGAGTTTTGTTTGGAATTTTTTTAATAAGCAGACCAATTTATTTAAAAAAGGAAAAATCTGTCATGCTGTGGATGCTGATGGCCAGTAGGCCTGCTTTTTGAACATATGTGCTGAGGACCCTTAAGCAGTAACTCACAGGCCTTCAGGGATCTTCAGACTGCAAGTCAAAAACTGTTAGAGGTAATTAATTTTTTCCTTATGTTTCCTGCTTCACACACACGCACACACAAAAAGCATGTGGTAATTCTGTAGCACTGATATCTCAAGATATTTAGAGACAGAACTGGCTAGCAGAACTCTGCATCTGCTTTTTGGTAGTATGCATTACTTGAGACCTTGAAACCACACTGATGGCACCATAGGAAGTTTGCTTACCCTTGTGCAGCACACTTACAGCTGCAGCTAGAAGGTAATTCTGCAGGCACATACTGATTCCTGGGTTGAAAGTGTTAATAGCCACTTTGATGGACTGAAATTATGCTTTATTTTCTACTTTATGGGAAAACAAAAGTGGTGTCTAACATCAGTTATTGTTCTGGATGTGTTAATACAGAATAGCTTAGTGCAGATCTTGGCATCACAGTTGATGTATTTTAACAGTCACTTGCCAACTAATGGAAGCAGATTTGGTCATATTGGAACAAAGAAAAAAGAAAATTAGCCTGATGAAAATTTTGGATTCCATGGTAATGTTTCTTCTTTTATTTTTTTCCCCGGCATTCTACAGTTTTTAAGATAATCTTCTTTGAAACACCATGAACAATAATGGAAAAAGATGTTGTTATATTCACATTCTGTGTCTCATTCAGCGTGTTAGTTGTGGCTTTTTAAGCTAGAATTTGCCCATAATACTCTGTGGAAACAGAGCAGGTTCACATACTAGTGTGTAGATCCAAGGCATTTGTGTTTCCAGTAAAGTGTATTGCTACAACAGTGACCATATTATCCTACAAAATTCAGACTACTTCTGGTAAGACTGACAGTATGATTCTTAAGGAAAAGCTGCCAGAAGAGGTGACCTGAACATCTGTGTCAAACTTCAAGAAGGAATGCAAACACTGCATTTAATTCCTAGCAGTAGAAACATTCAACAAAACATTATTTATGTCATCCTTATATAAACTATCTATCCACAAAAGTGCACACAGAGGAAAAGAAACCATACTTGACAGTCTAGCTGAGTCTTGTTAATATGTTGATGGTAGATAGTAGTCATAGGACTGATATTACAAAATTGCATCTTTAAAAAAGGAAGTATGTTTTTAGGAAAAAGAGAACTGTTGGGAGAAGAAACGATATGCTTCATGGGAAGAATAAATGTAGTCACACAACAGCTAACCCGGTGGATGCTTACCATACATATACTCTATGGTTCAAGTGACAGGAGCCTCAGTGGGAAACTAATACTGACCTCATATGCCATATAGCTGTGGTTTAAGAAAAGTGTATCCTTTGACTATAGAACTTCAGGCATTGTCATGCTAAGAAAAACTGCTGATCCTTAGATTTGAACAAATAAGCTTTTCAACATAGCTATTCTCTACCTTTTTTTTTTTTTTTTTTAAGACTCCAAGATTATTTAAACAAAATAAACATATGATATTTATGATATAACATAACATAGGTATATAATATAACATAGATATTTAATGGTTCTCTTGATTTCTTTATTCTTCTTCTCACATTTTCCAGGGTAGGAGGGCAGAAAATACTTAAACAAATAGTGTAATAAAATTTGGGATTTTCAAAAATTTGCTTATTTCATCGAGGTAGTGTTTTCTGTTTTTTATGTCCATGCTCAAAGTAGTGTGCTACTGTCAGATGTGCATCAGCAATGCTATAACAATTGAGCCACTCACAACTACTTATTGAAAGCTTGACTGCTGTAAAGAAACTGCGTATGGTCTCGAATAGCATGAAAACAGATAGCTATGGTGTCTTTAAAGGCCAAGTTTTGAAGTAATTTGTTCAATTCTTTCATACATCCAATCTGAGTATTTCAGATAGTCCTCAGTTCCTGTAAAACTTCCCCAATAGAATGTCTTTTATTGAACATAGTAAGTTGCAGGTAAGCTTTGGGAGGTTGATGCAGGTTTCCAGCAGGGCTTATGCTTGTGGAGTTTCAAGTGATGTTAGCAGCTGTCAGGAATAGTTTACTAGTTTTCATACACATGATTTTATGGTTAATGCTATGTTACCATTAGTCTTTGACTGGCAGAAGATAGTAATACCATTTTCTTTTTTTCCCAAGTCAAACTGGTGGAGAGTTTAAACAAGTGGCTATTACTACTGTTCGCTTTGTTTCTCACTTACCAATATCTCACTTTTAACATGCTCTCCTCTTTTTCAGACTCCCTTTCAGTCTCCAGCAATGATGCCAGTCCTCCTGCTTCAGTAACATCGCTTCAACCCCATATGATTGGGGCACAGAGCTCCCCGGGTCCCAAGCGTCCTGGCAACACTTTGAGAAAATGGCTTACCAGTCCTGTGAGGCGTCTCAGCAGTGGAAAAGCAGATGGGCACGTCAAAAAACTGGCCCACAAGCACAAGAAGAGTAGAGAGGTGCGCAAAAGTGCTGATGCAGGTTCTCAGAAGGACTCTGATGACAGTGCAGCAACCCCACAAGATGAGACTATTGAAGAGGTATGTGTTCCAGGCAGCTGTCTGCAATGTGTTTCTGTGTCTCTGATAGATCTACGGAGTGAGACCTGCTTAAAGCTATACATGTGCCTTAGAGCAGAGGATGGCCCCTCCAATCAAAGTGTTGTTACCGTCACCCAAATAATAAACATGGCAATTTTCATTGAAGGAAAGGATATAGTGAACTACTGCATATACTGCCTGATTAATTATTTTTCTTGCTTCTGATGTATTTGGCTTCAGACTTGGAACATTGTGAGTTACACAGTGAGGGAGAAAAAAAGACTAGAGACCTGTAGCATGGTGAAGTGATGATTGTAGCTTGGAAAAGAATATTGGCATCTGTCCTTGAAGGTCATGCTGTAGAAAGAGGCTGTCTAATGCAGCTGTAGCATTATTTCGAGAGTATCTATTATTCTGCAGTTCTTTGAATGAGAGAAAACCGATAGCCAGGTTTCCTCCTTAAAGTGAGGAATGGACAGTCGTCATCTACATTTGTTCCTTTAAACATGCTTAAATTATCTTGTGAACTCAGCTGCACTAAACTTTGGCTAATTCATAGTTTCTTATGTAGTTTGAGGGACTGTCTTTGATCACAACTGTAAACATCATACAAGCATTCTGCTTGCACTACTTTAAGGTGGAGGTGGATATGAGAAAAGATGATTGACAGAATACTTTGTTATAAGCAATTCTTATAGTCTTCAGACATCTTGATATGAAGCTCAGTGCTTCCTGTACAAAGTCCTTGAATTAGTAAGTTAGAAGAATGGGACTCATACTTTGCAGAACTGAATTTGTGAAGCATTACTTTGACAGCACCTTCCTGTAATAAATTTCAAGCTGTCTGTTTCTCAGTATATTAATCCGTCTGCTTTTTCCAGTTTCCAGCCAATGAAAACATGATCTACAGCATCTGATTTTTTTTTTCCTGTGTGTGTAGGATTGTCTTTTTTTTTTTTTTAAACTGTGTGTGTGTAGTGTCATATTGACTTGTTGGGAAACAGGTGAATCTACAGAACAGCCTTAAGACTAACTTGTGTTTAACAAGTTTCATACTGCTGAGGAGGTAACAGAGCTTGAATGTCTTAATTTTATTTACAGAGGGGTCGTAATGAGGGGCTGAGCAGTGGCACTCTCTCAAAGTCATCCTCTTCAGGCATGCAGAGCTGTGGAGAGGAAGAAGGTGAAGAGGGAGCGGATGCTGTACCACTTCCTCCTCCCATGGCAATTCAGCAACACAGTCTTCTCCAGCCTGATTCACAGGATGACAAGGTAGGAAGAGGAAACAGGGAAGGCTTTGCATGTTGAAACAACCTCTGTCTGCCCAAATCTTTCTTCTGTTTCCTGAAGTCTTGTAATGTATACTGTATGCCTTTATGATAGAAATAATCACTGTGCCATCATTAAAAGGGTTTACTGGGGAAAGTGTGTAAATAAAATATATTTGTTTTAAACACGTAAGAACAGAAATTTTTCTTTTAGACCTTTGTATCCAGAAATGGGAAACATGGTGGCTTTGTAGGCCTACTTACATCTATTTAACAGTTGCCATGTTTGTGGTTAAAAAATAATTGCTTTATAATCGTACCTTTTGGGTACTCAATTTTAAATATTATGTGCATATAGAGTTTATCTGGAGAAATTAATAGTTGTACATTAGAAACCTTTTTAGATCATAGATTGTTTACCAAGCCCTATTACTTTGAATAGCCTCATATCTTGGGGAAAAAGGAAAAATCAACATACCTTAGCAGAAAGAGCTGTTCACGTTGACTTTAATGTTTTCTTAATAGCTGTATAATTTTTTTAATTATTTTTATTATTTTTAATGTATACCTCTACAGATGTGCTAAAAAGTTAATAACTAAAAAGTTAGGGTAATAGTAGAGCTCAGGGTTATTTTGCTTTTGTTTGTTAAAAAAAAAGAAAAAAGAAAATATATGCCAAAATAATTTTGCGTCAACAGTTGGAATTTCTGGGTATCAGTAGTAATTGCACAAAGGAAATCTTACGTGCATATAATCTCCTTTTCTTAAATGGCATGATGTTCATACATTGGGAGGGTTTATTTCAATTTTTAACACTGATCAAATCTTTAGAGGACAGCTGTCAAACCAGGACATAGAGGGTTTTAGAATGCAAACTATCTGGACTTGCGCAGTAATATTCACATTACAATCGTCTCACCACTTTGATGCTTAAAATTTTTAGCTGTTTTATTCACTCTTAATGAATATTGTGGGTGAATTATCACTGTTTTGAGTGGTGCAACTTTGGCTGATCTTGTTAATCTTTTATTTTCTTTTATCCCACTGTCTTTCAATGGGGATCCCTGAAGCTGTCATTTGTAGGATAAAACTGTCTGGCTTCTGTGTTTTATTTGTATGTATTTCCCACCTCTTTTCTGAGTTTGAAAAGTGTAATAAATGAGTTGGGGCAGGGGGATGTTAATATTTTGACCTGGAACAAACAAGGCAAAAACAGACATTTTAAAATCTTGCTGATCTTCAGACCCAAAATAATATTTTAGGGCTAGAAAATAATCTCACTTTGCGGTTTATAAATAGTATAAAAATAATGTTGGTGAAAATACATTAAAGTTCCTGCTGATAAGCTGCCTTATTTGTATGTCCCTTCAGTGATACCAAAAAAAAAAAAAAAAAAAAAAAAAACTGATAAGAAAGCCTTATAAAATGTTGTTCAGGTAAAAGTGGCTTTTGCTTATTATTTGTTCTTTTTTTTACAGTACAAGAACTGTTTCGTGAAGGGATATACTTGAAAGATAGTGTCCTTTCACTTTTGCATTTCTCTTGCAAAGTCAAGCAGCTTTGAGTAGCATTTAGTCACCAGTAAACTTTTTTAAAGGTTACATGCACTGTAAAGACATTGGGACAATTTTTGAAGTAACTTAAACTGCACAGCAAGAGACAAAGAAGTCCCATTGTGTGGTAGTCTTGGAGCTTGTGTGCCACCCTGAATTCCACACACCAAGACTTACAACCATATTTCCAGTACCTAAAGCAAATGCTTTTAGTACACAGAAGTGAGAAGCCAGAGTGAAGTTTTATCCAGCAGAACTCAGAGGAATCTACTGACAGAGCCTCTGATTGATAAAAGGCTTGCAACAAGTCCCCTGTTGTCTGCCTTCTGGGTAGAGTCTTTCACATTTCTGCCACATTAGGTGGTTTCCTCTGGATCCCAAGGAATGTTTCCTCCTTTTCATGACCTCAGAGGCTTGGCTTTGGTCTGCACCTCACTTCAAGCATTTCTTCCTCTCTGTGGCTCCTGGTCGTTACTCATGCTGGAAACTCCCTGCTCAGCCTACTGTGGTCTCCAGCAGTATCTCACACTTGCATGTGCTCCTTTGCTCCCTGTACCTTTCTTTCTGCTCCCAGAGTACATCATCAAGAAGAAGGTCAACTGGCAGACTTCATCTGTGCAGTCCATCAGCTCCTTCTTTTTCAGATAAATTAACTACATGAGCTGGGAAACAACCAGTGCTGAAGTTTAACCAACAGTCACATCATATGTCTGGGGTCCCCAGTACAAGAAAGACAGGGAACTGTTGGAGAGGGTCCACAAAGATGATCAGAGGGCTGGAGCACCTCCCCTGTGAAGACAGGCTGAGGGAACTGGGCTTGTTCAGCCTGAAGAAGAGAAGGCTGCAGGGTGACCTCACTGCAGCCTTTCAGTACCGAAAGGAAGCCTACAAACAGGAGGGGAGGCAACTCTTTACAAGGGTTGATAATGGCAGGACAAGAGGAAATGGTTTTAAGTTGAAGGAGGGAAGAGTTAAGTTGGATATCAGGGGGAGTTCTTTACAATGAAGAGTGATGAGGTGCTGGAACAGGCTGCCCAGAGAGACTATGGGTGCCCCATCCATGGAGGTGTTTAAGGCTGGGTTGGATGGGGCCCTGGGCAGCCTGGTCTAGTATTAAATGGGGAGATTGGTGGCCCTGCCTGCGGCAGGGGGTTGGAGATTCATGATTCTTGAGGTCATTTCCAACCCAAGCCATTCTATGATTCTATGATATACTCCCAACAGAGCAACAGATAGAACAGACTTTGACCAGAGACTGATGACAATACTGGCAGTATTTTGTGAGGCTGAGCTAAGCTCCGTATCCAAAAGCTGCATACCAGCACAGCTGGTAAAAAACTGATTGGTAGTTAGATGTCAAGAGTATACAATTGCCTGAAAGACATGCTAGCTCTGGGCTTGCCAAGTTTTTGGTATGCATGCAAATATTGTGTGCTAGGCAATGCTGATATGTCTAATATCACTAAATAATGCAGCCATTTTCTCCCATAAGAGCTCATCTGCATAGTATGTATTCTGTTCAATAGAATCATTGCACACTTCATGGATTTACATTTGATGGCAGTTTACAGGTTGTTTGCATTTAATTTTTGGATAAGCAGTATTAAGTTTCAAGATCAGTTATGCTAATATGAAACTAATTATTTTTGCTTTTTGTTTTCTCTTTTTTGTAAATTGATGCAGCATTATGTTGACTTGTGTTCTGTCTCTGCTTTGGCTCAGTTCCCATATCTTTCCATTTAAAGTTGTCTGTATTTCCTTTGCTTACCCAGCCCCTATTTTCCTTTCCAAATAAGGCGAATACAAGGCAAACTACCTAAAATATGTATATTGCTTTTTATATTGACCTATGGAAGCCTTGTCACACCCTAGTTGATTTGAGAAGAACCTCCTGTGTTAAGCTGTTATATGTGCCAGTTCTTTGTCCAATTTGTTGGAAACATTTGCAGAACAGCTTACCCTGTGTTACACAATGTTCACTGTGCTGTTCATAATATGAAGTAAGGTTCATATTGCACTGTTTCCATTTTCCAGTTATTTAATGATAAATGTAATGTGCAAACAACTCTGTTTGCAAATTACTGAGACTGAATTTAATGGCCCTCCCCAAAATCCTTTACTGTGAACACCTTTTGCCTTCAGTTGTATCTATAAACTGGCATTTTATAGCTTGAGGCCAGAGATCTTCTGTACTCTACACATACGATTGGGGAAAATGGATGGCACAAGGAATGGTGAGCTCAATTTCCCCTCTGAATCTGAGCAATGTACTCCAGCTCCTTTAGAAAAGTAGATGCCCCTGAGTTACTGGTGTATTTTTTCTTAGTTTAACTGGTGTTACAGCTTGTATTTCAAGCCCTCTCGGTTCTTGTTAATTTTCTGCAGTTGTAGATTTGTTTAACCAGCAATAAAATATGTTAACAAACTGTCTGTTGTTCATTAGGTCAGCTCAGGTGATTTTTATAGCTGTTTGTCAGGCATTATTATATTCAGCAAGATGAAGGATATTTCCTTAACTTCTATTGCATGTAGGAACAGGAGTTTTTATTTCAGTAATTATAATGGAAGGCACAATGTTCTTTCAACATTTAGCTTTTGTGGGCTTTACTTAAAATTTCCATTTCCCATTGCTAACTTGGGATGATATTAGTGTTATGCTGACAATTATTGAGTACCTTTGTTCTTGAGCAAATGCCAAGCTGACACTAGATTTTCCTTGCTTTATGTCATTGCACAGACCTCTTCTCGATTATTGGTGCGGCCTACCAGCTCTGAGACGCCCAGTGCTGCAGAACTAGTCAGTGCAATTGAAGAGCTCGTCAAAAGCAAAATGGTGAGACTGACTGGCAGACAGCAAGTGCTAACATGTTATCTAGAGAAAAGCTCCATGTTCATCCTCAGCATACAACTTCAATGCGTGAAATGTCGTGTCTGTTTCAAAAGTCACTTTTGGGGTTGGAGTATGGGTCACTTTATACATCCTCTTCTGTGGAATCACTTAGAAAATAGGTGAATGGCACCGTAGAGTGGTGAAATACAATAAATGTGAAGGAGAGGTGAACAAAGAAAATGTGTATCCTACCAGTAAAAAAGAAAATGTCCGAATAGAAAAACAAATGCTAAGACCAAATTACCCTAATTTGCCTTATAGAGCTGCATTAGAAGAATCTCTAAATCTAAATCCTAAAAGTAAATCTTGCTGACTAAAACAGATACTTGTCAAACAGTTTGTGCTATCTAGCTGTTCTTTAGGCAATGTGATAATACTTATACAAATAATACCTATAAAGAGCAAGAGAGGATTGGTTTGAATGTTACTGGCTCCATTTGCTAACAAATTAAGTAGGCATAATTTTGTCAGATTTTTAAAGTTTTTGTTTCCAAGTTTCTGTGTTGCTGAAGATTCTCACTGGCAAAGAGTAGATTGTATAGGTAATTTCTCAAGTTTTTATGTTCAGAACTCAACTAGACGTGGTCCTGGAAAACACGTTCTAGCTGACTCTGTTTGAGCTGGGTCATTGGACTAGATAGTCCTTTCCAATCTATTCTCTTAATAATTTTAAGTCTGGCTTTTGCAACACACAGAAGACCTCTTTGGACTTAGTAGAAGTGCCACTATGAAGACTCTGCAGAGAGCCACAGCTTGGCAAACCCATGTTACCAGTTGATATTTCCCAGATTCTTCCTAAATTTAAGCAGCTTTGAATTTCAGAATGATAAATTGGCTTTTCCATTTTCCATTTCCTCATTCAGAAAGACTTAAACTTCACTTACGTTATTGCATAAATAATTTCTGCATGCTTAAGAATGTTAACTTCAGTTTTTTCTTCTGTTGCACTGCAAGGGTGAATAAGAAGTCATCTGTGGGAAAATTCAAAGCAGCCTTTTGTAAATGGAAAATTTAATAGTTCACATCTCTTCCATACAGCCTAGCAGTGGATGTAGATTAATGATCCTTGCATATAGTCCCTGCTGGAGATGTTCTCATTTCACACATGTAGCCAAGGGTCAGTTTTTCCAACTTTTTGGGCCTGTCATGTTATTATTGGGTTTTTAATTTTTGTAGGAAGAAAAAAAAAAAGATTATGGCTAAACCCCACCCTAGTGAAGTAAATCTGTCTTGCGTTAAAGACTGTATCACACGCAAGAAAACGTGATATATAACAATAGCTTGATCCAAGATTATGGGTTTAGATTAAAGAAGTCCAATAAATATTTCAAGAAATTTGTTCATATTATTTCTCCTATGGCTTCTCCATCTTCTAAACAAACTATAAGACTGAGCAGTCTGTGCGTTGGAAACCATTTATCTGGCAGAAGAGAGAGATCATTTCCTAGGATTTGAGCTGTCAAGCTCAAAAGCAAGTCAGTATGTTGGCCAGTTAATAAGATAAAATGTTTGACAAAAAATGCCACTTATGTTGTGATTAAAAATATAACTTCCAAAGAATTCTCTTTAAAGTTGTTCCATTTATTTTTGAAAATACCTTACATATGAGAGAACTAAGCAATGATAAATATAATTTAACCTCTGTCAATAAGTACACATGTGTACTACTACAGAAGTACTTACATCCTCAGCAGGATATTCTGACTTTTAGCCTGTCTTGCTCAAACCAATTGAACTGCGTTCTTCTCCTGTGAAGGAGAGACTGATATATTTAAATGTGTTATGCTTTTATGAAGTTAGATTTTCTGTCCTGGAAAACAAAGTTTTTGATAGGTTTCCTCAAAACTTGAGACCTTTTTTGCCAAGATACAGTTGCAGTAATTGGTATTCCATAGGTTCTCATATACAGCTGTATGTAAAAACATCTGGAGAATAAAAGGGAAATAAATAATTGTCTTGAACACATTTTTAGGCCTTGGAAGACCGTCCAAGTTCCTTGTTAGTAGATCAAGGTGACAGCAGCAGTCCATCCTTCAACCCTTCAGATAACTCTCTTCTCTCCTCATCATCACCTATAGATGAGATGGAAGAAAGGAAATCCAGCTCCTTAAAAAGACGACAGTAAGACCTCATTTTCACTCTGTTCTTAATAATGTTTTGAAGATAGAAGGCCTGTTTAAAGAATGTTCATTTTGAACTGACAGCAGAAGCTGTTAATCTGGAAAGAAGAGGACTTGTGTTAGGTGTCAAGCATGCAATTACAATATGTAAAGAAAAAATTATTTCCTCCAACACTAGTCACAGTATAAATTTCCTGTGACTTAATTTCAGTCACACTTTTGTTTGACTTTTGTTACACATAAATCTCAGTTAAGCAAAAATATGCAAATCTTTAAATATTCAGAGGTCTTTTAGGCTTCAAAAAATGATCATTCCCCTTCTTCTGTACCACCATGCCATTCCTCAGGGATTCTTTATTTCTTTTGTAGTAGTAAAGTGTTACCATGGTAGAAGAAAAACATGCTTGTTATTATGCTTAAGAATGTCTAGATCAGAGATATACAAGCATTTTATTTTAAACAGTAGTTAAATGTTTAATTTAAATGACACATGTAGGAAAACATCTAACTTTTGATAAACAGAAGCTAGCATGTTCCAGTTCCAAAATGAAAGAAGCATTTTGCTTAAAAACTATGTGCATTAATGCTTCGTTTTCAGCTATGCTTATCAGCTGTGCAAATATCTAATAGGCTATATGTCATTAATCCTTTTTTAGAAGCATTTTTAATGACATTTGTGTTCACCATTTCCTTTCCCCTGTAGCTATGTCTTGCAGGAATTAGTTGAGACAGAGCGTGATTACGTACGAGATCTGGGCTACGTAGTTGAGGTATGTTGTTTTTCATTAGTTTATTTTTTTTTAATATGGTATCAACCAACTGTGCAACTCAACTTATTTGTCAATTTAACATTGCTAAATTCAAAAAAGCATTGTAGGCTAAGCAGGTAGAGGAGCTATCCTGAATTTGGAAGACTTGCTCCTTCTCTAAGCTTCTCTTAGAATTCTGTAAAAGAGATGAGACTTAAGGGAGATGCATAACGTTGAGCTACCAATGAAACACATATGGAAAACCAGAGATAATGTACATAACAGTGAATTCCGGCCTACCTATGTTCAACTCTTAACAGAAGAAGGAGAAGAAAGGCATTAAATTTTCTTCTTGTGTGGCCAAAATTTGGTTTTAGCTCTAAATCTTCCACCAAAGAAACATCCATCTCTTCCACACTATGGGGAAACTACAAATATTAATCTCTGAGGCAAAGGGTGGCCTTTTGATAATATTCCTATGAAATATCATTCATTAATATATCATTCATGAATATAATTTTTTTTAGTACAATATTTTATAACCATACTTCAAGTGAAGTTATGTATAAAAAAAAAGTTTTATGATTTCTTTGGCTTTCTGTCCCAAGCAAGTTGTTACCCTGGTCAGCTTGAAAGGCTTCTGAGGAAAGGGAGATTACAAGGTTACCCTCAGTTTTTTTAAGTTGGGATATTCGCAGTGAGCTTCTTTGTATTGTTGCAGGGTTACATGGCACTTATGAAGGAAGATGGTGTTCCCGATGATATGAAAGGCAAAGACAAGATTGTGTTTGGAAATATTCACCAGATTTACGACTGGCACAGAGAGTAAGTATATCTCACTTGAAAGCCTGCTAGTGAACAAATCTACCTAAAAATACTAGATTGACTTAAAATATTTTTTCCCTCAAATATTTAGAAACAGGGTAAATACACTTAGTCATGTGCTTTCACTTATTTATTTAGTAGATTCAGCTCAAAAATGTTGGTATGAAGATTTGTTTATATATCACAGCTGCTTCGGATAAGAATCTCTAGTATGGATAGCGTTGTGCAGAACTGATATGTTTGTTTGATTTCTCTGTTTAAGAATATAATCGTTAATGAATTTTTTAGAGATTAGCATGGCAGTATGAACAGTTCAACCACTTTAAACTAGGTAGGAGAAAAATTTCAATCAATACATGAATGAAAATTTATTGAATACGAGTATTTTCCCATGTCGGCATGTATGTCCATTTGGAAGATGTATTAAAATATTACACTGTTAATACTGTCATTTTGGAAATATGTTAATGTCTAACACAGTTGACAGGATGCAAAATGTATCTTGTAATCACCTGTTGCCATAATATATGCTATCAGAAAAAAATGCTTAACTCTGTTTATGTTCAGCTTCTTTTTAGGAGAGTTGGAGAAGTGCCTTGAAGATCCAGAAAAGCTGGGGTCCCTGTTTGTTAAGCATGTAAGTGCAAATGTCTTCTATCGCCAAGCTCTAGTATTGCTACCAACAAACATGTTTTTTAAGAATATATCTATGATATAACAAAGTTAAGAAAGTGCTATAAAATATTCCTCATTGTAAGAGGAGGAGGGATTGTAAGAACTTGTAAGTGGACTAAGTAAATAACCTTGTTTTTTTTGTTGGCAGTATCCTTCTGTGAAGAGATATGAGTATGGGCTCCGTTTGTCAATTCAGTTCCAGTTCTGTTGAGGGAACTGTCATTTCATATGACGATACACACCTGTCTTCTAATCCTGGATACCAAATCCTAGATATCGGTGCAGTACCTTGGAAGACAGGAAATAGGAATAGTAAAGCAGCTTATTTTTCATAGAGGTTTCTGTGCGTTCTAGTTCTGTATTTGTTCCCTTTTTGAAAATCACACTAGTGTTTGGAACTCCTCCCTTTTCACCTGGGGAAGAAATAGTTGAGTGCCAGATGTTCACAGTGTTTAATTTTAGTCCAACACTGTACCCTTTATAATTCTTTATAATTTCCCCCCCTTTTCATCTGTTTACTAAAAGGAGTGCCTGTGTGATGCAGCTGGATATGGTAACACTTCAGAAGGAAATAAGATAAACTAGCTGTCTAGAAACTAGATAATATCAAAGATTATGTACCAGTAGTCAGTCACTCTCCTGTCATCTTTTTTGGGGCATATTATTATGTCAAAAAACAATTGAGTATCTATTTGAGATGAGATCTCAGAGTGCTCCAAATCACATAAGGTAGATGAAAGGAAACATGCCTGCTAAACATGATTGTTTGCACAAGACAAAGGACAGACTAGGCTTAAGCATGTTTAGTTTAGAAATAGAAATAGAAATAGAATTTAGAAAATTCAGATTTTCCCAGTGATCTTGTGTTTGAAGTCAGTACCAGGATAGCAAAAAAACAGAGAGCCAAGCATTCATTGAACAGTAACTGGAAGTCAGGCTTAATTCCTTGACTAATGATGAGGAGCGAGCTGTTTGTTTTCCAAGAGATTATTAAAAAAAAAAAAAAGTGAAGGGAGACGGGAGAACCTTGATACTGGTGTAATGTGATGATACCTCAAGGGAGTAATTCTTCTCATTGTTGTTTTACTTTCTCCTGGTATATTTATTTGAACTGAATTGTCTTTGAAAGGCACCCTTATCACTGCAGATGGAAAGGCATGTTGTGATGCTATTATAACATCTTCTAGGACAACTCTACCAGCTAGAATGTGTAGAATGTGAAAAATTATATTAATCATTTTAATCTATGCTTTGTATCAATTTCAAGCTTCATTTTACTTTTTTTTTTTTTTTTTTCCTCAATACTGGTCGTTGCTCTTGAATTCTCTGACCAGAAAAGCAGTCCTGGCAAAATGATTAGGAAGAATTTGGAACTGATTATAGACATGTATCATATGTCTGTGTTTCTTAACCATCAAGGTGGTAATCAAGAATGAATCTTAGTATCAAAGCTATGCTCCTTTTTTTTCTTTGTTGCCTCAGTTTAAAAACACATGCACACACAAAATACAGACTCAGAGTTCAGAAATACTAGCACCACTGCTCCCAGGCTACATCACCTGCTACTGCACTCAAACTTGAATAGGACAGCTAATGCTACACAGAAGATAGACAGGTTTCTCCTAATTACTCTGTACAGCTAAATAGGAGGAGGACATTGTTATACTATATTAATAACTAGATAATTCAAATAAAAAGCATTTAAATTAAATTGTAATATTTCAGAGGCTTTCTTCATTTTTCTTGCTAAATAAAAAATGTAACTGTTTTTGTAGTTCTGTTTATTAGGGGACTTTCTAAGCTATTGTCTCTATGCATCTGATGTTCAAGAGTGTATATGTAACTGTGACAATGTTTTGACTTGTGTTTGATTTCTGAAATCATCATGGTATCCCCAAATAAATGGTTTTCAGATGTGTAATTTTGTGAAATGTACTCTATTTCAGTCTGGCATGCTTTTTTCCTGATGATAATATATCATTCTGCATCCTTGTTTTTCTAGGAGAGAAGGTTGCACATGTACATAGTTTACTGCCAGAACAAACCAAAGTCTGAGCACATTGTCTCAGAATACATTGACACATTTTTTGAGGTAAGTTCTTGAGAGAAGGTGTGTTCACAAACAAACCATAAGCATTATCAGATCTGTTGGTTAAAAAAGGACAGGGCATGTTATTGTTTTGAATTGTAATTTCTTGCCATTTCTGTTCTGATATCTCAAGTATGATACAGGTTTCTAACAATGTATTAACCTTATACTTGAACTTTAAATATTAATTAATCAATAATACTATCTTTACTAGCCTTAACCAGGATGGTTAGCAGTGTATATAAATGAAATTCTGATGTTAGATGACCAACATCATTTAGAAAATGTACAGTCTGTGAGTTAAGAATTATGTTTCAGTGTACATTCTTTTCCAAAAAGACAGAAGATGCTAGGAGGAGAGAATAGTTCTAAAGCAAAACTGATACAGGGAAAGGACTCCATCTTTTGCTAATTGAAGATCAAATTCTGCACTGTCTTTGCCAGTTTCTACTCTGATAGCCATTAATAGTAATGTATGCTGCTATGTTTCTAACTGAACTAAGCAATATCTGAAGCAAAAAAAATCTTTGTTTTATAACCCTCAGGATCTAAAGCAACGCCTGGGCCACAGACTTCAGCTCACGGACTTGTTAATAAAACCTGTGCAGAGAATTATGAAATACCAGCTATTACTAAAGGTAAAGCAGCTCTGAGTTGAATAATGTAATACATGGTAAATTATGTATTCCCTTTTTAAATAATTGCTTATGCTCTTCTTCTCTCTTACATAACAGAACCCAGATCTGTAAGCGTATCATGTGATTATTTTCTGACCATATTTGGGTAGCTTTAAAAATTGAAGTAGATAGATTGGACAATTGAATGTTGTGTTGGTTTTTTTGTTTAAACAGTTAAAGTTCAACTGAACTCAAGTCAGTGATGTGGAAAATGTTTAGAATTAGAATTAGCACTCATGTCATACAAAGGGGAGGGGGATATCCCAGCTGTCTTCATCTCTAGATAAGATTAATCCCAACTTCTTTGTCTATACGTGCAATTACACTTAAATGTTTACTGAAAAGCAACCCTGGAACTGTTGTCTTAATATATGTCTTGTATAATCTGAAACAGAAGAACTAATAAATCTTTAAAAGTATGTAGAGGAAAGCACCACAGGAAGAAGCTTTAAAAAGAAAAAAAAATTGTATGCATGTTCTGCAGTCTCTCGGTCTTTGACAGAGAATATAGCAAATAAAGATCTTCGGAGATTTCTCTGTGTGATTTAATAAGCACAAAACTTATATTATTGTTTTTTCCTTTTTCAGGATTTCCTCAAATATTCTAAAAAAGCTAACCTTGATACAACAGAACTAGAGGTACTTGAAATGTTTTCTCTCAGTGATTTCAATGCTCTTTATTCTGAACTTGTTTTGACGTTATTTTCCTTTTCTGATCTTCTTGAGGACGTGCTTATAATAAGTGTTTACTTTTCACATTACTTTCTGTTCTAAAGTAACTATAGCAAATGAAACAAAATTTTATCCTCTTAACATATATTTGGAAAATTAAGCTCCGTCTTTTTATCTGTCTTGAACAGAGAGCTGTAGAGGTCATGTGTATAGTACCAAAACGGTGTAATGACATGATGAATGTTGGCCGTCTGCAAGGATTTGATGTAAGTTGGTTGGCATTTTTCACTGAGTTTTTGTCAGGTGCTCTAGAAATTAAACACTAACATTGTGGAGAGCATTGATGGGGAGAAGGCGGATAGTCACTAAGCTAGGCTGGAAAAGATGAAAATTGACTGTTGATGCAATATGCATTAGCCCGATCATTGTCACATACTCTTCCTGTGAAGTCCTTTCTGCTTTGTAATATAGGTATGAACTTAATTCTTTCCCTTTTCAGCACTCCAGAAAACATTAGAAGAATAAATGAGAGGTGGTAGAGAAGAAGCTTTTTGAGAACAGAGAGTTGAAAGTCTTGTAGTTTCAATCATAGAATCGTTTAATCATAGAATTGCTCAGGTTGGAAAAGACCTTAAAGATCATCAAGTCCAACCAGAGCCTAACCATACTACCCTAACTCTAACAACCCTCTGCTAAATCAAGTCCCTGAGCACCACATCCAAACAGTTTTTAAACACATTCAGGGATGGTGACTCAACCACCTCCTTGGGGAGCCTATTCCAGTGCTTAACAACCCTTTTGGTAAGGAAGTGTTTCCTGATATCCAACCTAAACTTACCCTGGTGCAACTTGAGGCCATTTCCCCTCATCCTGTCACCAGTGAGAAGAGACCAGCCCTGCTCTCGCTGCAATCACCTATTTGAAGAGAGCAATAAGGTCTCCCCTCAGCTTCCTCTTCCCCAGACTAAACAGCCCCAGCTTCAGTTGCTCCTCTTAGGGCATATTCTCCAAGCCCTTCACAAGCCTTGTTGCCCTTAAGTGTTAACCAGTACTGTTAATGAGCCTTCAACTGCAAAATGAAAATAAAAGACAGGGTGGGTGTGTATTTTCATTGTTTTCGGAGAAAAGACATAGGAATTTCTTGTGTATTAATGAATGCTCTAAGAGACTGGGAGATATTCAAAGCAATTTTGGCATGGGCAACTGCTAAGATTGATTGGAGAAAAAATGAAGAGTTGTGCTAAATGTTTCCACTTGCTTCTGTTTTTAGGGTAAAATTGTAGCCCAGGGTAAGCTGCTACTCCAGGACACATTCTTGGTTACAGACCAGGACGCAGGTCTTCTGCCACGCTGCAAGGAGAGACGAGTCTTCCTGTTTGAGCAGATTGTCATTTTCAGTGAGCCGCTAGATAAAAAGAAAGGTTTCTCCATGCCCGGATTCTTGTTTAAAAACAGTATCAAGGTAACTGTTGTGTGTGAGTGGTAGCAGCATTTGTGCAGGGGGACACAAAGGTAACAGTTTCTTATTCAGAGTGGAATCCCAGTGTCATCTAGGTGCGAAGTCTTAAAGCACAGGAAGGTGTCAGTCATCTCCTGAAATTACTTCCTACTGGATTTGTGCTAACTCTGATGATAAATGGAAATCTTGAGATTCCAGCTCTTTGATGCTTCCCATGTGAAGCATCTCAAAGCAATTGCTCTTGTTCAAAACTGGACAGACATCCACAGTTCAGTCTTCTACTTTGTGTTGTGTGTGCACTGCAAAATGAAATCATTGCAAATAAGGAAAACTCGGTAAGTATCTCTTCTGATCCATTTCAGCTGCAGTCAGTCCAAATGGGTAGGTAACTTTTGCACGTAGTAGTTCCACCTTCTTGGTTGTGTCAGCTCTCCCTACAAGAAAATCCTTTCCCTTCCCCCCCAGCCCCCCCAAAAAAAGGCATTCATTCTTGCTTCAACTATTCTTAGAGACAAAAGCTGTTGCTAGCGGTGCTCGCCAGCATTCCTCATGAAGCATTTTGGGTGGATCCTGCTTCCTCTTATTTGCCTTGCTGCTCTGCATACCAGCTGCATATCGTGTTCTGTGCTGGCGGGGCAGCCTGTTTCACAACATTACTGTTTCTGCAGAAGAAGGCTTTGGTATGGGCCATTGGTAGAGCTCTAAAGTGGACTCAGCATTTTAAATAACTCAAGGGTAGAGTGAGGATTGATGGAGAGCATTAAGTTATACTTATAGAGAATTAGTGCAGTACATCTGTCAGTGAGCAGTTACTGCACTCTCTAGAGCAAAGACTGCTGTAGAACGAGACTGTTCATTGTTGATGTTTTGGTTGTACCAAAAATAACCTATGTTAATCCTTAGTTTACTGTAATTTGACATAGTATTATTTTACTGAGTAAATGGATGTTATCTTAATAACGTGTTTATCTTAATCACGTTTGGAGATTTGACTCTGAGCTACCATGTAAAAGATTTGAGCAGTGTGTTTCTCAGAAAATACATAAAGCAGTGTGTTTCTCCTTTTGTGTGAAGGTGAGTTGCCTTTCCCTGGAGGAAAATGTGGACAGTGATCCATGTAAATTTGCACTAACATCAAGAACGGGTGATGCCACGGAGACCTTTGTTTTGCATTCTGCCAGTCCAGGAGTCCGCCAGCTGTGGATCCATGAAATTAACCAAATTTTGGAAAACCAGCGCAACTTTTTAAATGGTAAATGATCAGCTCTCATCAAAAGTTTATAATTGATGAATTCTCTCTCATTGATTGTTTCTTGGCTTTGAAATGCTCTGCAAGTTTCCTTTTTCCTGCACCAATACAGAACAGCTGTGATTTGTGCTGCATTTTTGCTTCAGAACAGATGCTAGCATTTCTGATAAGAGCGATAGATTCTTATAAGAGTGAATTTGATTTCACCAAGAATTGAATTAAGAGAGACACCATCCATTGATGCGAAGAGTCTGTGTTCCCTTTTGAACAAATGCAAGCCTTTAAAGGCTAAATACCAGTGCAGTTTTAAGTATCTGTTCAGAATCTCTTTTCCATTTGTTATTTTGTTGGCCATTGTTGTCCCACTTTACTGTGGCAACAGCATTCAGGTTCTGCAGGAGACCATGATGATATCCTCTGTGATACTGGAAGGTTCTTGTTATATTTCTGTATCCATACCTTGTTGCCCTGATCTAGAGTTATAATGGACAGAACAGTACACTGAGAATTTGGAGTCGCATCTCTTTTTGCCTATCTTGACTACTGACCAACAGTGCAATCTGGAGGAAGACATTTCTGCCTGAATTTAACTTTTCTGTCTTTAACAGAAAGCAGGTGATATATAACAAGTCATGAAGGTGTAATATATAAAAGTGACCTGAGGTCTCTAGCATGACTGGCACTGATAAGGGAATTTCTTATTTGAGACACATATTCTCCTTTTGTCACAAAACATGTCTGTTTAAACTATTTCTGCTTCCTTTCCTGATCTCCTTTCCCTGATCACCTCCATTCCCTTCCCCACTGCAGCCTTGACGTCTCCAATCGAGTACCAGAGGAACCACAGCAGTGGTGGAGGTGGCAGCGGCAGCAGCAGTGGTAACAGCAGCGGCCCCAGCAGCTGTAGTGGAATGCCCAGCTCCAGCCGTAGCCGGCCATCCCGGATCCCCCAGCCTGTCAGACACCATTCCCCAGTCCTGGTCTCCTCTGCAGCCTCGGCCCAAGCAGAGGCAGACAAGATGTCAGGTATGTCCATTCACAATCTCTCCCTGCCACACTACAACACCTCCTTAGAAACTGGCCTGAGCCAGCCAGACAGGCACCCTCCCAGTGCAGAACCGGATGGTCCTCAGAGAGAAGCTGAGCAGATTCCCAAGATGAAAGTTATTGAGAGTCCCAGGAAGACAGCGGGAAACATTTCTGGCTCAGCTGACGGAGCCCAGAAAGACTCACGTGGAAGCTCAGAGGAAAGTCGCTCAAGAAACAGCATAGGATCACTGACGCTGGGGAAGCCAAGGCCAGGAGCAATCTCACCAATGAACTCTCCTCTCTCCACGACTTTCCCTTCTCCTTTTGGCAAAGAAACCTTTCCACCCAGCAGCCCCCTGCAGAAGGGCTCCTTTTGGAGCTCCATCCCAGCATCCCCTGCCAGCCGCCCTGGCTCCTTCACTTTCCCTGGGGACAATGACTCCCTCCAGCGGCAGGTCCACCGCCACTCTTCACACAGCAAGGACACAGACCGCATGAGCACATGCTCCTCGACCAGCGAGCAGTCAGTTCACTCCACCCAGAGTAATGGGGTAAGAGCGGAGCACCTCTGTCCTGCGAGCTCTTCTAAAACCTTCCCATGCTCCTTTCCTGTGCGTTGCCATCACTCTCCGTACTAACTTCTGGCTCTCCAGCGCTCTACTGCTCTGAAATAATCAACTGCTCCGGTGTCTTCTGCACATTAAAAAATAAAAGTATCTACTTCTTTGTGTGTGTATACATAAAAACGTAGATGGTGATATGTATACAGACACACAAACGGCTGCTAACATTAGATACAGTTTCTGCCTCTGCTGAAAACATAGATCACTAGGCTGAACCTTACTAACTTGCTGTCCTTGCTTTTTCTTCTCTAATTTGAAGGCACATAATTAACTTGCTGAAGCGTGGCAACCAGAGCACCTTGGGGTATGCATTGCAGCCAGCATTTACATCTGACTTTTGAGATTTTGGCAGATTGTCTTGGGGCTTTTTTCCCTGTCACGCACAAATCCACCACCAGCCGTCCATTGAGTTTTAACTTCGTTGAGAAGTCTACCAAACAGTCCCTGGGCTGCTTGATTTTATTTTGTGTTTATTCCCCCCCCACACTCCTCCTTTCAGCGTTAGTTGATATACAGTATTCTCTTTTTAAATCTTTTGTCCAGTCAAGGAAGATTCCTACGGTCCACTCAAAACAGGCAAACAAAGCCTAGCTAAAGTAATCAACTGTTCTTCTGCTACAATCAAAACAAATAGCGGCTCCACTTTTCTGCTTTGTAAGAAGAACTGTTTTAGTGCATCTGGACATTCAACCTTTTAGTATGTACTTGGTGTGTTTGTGCAGAAAGCTGGGGGGTATCAACAGAATCCGCAGACTTCATAGTAATGTCTACCAGGAAATGAGACTCAGCAATCACAGGGCATGTACAAATATAAGCAAAAGTGTCCAGGCACTTGCCGTGGACATGGTAGGGCAGGCTATGGTGCCTTTTGTTAAAAGTCACGTTTGATTCTTTTCTCACTAAGTATTGTGTTCAATGTTTGTTTTTCCACTCTCACAAATTGTATGCAGTAGCAATTTCGCAAATCGCCTAACTTGGCATTCTTTTTTTTAAATGCATGCGTTTCTTTAGAGAACTGTTTTAACACAGAGAGCTTTCTTCTTAGTTCTTACACTTACCTTTATAATAGCTTCAGAAGAAAAAATTATGCTTTGCATGTATCATATTTTGATCCTGATATTTCATCTTTTCATTTGATATAGCTCAGTCTTGTGTTTATCTTCAGTCTAGCAAAGTATGATGGTAATATATTAGCTGTGGTATCAACATGTTTCACAGTTATTGCAACTTGCATAGCCTTGATGTCATTACATTTTTAAAAAGAGAAAAAAGATGGCATTAAGTTTTTTAGAACATATGAATTTTGATACTATTCCCAAAAATGCCTTTGTTTTTTGTCACTGCGAAACAATGTCTGAATGCATGCCTTCTGCTTCACTACTCCATTTCTTTTAGCTGGGTCATAATTATTCATTTATAACTCCACTTGTAGACCATATTTTAGCAGGATTTCACATTGTATTCAGCAGGCTAGAGAAGATGGGTCATGAAGGTTTATTTTGATATACTTATTTGAGTGTGTATATTTACATGCGCGTATGGTTAAGGTTACTTCATAGGGTTACTTAGATACAGAAAGGTTACCCATTAGAAGGAAAAACAGTTATGTTGTAATCGCTAATCTTTTCAGAAATATGGAAGCAATTTTTTATAGTGTGATTGCCTAACTTCAGTAATTCAGTAATTGAGGTCAGTGAGGGCCACAACTTGCAGTAGAAAAATATTTTCTGTGCAAGAATAATTGCTTCTTTGCAAGGCAAAGGAAAAGCCACCTTTCTGTGATGAGAATAAATTCTGATATAAACACATGAACAAGTTAGGAAGTTTGTCACTCTGTAGTTATCAGATATTTATTTAACAGATTTATCTGTCCTTCCTGAAAATAAGAAACTTTCAGACTTTAAAATAGCCCTTCAAGACATAACTATTAAAAAGAGATGTCACATTGCATGAAGGCCAATCCTGCACTTAAATAAGTCTGCATGCTAAAAAATTGTATTTTCAGGAGTAGAGTACAGGACAAAATTTGGACTTGGGCTTGGTAATTCAGTATTCCCTTCCACTCCCTTCTAAGTCTAACAGAAGGAATTAATAAAAGTAACTTTCTCTGAATGGAGTTGTTTTTAATTTAGCTAGGAGAATTTATGAATATTAATTTAAGCAGCAACTAAAAATAGCACTTCTGGGTTTTTTATGTTCTGCTGCTCTTCATTTGCCAGAAGTGTGGAAGGGTCTTTTGTATTACAGAGGCCATGTTGACAGTTCTCTAAAACAGGCAGACTGGTTTCTTCCCTCTGGAAGTGTAGCATCTGGAATTAAATATGAATATCCTCTAGTAGAAGTACAATTCAGGATGAGACTTAGCTCTCAGGTAGCATTTGTTTCATAATCCTAGCAGGGGAAATGATACAGAAACTGCAAACCCAAACGTGAATGTGCTGAACATGCTAGGAATGAGTAATAAGAATTTTATTCCAAACTTCTTGGTTTCTCAGTACGTTATTCAGCCAACTTCTAAAGAATCACAGGTGCCAAGAGATGGAGTTACTTGTTCAAGGCCATTAACAGATAGGATGAGAATGAGGCTTAAGGGGCTCCCAGTGCACCGTGCTGTCAGCTGACCCTCAGTGGTTCTCCTTAGCACAAGGAGACAAATACTTGACAGTTCAGAGAAAAAAAGGTGACACTGTTTTAATCCTGAGTACCAAGCTTTCCACTCACTGCCTGCATGTATGTGGTGCTAACGCATGGTTATGCAATATAAACCACAGTAGCATTCAGCTACAGCTGGGTCCGACTTTCTTTCTTCAACTCAGCTACCACTAGGCAATATTGAGCCCTCACTGATAGAAACTAAGACAGTCTGAAGTAAGAACGCAGAGACAAAGGACAGGTGCACGCACTTCACACCCTGTGCCATATCATTAATGGGCCATCCACTTCATTTATAATGTGTTTCAAGAAATAATTTTCTTTCAGGGAATAGCTTGCATAGTGTGATAATAGATTTTACACTCCTGTTTGTCAGACCTCATGTAAGAAATGCATATATATGGGCATAAAGAGATTTACTTTAAAACATACTAATTTCCAGTGGATTCCATGGCCAGGAGAAGGCTTTTTCATTTAAAAAATAGTGTGTCTTTAATGTGCACATTGTCAGCAATAAGTAGCTTCTTTCAAGAGATCTGTGAGGAAACAGACAGCATTAATGAACACCAGTCGAAAGTGTGTGAGAAGCAGCTAACACACAGCTATCAAAATAATCATTCAAAAGTGAGATTTCCAGCTTTATTCTTAGAGATCGATGAGCCTATTTTTCTCCAAGAGATAAATAGCTTAGTATTTCAGTAATTTACCTCCTTCTGTGCACTTAAAAGGAATGAATGTGATCATAAAGTTTGAAACTAGGGAGTAGCCTTGAATTTTTAAGACAGACACTGTTGAAAAGCATGTTTTGTTCTTTGGGACTTTGTCATGTTTTGCGTGCAGAAGGCTGGTGTCTGACGTCTGACAAATGGCACTAGGAAAGATTATATGTATTCCTCATTATTGGAGTTTCCAGTGTTTATGAGATGAAGTCTTGATCTGTTCTGATTTTAAAAGTGCATCTACAAGACCTGGTGGGAAATTTTTATACATGTTGTACCGTAGCTTTGCTACCTGATTAGCTTCAGTGTCAGAGCTTAAAAGAAAGACTAGTTGAAATCTTTTGTTAAAATGAAGTAATCTTGAATAAAAGGAAAAGGAATAAGTTTCTGCAGCAGTTCTAATAAGGATATTTAAAGACCAAACTATTTTGCACAAAATAAATATATGCAAGCATCTCTAAAAGAGAAAAACCTTAGCTCTTCTGTTTAACTGCATCTTAAACTATGTGAATTATGTAGGTCATGGTTGAAAAGTAGCAGGCCTAGAATAGACTGCCTTCCTCATGAACTTTAAACTTTTTTTTTTTTTTTTTTTTTTTTTGCCTCCTTTTTGGTTGACACTTGCAGAGTGAAAGTAGCAGCAGTAGCAATATCTCCACCATGCTGGTGACACACGATTACACGGCAGTGAAGGAGGATGAGATAAATGTCTACCAAGGAGAGGTTGTGCAGATTCTAGCCAGCAACCAACAGAACATGTTTTTGGTGTTCAGAGCCGCCACTGATCAGTGCCCCGCAGCTGAGGGCTGGATTCCCGGCTATGTCTTGGGGCATACCAGTGCAGTCATCATGGACAACCCAGATGGAACCATCAAGTGAGTGCCTGTGTTTGTTTAGAAGAGGGTGAGGAAGAAAAACTTCAATTCAGTGAAGGCTTTAAACCTTTCAAGCTAAAGTTTGATGTGATCTTTGAGAAATCAGTATCAAGTAGTTTGAGCAGGTCTCTTTGCAAGCATCTTAAAATAAAATAATAAAAGCAAGGTGGTAAGAAAGAAGCATGTATTTTTTAAAAGCTGTAGCAGTACAGTCTTTTGGGAAAACATTAAATAATGCCTTATTTAAGAGAAACAGTAGTTACTGGCTTATTCAATAGGATGAGTTGCTGGGCTAGGTGTCTTTGTTTAGCAAACTGTCATTATGTTTGTGCCAAATGAGGTACAATTTCAGCAATCACCAATCTCAGCTTTGATTTGCAAGTCTATCTACCATCATTGATTGTGCTAAGATCTCCCTCAGCTCTCAAATAGGAGAATTAATATCCTCATTCTTAACAGGTTTATATAAAGCCCTTATAGGTTGTATTTGAGATAGATTTTATGCTGGTAGTTCAGTTTGATTGACAATTTGTATTTTCATACTGAATGTTTACAGCAATTGCAGCAAAGATTTCACAGAATAACTACAGACCAATCTTAGAAGCTTACAGTTTTAAACAAAATCAATATTTCTTATGGAATACTTAATGTGTTTCATTTTAGTGTGCTTCAGTACAATGAAATAATGCTCAGACCTACTTTTCCAATGCCATTTCAATCTAAAGATTATAACACATTGTTGAGAGTTAAAAAAAATTAATAATATTTTTCAAATCATACTGTTCTACATTCAGGAAGTCAACGTCTTGGCACACAGCACTCCGTTTAAGGAAGAAATCTGAGAAAAAAGATAAAGACGGCAAAAGGGAAGGCAAGCTAGAAAATGGTTACCGCAAATCCCGAGAAGGACTTGCCAACAAGGTTTCTGTAAAGGTAAATGTTATAAAGATGTAGTAGTTTTCAAGAGGATTCATGTTAGAATTACTTTAAAACTTGCTTTTATTTCTAGCTTCTGTTAGAACTTCACATGAAGAAGTTAGAAGCAACAATGGTTTTAATGGATGGTCTTTATAAATATTACCACAAGATTATAAGGTATCTGAATCTACAGGTGTGACACTGCATATGGATACTGCAGAAAAAGTAGAGTGGTACAGGAACTCTGGCATTCTTCTGTTTATTGGACATTTGTGGGTACAGATAACCATTGCCCATCGCTGTGCTTTATTTTCTACAATTTTTTTATTACACATTTGCAAGGACATTAATTGTTTAATTTCTCCTTTCCAGCTTCTCAACCCCAATTACATTTATGATGGTAAGTTGTTTTAATCTTTAAAAGTCACAGTAAATGTAATGTGATTAAAACATCGTTTACTTTAAATTTACTTGACATGGATTACATCAGAGACTGAGTATTTTCAGTGAAAATGTATGCAAGCTCATTTTGGAGGTGATTAATGAAATGTCATCTTATTCTTTATATGTTCATATATCCAAAACAACATAAAATACAAGAATCATATGACATTGTTCAGCAAGATTTACACTCGCTAATGCATCTGTTCAGAAAGATTTACATTCTTTACTGCATCTGCACTGAGACATATGGAAGTTGAGCACTGATGAATTTGCAAAATAAGGAGGTCAGGAGCTGGAGACCTATCACTTCATTTTGTGCTTTGTTCCCTAGCAAACACTCAGTCTCTCCAGGTCAGAGACCAATCAGGAAAAAGACAGTGACACTGGAATAAGAGTCAGCTTCTTGAGTTTAACCTGTAAGCAAAAGGGGAAAACAGTGTAGTACCTCAGTAAATGAGATGTTTTGTCTTCCCTTCTGCAAACACAGCTGGCTATACAGATTGCCTAGCTGAGCACATCCTTACATATTTTCACTGCTGGCTTTACTTAGTTTACTTGACCCAGAGTGTTTGGGTCATCACTGTAGATTTCAGGGTTATCTGGCATTATGGTAGCATCATGTTTAAGTTCTTGGAGAGGAAAAATTATTAATTTTACAGGAACCTTGCAAGGTCAGACAGACCTTGACCCCAGCAAGTGGTGTAGCCATAGACATGGTCCAAGGGTAGAGGGATAGATAAACTGGAAATTTTAAGTACTATGTGAGATTGTCTAATAGAAAAGAGGTGAAAGGAGTAGAAGTGCAAATTCATGAATTTTAATTGACTTAATGCTATTAATATTCTTTTTTTCCAGTTCCCCCAGAGTTTATAATACCATTGAGTGAGGTAACATGTGAGACAGGAGAGACCATCGTGCTTAGGTGTAAAGTCTGTGGTCGTCCCAAGGCTTCAGTTACTTGGAAAGGTCCTGATCATAACACACTGAGCAATGACGGTCATCACAGCATTTCGTACAGGTACAGTAATTTGTGTAGTACATTTCCTTGTCTTAAGAGGCAAAATCATTGTCAGTGACCTCAGTGGCTTATTTGTTTTGACAAGTTGGTTGGTTCCCCAGGGCCCCATCCAACCTGGTCTTGAACTCCTTCAGGGACAGAGCATCCAGAACCTTTCTGGGCAGCCTGTTCCAGCACTTCACCACTCCCCCTGTAAAGAACTTCCCCCTGACATCCAACCTAAACCTTCCCTCCTTGAGCTTAAAACCATTCCCCCTTGTCCTATCACTGCCCTTGTAAAAAGTTGATTCCCCTCTTGTTTTTATAATCCCCACTTAAATACTGGCAAGGCTGCAATGAGGTCTCCTTGCAGCCTTCTCTTCTCTTCTCCAGGCTGAGCAAGCCCATCTCCCTCAGCATGTCTTCATAGGAGAGTTGCTCCAAAGATGATCAGCCCTCTGATCATCTCTGTGGCTCTCCTCTGTATGCTCTCCAGCAGCTCCATATCTTTCCCGTATTGGGGGCCCCAGACCTGGATGCAGTACTCCAGATAGGGCCTCACAAAAGCAGGGTAGGGAGAAACAATCGCCTCACTGTCCCAGCACACTGATGGCTCATGTTCAGATTTTCATCCAACAGGAATCCCAGGTCCTTCTCTGCAGGGCTACTCTGAAGGAATTCTTCTCCCAGTCTGTATGCATATCTGGGATTACGCCAGCCCAAGTGCAAAACCTTGCATTTTGCTATGTTGAACTTCATTGGATTCACATGGGCCCACCTTTTGAGTTTGTCAAGGTCTCTCTAGATGGCATCCCTTCTTTCAAATACGTCAACCACATCACTCAGCTTGGTTTCAAGCAAACTTGCTGAGGGTGCTCTCAAGCCCGTCACTGATGATATTGAAGGTCCCAAGACAAATCCGTTGGTCAGACTCCTAGGCCAGCTTCTATATGCTAGAAGTCAGAGGTGGAAACAGAGAGTAATGATGGATAGTTGCCTCAGTATGGCTTCTAATAATTTGCAAGAAATAAAGGGAGCAGGAAGAAACAGGAAGAATTTTATTTTTCAAACACAAAGGAGCCTGGGACATCCTGAGACAGAGTGTCAGTGAGGATATTCTTTAAGGGTTTGAAGGACATTCCAATATATTTCGTACACACAAATTTCTCAGATTCTGGTAGACGTTTCTGAAATAGCAGTGACAGAATTAACATTTGTCAAGAGAGAGCATAGAGCCTGAACAATAAGAAGTATTAACGTGATCACTCTTTCTCTAATTTCCATAGTTCAAGGTCTGTAAATTGAATATAAAGTTTATGGATGCCATTGTATTTCCCAGTGACTTAGGAGAGGCTTCACTGAAAATCATTGGCGTCACTGCAGAAGACGATGGTATCTATACATGTATAGCTGCAAACGATATGGGTTCGGTTTCATCTTCTGCCAGTCTACGAGTTTTAGGTAGGCCCATCTCTGCTTTCTTTTCAAATCTGGTTATACTTAAACACCTGTTACTCAATTCAGTAACAACAAAAAATTTAGTTCTGAGGAAAATCTGACTATAGTAAGTGTCTGTATTACCCTTTCTCTCTTTAAATTCTCTGTAGGTCCTGGAAGTGATGGAATCATGGTAATCTGGAAAGACAACTTTGATTCCCTTTACAGTGAAGTGGCTGAGCTTGGCAGGTGTGTTCTGTATGCTGACATTCAAAGATGTCAAAATATTAACTTCATTTAAAAAATGAAATTTTTTTGGTAAAATATGTACCATATGAGCCTAAAAGTCAAGAATTATGTTGGATTATATAGAAATGGGGAGGTCAGAATATTACCAGCACTAGGTGGCACTGCATAAACAGAATATACTTAAACTGATGTGGTATCATAGATTAAAAGGATGAGTGTTCTTCAGGTGTTTTGGAAGGCTACAGAGTCTTCCACAGTGAAGTACTCCAAAACTTTTTACTTGGAGAATGAAATTCAAAGCCAGATAAGGTCTGAACACAAGCAAAATATGAAGCAGCTCATGAAGAATATATATTTTTCTGCCTTAATGTATGGACCTGTGAAAGTTTGATAGCACTCTGGTGTGAGTCTCAGCAAATGCAATAAAACAGATCTGTATCTAGAGCTACTTATTTCTATAGACACATTTTGTAGAAGATGCATGCATTTTAAACTCTTTTTATAGCTAGAAACTATACTACAGGGATATCTTACTAGGTATTAAACTGCTATTTCAAAATCTCTCTCAAGATATAAGTACATTTTTCTTTATGGCAACTTTTGGTTAATTCTTTCTTTTCAACATTGTATTCCAGGGGCAGATTTTCTGTCGTTAAGAAATGTGACCAGAAGGGAACCAAGCGAGCAGTAGCCACTAAGTTTGTGAATAAGAAGTTGATGAAGCGAGACCAGGTTACCCATGAACTTGGAGTCATGCAGAATCTCCAGCATCCCCAGCTCATTGGCCTTATTGATACCTTTGAGACCGCCACCAACTACATACTAGTATTAGAAATGTGTGTAAAATGCAATCTATACACCTGACTTTCCATGGCATTTACTGTGCCTTATGAATGAGAAACTTGAAGATTTCTGGGAGGTTTGACAACATCTAAGCAAAATAATCTAATTCTCTAATGCTGTTACTAAAATGCCAGGTTAAACTTGGAAGGAAATAGTTGCTAAACTGATATGTAGGTGACTGTCTTAGTCGGGAGTTCCAGGCATGATTTTATATCAAACAGTTACAGAAGTGAATTAGGAATGCTGTGATCTGGTTGCTTGGTAACAGCTCTTCTCTTCCCATCTTATGCCGTGTCTTCTAAATTTTGAAGGTTGTAGTAATGCCCTAGTCTGTGGTAGTACACATCTGATCTTTCTGTCTGGCTAACATACTGTCTTTTCTTCTTTGCTTTCACCTTCTGCTCCCATTCCAAAATTATTTCTACTTATTTTAGGTGCAAGTCAGCTGAAAATGATGTAGAACCACTTGTAGGCAGAAAAATAGTTGATCAAGCAACACTAGCCAAACAGTGGAAATACTGATGATTACTTCATGCAGTTATAGTTGTTAAGAAACACTTGGCTTGATTTTTTAATTTTTTTTTTTTATATACCTTTCAACACATTGTTCGGTGGGGTTTTATCAATTCTTGTATTCAGTTTTATTATTTATTTATTATTAAAATTTAACCCTTGTAATTCCAAATAGGGCTGACCAAGGTCGCCTTCTAGACTACGTTGTGCGATGGGGAAACCTCACTGAAGGGAAGATCAGACTCTACCTGGGAGAGATTCTGGAAGCTGTGCAGTATCTTCACAACTGCAGAATAGCACATTTGGACCTAAAGGTGAGAAGTCAGTGGAATTGCCAACAGTGTGTGCCATTCCATGCATGAAAATCTCCTTACAGAAAACTGGCAGCTGAGAGTACAGAACTGTGAATCCCTTTGAGACTTTATGAAGGGGTATATGGTGGGAGATCCATCCCTAAGTGCTTCAGTTCACATCAGAACAGAAGGTTTGAATTCCCTCTGCATTGCCCTTGAAGCTTTGTGGTCATATGTGGTCCTTTGTGCTGGAAATAATTGCTGCCAGTGTTTGGGTTTGGGGTGGTTGTTCTTTTCCCTGAGAAACTTGCAGCAGAAGTGCAAATCCAAGGCTTTTGGTTCTCTCTGTCATAAAGCAAATAGAGTAGTTGTTTTATTCACTCTCCATTTATAATTGCTTTTCATTAAGATTAAATTCCCAAACACAGGTTTCTGTGAAATTTTGCAAAGCTGTTATTGTGAGCATATGCAGTCTTATGTGCCAGAGCTATACTTCTTGCAAAAATTATACTGCCAGCAGCTAAAACACATTAATTGCACACTATGGTTGGCATGGAAGTGCTTGCCAGTTGGAGCTTGCTCAGGAGCCTTCAGCAGTAATGATCATCTGTAGCTGTTTATTACGTTCCTGTGCAGGCAGCACAGGTTGGGAAACTGTAATTTTTGGAGCACTAGATGTGTGCTAGAACAACTTGAAAAAATACATTTTTTTCTTTTGCCTTTATGTTTTCTAGCCTGAAAATATTTTGGTGGACCAGAGTTCCTCTAAGCCAACAATAAAACTGGCTGACTTTGGAGATGCAGTCCAGCTCAATACCACATATTATATCCACCAGTTACTTGGAAACCCAGAGTTTGCAGCTCCTGAAATTATTCTCGGAAATCCTGTTTCCCTCACTTCAGATGTTTGGAGCATTGGAGTGCTCACATATGTCCTTCTTAGTGGCGTCTCTCCTTTCCTGGATGAAAGCGTAGAGGAAACTTGCCTGAATATTTGCCGCTTAGACTTTAGTTTCCCAGATGACTACTTCAAAGGAGTTAGCCAGAAGGCCAAAGATTTTGTATGTTTCCTGCTTCAGGATGACCCAGCTAAGCGTCCCTCAGCTGCACTGACCCTCCAGGAGCAATGGCTGCAGCTGGGGAATAGCAAAGGCGCTGACAGCATTGACATATCCAGACTGACTTCGTTCATTGAGCGGCGAAAACACCAGAATGATGTTCGACCTATCCGTAGCATTAAAAACTTCTTACAGAGCAGGCTCTTGCCAAGAGTTTGATCTTGCTTGAAGTTCTCTCTCATTCTCTTTCACCTGCCAATCAGACTGGAGATAGACTCCTCCTGCCAATCAATCAGACTGGAGATAAGACTCCTCCTGCCAATCAGCTGTTGACTTGAATTTTGAGGAAAGCAAACCCCGAGCCAACCAGCTGCTAGCGAATGTTCGTGTGCAAGTGCATTCCATGGGGACCACGCGAGGTCACGCGTGGGCCTGGCAATGCAGACTTCACTGGGGTGGAGGACGATAGCACTGTACTCTGCAAAAAGCAGTCGCGAGTGATACAGTAACAGTATTTTATTCAGGTTTCTGCAAAAAAAAAAAATAGTTTTTTTAATAAACAAGAGTTGAATTTTGCAAGTGAACTTAACTACCGTTTTCAAGATTTATTCAAGGAAGAAATGCCTATGTTCAAAGCACTGGTGTTAAAAATGAAATCATGCCTGGAGAAGACTCGCCAAAATGGCTGCCCATTGATAAGGCTTCCATTTCTAACATCTGGTTTTCACTTGGTCCTAGAGCTTTCCAGTTGCCTCGCCTGTATGTATCTCACGTAGCAGTGCACTGAGATCAGACTCTGCTTTTAAGTGCATCCAACCTCAAAGTTTTTGCATACAAATAGAATGAATCGTTTTGCTCTGATAAAATGTAGGCCTTACTTGTATATAGACTGTTACCTGCCTTCAGTCTGTAATTTTTTTCCCTCCTTATCCTTTTTCCCCTCCCTCCTAAATGGTGGTATACCACTGTGCGGGTCTTCAGTTTGGGTCGGTAACGCTGGCCCATTAGAAACGGACGTCCGGTTGGTGCCCAGCTTGCCGACCCGATTGTCAAGCAGTATACAGCAGGATGAAATACTGTAAATGCACTCATTTGGGATTTTTGTTTTATTTCATATCATGTGCAATGTCGTGGCTTTAACATTTTATGCAACTATTTATGAGGACCTCTGTTGTAACTGTAATAAATATATAGAAAAAGCACATACTTAGTACGGCGAGCTTTATGGTTTTGTTTGTGTGTCTGGGGGTTCTGGGTGGGCAGGGGAGGGTGTGTTGTACCACACCATCTTTATTAGTTTAAGATGAGGGTTAGCATAGAATTTAGTCAAAGCTAGTCAGTTTTAAGGGTTGTTTAAAAGAGAGAGAGAGAGAGAAAGAGAGAGAGAGATTCGTATCCCAAATCTCAAACTGGTTAAGAAATAAGGTGACACTTTTTAAAATTTATTATTATATTCAAAATGCCAAAGTATGACTTTCCCAAAATCAATCTCAATGCTTACTACTTTTTAGAATTTTCAGAACTGTGCTTACTTCTTTCTGTGAAATGAACAAATGAATTTTGTGCTCTTTGGTGAAGAATACATTCAAAAAGTAGTGGTCAGATGATGAGAATCTGGCACGTAATGTAATTGTCTTATTAACTGTTTTTAAGGTTGAAGTAATATTGACGTAAACTATTTAAAAAGGCAGAGATGGTTTTCTGTGCATCACTGAGTTCATATGGGTGTGTTGTCATCTATGTTTGTGTGAGATGCCACGTTTAAAGAAACCAAGCCGACATGCCACCATAGTTAGATGTATGGGTCTTAAGCCATAACCTAGCTTGGGTTAGTTTTGAGCTTTGCGGCTTCCACTGTATACTATTTATTCCTTTTTTTGTTTTTTGTAAAGTTGTACAGAAACTTTTTAAAAGAAATCAACTGACTTCAAAACTGGATGTGTATTCGTACCAACCTCATATCATAATGTTTGTGTATTATTTTCCTTTATTGTTTTAGTTAAATTTTTGCTTTATTTTGCATGTATATTTCTTTGTACAGTGACGTTACATGTTTACACAGTATGACGTGATGTAAATATTTTATTTTGCCATCAGTTATTTTGAAAAAAAAATTAAACATATTTGACATATTTGTCTGATCTCTTGCTTTAAGGACTTTCAAGTTAGGTTTGGTCATATTTTAATTCGGCTCTGTATTTAAGAAAAAAGAACCATTGTTTTACTGTCATAAAAGTCATTTTAATTTGCAATGATATATCTTTATTTCATGCTTTACAAAATAATATTTGTCTTTGCTCGAAGTGCTGAGTGCTTTGTAGTGTCCTGATTGTTTTTATATAAAACACGCGTAACTCTCTAACTGTGGGAATTCATTACAGTCTTTATTAGCTAGTAAATTTTGATCACCAGAGTTTTCTTCCAGATGTTGCCAGTTAAAGACTGAAGGATTATATTTTGATTTAATATTGAACTGGGGAGCAGATTTCCCACATCTTCATAATGAATCTAGAATGCCTCAGAGGAAAGATTGCTTTCAACCACAAAAACTTGAATTCTCTGTTCACATCCTATAAGGGATGAAGCCAAAGTGTTTTTCATTTTGTGTATTTAGCACTTTTCTGTTACTGAACAAGTTTTCAATTTGAAATGACACTGAAAGACAAGTAACAATGCAGATTGTTTTTTTTTCTTGTCACGGCATTATGTACATGACTTTCTTACATTATTTTTTCTGATGCAATCTGTCAGTGATGAAACTGTTCCTTTATGCCTCACAATTTACTTTCAAGACAGAAAATTAAGAGAGACATTTTATGTTGAGACAGAGAACATTCAGGAAAGATGTACTGCAGCAGGTGAGCCACTGGCAGCTTTTTCCACATTGGGAAAATAGATGACAACACATTCTATTCAAGAGTTTGTATCTTCAGTTCTCTAATTGCCTTCTTTCTTGACTGAAAATACACTAAACGGGAGAGGTTACCCAGATGGTATAAAGAGAAATAATGCACTTGTAGGTGTTTCTAGTAGCAGAGAGAGGTTCCAAGATTTTGGAACTTCTACTCATTTCTTAATGAGTTTGCACTGTTTCTGACATCAATTTGTAATCCATTACTTAGGAAAGCTAACATCTTTTAACGAAGTGGGGGGTTGCACTAAAGCTTGCTTCAGCTTCCAGCTGAAGAAAGTCCGTGCTTCAAATTGGATTTTGCTCTGAAGAGACAATGTGTGTCTTTATATATTGCTGAACTGTTTAGTTTGGGATGGAAAATGCCACTTGGGCACAGTTCTCATTGATGGTCCTGCATGAAACAAAACAGCAATGAAGGATGATAGAAAAGAGTGGAAACCAAAAACTTTGGTGAGAGCAGCTGGTGTGTTTTCTGGTGCAAGAACATTGTAAAGCAAAGGGAACACCACTCAATGCAATACCTGCAAGGGGAAAAGTAGAAAGGTTCAAGAGAAGGATGTCTAATTTTTTTTTTATTTAATAATAACTTGTCAATCACTGATTGTCAGTAGTTTAGGAAGAAAAGAAGTCGCCAGGCTTTGAAGTCAGTCCATTTGTCAGTACTTTTCAAACAGGAATAGGGAGTGCAGGTTGTGCACATGTGAGGAGCACAGTTTATCTCAAAAGCCATTCTGCAAAAACAGTAAGCAGAAAAGCTGTCCAGACATTATTTCCAGTCAGGGAAGTAGCCAGCATTGCCTTACTAATGGACAGAGGCCTGTGACATATCCGCCTGTGTTCATGAGGGGTAGGGTTAGAGAGCCAGGTTTTCTTTCATGTGACTATAGATGTCACTTACTGTAAAGCTGTCGTCTTTCTCAAGTGGGATAATTGATGAGTTAATGAATAGGACAGTGGTTGAATGGCTGTTTCTTTCTCCAGATCCATAGGCATGTTCACGGCAAGACAGGACATAACATCCTCCAGAACAAAACAAATGCAAAGGCATTTGGCTTCCTGCTAAGATTTCAGTACCTGTGCAAACCTGATTGGTAGATGCTAGAAAATATAATGGGATATTCTTTGCATGTAATGTATGGCATGATATTGTCAGAGAGCATTAGAATCTTGCTGCTGAGGGGGTCAGTGGATCAGTTCTCATCTGAAACGGACTGATGAGTGAGAAATTAACACAACCAAGGGAAAAAAAAACAATAGCTGACCCAAGTTGAAGAACTAGAGTTCCCGAAGCCCTGCTAGCGGCGCCAGGGGCGCAGCCTTTTGCAGGGCTGTGGAGCACCCTGGGCACTGCCGGCCCTCCTCTTCTTGGGGCGCCGGGGCCTCACAGAGCAGCGCTTCCTGCTCTGGCCAGGAGCGAAGCAGCTGTGGCTGCCGCTCTGGGCACTGGGCCCTGCTGCCTCCTGCCCTGACTCTTCCTGGGGCTGCTCTTGCTCCCCAGAGCTGGGTGCAGCGGGGAGCTCGTCTGTGCTCCCATGAAGGAGCTCACTGGACGTGCCAGGGAGCTCCTCTACATCCGGACCCGCAGAGCTGCCGGAGGGCGTGGTGCTGGGTGTGAGGGTCCTCTGTGGGGAGGTGGCTGCGTGGCTGTCCTCCTCATCCTCGAGGCCGTGCAGCCTCCGGGCTTCCCGGCCACAGCGACTGATGATGGTCTGCACGAGCCAGTCAGTGAGCGGTGCAGCCATGGGTCCCAAGCTGGGCTCTGTGCACTGGAGCATGACGGCCCTGTCTGGCCCCAGCCAACACAGGCAGCACAGGAAGAGGCTCTCTGCTGACAGGACCTGCCACCAGTGGATCCCATGGATGGCAGAGAGCTTCTGGTGCAGGGAGGGCAGCACGGGGTTGAGGATGCTGCGTCGCTCCCTGAACAGTGCCGCCCACTCCTGTGGCAGGAGGCCGCCCAGCCTCGCCCTCACCTCTGACTCTGAGGCCGTCTGCTGGGATGGCTGTGGCAGAGGGGATGGAGCACGTGCCACAGTGCCGTTGGGGCGGGTGGCGGTGCTGGGCTGGAAGTCAGCAGGTACCGGCACTGCGGGCGGGGAGATGACGCACTCTACATAATGCTCACCTCCCCACACAGAGACCTTCATGGTCCTCATGGCCGTCCTGCAGAGCGGGCAGCTGTCTCTCAGCCTCGCCCACCGCTGGATGCAGCCCACACAAAACTGATGGCTGCATGGGATCACAGACGCGATGTCTCGTCGTGCATCGCGGCAGATGGGACACGTCCATGCCTCTGTTGTGGCCATGGTCGTCTTGCTGCTATGGGTGAGGAGAGTGGAGGATGACAGCGGCTCTCCTTCACCAGTGCTGCAGCGGTGGTGTTGTGCACTGCAAGAGGAAGGGAGGTCACAGTCACTCACTGTCTCTGAGTGTGCCAAACTCATGCCCCAGTCCCTCAGTAGGAAGCTCTTCTGCCCTGCAAAGGGGGCCGTCTCCTGCTCCCCACCCACACAGCACTGTGCTCCACATGGCCCCCCAAGGGATGTGTCCCTGCACCACTCACCTCCGCTGCCCCGGGTGTGTCTCCCTGGGCCCCAGCTGCCTGTGCAGGGCAGGGCCAGGGAAACATAAGAGGTGCTGTGGGGATGAACTCTGGGAGCTGCTGCAAGCAGCCGCAGGCACGGCCCAGCACAGCACAGCTAAAGCCTTGCTTGACCTCCAAGCCTCGCAAAGTCACTCAGCAGGATCCAGGAACAAGCCAGACTGAGCCAGGCTCTGCCAGAACCGTGGTATAAGCAGTGAGGGCCATCCAGTCACAATCCATCACCCAGTGATGTCATAGGCTGTTGTTTGGTCATCGCTTTGGGGTTGGAAAGGCCTCAAAGTACATCAAGTCCAAATGTTAACCTAGCGCTCCAAGCCTGCCGCTAAACCAGGCCTGTTCAATCCATGGCCCATGGGCCGCATGTGGCTCTGGGCAGTCAGTGATGTGGCTATATAAGATTGTAAACTTTTAACATTATTATGTCATTTTTAGCAATATTTTCCATGAGTTGATTATGCATCACTCAAGTATGGATTGCAGAGGTGACAATTCACATATTCACAAATATCCAACTAGATGTTTTTTTTCTTTTTTTGTTGCTCTTTTTTTATTTGTTAATAAATGAATATGTATAAAATTTCGTTATGTACATAGTATTATATGTTTTATATGCAGCCCAAGATAATTCCTCTTCACTCTGTGTGGCACAGGCAAGCCAAAAGGTTGGACACCCTTGATCCCTTGTTTCTCCAGCCACTGGAATTGAAAAACATGTGATTTTATTCTGGATAATTGTGGCACTGAAACGCATTGTCTTTGGTAGGAATTGCTGTTCTAAACGTTCTGCAAGAGGATGCAATAGCAGAGCTCTCTTTGTAATGTTCTGGCAGGCTCTGTTGGAGCTGGTCATCCAAAATGTCCACATACATTTCTTCAGGTTCTCTCCTCTGTGTGTAATTATCAACTTCCTACACCCCTCTGTAGCAGAGAAGGAAAATACGGTCTTTGTTAACTACTGAACACTTGAAGTGGTCTTTCCCAGCTGTTCTGGATATGGGGATGTACAAACTTGTTTTAAAACAAAAGAAGGGGTGCAAATAGTAATTCCTGTTTAAAGCCATTCCCTTCTGTTCTATCACAATTAGACTATGTAAAAAATCAGTCTCCCTCCTCCTTATCAGCTCCCTTCAAGTACTGGAATGCTGCAATGAGCATTTTCTTCTCCAAGTTGAACAAGTCCAAATCCCTCAGCCTGTCTTCATAGAAGAGGTGCTGCAGCCTTTTGATCATCTTTGTGGCCTCCTCTGGACACACCACAATAGCTCTGTTTCCTTTTTTGTGTAGAGAGCCCCAAGCCTGGATGCAGTACTCCAGATGGGATTTGTAAGGGCAGAGGAGAGAGGGACAATCACCTCCCTCTCCCTGCTGGCCACCATCTTTCAATGCAGCCCAGGATACTGTTGGCCCCTCAGGCAGCAAGCATGCACTGCTGACTCATGTCCAGTTTTTCATCCTCAAGAACACCCAAATCCATCTCTGCAGAGCTGCACTCAATGAGTTCTCCCAGTCTGTGCACATGTCTGGGACTGACCAGACCCAATTCCTGTTCTAGTCTCTGGGAAGGAAAATACAAAGTACAGCAAATAGCTGGAGTCCATTTGCTGTTCTCAGCCTTTAGCCCTAAGCAGCTTTTTTGAAATGTTTCAGTTAATTCAAAAACAAGACAAACAAGGGGAAAAAAAGCTTTCAAAAGCTACAGGTGTATGTACAGATGCAGGCTGTTCAGTTTGCCAAATCTACTGCCATCTGCAGCCTTAACTTTGGCATCCTAGGCCTCCTTCTAGTTCGACTGTACAAATGTCTCAGCTTCTGTTGAGTTGCTCATTTGCAGCTGATGTTGCCACTTAAAAGCAGTGGCTCATTTGTGGCTGAGCTCCATATTGGGCTCTGTAGCAGTTCTCCGTATTTGCTTGTTGAGCATAAAGTATTTTATTACTGGGTGGAGCTCTTTCTGAAGTCTATCTCCTAGAAATATATCCTATGAAAGAATGTATAAATATACTATATTTACCTTACCACGGTGCTGTTTTAGTCACGCTGTTTGAGTCATAACAGTACATTGTGTCAGAATAACACATGAAAGTCAGTGGAGTAGGGACTGCTCCTATGTTCACTTGGAAAAAACAAATGTAGCAGAGCACAAAGAATGCTTCACACTTATTTTTTCACTTGTAATACATAATTGACAGCAGAATTCCCTCACTAGCAGAATCTGGTGTTATGCATTTGGCAGTTCTGTCAGATCTAATTTAGAAGAGAGAGAAGGAGAAGGAAAAAAAAAAAGAAGAAAAAAAAGAAAATGAGGGAAAGGAGAAGAGGAGGAGAGGAGAGAGGAGAGGAGAGGAGAGGAGAGGAGAGGAGAGGAGAGGAGAGGAGAGGAGAGGAGAGGAGAGGAGAGGAGAGGAGAGGAGAGGAGAGGAGAGGAGAGGAGAGGAGAGGAGAGGAGAGGAGAGGAGAGGAGAGGAGAGGAGAGGAGAGGAGAGGAGAGGAGAGGAGAGGAGAGGAGAGGAGGTAGAATGAATCCAGCAACACTATGCCTGTATGACCTGTAGAGGAATGTTCCAGGACACCAGGACACTCCAGAATAGTTTACAATAGATAGATGAAGAAAGAGGCAATATATCCTGATGTTCTGAAGGTGAGGTATTTTAGAAAGAATAAGACACTTGTTAGCAGAAAAGAGCCTAGGAAGTAGGCTTTTAACATCTCAGAGCTGCACATTATTGCTAACAGCAATGGCTGTACATTCTGTTCCTCATTGGTTTCCTGCTGTCTCTGGTACAGCAGATTCCTTTCTTCAGAAAAATAGACGTTTAGACAGTCTCCCTTTCATTTCTCCTCCCAGAAAATTTGTCGTGCATTTATGCTCTCATTGCTAGAGCAAGTTTATTAACATATATAGATACCATTTTTAGTATCTGAAAACCATCAAATTGAAGTGCCACAGAAAGCCGCATTATTCAATGTAACATAAGTCCAGATTGCTCAGAGGATATGAATTAATCTGAAAATGATTTTGAGGAAATGAAGGAAGACTCCAAGACACAGTTCTTTACCAGAGCTTAGGAAGAAGACTTCTGCTTTGTTCTTCTATTGCTACTCAAAATCCACACCTTCCTTCTGTAAAATGGCTGCAAGCAGCTAAAAGGAAGCAGCAGCTCCCTGACTCTGTAACTTCTAGATGTGATTGCAGCACACTGTGCTGAGGATGGATCAATTCTTTGGTGCCTGTGCTGCACAAGCTGCTCTGTGTTCTCTCTGTGTGTCTGACATGCTGAAGCACACGATCGCCAGAAATATATACATCTCCAGAGCCAAATTCCTTTGAGATAGAATTCTGCAGTGGAAGATGTGTCCAGGGAAATGTGTCCAGGTGTATGTACTTGAGAAGAAGCCACACAGACACAGCCAGGAAATTTCATATTGCATTCTCAACACTGGCTGTTTTTTAAATAAAATTGATAGTGTTTACTTTCCAGAAAAGTAGAAATCCTGGTACTTGCAGTCCAAATACCAGAATGTCAAAAAGGGTGAGATCCATGAAAAATTATGGAAAAAGAAACCATTAAATCCTTTTAGTGATTTGTGAGAAAGATGCCACACATCCCTTGCAAGTAGGAGGATTCTGTTTTTATTTCCCCTGACTGCAAAAGGAGATGAGAGCTCTGCTCGTCAGCACAGCGGGTGCCGTATGCTCAGATGAAGGCCCACCGTCACCATGGTATTTTCAGTATTTCTCAGTGTTAATCTTCAAGCTTCACTTTACAGTTGGAGAAAGCTTTTTATTTCCTTTCCCCTGTTTTTAACAGGCAGTAAAAGGATTTGCTGAAGATGTGTATGATGTTGGCAAGCAGAACATCATCCGCTAAACTGCTCCATGTCCCACCATGGATGGCGACTCCATTAGGAGATGGGGAAAGAAAATGGCAAATAGAGCCAGGATGTTTATCTTTGCCACTCAAAATAAGCAAACTCTCCGCTGCGCAAAGAGACTTTCAGAAAGGAACATCTTTGGTTACTGTTTCTAGTAAAAGTCACTCCGGTCAAGAAGCTGCTTGCTGAAAGGAGGCGTGTACATGCTCAGGCCCTTCTCTCTCCCTGACTTTTCCATCAGCACTGTTGCTCCTTTGTGTACAGGCTGCTGCCTTCTCTCTGTGAGCTAGGTTTTTACAACTGTTTCATTTTCCTGTTGGTTGCTAGCTCTCCCTCTGAAAGAAGTTTATTCTTTTTCACTGATGGCATTTTATGTTTTGGGTTGGAGTGACTCCTTCCTCTGAAAAGAAAATGGACTCTTTTATTTCCCTTAATGATCCTTTTTTTTCTTTTCCTTTTTTTTTTTTTTTTTTTTTTCCCCATTTTAGTACAAAACAAATCATTATTGATGGCAGTTTCTAGCAGAGAAAGTGGCTCCAGAAAGTGGCTTGCTCTTTCTACTTCAGAAAGGAAATCCAGGTGCTCTGAGATTTGGTTCTGTACTCCTAGCAAATCACAACAGCCAGGTCTCAAAATACTTACTTTGATTTGCTACTAAGCACCTACCACAGTGAAACATAAATCTTTATTTGCAAAAGCAACCACTGACACTAGGAGAAAAAAAAAAAAAAATACAGCCCCAAACAGCTGTGCCTCGTATCTTCTGGCAGATAGGCGTGTGTTGCAGCCCAATGGAGAAACAGAATTCTGGGTCTTTGCAGGTTGACTTCCAAAGAGCAAGAGGCCATCCTATGGGTTCTCATTACAATAGGAAGCACCTTGTTTACAAACAGCTGTCCCAAAGCAAGGCCTGTCAGAGAGCTTGTAATGGGGATTCCTTTTCCCATAGACGTGGATTTCCTTTTCACCCAGGCCCAGGCAGCAGGAGGCAGCTCTGCACCAACAGCCTGCTTGATACTCCCAGAACACTGATCTGTCCAGAATGCAGCTTGTGTTGATGCTAGTCCCACTGCCAGTCTTCAGAAGGAAAAGGAAAATCTTCTGTCCACCAAGTCACATCTTGTGTACCCATACAGGACAGCCCCTCTCCTGCCCCCATCCTCTCCGGCCTGTGGATACGCAGAGCTCTCCTATTGTTTGCAAGAAGAGGAAGGAGCACACCGAGCTGTGGCAAACTCAGATGCAGGCCTCATTTTGTGTCTCACAGAACCACAAGGGAATGTCACGGGTAGGAGGGGCACGCTGATAACACCAGCCACAGAAGTGCGGGGGTGGACAAAGGAAATTTCCTCGTCAGCTTGTGAGCGTGATAAAGAGTACAAACATGCAGGCATGCAAACACTGGCTGCTGAGCAAAGCACAGCTACTCTCAGTTTGTGGGCTGCATCATCCAGGCCTTCGCTGCCTCCAGCATGGATGCCACCTTCCACTTTACCCTTGTCTTCCCCTTTTCCCCATGACCCTACATGTCTCGGAGTGGATAAAGTATAAAGAGTTGATAAATAGTTATCCAGATGGTTGGGAAATATAGAACGTGGAATAAAGAATGTGGAAACTAAAGAAAAGAGGATGAGTAGCACTGCTACCCATCCACAATTCTTTCTGTCAGGTCCAAGTCAACCTGACACATGAATTAGGAGGTACAACAGAGGAATTTAAGGAGATAAAAGTGAATTTAATGCAGCAAATGTATTTTGCTTTTGCCACATCATTTAAAATAAATAACTTTTTTTTTGCTTTGTTTATGAAACACATAAAACACACACACAAAACCAAAACCAAGAAACTAACAACAAACAACAATGCTGATGAAGTAAATAAAAAAAGGGCATCTGCAATTCTTCTCTTCCACCAGCTTTCTTTCCAAATCCCCCGTTAGAGATTGCTCTGTTTCTGTAGCCAGCCCATAGTGTTTCCCCTCTCAGAATTATCTTATTCTGCTGAACACAGCCAAAACCAAACAAACTTATATATGTACATATAAGCATCTCCATATATCTATAAATACTCTGCCTTTAGGTGTTCACTTTTTGGCCTTTGGATGCCCTTGTGTATGTGAGAATGAGCATGAGTGCATCCAAAGGCAACAAGAGGACAACACCAAAAGAGAGAAATTCTTTGTTCTTCCTCTCCTTCCTCCACAGCAAATGGTGAAAAAGAAGATTTTGCAGGCTTGCTGTCCAGAGGCCCAACGTTGGGCTGAAGACGAGAGCAGCTTTCACCTTCAGCTCCTGATGTGCCAATAAACAGATTAACATAATATAAATAAGGTTTATTTATCTACTCTATTGTTCCAGATTTCCATTAGTATTTTAAGCAAACGTTCTCGGTCCAATTATGATAATGGAGAAATATAATTTTAAAAATCAATTTAACAGAAGTAACGTAACAAAAAAATGTAGACAGGGAAATCACCATTCCCATGAAAGGGAAAATATGAGTCAGTAACCATATGCATTCCAGGAATATTTTTAATCCATCTGTAATATGGAGAAACAGTCAATAGTCAGGGCAAATAGTTGCCTCCATCTCTGAAGTAGGAACTTGTGGGTATCTTCAGAGCAGGAGACTGGATTCAATGAACTTGTAGGTTGTGGCACCACAATATATTTTCTTCTGGTGTAGTTAAGAAAGATTAGCAGTCAGACTGTTGAGAAACCACTGGCCTCAATTAACCTCAAGTGAGGAGGGAATAGGAAAGACTCTCAGAGGACTCCTGTTAAAAAAAAAAAAAAAAAAAAAAAAAAAAAAAAAACTGTATCCATGAAGTGATTAATTATATCTGTGTAAATTTTGCTTTTATCCATTGTCCATATTTTAACAGAGAAAGGATGCTCATGTGGACCACACCTTCACAGTCACTATGTTTTTACAGAAGTACATCAACTACATATTAAATCTTTAGTAATCAAACATGACACAGGACTTAAAAAGAAGAGACAGCTCCGAGACAGACTCTGAGGACTACTAAGATACAGATCACTCAGGTACATCACAGCCTGAAAATGACCCTGCGATCTCCAAAACTGGAACAACTTGGAAGGCATGCAGTGAGGTAACGACGTGACATTTATAAAGAGCTGAGTTATGCTTGATGATTCTTCTTGTGGCTTGGATATAGAGAAGCAGACACAGCCTGTGTGACTTTGAAAACTCAAACGGAAATGAAACGGGAAGTCAGATCTTTTCACAGTTTGTTGATTTGTAAAGACAAACTCAGTCTGCGAGGACTCATTTTCTGTCCCCAGGACAAGAAGCCAGGGGAGAGAGATCCAGTTGGGAAGACACTGGAGAGGAGATGCAGAGAAGACACGACAGGAACTGGAGTAAAAGTGGAGACCAGTTCACTGAGCAAGAAAAGAGAAGCAGAATTAACCACTCAAAGAGAAGTGCTGGTAAGTTCCTGGAGCTGTGCTCTAAATTACGGTATCCCCCTAGACTGGTGTTCATCCACAGGACACCCTTGTGCTGGAGATCACAGCTGCATGGGCACTGCTTTTACCTTTGTGCCAGACTATACACAACCTGAGCAGTAGTAGCAAGTTATAATAAATGAAGAAATTGTTCTTGATTGTTAATAATGGACTTGAAAACCTGAAGGCTGGAGCTCTTGTCAGCCCCCTACTGAGTTTCCCACTTTTACTGAGCCGGATATGTTTGCCTTTGTCTCAGCAAATATTTTTAGCACTCCTTTTGAATTGTTGAGGTTCTTTGTGCTCCTTTCACTCACCTGCAGATGGGAGCAAGAATGTGCAGTTTCTTCTGCTGATGATTTACTAGTTTAAGCAGAGATAAACAAAATATCTTCATATTTGCTTAGTGTAGCTTTCAGTGTAAGCTTTTGTTGTGATTGCTCTGCAGTCTTGTGTGAGTAAAAGCAGGGTGAGGTTGTCCCAGGTCAGGCCTGCAGCTTGGAGAGGCTATCACCTGAAGAAACAGAGGAAGGTGTGGTTTGTGCTTTGGGAAAGCTCACAGTGCTCCCTAAAAGCAGGAAATATCTTAAATATCCTGTAATAGTGGAGGCTTGCTACTGGCATGCAGCAAAGTGCCACAAGCAGAAAGTCTGGATGAAGAGAATCAGACATAGACTGCTCTGAGTCTGAGCTTCTGGAGCTTTTCCTTGTCCCTGCAGACACGGGCCTGCCCTGAGGCACTGCTTTTGCAAGGAACACTTTAAGCACCCACTCATACTTGACCTTCTCTAGCTACTGGCATCGTTTTCCAAGGCATTTTGGAAAAGTTCTCACCTGGACAAGCTTTCTGAACCTTTGTAGCACCAGAGAGATGCATATTCTCAGGGTTGCACTCATGTCGTGAGTGAATGTCCTGAGAGCAGAGAGCCAGTTCAGAAGGACTCATTGCATGGGGCTTGATTTGCAGCTTTTGTACTACATGTGTTTCACCTCTCTTCCCCAGTGAGTCAGCAGACAGATAAACACCAACTTTCACGGCGGGCTGCACACGGAAACCATCTATTAAATCCCAAGATATTAACACAATTTAGAGTGCGTGGAAAGAGGCAAATGTAGGCTTGGCTGGAGCACAAAGCAACACTGACACTGTTCTGTCTGAGCCAAGGAGGAAGTGTCTGGAGCTGGCGGAGAAGCAAAGACTGTGGCTGCTGCAGGCGGGACAGGTCCAGGAGCAGAGTTCTGACACTCTGAGCCCAGCCAGTGCAGTGCAGCCAACACCACTTCCTGCTGTGTGTCTCCTTTCCAGCAGCATGTTACGCTTCACCTTGGAGGCAAACTGGAGCATGGACTAACTGAGCTCAGCATAAAGGTTCCCAGTGGTGGCATCCTTTTTTTTTTTTTTTTTTTTTTTTCCTCCAAGATGAATTTTTCTGAGGAGCAGTGCAGAGTGCTGCACAAGTGACAGCTTCAGGCCTTTGTAGAATTTGAGCTGGAAGGAACCTTTAAAAGCCATCTAGTCCAGCTCCCCTGCAATGAACAGGGACACATATAGCTAGATTAAGCCAAGTTTTTAACCTTGCTGTTCCTAGCTGTTCTTTAAACATGTACTTCCTTAGGTAAATCTGTTCATAGCTTTCTGCGGCCTCCCAGCTTAGTGCTGGGCACACTGCTATTTAAAAGGTTTATCTCCAAACATTTTAAGATCTTCCATTCTCCTAGGGAAAAAAAAAAAAAAAAAAAAAAAAAAAGCCCTGCAAGTTTGTCCCAGCCCTGTGCTGGTGCAAACTGCTTATAACTCCGTGAAAGATTTAAGCCTGCGTCACTTGCTCAGGCCATTAAAATTCCCTTCTGTTTTTCCCACAGAGTCCCTCGGGACATGAAGGAAAAGTGTTCCTTAATGTGTAACCAGAATATAAATTACATCATTTTATTCAAATAGAGAGAGATGACAGCTAAAAGATTGCTTCAAGGATCGGTATCTGGCAAGGCAAAACTTCCTTCTGGACAAAAACACTTCATTTTGTTAATGAACGAAACAGCAAGGAAATGAAATTTTAATGATGGGCAAAAAAAAAAAAAAAAAAAGCACAAAACCCGACTCTTAAGTATCGTTTACGTTCCAGGGCTCAGCTTCAGAAAGACACCGGCGACGCTGCTCTCCATCGATACAACCGCTGCCAGAAGGCGCAGCACCGGGCAGGGCGCCGCCCGCCCCTCACGGCAGGGCTGCCGGGTAAACGCCGCCGCCCACCTGCACCGCGCCTTTCGGCGGAGGCGGCCCCGCGGCGCTGCCCGCCCCTCGGCCGCGCGGGGCGGCGTCGGAGCCCATCGGTGCTTCCAGCCGGCCTCCAGCGGGCGCGGTGAGGCGGGGGTGGAGGGGGGCTGCGGAGGGCCGGCCGAGTACTTGGGGGTGGGGGCGTGTGTATGTATGGAGTTTTTATTCGCTCTTTCTCCTTTTTTTTTTCTTTTTATTTTTTTCCCTTCATTGTTCTAATTTTTATCCGAATTCTTTGAGGCTGTTTTTGAAAAATGGGAATATCCGAAAAGCTGCTCCGCGGGTTCCCCAGGGGAACGGCACTGTGAACCGAGGAACGCTAACGCTGGTGTGCAAGGCGGAGAGCACCTGCCTGGGGCTGGGCTGGAAGGCTGCACACCGCCGTCGGGCTTTGTTGGAGGAGAGGCTGCGTGACAGCTCTTCCTGATAGGACTTTATATGTTGGAGTTCGGTTTCTTGTGTTTTTTTTTGAGAACTTGGGTGTTCTGAATGCTACGTGTGATCACCTTAACATACGTGGTTCATCTTGGTTTTAAAGCACCATGTGCTGTTTCACGTTGGGTGTGTGTTTGGGCTTTTGCTCTTTGTTTAGTTTTCACCATGTTGAATCTGAATTTAAATGTTGCAGGCTGGCTTCTGTTCCACTGGAAAGATGAGGGTTTTGAGCAAAGGAGTTTAGAAATGAGCGTCTGGTTTGGGAAGGCTCAGGAGGATGACCGTGCATCCTTTCTGAACCACTCCCCAGCTGCCCATAGTCCTGAGTACCATGTGTCTCTGAAGTCACTGCCAAGTGGGTCTCATTATGTGAGGATGCCGTGCCCTGCCTGTTTGTCTTCCAGCCGTGTACTTTAGGCTGTGTTTCTGCTTTGGTGGTTACTGGTCCAGCTCTCTTATTTTGCATTGCTTTTCATAGGAACCAATTGTCTGCTCTTTGGAGGAGCTGCACCAACTTAATTCAGCTTATACCAGCTTTTTCTGGAGAAAGAATCTGATTTCTGTGCTATTTAGTAAGTGTATTTTAAGGCTATGTGGTGCTCTGTTGCTAATATGTGAAATCACAGTTACTCCCACTTGTTTGACCCGCTCCAGTGTCTGCAAGTGCTGAAACAAGAGTTAAAATGTGTAGGACATAGGAAGAAATAAATAATCCATTTGGGTTTTTAATCTCAGAAAATGGGTTTTTAATCACTGAAGCTTGCTCCTTGTATGTTGTGACTGCTGGGTAAATAAATAAACTAAGAATTGAAAGAGATACCATAAGGAAAATTGCAGTTGTGCCTATTTATATGGTATACTGGCAATATTGTATAAGGGTCACATAAAAGGTGAAGGGTGTTAGATACGATTTTCAAGGACAAAAGCAGCAGTAAGTGGTGCTTTTCAGATTTGGGCTGCTGAAAAAAATACTTCATTTTCATAGTTCCAAGTTTCTTTTTGCCATTGGGATACAAGTTGGTTTTTGTTTGTTTGTTTTTCATTTTGTTTAACATTTTGGACCAGGTTCCCTGATGAATGATATGGCTTTCCCACTCAGCATCATGACTTTCTGTCCACCTTGTTTCTTAGGTACAGTTTCCAGGTTAAATCCGCATGTCTTATCTCTCAAGACTATGACAACAAATATGGACAGGTTTTTCAGCAAGGCCTGCGATTTTCCATGAGCTTTATGTATGAAAGCAGTTGACCTTACACGATTACCCAGGCAAATGAGTTTGAGGTTTCAGAAATGCTTCTATCCCGTACCTCCTGCCCCCACACAGCTGAACTGTGGGAGTCATAGTGCTATTGAATGACACGAGAAGAGGTGAGCGTGGCTGCCATTCAGACGTTTTGAAAACATGACTAACCAGTGTGCAGGTGTCCAAAGGTTGTACAGTTAGGTTGCTGTCAGTACACAGTAAATTTGTATGAGTGATTATAGAATTACATAAAGCTCACCTTAAGGAGCTTCTTAATTTCTTTTTCGTTTAGGCTAGGAAATTGTTCTTTAAAAATTAGTACTGGGCCTTACTAGTCCTATTATAATCTTGTTTTTATTCAGACATTCTAAATGAGTCGTACTCTGAAGACAAGAGTTGCTGTCCAACATCTGATCCTGAGTCACTTATGGATCTGTTTTCTGCTTTGAGGGAATTTCTGACAGTACATCCAACTCCTGGGCCTAGCACCAGTACCAAGGTGCTAGGCAGGTTAGTTATTACAAGATTTGGTATGATGGAGAGGTTGTTGTGTGTTTGGTTTTTTTTTTCCAATGAACTGTGTAATGTGGTTGGGTTATCATCATCTGAACCTATATAAAGTCGAAGTTTTACCCCAGAGTGACAAAAGTGGAGATAGAAGAGTTCCTGTCTGTTTCTTGAGAAGGCTCCAGTGAAGGCAAACATGCTGTCAGGTACTCCAGAGTTACAGCAGGTCACTTCATGAATTTCCTGAAAAATTTTTGTCAGCAACTTCTAGTTTTTTTGTACCCTTTCTCTGACTTTGTAGTTTCTTCCCCATTTTTCATTGCTGAGGACCATTACCATCCACTTCTGGCAGCCTCAGGAACCAGAGCCCAGCATTTGGGATTTCCCCATTACTTGTGCTGAAAGCTCCTGACAAAGACAGGAGGTGCATCCCTAGCTCCTATCTCCATGTCACCAGCAAGGACAGGTAATGGTTGCACCACATGCCTATGCAAGTGGGTATGATTCAAGGCAACTTGTGATGCCCAAAGATTGCTTTCAGTGAGCATTTGTCAGGTGAGAAGGCTGTGGGCTGACCAGGACAGTTGTGTTGTCTTAATTCAGCTGTGTTGCATTAACGTGAAGGACTAAAAATCCAGGAAGTATTGTCTTGACATTGTCATGTATGTGAGGCTTTGACCATCACCCAGTGCCATAGCACTGGGGCAGGGTGCTGGGTCGGCTGCTGCAGGGGAGATGCCAGCATGGTTTTTATCACTGTGAGCTGAGATTATGCCGCCTCAGCAGAGTCTATCACAATCTGTCATCCCGCAGACTTTGGTACCTGCTTCAGGTCCACGTACACAGCTGTCCTGCCTGTTTCTCCCAGCTTTGTTTTGAGCAGAGCTCTGAGCAATATGTGCGCCTGCTGGAGCGGCCTGCTGAGCTCCTGCGTGCTCTTCAGTTCTGGTTTCACTTTGTGTCACTTCCTGTGCATGAATTTTAGCTGTGCCACACTTGCCACGGGCTGAGGATTTTAAAAACAGAGAATTTTGTGCCATCGTGGATCTTCTAAAAATGATGCTGCCATATTCCAAAGTTACTGAATGCCCAAGCCTTTCTCAGGTAACTAATGTGTAAGTGATCTTGATGCAGATGGTTTTACCTTGAAAAGTTTTACCTTGAAACCTTGCTTAAGGTTTTAGGATAGAAATGCATGTTATTGCACTTCAGAATGTTGGTAGAGGATGCCCGCATGTGTAAGCTAACTAAAATATGTCAGCTTGAAACTGGTGCCCTTAAAAGATGAAGAGAGAGCACAGTTTAAAACCCCATCTACCTCCACCCTGATGGCATTAGCTGTGCAGAATGAAGCTGGGGGTGTGACTTCCATCAGGTTGGACATGGAGAGGAGGGGGGAAAGGGGATGTAAGAGCAATTCCTGTCATTTATGTTAAAGGTGATGGCTGATATTTTGCCTTCTGTTTCTGATCCTTCTTGGAAAGAAGAAAGGAGACAAGCATTCGTTGTCCCAGGCAGACAAGCTACACAGCGGGATTAACCTCTGCACGTTCCTGGGTGGAAAGCACAGATGTTGTTATCTGATGCACCGCCAGGAGATGATATCTTATGTCTTTGTGAAAAAATACAGAGTTCTGTGTGGTGCTGCATGACCTGCAGGGTCTGGTGAACTTTCAGAGGCTGTGGTGTGCAGGCAGATGTAAAATTGGAGTCATGGGGGTACAGCAGCAAGATCTTCTGTGATCTGACAAATGGTGGTGGGAATGATGATCTGCATGGATGCAGCCTTAATTGACGGGGCAGGCTTTGGAAGTGGGAGCTTAGTGAGACCCTGATGCCAGATGTACGCACTGCCAGTAAGACTGAACAGCTGTCACTGATAATGCTCAGTCAATAAGTGTGCACTGACAAATTGATTTTTTTTGTTTGTTTGTCATGAGTTACTTGATGCTAGTGTTTTCCTTGGCTGTCTCTTGGGACAACTACTTACTGACAAGTGGAAGTTTAAATGCTATTCTGCAGTGAGTGCCTGCCAGGTGGACAAACATTTGTCTGCCTTCTCCCTAAGCTGCAGCCTTTTGGCAAAGGACCCTATGGGGCCTCCCATTGCTGTTTGGGAATGAACCACAGAAGGCCATCAGGGAGATCCAACTGCTATTTTGTGCACAACCACCACTGCAGCCTGCTAGACCCCTGTCTGGAGACACCAGGAGAAATAGTGCCTGCACTACAGCCGTCTGTAGGGAAGTGCAGGTGACTGGCCTGGCTGCGTCCTAGAGACTGTAGGGAGGGATGGGCTTGTAGGTACAGCTCATAAAGACTGGAGCACCTCTCCTGTGAAGAAAGGCTGAGGGATCTGGGCTTGTTCAGCTTGGAGAAGAGAAGGCTCTGGGGGGAAGACTTCATTGTGGCCTTCCAGTACTTTAAGGGAGGTTACAAGCAGGAAAGGGACCGACTTTATGGGATAAGGAGGAAGGGCTTTAAACATAAAGAGGGGAGATCTAGCTTAGATGTTAGGAAGAATTTCTTTACTCAGAGGGCATGAGGCACTGGCACAGCTGCCCAGAGAAGCTGTGGTGCCCCATCCTTGGAGGTGATCAAGGACAGGCTGGATGGGGCCCTCGGCAGCCTGAGCTGGTGGGTGGCAGCCCTGCCCATGATGGAGATCTGGAGCTGGCTTCCAACCCAAGTCATTCCGTGATTCTACATGCTGTCTTGCAAACAGGATTTTAACAAGGAATAGAACAGAACACCTTACTGCAAAGAAGGTACTTAAATGTTTTTTCCCTGTTTGAAGCTTCAGTTATCTAAATAGTCAACAGAAGAACCCAACGTATTAATATCACTCTGGCCTCTTAGTGAAACATAAGCAAAAAAAGATGTTTAGGAGGAAAGTATTTACTCTGTCAGTTTGGATGGAGCACAAAAAAAAAATTATAAAGGGCATTTTGAAGAGTTGTGTCTGCAAGTTAAAGAAACAAACCTGAGTGGCTTTAGGAATGACTCAACATGCAGTGTGGCAAGAAGGCAGAAAAGGAATGCTTGGAGTGGACTTCCTCAAAATAATAGATTTAGTGCACTTATGTAAGTTGTCTTTGAAGTGTACAGATGTTAAATAGTATTTCTGAACAATTACAAATGTTTTTCTCTGTGGAGGAGGACAAGAGAAATCATCCCAGCAGAAGATTTGGAGATGCCTTTAAAAGGAAGTTGATCTTATTTATTTTAAAATCATTGTTAGGAATAAGAGCTTCGAAGAAATGTTCTTTTTTAGGATGTGAAAGCCTTTTCACTTGGACTCCAAAGTATCTCATGTTCTATGTTATATAAGTGAAAGTGTAGCTAAGCTTGATTCGTCTGAATGTCCTGGATGGAAAGGATCTTTTCATTTTGTTCTTGCGTGAATTTGTAGAGAGGAAAAGGATATATGAGGCAAAGGTGTGCATTAGTATCTCAACTACATAGATGAAACTGGTTTTGTAAAGGTAATCCTAACAGGGTGTATTTTTGTAGTTTGTAAATGTTTCTCATGCTAGAGTTGTTAGAGTGGGAGTGAGTGTCAGTGCTGGATAGGAACATTCCCCCTTTCCCATCTTCCCTTTCTTGAGGCGTGAGTCTCCCCTGCCCTGCTAGTCACAGAACCAGGCAGAACCAGCCCATAAACTATTAACACTGCTGCAGTTCAGCAGCAGTTCCTGCTGAAGACAAGAATATCCAGGTGAGGTTGCCTGCCTTTTTACTGTGTTTTTCCTGAAAGTGCTTTGTGGAACAGGGTCAGGAGCTGAGAGACACTTGCGACTCCTGTGCAGACCAGCTGGGTACATAAAGGCTTTCTTACCAGTGATGGACCTCTGTGCTACGTGAAAAATTCCATTTTCTAGGTAACTGCATGATTCTAGTAACAGCTTGGAGCTGGGATTTTTTTTTGTTAGGTAGAAGTTGAGATCTCATCAGTAGATATGGTTGAGCTTTTGGTAAATTGTCACTGACAGTTACTGTCTTTGCCTGTAAATGGCTCACTTTTCATAGAATCATTCAAGTTGGAAGGGACTTTAAATGTCATCTAGTCAAACTTCCCTGCAATGAACAGGGACACATACAGCTAGATCAGGTTGCTCAGAGTCCCACCCAACCTGACCTTGAGTGCCTCCAGGGATTGGGCTTCCACCACCTCACTAAGCAGCCTGTTCCAGTGCCTTACCGCCCTCATCATAAAAAACTTCTTCCTTATATCTAATCTAAATTTCCCCCTCTTTTAGTATGGAAACTATTTCCCCTTGTCCTGTTATAACAGATCCTGCTAAAGAGTCTGTTGCCTTCTTTATTACAGCTCCTCTTTAGATACTGAAAGGCCACTTTCAGGTCTCCCTGGAACCTTCTTTTCTCCAGGCTGAACAGCCCCAACTCTCTCACCTGTCCTCATAGGAGAGATGTTGCATCCCTTGGATCATTTTTTGGCCCTTCTCTGGATGTGCTCCAATGGGTCCATGTTTCTCCTGCACTCCTGAGCAGAGGGACAGGGTCACCTCCCTCATCTTGCTGGTCACACATCTTTTGATGCAGCCCAGGATACAGTCGGCTTTCTGGGCTGTGAGGGCGCATTGTTGGTTCATGTCCAGCTTCCCATCCACGAGTACCACAAGTCATTTTTGCCAGGGCTGTGCTCCATCCTTACATCCCCCAGCTTGTACTGTGAGCAGAGGTTGTCATGACCCAGGTGTAAAACCCTGCACTTGGATTTGTTGAACCTCGTAAGTTTTCATATGGATCCAGTGCCTGTCTAGGTCTCTGTGAACAGCATCCCATTAGCTGGCGTCGTCTGCAAATTTGCTGACAGTGCACTTGATCCCACTGCTGATTTTATTGAAGAAGATATTAAAGAGCTTCAGTCCCAGTATTCACCAATCTCTATCTGGACATAGAGCCATTGACCACCACTCTCTCGGTATGAGGCCTTCAGGTACTTCCAGACCATTAGCACTGCAGGGAAAGATCATAATTTGATTTTGTTTCATGATCTCAGAAACTAACTGAACTGAATTAACTGAAAGCAATCCACTAGTGTTTGGATATGATCTCTATAACCTTGTTACCTCTAACAACCTACATATACCAAGAAGAAAACCTCACCTCTAGTTGTTATGTCAGAACAGGTGGAGAAAGTTGCTCAACAAGTTGACTTTGCTTTGCTTGTAGAGTTTCTTAGTGAAACAGTTATATGGGAAGCAGTGATTGATTCAGTACCTTGTGCTTAAATCACTTCTGGTTTTGATAGTTTCTCTTCTCTTTTTTTTTTTTTCCTAGGGTGCTGATATTAAACTCTGGGAAATCAAAGAAAGCGTGTAATCACTTGGCACTACTTAAAATGCGTATTTCTCTTTATAAAGTGTTACAGGGTGGAGTCTACTGTAGCTATTCAGTCTGTATAATTAATATCTTTTTTGCCTATTTTGATGTATTTATACACATCTGTGCATCATTTAGAACAGATACCTGTTTTAAAAAGGTAAGTTTGATCATTTTCTCTTACAAGACAGAGTTAGCCAATTTTATAACATACCCTGGAACTTATTCTGTATAATTTGGACAAATGTTACATGCAGTAAAGACAGGCACACACAGAATGCTGAGACAGGCTCGGGCCTCCTGGTGCTAAGACTTGCTTGGGTTAGTTGAGGTACTTAAGAAGTTCCTCAGATAGAGAAAATTGGAAAATGGTCTGATATACAAGGTATGTGAGTTATGTATTTATTAAGGTCAGGAATTCTCAGTCTCTCTTCTTAGCTCTGTATCCAAGATAGGAGTGAGAAGGAGAGATAGAACTAGGGAACCCATTCTGTTCCACTCTTTGGAGATGGGTATACCTGTTTTTTAGGAACTAGGCACAGAGTGTTGTGGGATAGTTGGTACAAAGCAGCCAAGTTTCATACTAAGTCCTCCTTTCAACACCAAATTTAAAGCAGGACTTTAAGGAATGAAGAGGAACATTCTTAAAAGAAATCTTACTTAGTCAGCTTTTCATTTTGGAAGATGCTGTGTTACTTTTCTATGGCCTTGGTACAGGGGGAGGAGTAAAAAGCTGACTGGTGCCATCAGGCATGGGCACACTGGAATGTGCTCCAGCACAGCATAAGGTGGTGTGTACTGGTCCCCAGGCTGGTCCCACGCATCTTGTGTTTCACCAGACACACGTTTTGAAGATGGCAGCCTTCAAAATACTTGTAAGAGGGTCAGATATGGGTCTTTTTCTTTTTCTTTTTTTTTTTTAGTGACTTTTCTTGAGCTAAGAGAATTACTTGTGAAAGAAGCATATGTTGCAGACGTCTGTTATTCATCACTTTTTCTGGCATTCTTTTTCTTCAGAGTCTCCCTCCTGCTGTCTTTGGCAGGGTAAAACCTCAAGGTTTGGCACTAGCAGGAGGTTGATGATGTGGCAGTCACTCATCAAAAAGATGTTGGGTTGCAGGGCAGCAGCTCTGTATCTGCCTCTAGAGGGAAGAGGAGGAATTGTGTCCGTATTCTAGGGAATTAATTGAGTTGAAAAATCTGTGGGATTATTTTACTCTTCCCCCACCAGCGTGTTATTATTTAATTGCTCTCCATTTTCTGAAGAATTTTGGAGGGGGCAGATAGGGGGGAGGAAAGATCTATTTAAAACTGCTCTCTTCTTTGATTCATATTTTGTTCATGATGTATTTTTATCAGCAGTACTTTGTGATCCAGCTGCCACTTCTAAATGTCACTTACTTGAATAAAAAATGTAATTACATTTTTAAGAGTGACATAAGCACTGAAAGTAGTATCTGAATCACAAAGTGCTGTTTGTGCAGCAGCTTTCCCATGACAGGAGGGGAAGTTTATGAAGTCCAGAGTACGCTGTAATAAAAGTGCAGTGAAGATAGTCAAAATCACATGTCTGTAGGGTTTCCCATCTCTTATTAGGCTTTATGGTAGGGAAATTTCTACTTATAAATACACAGATAACATAAAAATGTGTGAACAGTATTTAATTACTGCTTGTTTTCTGACGTGAATTTATGTTTTTTTATTGAAATGGGTAAGCCTGCTTCCCAGCACTCCTTGGAGAATAGTTGCTCATGTTCCTGCTTACCCTGAGGATTGAAATGGATTTTCTTGGACTTCAGTATGTTCTCTTTGCAGGATTAGTGCCATCAAAAACTTTTACAAGAGATTGTTTGATTTAACGGAAGAGCTCATGCTAAGGCAATTCTCTCAGATTTCTGCCTGTAGAAGAAGTTAAGGAAGAAATGTTGAGTACTGTCCAGCTGTTCGCATCCATCTCTTGGTACCCAATAAAACGACATATATCAGTTGAACTGACAGACCAGTTCTCATTTTTTTTTTTTAGTACCAGTTTATTCAAAAAAGGAGCAGTGTGATCATTTAAGTAATGGAATTGAAGGTTATTGTGTCTTTCTTTAGGTACCTTGTGTTTAAACAGTTGTTAACAAATTCTGTTTGAACTATCATAGTATGGCTTGGATTGGAAGGGACCTCAAGGATCATCAAGTTCAAGTCTCCCCGCCACAGGTGGGGTTGCTGGCCAAGCCAGTAATCCTTGGTTTTTGTACAACAGTGAGTGCAAGTCCAAAACACCCACTGATGGAGAGGACTGAGTGATGTTTTTAAGCCTATAAATTCTGTTCTAGTTAGCAAGAGGTTCAGGTATTTACAACTGGAAGAGGATTTTCAATGCTGATGTTGTATTCTAAAGAAAAGAAAGAGTAGATTGCTGTGCACTGATTCTACTAGGTATGTTGTCTTCTACTAATGCTTAATTTTTGTTCTGTTGGTAGCAATTTAGGTGACTGTTGTGAAGGCTTCTATTGATTTTCATCTGCATTGTGTTGTAGGTGGGATTGTCCCAGAGTTTCCAAGATCTGTGACATTTTTGAACTGTGCAAGTGATGCTTTGCTGTCTGTTACTTGGGACCAGTAATAAACTCTTCCTTCAGATTTTGGTTTCTTTGTTGTGTCTTTTCCTACTCAGCATGTGCTGGCGTAACCCTGGGTCATGCCAGCTCAGCACCTGTTAGTGCAGCATATGAGCAGAAGGTAACTGGTCTGTCTTGCATGAAAGGCATTCACAGCAGCACAGATTTTGTGTAAGAGGAACTAGTACCCCCAAACTCCTCTTCAAAGTTTATTAACTCTCTTACGTTTACAGCTATTAATTTGCCTCTTGTTCGTGGGAGAGACCAGTTACGGGTCTCGCTTCCAGACAGCTTATGTAGGACATCCTGTAATAAAACTTCATCAAATAACTGAATATCAGGAAAGACTAAACATCAGCAGTGCTTTGTATGTATGCAGCAATGCTCATAAAATGCATGCATGGCTGTTTATCTCGTTACCAAGGTTGGAATCCATGTGCAGCTCTGCCTGGATAGCTGTTGACAGAGCATGGAAAACCTTTAGAGCCAGAAGGGGTAAAAGTTCAATTGGCATAAATCTATGCTGAATAAATTACTCCTGTCATGGACTTTCTAGGGAGGGATCTTTTCATCCTTCTCTGGAGATGCCTTTTAAAAAAATGAAGTTATTTTAAAAATTTTGTAGTAAGTCAATTAAGAAGTTAATAGAGCAGCTGTTGGTTGTAAACTCTGGGAATTTCATATTTTCAAATTTCAGTCAGAGGATACATTTCTCACTTAGGGAGCAAACACCACAGTCATCAGCTCTTCAGCCTCTGTACCCCTCTCAGTTCTAGATTTTCTGATTAGTAGGAGACTACTAAACCCATCTCTAACCTTCCCATTAGTACCAGGAGAACAAAGCAAGCTTGTCCTGGCTTATGTTTGTGAAGAACAGTGAGAGCGCAGTCCCTTCGTTGATCATCTCCTGAGCTTTCTACCAAATCTCTGAGGAGCAGATTTCTCCTGAGTCTCACAGGAGAGACCCTAAACTTGTCCAAGTTGAGCCAGGAACATTCCTTTATTTCCTGTATTCACATGGTGTATACTCAGCTATGATCTGTTGCCTTATATGGTGCATTTGCAGACTACAACTCCCAACAACTTCTTGTTTTTAAAACCTTGATTTAATGGCAAAATAATGACTGTATGGGTCTATGGACCAGCATATCCTGAAACAATTCTTGTTGTTGTCACTGGAAAGTAGTTTGATATTAGTCTTCTTGTGAAGACCTCCACTGTGTTCTGGCTATATGTTGCCTTCATTGTGTGGACAAAAAGCTTGGAAACATAAACAACATACAGCCAAAAGCTCAGACACTTGAAAATATCAAGTGAGTCACTAAGTATAGAGCTCCTTTTGCATTTCATGTTGTGTGTTTTATATTGCTTTGGTATTGCACTTGGATGATTTAAAAAAAAAAAAAAAAAGTACAAATAAGTATTGCAAAAGAGTGAAAAGATTTTTCTTTTTATCGCTATTTCAGGAAGTCATGAGGTGCAGTCCTGGACAAGAGCTACCAAGCAATCCCTGTGTCTCGTGTGGCAAAAAGTGAAATTACAGCTAATGCTAAGCATGTCTTTCCTTGTTGCTGTCTTTTGGTATTGCAGAAGGCTGTACAGCTTTTTAGCACAGCTACTGAAACGGTATGTTTCAATTCAAATGGTAGTATGCAGACTTCTAATTTTTGATGCTGTTGCTTATTTTGGTAAATATTTTCCTTTAGTAACTCCTCTTTGACACCTGTTTTATCATTTGGATTTCAGGTGGAGCAGCTACCTTCAAAGAAAACTCATAAGTAATCTTTTGCTGTCATTCTGTGTTCATTAATCCCCACCCTGCCCTTTAAATGCAGAACAGTGGAAGGTAACTAATCTGCAAATTAATCTTGATTTAGAGAATCACAGCGTGTTGGAAGAAGTTGATCTTCTTACTTATAGTGCAAGAGAATGGAGAGAAGAAACAAAGCAGGCCAAACACATGAGGGAGGTAAGAGTTAATCTCTGCATGAGGGTGGGGGAGAACTGTCTGAGAAGAGCAATTCCAGTGCAAGCAGCTGCTACAGCTCCCAGAGCTTGCTGCACCAGCTGCTTAAATGAGAAATGGACAGCATTACCATGCATAAAGACTGCAGTTGCAATCTAGATCAGAATTTAGTCTTGCATCTTTTCTGAATTCTTCCCTGTAGTTCAAGCCACCCAAACAGTAGTTCTGAGTGCTCTGGATGACTTTCATTACAACAATGGCAAAATATCATCCTGAGTGCTGCAGCCCAAAAAGCCTGGTTTTAGGCAGTGTCTCTTGTATCTTTAAGCTGCCAGCTGCAATCATCTTAATAATCATACATTTATCAGGCTTTCAGTCCTGGATGGCTGAACTCCTGAGCTAGGAATCTATTTAGTTCACAGTTCAGTAATGTTAGATAGCTGCCTTCTGTCTGCTTACGTGTTTTTCAGTTGTGTATGTTGTGTGCATGGACTTATATCCCTAACAGGCAGAAAGGGCAGCTGCAGTTCTCACAAATACCTAAGTTATTGCACGTGCAGAGGGCTGTTAGCAGTTGTATCTTGTAGCTACTGAGAGAGGCAGTGCAGCAGAGGGCTTGGCAGGTATGGTGTAGTTCTCTGAAGGGCCTGACAGGTGCTGGCCGTTATTTTAAATTGTGATGGGGTTGGGCCTCAAATGATGAAGAAGAGCAAATATCTCTTTTATAGCTCTCTGTTTCAACTATGTGAAGTGTTAGTCATCAAGGGAGTCTCAGAAACCACGGTCTGGATTTGTACTTTTCCCATACAATTTCTAGCTAAAGTAGCTATACTGGTGCTACAGTAGTAGTATCTGTTAAAGTTTAGTGTCAAATCCAGTTAATCAACAACTTTACATCGTAGTATCCTGCTGTGAAATATAAGAATAGCATGGGACAAATGCAACACCAGTCTGTATTTCTGATTATCTAAGAACAGTGGGAACATTCAACGTGTAATGCTGAGAGAGAGGGCAGGGAGTACAGTAGTAATGAGAGAGATTGACTGGCTATCTGCACTGGACAACAGCTATGGGGTTATCAGCTGTTCTGTGCAAGTTTTTCAGGAAAACGTTAAGAAAGGAAGTAACCCTTACCTTGGTCCTGAGTAGTGCACAGGATCTGCCTCAAAATACTGTTTTCTAACATTATTTCTGTAGAACAGGAGACAATGTGTACTTGTGTTCAACATCCTTACAAGACCAACAAATCAAACAATTACAATTGCATCCACCTTCTGCATAAAAATGAGGAAGCCTGTTAAAAAGAACTTAAAAGGCTGCTAAGAGACTAAGTATTTATGGTTAGTGTATTTGGCATATTGCTTTGGGTCATGGCAGTGGAGTCACAGAGTAAATGTGTACAAGGGACTTAAAGTGTAGAAGAAAGCTGGTAGGGATAAATAGCTCCGTAAAGGAGTTATTAGAAAAAAAGAAGAGCTCTTTCAAAAACTTGGAGCCATGTCTAAATGGTAAATGGAGAAGGGATCCAACTTTTCCAGATTAAATACAGAAAAACAATGCCAAATGTGCCCAGAACACATAGCAAGACTGAAGGTGATCTGGAGGAACAAGTAACTAACTAAAGATAGCACAACCTCTAATAGATTTGCAAATATGTATCAAGCAGTGGGTCTTTCAGAAGGTCCTCCAGTGTGTTAGATGTTAGAGCTGAAAAGGAGGCTCAAGGTTGGTGAATAGATGGTTCTAATGGGTTGAGGTCATCGCAGTAAGGAAGACATTTTAGAATGAGGTCTCACGAGAACCTAAACCAGCCTCATCTGCTTGCTGTCACCAAAAAGGAAGTCCTTTCCTTGTTTCATTGCTCTATTTTCCTCACTTTGTTGGTTCTTACGTGTTCTGTTGGATGTGGTTTGCTGATACATCTGGTCATCCTGAAAGAAGAGGCCTTGACTCCCTGCTCTCGTCTGCTCCTGTCACATGTTCCCAGGACACATCTTATGCTGGCTCTGGCATTCATCTGATCCTTCCTTGAGCTTCCTGAACTTTTCTTACTGATCTTTTCTGATTTGGTTGATCCTGTAAATGTTTATGATAGCAACAGTGCAAAGTCTGAAGTAGCGAAGTTTAGAAAGAGCATGGAGTCCTTCTTAAGGAGCAGTACCAATTTTGTTTACAAAAACTATGATGTTAAATCGTTTTTGTGTATATAAAGCTTATAAATATACTCCATCTTTTCCCTAGTTCTCTGTTATGACTAGTTGGAATTAGGCTCCAGTTTAATGCGAGTTTGATCCAAGGTTTTAACTGCTTATTGCTAAATTTCTATTTGCTCTTTTTTAGGCATACAGTGAATTATTTCAGAACTATCATATCAAATATCTGCGACAGGTCAGGAAGGACAACTATTGCATCCTAAGAGCAGTGCTTTTTCAGATATTCAGCCAAGGCATTCCTTTTCCTTCGTGGATGAGGGAGAGAGATATATTAAAGGTAAAATTCAGTTCCTAAATGGATGTGATCCAGGTGCCCTTGCACTGTAGAAGGAATGAACAGAACAGACAGCTGTCTTTGTTAAACAAGAGAAGTGATTATTGTATGAGTGGGAGTAGAGAAGAATTATCAGAATTTAAAGAGAACTTTTTAAAAACTATTGGAGCTGTGCTTCACTGAAAAAGTGTCACTGATCCAAACAAAATTAAATAACATGAGACTTAAAGGAAAAGAAAAAAAAAAAAAGGCAGCAGGATAAACATTGCTGCCACTCTGCTATTTGTTGGTCCCTTAATCCAAAAGGATGTTTGACTCCTCCTCATTTACATCCATGCAAAATCCAGTAGCTTGTTTAGGAGCATAGCTGAAGAAAGCATTCAAGCAGGTGTCCTCAGTATGTTGCTAGAGCAGAGTGAGTTCTGCCCTAAGTCCCTGGAACTCTGTCAGGAGACAGCAGCAAAGAGGTGGGGATCTGTAACTGCTGCCTGTGGGGGCACTTCTGCCAGCTGGAAGGTGCCTGGAATTCTAGAAGCCTTACTGCGTTCGGATGCATACAGCTTTTCCAGAGTATGGGTTGTGTATTTTGCTGAGAACATATTTTCTTCTTTTCTGGCTGGCACTAGTTAAAAAGTTTCTTAAGGACTTGGCAGCCAAATTGAGTTTCCTTTTAACATTTAATGTGTTCTGAAGCCTATTTTTATTTTTTGTTTGAACTGTACAACCAGAAGATAGAATCACATCATAAATTAAAATGTGTTACAATCTTGGTAGGCAGGTTTATATAATTTTATAGTCTACTTCTTTTTATGGTTATGATTTCTCCTTAATTGAGTTTCTTTCCTTCCAGCTTCCTGAAAAGCTTCTGTATTCCCAAGGTTGCAACTGGATTCAGCAATACAGTTTTGGGCCAGAAAGTTACACAGGTCCTAATGCCTTTGGAAAACTACGCAAATGTATGGAAACATTAAAGACAAATGTGAGTATTTAGAAGGTGGCTGGGTGACATAAAAGCACTTCTAAGTGGATTGAGACTCCTCTTGTTACATATTTCTATGGCAGTCTGACTGCCTCCTGGATTCAGAGAGCTCAGTTGCTGGACAGGCTGTCACTTCTGCAGAGGAGCTCAGGTTTTGGGGTTCTAGGTTAAGTACTCCATCTCCCTGCAAGTCAGGGAGGTCCCCTTCCTCACAGCTGTTAGCACGTGGTTATCTGCCATCACCATCAGATATCTTCCATAATATCTATCTCATCATTTCAATGAAATGCTACATGCTATATGAGATCCCCCTAGATGCCCTCCCAGAACTGGAGAGAATCAACAAATGGTGCATTTTCTTGTTGTCTTTCCAGTGTTCCCTTCTCCACTTAATGTTTTGTTAAGTTTTTTTAATAATTTCTCTCTGTAAGCTGAAGTGCTTGAATGCAAAGATCTGACAGCCTCAGTGACCTGTCTGTTCAGCAAAACCAGATTGCTTGTATTCCCAGCCAGGAGTTTAATTTTATTTATGCATCTAAACACTCTGGGAGCTTAGTAGCATTAAAGTCTCTTGAAAAAGAGATGAAAATTCAGACTGGCAGGAACTTGCATTTTTGCTTGAGCTCCTCTAGGATGTCTGCTCGTCTGTCATTGTGTGAGCCTGGAACTGCTTCCATTCTGTTTGCCACAAACTATCCCCAGCGTGCCACCACGTCTCTTCTCCCCAGCATCCCAACTGCTTCTGTTGTGCAAATATTTTATCCTACTTGCTCTGTATTTGTCAGAGTGAGTATTTGGGTTGTTTGGCTTTTGGTTTTTATTGTCTTGTTCCTTGTAACTTGATACTAGTCCCTTAGGATGATGCATTCAAACTGGGTGTTTGTACAGAAAGAAGTTTCAAGTCAGCATGATAAGCAAATTCATAAAGTTCACTAATTGTTGCAGAGCGGCTTCTTTATGCATTATGCTTATAGATGCAATTCTACTATAACAACTATGACTTCAACTATGACTTGAACATGAAAGGAAAGTGGGCACTAGTATTTTGAGGCTTTTGAAGGAATGTTAGCTATACACTAGCATACTTTTGCAAGAGACTTGTTACATACCCCAGACTCATGAGACTGAGCCTCCTCATGCCTGACTTGCCTCAAGTGAGCAAGGTGCAGCAGGGTGCCTGCCAGCTTGCTAAACAGGAGGCAGCCAGCTCTGCTGCCTTTCCCAGTTCCATCCTCATCCTCAGGGCTCTTTCCTGCAGATGACTTTGGGCCTAGGTTGTGCAGGTCAGTCAGCAATTTGTACTCCAGACTTTTCATGCTGGTAGAAGTCCTCTAGCAGAGGGGTAATTACTAATGTTTCATCCACTTGGTTTTGTTTTTCATCTGTAAGAATGGTCTTCAGGATGTGTGAGGAGATTCAGCATCTGTTTCTCAATTAGTAAAGTAAATTAGACTCTCTGAGTTACAGTTCTTGGTGTTTGGCAGTTTCAGCACATAAATACAATCACAGAATTGACTGCAACTGATTTGAATCCTAGTCACTGAGCATCATCTCTTATTGTGGTCCTGAAAAACCTCTTGCTTTCAGATGACTGTTTATATCCACCGTGTTCAGGACTGGATGTCTTAATCTTTCTCATTTGGTATCTAATCCACTGTTGTTCATCTCCTGCCTGACTCTTCTGCTTAGTATGAACACCAGCTTTCAACCCCTCTAGAGCAATAGAGAGCTGAGAAGCTTCAATTGTAAGCTGAGCAGAACAAGAAATTTCTATTTGCTGTTGTCCTGTGTGTGTCTTTGTCTTGTCCATTCTTGGCTAACAAACTTAGCTTGACCTCATAATCAGAACACACTGAAGACATACAAATACATACAGTTCATAATACCGTGTCCAATTTATAAGTTCCCTTTAACTGACCTAAGCCTAACTTATAACATAAAGGGTTCCTTTGAGGAAAATTACTGAATTTTGAATGCTGTAAGTTAAAAACAAGTTAGGAGTCATCACTTAATCTAACCTTTGCTTATAGCATAACGTATATTTGATGCACTTATGCTGATTTCCTATGACTTTGAGGTGCTTTTGGTGGTTACACACTTTACTGTCAGTCATAGCTGGATTTTCTGTTGTAATGGTGGGTGGCTTTTGTATAGAGGAGTTGCATTTGCTTTCTCATAGCAAATATGTGTCAAGATACCTTGAACAGTCTGTAGCAAATAAATTCAGGTGGATAAATGGAAAACAGAGTGTCTAAGACTTCACATTTTACTGCAAATCACTCAAAACCACTGGCTAATCTGCAGTTACATTTGGCCACAGGAACAGTGCAGTATGGAGTGGCAATTGCTCCTATTTTGATGTCTTTCATATTAGGTAGAGTTCTTAATGAGTTGGTTATTCATCTAAATTCTTAATAAGTTGACTAGTATTCTTCTATGCGCTTTCTAGTGGGCTGAAATAAGTGGTACTAAAGATAATGAAAAAAGAAGAAACATGTGTAATGCACTCTTTTCTGACGAGAGCAAGGAACACAAGCTATATGAGGCTATAAAATTTATCATGCTCTATGAAGTTGTTGAAGCCTACGAGCAAATGAAGAACAGGGATGAACCTATACCCCACCTTTTTCGCCGCCTCTTTGCTCGGGATACTTCATCTGACCCTTTGAGTTTCATGATGAATCATCTGAATGCCATAGGTGACTCCGGTTGCTTAGACCAGGTAATGACACAAAAAACTAAATTACAGAAGTAATCCCATCTCTGATGTGACTGGGGGAATGTACTGTACATCATTTGTGATAATTGGCCCATTTTTTTCTTTGAGATGTAGGGAAGTAAACTGAAGACTTCCAGGAAAAAAAAAAAATAGCAGAATAAAATAGTGTGGACAGTTCTCTTGCTGGGCTGGAAGTAAATGCTGTGAAGTATCAATAGATGTAGTCTTTCCAATGGGTGAAATCATTTTTCATAATCTTTTTCAGTTACAAAGTCAGTCATTAGATGATATATTCACCTTTGTTTTGATCTAACAAGATGTGGTTTTTTGTGTCTGGCTATGACCAAGGATATGAGTTGTTACCTTTCCAATCCATTTTTCCATTTTAAACAGTCCTTTGCAAGACATATTAATGAAGAACCAGTTCTCAGGCTTAAAATGAATGAAGTGCTTCCTTTTACCATTGTATCCCCATTGTAGCAAGTGATCAGAAGGTGGCAGGCTTCCCATTTTACAAGGGATCAATCTATTAAACATTAGTTCCCTATTGCACTTCAATAAGCTGTGTGAACTGAGTTTGGGAGCAGATTGTGTGGTGTCAGGTGGAAGAGGGATGTTTCCAAAGCTGCAAGTATTACCCAGAATATCCTCAATATGAAAAGGAGCAGCAGAAAGATGGTTGGGACTTGGAGAACATCCTGAAACTCTTAATTTTCTTACTGTCTTTCAAAAAAGCCTTTGCAATTCCTTGTCTATTGTTTTTATGTAAGATAAGCGACTTATAAGCAACTTGTCTTATCCTTGTCTTCATTTTTGTTTTTTAAGACTGGAAATAATAAACATCTTATGACCTCTTTCATTTTTAGGTTGAACTGTTCCTTCTTGGATACCTGCTTGAAGTAAAGATCAAAGTTTACAGACTGCATAGATTTAAATCTGAAGAATTTCAAGTAAACTGTCCAGATGAATACCGAAGGGAATGGAATGAGATTTCTCTCCTGACTGAGGATGACCACTACTATCACATCCCAGTTATCAGAACATGAAGCACAAATAACTTTTTTTAATCTTTGTATAATGTAGTGAGTAACCAGTTTCAGTGAATTAGATTTCTAATTGGCAGCAGAAATGCATGTTGATCATTACAAAATGATTTATGGGTTTATTGTGTAAATGCTTTGCTTTTCTATTACAGCTCAGTTCGTTGCCAGTCAGCCATAAATAGCAAAATATATTGCTATGCTGTCTGGGGGAAAAATGTCATATTTGAGGGTTATTGAAAATAAAAGATCAGACAGTGTGACAAAGGAGGAAGAAGTAATGCAGCTTTCCTAGGCTAATGGCTTACTCTGACATATCTGGATGGGTTAAACTTAAATTCCTAAAGCAATTCCTGCCTTTCTCTTCTCTGTTTCTAGTTCAAGTGGATGAACTATGCAGGAAACAACTCCTGGGGTCCCACAGTTTATTCTCTGGGACACTAAAGTTACAAGGATTTGAGGCTATCTGGGTTGCAAGGATGTAAACTGAGGCCACTACACAACTCTTTCAAATCCCATCCAGTTTCTCCTGGTGTTGCAGTGTCTCCCTCCAGAAACAGAGCAAGCAGGTGCAGACTATGGTTGCTTCAGACCCTTGAAATTAAGCTGATCAATGTTTGATCTACTTTATAACTGAGGGAAGTTAAGACTGATGTTTGAAGAAGCCTGTCTGGAACAACCAAATGAGATTTGCTTTATTATATGCTATGCTTTGTCTGGTTCTATTTTTTTAAAAGACTCAACTGTGTTTAGATAATTTCTAAAATGAGAGGTCCTAAATTGAACAAATGCTAAAATGATACAGCAGATCTTGCAAGATGTATGTGAAAAGCATACATCCCCTAGGCATGGGTTATATTTTAAAAAGTGGAGCTTTATCATGAAACGAAGCCTTTCCTTGTTTTTATCCTTGAGGTACAGAAGTAGGCAGGTTTGGTTTTAACTCCTGCAGGACAAGGAAGAAAAGCATGAGCTGGGCCTGCAGGAGCTAAAACAGTTGCATGTAATAACTAAATAATAATGTTGGAGAGCATAAAGACTGCTCTCTTCCTTTGTGTAATGGAAAACAGTCTATTTTTATGTATATATAATTTATAAACAAACACCTGAGTGCTGTATTATATAGCAAATTTGTTTCTTGTCAGTTTCTCTGGGTTCAGTTTTGTTCAATAATCTGCAGCTTTTAATGAAAAAGGCTTGATACATATAATAATTTAATCTTTTCAAAGCCTACATGTTGAATATTTATTTTAGAAACAAACAAACCCACAAACTTCATTCACTGGATGAAGTAATTCTTCCTCTCTAGTTTTGATTCTGTTCCATGTAGGGAAGTCCTGTAATGCCTCAGCATTGGGTATTGTCTGTTTTGCATCAGTGGTATATGCAACACTTGCACATGTCAATAGAGTTGTCTATATTTAATTCTTGCTTTGGTACAAGCAGACATAACAAAAAAAGGTGTATTTTTATAGAGAGCTTTTTAATGGTTTGCATATTATTTATGAATAGCAATGCAAAAGCATTACAGCTGGAAGTGTTACATTGATAAAATGTATGTTTTCTGTAATCTTGAGCATACTAATAGAAGGGAATAATAAAGATTAATGAATAAAGATATAACAGTGGCATTTATCACTAAATTAAAAAGTTTATGTCTAGATTTAGGTCTCTTAGTCTCCCTGCCTGGTGGAGGAGTTAATGGCAGTTAATTAGAAGAGTTTCTACAAGGGTGTGGTTCTTCTTGCTGACTGCAAAGATAGAGAAACTTCAGATGAGGATAATAGCAAGTTCTACATGTGAATTCAGAGTGCTCTACACAGAATCTTAGGCAACACTGAGACAGGTTTGGAGCTGCAGTAATTATAAACAGGTTTTCTGATAATACACTTCAGCTATGTACAAAACATTTGTGTAAAGGAAAACATATACATGTAAAATATACATATCCATATATAGGAGAAGAAAACCAAAACATCCTGAATAAGCCACATTGGAAATATCTGGTACTGGGGAAAGGACAAGTGCTGCAGCATCTTTTCACAACAGTGGTTACAGACAAAGCTTGCTGCAGGAATCCAGAAGCCTGGACATGTGCTAGAGAGCTCTGCTGGTGTCAGATCATTGCTCTTATCTTTCTAACCTGTGAATTTCTGACTACTGCCTTTCTGCTCTTGAACTGTGGAAGGCTGACTTTTTAAGCTTACAAAATTGCAAGAGAATAGTAATTTGTAGAAATGAGACTTGAGTATGAAAACCATGCAATGCAGCATACAGGTGTTTCAGCTCCTTTTTGTATAGTGCACATGTGTAGCTTTTGTCTCATCTACAGATAATTGGAATAATGGACTTGTATTATAGGTCCAAACCCTAGAATTGTTAAGTGTTTAAAAGGTACATCAACAATAAGCTCAGGTCAGAGTGATTCAGAATTCATGTAAAGTTTGTGAAACAATTAGGTTATTATTGTGAAATTACAGGATCAACCAAAACAAGCTTCATTTTATTTTAAAAAAGTTTTAAAGTATTTCCCTAATAAATATGTAAGACTGATTTTTAAGACTCTGGTAGCATAGAGATTGAAGAGTGATTTTGGACTTACTGCAGGAGCTACATGGGAAGTGACATCTTACTAGTGATGAAGACACAACTTGGTAGCAGTGTAAGAAGGAGAGTGTGGAAGAGAAGTGGCTGAGAAGTTCAGCAAACGTATAGCTACCTCCTGTGCATGTGGGCTGCCTGCCTATTACAGGAGATGGGAACTTGTCCCAGTGTTGTATCCAGGTCAAGTATATTTGCAGGTCTTATTCTACTGCCTAAACCATGACACATCAGTAGATCATGCCTGCTATTATTTAAGCATTTCTCAGCCACCCTTTTGAAGCAGAAGACCTCTCTGCTGTGAATTTTCTCCTGAGCTATACAAATATACAAAGACTTCATCTCCTTCACAAGGCATGCGTGCACACATGGCCATCATTTACAGTACAGCAGCAAGGATACACAGCCAGAAAACAACAGCTACTGTCAAAATTTTGAATGAGACATTAATGAAACCACAAGCTCTTGTTTAAATTAGCTGTGAAAAGCCCATCTATTCAGGAATATGGAAGATCAAATTGGGCTAAAGGCCTGTCTTCAGTATAACCAAAGATACACTCAGAGTAATGTTGCTGAATGTTCCAGATTAGTTTTGATTGTATTTTTATTATGTAATTATGGAGAAAAGTAAAAGTTTAACTAGATGTTGAGCATACTCAAAGTTAAATTCTTCTCATCTGCTGTGAGCTTAAGTGCAGAAAGTAGCAGCCACAGCTGTTTGAAAATTAAGGTATATCTTACAGTACATCCAACCTTTTGGCTTGCTTGGGCTACAGCTAAAATATGTAATATAGTTAATGTATATAACAACATTGTTAACATGTATTAATATGAGAAGAGAACACCAACAGAACTAGTGGAGTATTTGACATTGATCAAAAAATGTGTTTTCACAGGCACATACACATATAAATGGGTTGAAATATTATGAATGATAACCATTGTTTTACTCATCAATTGGCATGAGTGTAATGTGCAATACACATGGGTTTTGCTTCAGCTGAGCATGTGTGATAGGTGCAAGAAGTAGTTGGCACTGCATCCCACTGCAGCAGCAAAATGACATGGCCAGAAGAGGGGCATGGACATGAGTGGCCTTTGAGGCCATTTAATCCAGAGCAAAGATTCTTCATGTGATCTCACCTGTCCTCCATGGTAGCCTTCCCCATTTTCCTAATGGGAAAGAGCTCTGGAGCTTTAAAATAGCATGTTGGCTCTTTGAAAGGTGGAAAACCAAATGGCATTGAGCAGTAGTCAGAAAATTCAGCTTTTAGGAGGCTCTCATGCTGCAAAGAATTTTGTTGGAAGTCATGCTATTTAGCAATAGTTTTGCTTTGTTTACTCCTTTTCATTCAAATATGAATGACACCTGCTGTCAGGTGGCTCATACAGGTTGACTTTACAGCTTTCCCTGCTATTTCACTCTCAAGAATTATTGGAGTGAACCATGCTACGAGGGGCAATTACCCTGACCTGCATCAGATGACAGTGAACAAAATATGTAACTCAGCTTCATACTGGATTGATTCTGAGTCAAAACAAAGGAAGTCGCTGAAAGACTACTCAGAAGCAAAAGCATAGGAGAAACAAACTAAAAAAGCCTTTTTATACTCAGTAATGTGAGAATTATACACTTTCTGTTTAAATGTTATGCAAAACTATTTGCTGGCTTGACTAAGAAATGTGAAAGTAGATGTTATTAATCCACATGGGAGATAGGTGCAAATAAACCAAAGCCACCAGCTAGATGCTAGTTTGTTAACTCATCTTTTAAAAGCAAACTATTCTACTATCAAGTAGGACATTGACTATTTTTGAGTTTTCTTACAATTGTAGTTGTGCTTCACTACATATACTAATAGAGGAAGGTACTTCAGAGAGATTGAATAGATGTAAATGCCTTTTTACAACACTGCCAAGTTATTTATTATCTAAATGCACATGGCATCTCCAGTAAAGATATGTATAACCTCAAATTTTTAAAAAATAAAGTAAATCTGTCAGAGTTTTGGACAAATGACAAGAGGCATATAAAGGCACATTAGGCGAAAAATTCAGTTTCTTTCTTCATCAGTTTTCCTGTTAGGTCTCTTGTCTCTTTCAAGAATGAGAAACAAGAAATGTGTCCTATTTTCCTTCTTTTCTCTTTCCACCACTGCTAACAGCGTGGAGATCGTTTGGAAATAATTTAGCAACAAGAATTCCTATTGTTTTGTTTTTTTTCCCCCCCACCTCTTCTGCTACCAGTGTTTGTTTTGCTTTATCAGCTCAGTTTGGTTGTCAGTGTCACTGTTGCCCACTTTAAGAGTGTAATTCCCTGTGTTCAGGCTGCACCTCTTCCTGCACTATTCCTCATCTGTCCTTTATGTACAAGAAGTAGGCTGCTTAATCTTACAAGAAAAATTCCAAAAAATTTCCCTACTTTAGGGATCCTCATTTTAGTTCAGTATATCTTAACGATCAATTCATCCCAACTATAATGAAATTAGTTTTTAACTGAAAATTTTCCATATGTATTGAGAAGATTTAAGAACAATACCATAGTAATGACTTTATTCTGTAGTAAGACTTAAAACCTGCTTCTTAGTGAAAGCCAGGTGTATGCTGCCAGCTGCATTCTGCTAAGAAATAGCCTTGTGCCATCCTTGGAGCTAGTTCTAACAGAGGGGTAAGGAACATGGACTTCAGTAGTTCTGGTTCTCCTTGTTGAGGAAGGATAGTGCAAGCTCTAGCCAAAAAAGGGACAGCTATGTGCTGTCAGGGAGTGAAAGCTAAATGCTTAGAACAGGAGCTGCATCATCAAGTGCAAGTCTGGGGAGATGGTCAGCTGGAGAGTAGTTGTAGAACAGGCATAGATAAACCCACTGTTTCCATTAGGTATTTGCAAGGGCAGCCACATCTATGCAACTCCACATGCTTGTTCATTAGGTAGACTTAAGGACATCAGCTGTGATGGATTTATTTCAAATGAATGGATCTATTTTGATTTGAGAACTGGAAAAATCCATTAGTAAAATTGATTTTTTTTTCCAGAAAGAATGAAAGAGACCCATGAATTTGAGTACTGTAATAAAAGCTATATCACTTCTTGATTTTTGATACTAAGAGTTCTCTGGTTAAGGTTACATACTCTGAGAGTTCTTTGTGATGTTTTATTTCAGTAACCCAACTTCATGCTACTTATCTTGATCTTAGTAGCACACTATAACACAAAACAGATTTGACTACAAGAAGGCATCTGCTTGCTACCCTCTTGTTGCATCTGAAGTCAATTTTGCCATCAGTACAGCTGATGAGAGTCCTTCACTGCTCCTTCGTGAGAAAGGGTCATCTGCACGCTCACATTATCAAACAAATACAGATATAGACACAGACTCCCTAGGCAGAACATTACAATTCACACCTTAACTTCATCCTGATCACAATTCCAGATAGTGGGTTTGCTTCTCACTCTTTGACTTCTACCTACCCCATTAAATCCAGGTGCTCAGGCAGATCTACAGTCTTACTTTTCCAAAGAGAAGGTCACATCAGCTCAAAGAATTTGGTGGCTGTGCTATCTGCATTCTCACCTGAAATGTGTGTTTAACTAATCCCACTAACAGAAATTTCTGCTTGAAAACAATAGCCTGCAGTCACAGACCAGAAACTGCTGCACTACCTATATACTTCTGTTTGTCACATAACCCAGCTCATGGGGGTACTTCATAACTTGGTTCAGGTGGCTTCAGAAATTTGTCAGAAAACAATGATTTATTCAATGTAAACAGAAAGTCAAGTCAGTTTTAGCAGCAGCAGCCACAGTAATTTACAAAAACAAAACCCTCCCTTTTTCTTTCCTACTATCTGAAGAAAAGAAGACCTATTTGGTTTTACCATATAGTAAATACACACACACACACATTTGGCAGATTTAATGTAAGAAAATGAGTACAAACTTCAATCCTGAACTTCCTTTACAAGCTATAATGTGATGGAAACTACAGCGATGATAGCAGGAGAACAAAGTCCTAAGCTGCAGTAAGCAAGAACAAGCCCAAACACAGAAACCACAGGAAACACAGAAAAGAAGAAAGTTTGCTTACCTTTAAAGGCCTCAGGTATGCAGGGATCTCCAACAAGGTACTATCAGCTCCACTGCCAACCCTTAAATGAGGTCTGGGAAGGGGTGGATCCTGGCTCCACCTTTTATTGTCACTTAGGTATACAGCATGCAGCTGAGCTCCCCTGTGTTGGTCCTGCCCTCCTACCAGGTGCTCAATCACTGGTTCAGGCCATGACTCAGCATTTCTGCTCCACAAGCACAAAGAAAACTCAAGCAAACTATAAAAGAAAAACATATCTGATGCTAGGGGTGGAGAAGATGGAGCAAGATGTTCACATTTTTAAATTGTTGTCTTATGAAACTGCTAGAGTTTTGCATTTAGTATCACTGGTTTCTTTGTGTCTCTATTTCCTTTTTTTTTTTTTAATGTAGAACTGTCACAGTTGAGGAAGTCAGAGGCCCAAAATATGATCTTCCACTGCGTGTTTTATAACCCCTTTAGTATCTGAGCCTGGGGAAAACATAAAGAATTATAAACACTTTGGGAAAGAAGTGTGTTAAACTAGTATATTTTCTTTGGCTTGGTATCTACTAAATTATTTTTTGCTGTTTGTTTGAGGTGTTGTTTTTTTTTAATATATTTTGGGATAAACTTCCCAAAGTTCTTCCTAGTAATGACAAAGCTGAATAATTGTGCCCTGTATTTCAAAATACAGAGACTTATATTCTTACTTTGACATTTTGGGGTTGAAAACTTAGATCTCAATCTTATTTTCAGCCAAGATGCCAAATTTTACCACTCTCATTAAAAAAAAAAAAAAAACAACACACACACAAAAAGACTTGTGTAGGCATAGGAGCTACATGGCGTTCCCCTTTGAAGTTATGGTAACAAAAGAGTTGGATTTATGAGTGCAATAGTCTGAGCTATTTGTACATAAAGACAGGAAAGCAGACAAAGCTTTTGCTTTTATTATAGATTTTGATGAGGCTTAATTGTCTATCTACTTTGCAGATGGAAGTCTGAAAATACATTGAGTTCTAAGTGGTTTGGGAACCCAGAGATCTTGGCCTTATACATCTAAATTTTGCTCAAGCCTCACTCTAAAAAACAATCAATCAACCAAAGAAACAAAACTTGAAGAGTAAGGTAATTACTTTTGATACTGTCATCAAAAATAAATAGCTGCTCCTTCTTTTTTTCCAAAAGATTCATTTATCATGCTTGATCTTAATATGTATATGTATTTTCCAAATATATCAGCATTAGCCCTTCTAATTAACTTCAGAAATTCAACAGAATCCTGTGGAGATTCTTACCATCTGCAATTTCAGTATTTTTGTAATTTGTACACACGTATTTATCAGTTGTCAATAACAAAAAGCAAGATGGTATCTCTGTCCTGAAGACTTTACAAAAGATATCTCTTCTGCTGGAAAACACAACTTTATCTATGCACAGAAGACATTATGTATGACTCAAGCTCTAGATTAAAGTAATTACTAACATTCTTTTCAAATGTCAATGTAAAATGGAAAACACTGGAGGAAGCTGTGTGCTGGAAGAAGAGTAATTCTGAAATGGCCAATCTGAAATAACATATTTTGAGACAAGCAATTTTTCAATGAAAGGTGTTTTTCAAAGGAGATATCATCAAGAGCAAACCAGCACTGATTTAATTCAGGAAAAGAGCTGTAATACAAAAATATTAAAGTTATGCTTCCCTTTCCCCCCCTCAAACATTCATGGTACTTCTTTGTGTCTCAAGAATAAAAGAAAGAGAGAAAAAAAGGATTACAGGGATGCCCACCAATTTATTTAACTTAAAAATGCGTGACAATGGAGATCACTTATCACTGTCATCTTGTCTTTCTGTAGGGCTTACTGCCTGACCTTACCATAAAATATTCTTCCTATACTGTTTGCTACTCTGACTGACTTTTTAAAAGAATCCTACTTCAAACTGTTTTCCCATCAGAATGTTTGAAGTTATTTTTTCCTGTCTAAGCATTCCTTGTATTATTCAGAGAGACTATAATCTTATGAGAGAAAATTAATTGTTCAAAGAAGATGAATAATTTTTTTCTGTCACATTTTCAGGCCTGATTTAAAGCGTAACTCCTCACAAAATGCTCAATTAAGTGGACTTGTTCTACCAGAATATGCCTTTCTTACTCTTTATTGTTCTCTTGTTTTTAATATTATTTGATATACATAGTTCTGAGTAACACATAACTTTGAAAGGTCTATAATTTGCTCTCTGTAGAGAGCAATTAGGTATTCCTGTTTGGAGTTTAACAAAGGTACATGATTCATGGGCAGTATTATTTCTGTAGCAGAAAACTCTTGCTCATTAATGTTTTATTCCATTCCTACCAGTACCTGAAGCCTGTGACTAGCAAATATACTTTGTAACTTGGCCTTCAGTACTTAAAGGGAATATGTCAGCAGGAGGGAAATCAACTATTTACATGTATAGATAGCGACAGGACAAGGGGGAATAGTTTTAATCGAAAAGAGGAGATATTTGGATTTGATGCTGGGGAATTTTTTCACTGGGGGGGTGCTGAGGCCCCATCCCTGGAGGTGCTCAAGGCCAAGTTGGATGGGGCCATGGGCAGCCTGTCCCAGTGGGTGGCAGCCCTGCCCACAGCACAGGGTTGAGGCTAGGTGGCCTTTGTGGTCCCTTCCAACCCAAACTGTTCTGTGATTTCTTTTTCTCTCATCCTTTGGTTGCAGGAAAAGCCTTGCTTTAGAGCTGAAGCTGTCAGGGGTCTCATAGGTGCCTGGCTCTCTCCGATATGTGGCATTGCTCTCCCACAAATGGGTTCTTCCATCCAGTGTGCAATGAGCCAACTTTACACACAGAGCTGTTTAATTTTGAGTATGATGGGGTGCTACGTTGTAATGCCACAAAGCTACCACGCCTTTACATATCCACAGCGTGATACTGATGTCAGTTTGTACCCACACATTCACAAGTAAAATCATTGTATCGCTTTATCGCTTTCCATTGGTTCTACGTATCCGAACATGCTCCCTGCCGGTGCGCTGGGGTATTGCCATTTATCCTTCCATTCCATGTGACAGCGAGCGCCCGGCCCGGCCAGGACGGGAAGGAGAGGGGGAGGGAGAGCAGTTTCACCGAGCACCACGTGAGTCTGTAGAAAAGCCACTGTCGCGGGACAGAAACTTGTTTCATTGGGGTTTCTGGGGGATCCTCGGGTTTGTAGCTGATAGCATCCCCGAGAGAAGCATGTGTGCAGTCAAAGCTGTTCTCGCACAGGCAGAACGGGAGCTGAGGCCGTCCTGCCAAGGAGTGTTTGAGAACAGCTGGGCTGCTGTGTTAGCTCACCAAGCGCTTCCGGGGCTTGTTCCTGCTTTGGGGTAATTAAAGTAACCTCTGAATGCCCAGAACTTAAGGCAGCTATTGAAATACTGTGCCTTTCTTAAAAATATGCTTTTGTTCTTTTGTGAGAGTCACGAACTCCTGCATTCTTCAAGGCCAGGATAGCTTTCAGGAGCGGATGAGAAAAATGCACGGCCTTCCTGCGGGTGCAGCACAGACGCAGAAGAAAACAAGGATTGCAATGCAGGTGACAAAGCATGAAAAGGAAGCTGGTGTTCCTTCTAACGAGCTGGGTTCAGCAAACACGGTCACTGAGCAGAAAGAGCAACCTGCAGAGGAGATGAGAGAAGAAAATCTATACAGAAGTATTGGAGAACCTGAGGGGAGAAATAGGATTAAATCACTTGCGACACGTGATGGTGGTCCTAGAGATTGTGAAATATATCTGCCTGTGCCTGATAATCCTTCTGCAATGGAGACATCTGTGGACAGGTAGGGATTTATTTTTTTTTTCATAGAGAAACTTTTTCTTACGGAAAGAGATGCTTTCAATATATATAAATTATGCTAGAAATCACTCTTGTTGTTGGATACCAAGTTCTTATTTTATCATAGCGTTTTCAAGGTATATATTCTTCAAGCCTGATACACACAAACCCTGATGGACGTTAATTTCTGGTGTGAATTAAGATTAGGTATGGAAACTAAGATTTGTCCAATGTCCCACAATAATTAGAGTAAGGACTATGGATATGCTTCTCTGAAACATCTCAGCAGGCTGTAATTCTCTTATGGAGAACTGTGTTTAGTATCTACTACGTTGTTTCTCTCTTTAATTCCTACTTTAGTATTGTTAGAAATCGAATCTCAAGCATCTGCTTGAAACTTGAGTAACTACTAAACTGCACTACAGATGACAGTTTCCCAGTTATAGCCTGTCACTGACTTTATATTAAATGTATTTGGTTAAGTGCTGGACTGGGCTGCCCGGGGGGGGTGGGATCACCATCCCTGGAGTTTAAGAAATGGTTAGATGTTGCACTGAGGGACATGGTTTAGTGGGAATATTGGTGGTAGGTGGATGATTGAACTGGATGATCTTGGAGGTCTCTTCCAACCTTGGTGATTTTATGATTCTATGATTTTTCTTGTTCTCAAGGGAAATATATGCAAATGGGTTAGCAATGTTACTTCTTATTTCTTCTTAAGAAAGCAGATTTAGATGTAGATGAGTGTAATTTAATTACCACCTTGCTGCACAAAACCCTTCCTTGCAGTTTCCCTAACTGCTTGTCCTCTTTCAGTCATATGAGATGAGTGAGATCACTAGTTGTTGCTCAACCCCAGTAGAATATAGACTAAAAGCTTTGGTGAGTAACGTGTTTTTAGTTGTGTGCACAGATGTAGTATTTATGTATATATGACAGGGCACTTTGGCTTTTATCTTTTACACATCTGTCCTTTCAAAATTACAAAGAGACTCTAGTGCTCTGCAGACCCCACACCGCTGGCAGAAGTCCAGGTAGCTTCATTCCTAACATTGGTGTCACAGGGAAGTGTTTAATGAAAATTGAAAGATGGAAATCAAATCAAACAGCAGAAAAGATTAATGACAATTATTTGTACTGTTCCGTGATGTGCAGTGTAGTGAGGAGGACGTTTGTTGTGATGCAGAAGAGAGAGAAGATGCTACACACTTGCAAGACAAGCTCTTCAGGTATGTTTGAACTTTGTGGTATTTCAAAAATGGCATTACAATTAATTGTGGTGCTAACTTGCAGGGATTTCACACCTTCATTTCCAGGGATTTTTGTGCAGAGGTATCTCTGTACGGTACGTTGTGTTTTTTTAATTCACAAATAAATCATTTTATGTGAAGCTAGTTGCTCTTAACATGTTTTTCTTTTTTGCTTTGTTAGATATTTTATGAGAGAATATGAATCCTTTGGAAAACAGTGTTATAGCCTATATGCTGACTCTTGAAAATTACTGATCTATGGTCATCACACATATCTGTAGTTGAGCTCCCTTGATGATCTTAAGTCCCATTTGTTTTGGAATGAAAACTGTAGGAATTCTAAGAGAGTGCTGTAGTTTTTTTTTCTTTCTGGCTTATTTAGAAAGATGTACCATTTTCTTTCTCTACAGTTTGCCTACTGAATGAAGAAGAGAGATTCCCACTGATTGTTTTTCTCTCCATGTTTCTTAGCAGAACTTAGTAAGGTACTCTGATATTTCTGCTCTTTGCCAGTTAGTATTTTTTAGAAGACAGAAGAGTGTTCTCTATTTTGCTGAATTAAATCATTATTTTTGTTCATTTGCCATTTTTGGAGCACATAGTTCCTCTGCCACCAATAGCTCTGTAGCAGCTCTGTGTTGTACAGCCAGTCTCTTTTTGCACCAAAGTGACTTTAATGTGATAGTATGTGTTTAGAAAGGCAAGTTATAATGTTTTTTTTTATGCTGTTGTATGTTCTGTTTCATGTCCTTTCTCAGTGTAATTTGCAAATTCTATATTGACAGAATATAAATTAAGTGTTGCGCCTGAAATGGATATCCTGGAGTACTGTGAAAAAGAATGGAGAGGAAATACACCAGTAGCAAAAAGGATGAGAAAGGTATATTTTCTATTTTCTGACTTCACTGGGCTTTTTATTTCTGTGTTTCATAGGTGGCTTTCTACACAAAAGATCTTTAAAACAGGAAAAGTAATAGCAATATTTTTCAGTATTGTGTCTTTGAAATGGCTGGTAACCAGATGATGGTTTTGCTCATACTTATTAAAAATGTATGTTCAGTAAGGTTACTTGTGACAGGCTAGGATTTTCATTTAATACTCTTCTTTGTTACTGTTTTCTATTTAAATTTGGTTTATTTCCATAAAATAGTAATCTTAAGGGCTATGAAATGGCAAACCAGATGGCCATACTTTTATTCTTTTTTTAATTTTTATTTTTTAGAAGGAAGTTAACTGAAGTAGGTGAATCACTTGATTTTTAAGATGGAGAGCTTTATTGGGTAGGATCGGTTTTGTTTTGCTTTTAATTTTTTTTCCTGATACCTATTTTCTGTAAGTTTTTTGACAAGTTTTCTTATATTAATCTTGAGCTACAGCAATAGAAAATGAAGTAGAGATTGGTTTGGGTGTTCTTTATTTTAAATTCTGTTGGAGAAAAAAAATAGTGGTATGCACGAACATCTTGTTAGGTGAGCTGAACAAACATACTAAGCTTCAGAAGTTGAATTTCAGAATTGCTTCTTCTGTTACAAGTGTATGTATGGGAACAGCAATGAGGGGACAAACGTGATGAGACATCAGAAACTTCTGTGTAAAGGCAAAATTTCCCCTGAGGCATAAATAAGCTGCATGTGACAAGTATTGGGTAAATGGCATAAACTATTGCTGAAACTTCTTGTTGTAATCATGCTGTATTTTTAGGTGTGTTTGGGTTTTGTTTGAAACCTAAGTGTGGTAGCTACCTACATTCCAAAAATATTTCTTCTGGGTAGTCAGATAAATGCCGCAGACAGTTACCTAATTCAGTTTCATTGATTTCTTGTTTGTTATTTAGCAGAACTACGGAAGTTTTGTTTTTTTGTAAAGCAAAATTTGTGACATAAAGTCATACATGCTTCCAAATCATTTGATTGATCAAACTTTTCTTTGTTTCTGAGAGAGCTTTATCATTAGATGCTGATGTTCCAATTCCTTTATGATACTGGTGCCTTGAAACACCTTACTCCTTTGAAATGATTTATTAATGCTTTTGTGTTATTTGGATTTTTTATTTTCCTAGGGATATGAAGCAGTTGCACAGAAGTTTGCATCAATAAGGCAAGTACGAGGTGATAACTACTGTGCTCTCAGGGCGACTCTGTTCCAGGCACTAAGTCAAGCTACTCAGTTACCTCGCTGGATGCAGAGTGAGGATTTTACTATGGTATGTGTCAAGTAGCTCTTCTGACAGTAGACGTTGTCTCTAACCTATTGGGTGATTCTTTGGTCTCACTTCTCTGTTCCATGCTCACACATCAATATCCCTTAAAGTGAGCAGCAGTAGTGTTCTGTTGCATTGTAGGTTTACAGTGATGGCTCCAACTTGGAATTGAGTCTGTAGTTCCTAGTTTATAACGTATAAATGTTATTGTACTGACTGTGACATTGCCATGAGAGAGAACATAGTGCTAATTTGGACTCTTTGTAAAATGAAAACTTGTTGGTCATGGCTGACAGTACATATGGCTGCTCTAGCCAAATGGTTAACATAATATGAAGCACAAATTATTGCACAAGTTCTAATGGCTAAATGGATTAATAAATGAGAGCCTAGAACTACACATACAACTGCTGGTATGTCCTTCAAGAGGAATGTGAAAGTTCTTAAGTGAGCAGACATAGCTGTAGCATATGAGCAGTAAAAAAGGCAGGTCTTATACTAGAGTGACATCTGCTGCATCAACTAATCTTCAGATTGTATTCTTCTTTCTAAGAAATCTTGTCCCATAGTTCAGGGAGCAATGTTCTCTGGGAAGAAAACACAATTTTTGTGTTCTGGGCTAAGTAGTTAGTGCTTCACCAAGAACTGTGTTCTGTCTGGTGGATATGGCATCTTTCATTGCTGCTTCTGTTGGTTCCAGGAAACTTTCAGACACAGTCACTGCTGTCTGCTGCAGGACATTAAAAACAAATCTTGAGTAATTTAAGCTTCTTTTTCTCTTGCTTTATATCAAGGGATAGTAATAGACCAGTGATCTTACTGTGGGACAGCGAACCTCTGTGCCCAGAGAGGCTATGGATGCCCCATTCCTGGATGCATTCAAGGCCAGGCTGGATGTGGCTCTGGGCAGCCTAGTCTAGTGGTTGGTGACCCTGCACATAGCACGGGGTTGAAACTAGGTGATCTTTGAAGTCCTTTTCAACCCAGGCCATTTTATGATTCTATGATGATACGATTCTATGAAATATTACCAGCCAGGTGTGTTCAGTTATGGTCATGGTATGACACGTTCAGAAAAACCCAAGAAATCATGTTAAGATGATGAACAATAAAAATATAATAATAACATGCAGTTCTTCCTTTCAAGATATGTTACTTCAGCTGCCTCTTCTTCTTCTGTTAACTTGCAGCTTCCTGAGAACTTGTTAAGCAAATATGACTGGATCAAGCAGTGGCAGCTAAAACAGAAACCAAGCAGAAAGACAGGAGAAATAAGTGATGAAATAAAAGAATATTTATTGCTACTGAAGAAGAAGGTTGGAAAAGTATTTGTTTGGTTTTGGTCTTTGTCAAATGGGAAAAGTGGCAAATAGTTTTGAGTAGGGATGCTGTCACTAGTGAAGCAAAACATTTAAGTATGTATACTGCAAAAAATCAAAGACAGACTGGTCTTCACCTCTTGCTTTGGCCCAATGCTGGAATTAATATATATGTACCTGTGCAGAAGATTGTTAAAGATTCTATGAAGAAATCAGCATAATAGAGTAACGTTTTCCTTCTGTTATTTTTTGTGTTCGTATGAAGAAGTGATGTATATTACCAATAAGTCTTGTGGTTGCTTTGAACAGCTCATGGAAAGAAAAAAACCCACAGAATAATGCTGAAGTAATTTCAAATAAGTAGTTTTTGTTTCTTTTTGTGCTTTAACCTAGAATGAAAATAGGGCATAACAGCTTTCCAGAAAATTACATGTCTACTTAGCTGTATTCCCCCTGCCCTTGCTCCCGAGAAACTGCAATCAGAGGCTACCTATGCTGCCTACCCCCCACTACCAAAACAACATGGCCAAATAAGCACAGTACAGACAGACATTCTAAATAACTGAAATGTAAAGAATGTGAAGGTTGGGGATGCCCCGTTCCTGGAGGTGTTCAAGGCCAGGTTGGATGGGACTCTGGGCAGACTGGTCTAGTATTATTTATGGAGGTTGGTGGCCCTGCCTGCAGCAGGAGGTTGGAGCTTTATGATCCGTGAGGTCCCTTCCAACCCAAGCCATTCTATGATTTTATGAAGGACACAGGAGACAAAGCCTGTTACCTTTCTCCTATGACAGCGTGTTTTGTCACCTTGTAACTATTTCCAGTCCCCCTATTTTGCTTTTGTTGAGGACCAGCTAAAGCATAATCAGACTAACCCAGCTTGACCTTGGCAGAGCAACAGCTGTGGATATACTGTTACTAATAATGTGGATATAGCGTTTCTAATAATGTCAGAGCCTTTCACAAGTTAAATTCAGAGTACCTGTACTGAACATCTGACAATTCATGAGTTTTGCAGCTGCTGCACAGTGATGGCTACTGATATGTGTTGGACGTTGTTTTTGTTTAACAGTGGAAGTGTGTAAGTGACATCAAATGCTCTGTTGAGAAACAAGAAGCTTGTGATGAATTGTTTAAAAATGAAGAGGAGGAGTACAGTTTGTATGAAGCTCTGAAATTTTTGATGCTTAACACTGCCATTCAATTATACAACGATGAGAAAAATGGAAGGAGAGTTCCCATCTTCTCACGGCTACTGTTTGCTCGTGATACATCTAGCAACCCTTGTCAGTTAATGCATAATCACCTGAATCAAATAGGTCACAGTGGAGGCCTTGAGCAGGTGAGGAGAGATTGTTCTTACACTGTTTGGCTTTTTTTTTTGCTTGGAGTTCTCAGTTTCAAGGGGCTTAGGAAATCATCCAGCTTTTGTTAGTCTGTCAGAACTTAATGTAGCCTGGTCTTTCATTGGGAAAAATTATAATAGAACTACTTGTACTAAAAATCTTCCTTATAAACAATAATTTTGTGTGGCTCATAACATTTGGGTACCATTCTTTGGAAGGAAGGTATTCTTTGGATAGTAGTAACTGTCCCAGTATTAAATTAACAATTAAGACACTATAATAATATGATAAAATCTACCACTCAAAGAGATGAAGCGATTGTGTGTAGTACACATACTTTCTGAATTCTGACAATTATTGCCTTGTATATTGTAGAAACTTACATAAAAGATCCCAAACAAAACCTAGCAGGTAATGAGATGAATAGTTCTAAAGACTGTAGGTAACATCCATTTAAAAAACTGATATGGTAGTGCAGTTAAATTCAGTAGTTTAAAGATACTAAAGGCACAGAAGTATTATGTTTGGTTCATGTTTATTGGCTAAGATATCTAGTAACTAGCATAGATGAGACAGACTACTGTTAAATTAGATGATTTGTTGCAAAGGTGAAGCTGCAATGTTTTTTCTTAGCAGTGACTGTTCTTCTGTCCAGTTTTGGTCAATAAGTGATATTACATATTTTCATACTGACTAAACTTATTTCTTTTGGTGATGCTTGCTGTAAATTACTATTTAGAACACGCTTGTCACTGTACAAAGACAAAATGAAGAAGCTGGAAAAATCTTCTCAAGTCTATTTGATATCTACAGGCTTTGTAAGAGCTTTCTGTCTGCAGCTGATTGGTTAGAAAGTCAGAGTACTCACAAAAAGAGGAAGGATCGTTGCCTGAAACTGCTCTTTGTCTGGTTTGGTCATTTAATGGGATGAACGTTGATATGAAAGTACATTTTTCCTACCTGCTTGTGGCAGAAGGGAAGTGAGGTTCTCTGAACGGACCACCATTTCCTAAGGAGCAGTATCTTACCATGCCATTTCTGCAACCAAAGAGCATATTAAAGGCATGGCATCTTCGAGCTATTTATGCAGCAAGTCATGGATGGTTTTAAGCATAAAGGCATTGAGCATGTATATACATTCACATTTTATCGTTCATGTTTTTTATTAAAAGTAACATCCAATTGGTATTTCTATAAGAAATAACTTGTAGAAGGCACATTAAATTTTACATGTTCTATTTCTGCTTTGTTCCACTGTAGGTGGAAATGTTTCTCCTTGCTTATGCTCTGCAGTACACCATCCAAGTGTTTCGACTGTATAAGTGTAGTACTGATGAATTCATCACATTTTATCCCAATGATCCTGAGGAAGACTGGCCTGTGGTGACTCTCGTAACTGAAGATGACAGACATTATAACATTCTGGTCAGAATGTGCCAAGAAACAATGCTATAAAGGAGATTTTGAACAGACACACCTGTGCTTATGGAGGTTTCCAGTGCTATTTTGAAACAGCATGATGATGAAACGGGTGTTATTAAATTTGCAACAACTTGAAATTCTTGTTTTAGAAGCTTGCATCTGAACTAGAATATCAAACAGGGTCTGTCTCAAGCATAATTCGAAAGTTTTGCAACTGTGCCTGTTACTGATGTAAATAAACAAGTAGGAACATTTTCAGTCTTTTTCCTTTAAGAGCTTGCTCTGAAATTCAAAAATTATAGATACCATTCTTTTAAGAAGATAAGTGATAATCTTTTGCAAGATGTGAGCTATCTTGTGCCCTCTAAAATAATGAGATACTGATGAATTTAAATTTCTAGAAGTGTCCTAACAGATCTTTGTCTGCCTGCATACAAACAATTTGTGTAAATCAAGGTCTGAATAATTTAATGTCTACCTTGTGTTTAATGCTGCAAGAGAGGTACTTAACAGTTTTCTAATGCTCTAGACGTGAGTGTCTAATTTAGAAGCCAGGCATCTGTTACACCGAAAATTAAGAGCTCTTCCCCTTCCAACCCCTGGAAAAGATTATGACAAAAGGCATTGGCAGTAAAGCAGTATAAACCTGTTAGCAGGTCACAAAGTCAAAACCTACACAAAACTAACTTCAGCTGTAGTAGCTGATATGAGGTAACCACGTACACAAACTTCATGTCTGTTAACATGACTGTTTCTGTAACGATAAGCTTTGCCAGTAACTGCTGTGGAGAACACAGCACTAGCAGATGACAGTAAATTTATGGTGGGACTTCTCTGCTCTTGGAGGGAGTGTGTGGGTGGCTCTATGTTTCTGCTTAGGAATATTCAACGTTGTTTAAACAGAAAAACTAAAGGGGGCAGTGCTGGCATACCTAAACACAACTGAAGAAAGCCTTCACCTCAGTGGAAGTATGACCTACAGATGATTCTCCAAATAAGAGTGAAGTTGGTGAAAGTTTCCATATATCTGGAGCTGTGTGATACCGAAGGCTTTTTAAGGGCTGGGTTTAATTAATACCTATCTTCCATCTGGTGAAAGCATACAGCGGAATTTCTTCATATGAAGGAAAAGAGTGATCCAGATGATCTTGGGACTTGCTGGGCATTGCACTGTTACATGTGGTAATGGTTGGTTGGCTGTGGATAGAGCTCCACTGAAGTGGAGCAGCAAGCAGGGTGGCATATTTGGGTTTGGTGCAGCTCTGAGAAGCTGGTGCTAGAACCAGCCCCATGGTGCCTGTGGGAGCTCACCCAGAGCTGGACTGCCTGGGAAGATGCAGGAGTGTTCAGTTCAGGAGCGTAATGCATGCAGATTGTTGAGTCAACACAGACAAAATCCAGGCCAAATTAATTTCTGTGGGACAGCAACAGCCCTACCACACATTAGGGAGAGAAGAGGTAACTCATTTTGAACTGAGATGGTTATATAGTAAAACATCCCTATGTAGATGTTAAGGGAGATGGGGAGAGGGAGCTCTTGCACTGTATATCAGGTACATAGCTCTCATACCTAATATTCAGGTCAGTTGTACATCCTGTGATCATCACGCCATGACTGGCCTTGGTTCCACCAGCATTCTAGTTGGCAGGAAGGGACTGAAAATGTTTTAAGATGGTCAAATGTTCTTTAAGAATGCTCCCTTTTTTGCTAATGGTGGAAGCCCAGGGTAAGCACATTCTGGAAGCTTTCCACTAGGTGAATCATTGTACTGTGGCACCAACTAATATACTTCAAATCAGACAGATGCAAAGGTTATTTTCATTTACACATTTGTTGAAGAGAATCAGAATCTGAGAAATGAAGAGGAAACATAATTAATTCCAGTGAACTAGAAGCAAAGCAGGGGCTGGTTAGCACAGCTTCTTGGAGGAACATGCCCATTTCTGAATCGGAGCTGATGAGGTGCCCTTATCCTGACTTCTCCTCAAGCTGATGGGATGCCAAAACAAACAAACAAAAAAACCACACACACACCAAAAAACCCACCAACAACCAAAACAAAAACCCAACCATGAAAATGGAGTTACAATTACACACACGCACACAAAAAAGTCAGTAATCTTGTTACTTATTTTCAAATTCCTGTATCAAGATAGAAAATGCATGCACCTTCTTTTTGGCTCCATCAAAAGAGGGGTGGCCAGCAGGGACAGGGAGGTGATTGTCCCCTTTACTCTGCTCTTGTGAGGCCCCATCTGGAGTACTGCGTCCAAGTGTGGAGCCCCCAGTACAAGAAAGACAGGGAGCTGTTGGAGAGGGTCCAGAGGAGGGCCACAAAGACCATCAGGGGACTGGAGCACCTCCCCTATGAGGACAGGCTGAAGGAGCTGGGCTTGTTCAGCCTGGAGAAAAGAAGGCTGCGGGGTGACCTCATTGCAGCCTTTCAGTACCTAAATGGAGCCTACAAACAGGAGGGGAATCAACTCTTTGAAAGGAACTGCAGGACAAGGGGAAACAGTTTTTAAGTTGAGGGAGGGGAGATTTAGGTTGGATGTCAAGGGAAATTCTTTACAGAGAGAGTGGTGAGGTACTGGAACAGGCTGCCCAAAGAGGTTGTGGATGCCTTGTCTCCCTGGAAGTGTTCAAGGCCAGATTGGATGGGGCCCTGGGCAGCCTGGTCTAGCATTAAATGGGGAGGTTAGTGGCCCTGCATGTGGCAGGGGGGTTGGAGATTCATGATCCTTGAGGTCCCTTCCAACCCTGGCCATTCTGTGATTCTGCATTTTTTTCTCCACTTACAGGAGTGTATTTAGCCAGCATCTGAAAATGAAAACAGTTATTTGCCACAAATTTAAGACAGCTCAAGGCATATTGGATGAAACCCTAGGCAGCCTGATCCAGCCCTGCAGGGAGTTGGAACTGAGTGGGTGAAATCTAGAGTGATAGTAGCAGGGGGGACACAAAGTCTTTGCCTACAGCAAATGAGGACAAACCCAAACAGAACAGCTGTGGATGCAGAAACAAAGGGGAAAAAAAAAGCTGCTTACCTCCAAAAGACCTTAGGTACAGGGATCTCTAGCAAGATACCCTTGCCTCCACTGCCAACCCCTAAATGAGGTCTGGGAAGGAGTGGATTCTGGCTCCCCGGTCACTCAGGCACATTGCATGCAGCTGAGCTCCCCTCAGTTGGCCCCACCTTCCCACCAGGTGCTCAATCACTGGTTCAGGCCATGCCTTAGCATTTCCGCTGCAGTGGGCCTTAAGGTCCCTTCCAACTCAGACCATTCTGTGATTGTTTTGGGGGTAGTTCACTCTCCTGACACAAAGATGAGGCTAAACAAGGTTCAAGAATGATGTAGGTGGAGAAATAGTGAGGTTGGATTCTCAGACTGTCCAAGATCAAATCACTTTTAGAATGTGTAAATCTAATAATTTCTACCCACATTTAGGGCTGTGCAGTCCATATTTTGTTTTTGCAGACCTTATTGCAGAGTACAGAAATAGTCCTGGCCATCTGCACCATGTCCTGCACCAGTATCTGAGGTCCTGATTTGCCATAGAGACATGATTATGGTCCCCTCAGCAATGAAAACCAGTGTTTATCACAATGTCTGCAGGCCACATACCTATTACCAGGGGGACTACTGATCCCCCAACCTCCAATAATGTCCCCCAAGGTGCAAGTAGGCCACACCACTTCAGTCCTACTATTTGGATCCTAAGCAGGGAGGCCCGTTTGACCTTTCTTTGTGAGTCAATACAAAGGCCTCAGCAGCTGTGCCAAGTGAGGTATAAGTATCCCAATATACCTCAAAATTCTTGCTGCTGCTTTGGCGTGTGTGGTAGGGACTGGGAACACCTGAACTTTGTCTATTATTGCACTGGGTAGTACTTTGGTTTTTCCTAACCAAACTACCCAGGAATTTCACAGAAAAGCCTGGTCCTTGCACCTTTTTTGGGTTTATAGTCCACCCTTTCTCTTGTAAATGAGTTAATGAGTCTTCTGCCTTTCCTAATGCTCCCACTGAATCAGTTGTCAACATGAGATCATCAATATGATGGTACAGTTTGATGTTATTAAGATTATTCCGGTCTGCTAGGTCATGTGCCACTAAGTTATGACAATATCTTGGTGAACGTACATATTCCTATGGCAGGACCTGAAAGGTCCATTGCCTGCCTCCTCGTGTAAATGCAAACTGGGCTTGCAATTCTTCATGAATGGGAATATTGAAGAATACATTTGCCAAGTCTAGGACGCAGTGGTAGGTTTGTATCTCCCTACTCAATGTGTCCTTCAGGGAGGCAGTACTGGATACAGCTACATGAATGGACAGTGCGACATTATTTAGTTCTTTGTAATCCACTGTCATTCTCCATGTGCCATCTGACTTCAGCCATAGATATTTTATAAAGATTGAGGTGTGCTTAGAAAAAGAAAAATGAAAATGATTTATGACTGCCTACACTGTTGTTCTTAAATTACAGAAATTAAATATATATATATATATATGTACATGTACTTCTAAGTAAAAAGGAATATGTTAACTGTAAAACACTTCTTGAGACTTAAGGATGTAAGTATACCAGGCTATACCTTGGGATGTGGAGCATTTACTGGACTACTGCTCTCTTTATGATTCTGAATGTTCACTTTTTACATCCTAACATATGTATATATTTTCCAGTATGAAAGGTTACAAGATATAATGAATTATGACAGCAGGGAGGGTATGCAGCTTTGGAGACAGATGTTTGTTTCATAGAATTATAGAATATCCCAAGTTGGAAGGGACTCATAAAGAACATCGAGTCCAACTCCTGGCTCCACACAGGACCACCTAAAAAGCCAGACCTTTCACTCAAACTCTTTCTAGAGCCCCTTTCTTTGAGTGGATTTTTTTTTTTTTTTTTTTTTTTTTTTAAGTATTGCATAACATTCTGGGTTTTGCTTTTCTGTGACGGATCTGGGTGTTTGGTTCTGGGGTGGTAGTGCAGAGCTGAGAGTATCCACTTGGGTGACAGCCTGCTCCCTGACAACTTCATTGGTGTGTCCACTTTGTAACCTTTTCTGCCTCCAGCTGACAAAGTTAGTTTTCTGTGTCGGGGTATAATGAACAACAAGGGAAGACTTATGCCTTGGGGGGAGCATGGTCCTTTCAGCAAGTTGGTAGGCAGGACTTAATTGCAGCTTCTGTTCTCCCTCCTGAGCCTGTCTTCTGTATTTATACTGTTAGAGAGAAGAGGGGGGCAGAACCAATAATAAGGGCGCTCCTCTGGGACTGTTGTTGATTTGCTTAGGTAGTAGTGCTGGAAAGAAAGGGGAAAAGGAATCATTAAAACAATGAGGGAAAGAAAACACTTTAGGCATCTAACAGTTAATTTCCCGTGCATTGGGTAGCACTTGCACAATGGCAGGCTGTACTCAGACTGTTTCTTGCTTTGTGTCTTTGTGTCTCAGGTTCCAGTCTTCTCCCCAGCCCAGAGAACACCTAAATGGAGCAGCAACACTTGGCCTCCTGCATACCCTTGTATACTGCCACAGGAGGTGCTGGCTTGGTGTTTTTAGTCGGTCAAGTGCTTCCATTACGTTTGCTTGATTTACTCCCCTCACCCTCACTAAGGCTTTTGTCTCATCAAATTATGCTGAAATAAAAAAAAAATAAACCATCACCACCACCATCAAAAAAAACCCACAACAAAACAACAACAACAAAAAACAAAACAAACAAAAAAACCCTTTTAAACTAACCAAAACGACCCAGTGCTTTTCCAAAAAGTAGTAGGTAATGGGAAATGTTATTTTAGAAAGAAAGGGCTGGTGAACTTGGAGCAATGCTTAGGACTGCTTAAAGCAAAGCTGTGACAACTTCTGAAATTGACAGATGGCCAGGCAGCCAAATGAAGTGTCCAGATATTCCTAAATCCCTCAGTCACCACCATCCCATCCCATACATGCTATATCCCAGCCAACCTGTCTGCCTTTGCAGGAAGATGGAAAATAGCAACAGAGGTCTTCCCATGTGCTCATGGGAAGTTCAAAGGGAAGAATGGTGTGAGATTTCTTGTGAGCAACCAGAGTATAAGAGCTAAGAGTGCTGTTGTGGAGGCAGCTCTCTTGTATGGAAGGGACTATCTTGTCACTGGTGCCTTGCCACAGAAACACCAGACTCTCCAAAGAAGCACTGCATGGATGATGTGTGAATGATGGTGGTAATTGGGCATGGCATAGCGTCATCTGTTTTGGTTGTAAAAGAATACAGCAAGCAGGTGAAGAATGTTGTGTGTTGGTATTGCACCTGCCTGCAGTTGTGGACCCGTGGTTGAGGACCCATGTCTCAGGTCTCTTTGTGCCTTCTGAGAAAATAACCTGGATTAAACCTGGATTCAGTTCACTGAGGGAATGGCAAGTTGTCCTTGTTACCAGTGAAGGAGCAGTCAGGGACAACCTCTCTGCAGACATGAGGAGGATCTGCTTATAGGAGAGGAGAGTTCCAAGACTGCAAGCAAAGGTGAATCAATAGTGTTATTTGCCCTCTATTCTCTTTTTTACTTCTCACATGCTTATAGCCTGACTTCTTGCTTAGGGAGAGAGAAATAAAGCCTATATTGTCTGAAAAAAGTCAGACTTGCTGCATGTGACTGCCTGTTTCTTCACTTTCTGCAGAAACCCACAATGCAGCAGTGATCCCAGGACTTGTTTTGCAGCTGGGCTCCAGCCCTCCAGCAGTGGGTGCTGCCTACCAGCCCTGCGCTGAGCAGGGAATGCAATAGGGCTGTGCCTCTGCAGGGCCAGTCTGTGGCTGTGGCCATATGCCTGGGGCTGCTGAGTCCCTGCCTGAGGAAACGGAGAATGCTCTACCTTCCTTCTCCCTGTTGAGGGGAAGGAACATCAACCCAGGTTAAATCAGAAGCCCCAAACCCACGAGTTCATTGTAGAGATGAGGCAAATAGAAATGGCTCCAACACGTGTGTTCTACTGCTGCACAGAGTGTAGAAGCAACCTCTTTTTCTGTGCCCTATCCCAGCCCACCTGTTTAATGGTGCAGATTTTTTCTAGCACAGCCTCCTGCCAAGCCAGTGATCTCCACAGGGATAGCTGGGAGGGTCAGGCCATGCCCTCTGCAAGCGGCCTTGGGGAGGCTGTGCTGGGTGCCAACAGCTAATGAGTGCCTCAGGGAGTTATCTCTTGCTGATTTAAAGGCCCTAATTATATTTATGGCCATGTTCTGCATTCTTGGCCTTGGGCAGGAGCCAGCTATGAGGTGGCCAGGAATGAGCAGATCCTGCTTCAGGGACAGCTGTCAGTGACTGAAGAGAAGGGGCAGCCAAAGCAAGCCAAAGACCCCAGCCAATGCAGGGGTCTCCGGGGGCTCTCTGGGCAAAACATGGTGGCTGCTCCCAATGATGCCATAGATTGGACAGAACAAACCATACGGAGAGCTGCTGCCCAGCCTAAGCTAAAAACAGAAAATGGCATCTCATCTGGCCTCAGCAAGAGGACAGCGGAGGCAGCAGAGTCCCTGAAGCTGGCCACAGGTGTGAGCAGCACCTACAGACCTTTGTTAAGCCTTAAATACAGCAGCTGCTGTCACATCAGGAGAGCTACTCAGACTGTGATCCCACCTTCAGCCTCCTTGCTGCAGTGGGTGGTGCAGATTTGGTTGCTCTGGAGTGCCCAAGGGACAGAAATATTGTTCAAACACTAAACATTTTTGGTGAAGGAATGTTTTCACAGCTTTCTGAGACTGCCTTTGGGGGCTTGCCAGATGGGCGGATGAAGGATCTTCTCATGACTTTTGAGTTTATTCTGACATGATGAGAAGAATGCTCTACTTTAAGTAATAAGTATCTTTTTAACAAAATGAAAATTTTAGGGTTAGTGTGGAAAAAGTATTCTGAACATAGCTAGCAACTTATGAAGGCTTCACAGAAATAAAGTGCCTGCATCGTTTTATGGATACCTTTGGATTTCATTAGCTTCAAGTTGTCATGGTTTCAGCTGGGAGAGACTTTATTTTCTTTATAGTGTCTGGTATGATGTTATGTTTTGGCATTAGGAGAAAAACAATGTTGATAACACACTGATGATTTAGCTGTTGCTGAGCAGTGCTGTACCGAGCCAAGGACATTTCGGTTTTTCAGCTCCTCATGCTGTCCTGCCAGTGAGAGGGGCTGGAGGAGCACAAGGAGCTGTAAGGGGACAGAACCAGGACAGCTGACCCAAACCGGCCAGAGAGATGTCTCACACCATATGGTGTGATGTAAAAAAGCTTGAAAAATGGAGGGGAATTGGCCAGGGGAATAGCTGCTGTGTGGGTTCCGGCTGGGCATTGATCATCAGGCGGTGAGCAATTGCGTTGTGCATACCTTGTTTTGTGTGTATGTATTTATATATACATATATAGAATTATCATTACTATTATTATTTTTTTTTCCTTCATTTTCAGCTTTAGTAAATCATTTTCATCTCAACCCATGAGATCTACTTGGTTGTTTTTTCCCCCGACTCTCTTCCCCAAACCCTCTGCGAGGGGCAGTGAGCAAACGGCTGTGTGGTGCTGAGCTGCTGCCAGGCTAAACCACAACACAAGTCAAGACCTTACAGTTGGCAGCATTGAGCTCATAATTCAAAAACAATTTGAGTGTTGGATTAATTTCTCACCAGGAGGCATATTTTGATTATTCCACATGAGAAGAGTGCTTTAGACCATGTCAGATTGCAAGAATTAATAACACGGAAGCAATGAGAATCATATGCAAACTGTTAGAACTTTACTTAAAGTAATTAGAATATGAAAGCTGTTGGACAATATTGGAGCACAGATCTCCCCCCCTCCTAAAAGAAAGCATAGGTCATTCTTTTTAACAATGCAAAAACATACATCTCTGTTAAATACATAAACAACACTCAATTTTTAATGCAACACATACTTTAATACTTTCGACCTCAGCAGTCATTGAAAAAATGTACAAAGTTTTACCTTCATTGGTTTCTTTAGAGAAAACTACAGAAAACTCACATGTTCAAAGCAAAGCAAAACATTCATTAAAAAACGAACGGGTAGCTTTAGGTGTACAACTTCAAGAAAACAACACTTCTTTTGAGAGAAATCAATTGGAATTCTACAAAAGTATGGCAGAAAATGACGCATGAGGTAACATTTCTTTTAAAATCTAGGATCCCTGTACTGTAGTTCCAAATAGGGCTCTGACTTGACACCTACAGTCCTTGGAAAATTGACTTGTTTAAATAGTCAAGGATTGCTATTAGGCATACTGCTTTGCATAAAGATAGCTTTATCCTGAAAGACACTGAAAGAATCTGAATCTGATAGTGAAAGATACTCTGAAAGAAATGAAAAGCAAGTGATACCTCTGAGGTGAAATAACCATTTGCCTAGTTCTCAGATTTACCTTAAAATAAGAGAAATGAACAAAAAATCAGCTTTTTCCTTATGGAAAGGTGACCTTAACACCAGTGCAAACACAGCATTCCCTAAAGGGTGCCCAGCTGCTACTTACAAGCCTACTGAGAACAGAACAAGTCCTTGTCCTGCAGAATGCTCTCTGGACAGAGGCCCTCAAACATCCTCCTGCTCCTTCCCAAGAAAGCGTTCAGGCGCTGTGCTGCCCTTTCTTAGGATGCTGCTTCAAGACACTATTCCCCACTCTCGTTTTTTTAAAGTATTTCCATTAAACTAAAAACAAGTCAATTTTAGAGAACCCAAAGGCACAATTAGAACATGCAAATATGAGTTCAGTATTTATAGGCATTTCTGTGGTGCTGTTCCCTGCAGTATCCAAGCATTTTTCACCAGCATCAGTGAATTCTACCCTTAGAACACCTTTTGGAGATTGGAGAACCTGCTATCCTTGTTGTTACTAATTTACAGATGATGTACAATATGGTCAAAGCCATCCTGAACCTCTGCTCTAAAACAGATACTTTCTGAAGGGCATTTCTATGCAATTTAGCCCTTCTCCATGATGATCCCTGCTGCGGAGACAAAATACTTCTCATCTGCTGCTTTTCCCTCTGGGTTTTGCTCAGCCTTACAGTTCCTTCTAGAGCAACCTTGTGGCTGGCCGTTGCTCAACTATGTAAAGATGGAGAGAGTGGGACACGTGAAGCTTCCTTCTTTCTCCACTGCAAAAAGTGTGACAAAGTTTGGTGTTTTTTGTATTTCTAGCACCGCAAAGTTCAGGTTTATCTGATGTGAGCAGTGCTGCCTGGTAACCTTCATAGGTGAGTGAACCTCTAGTTAAAGATGATAAATGAGGGAGTTGCACCATTAAACGCATTTCATCTATGCCACCAAGCAGAACAGACTCCTTGGTCTCCAGTTGGGATTTCTGCAGCCTGTGGTATTAAGATGCTCTGCTAATGTCACAGCACAAAAAAACACCAAAAGCAGCATCAGAGGACCTGACAGTGGCTGCAATCCCAGCCACAAGTCCATCAATAAAAGGCAAAGTCTATTTTCCCTCTCTCAGAAGACCCAGCCCTAGGGAAGAGCGCTGCCCCCAGCTTGCTCATATTGGTGGAATGACAAACCACCAGGTTTTGTCCTAGAGAGGCTCTGTGTCTCGAGTCACCTCCCACTTGGCAGCCAAGACCTGGGGACCCATGGCCATGCTAGTGTACCCAACCAAACAGTGCCCTGGGTGCTTGGCTTCAAGAAAACAGAGGCAGCAGCAACAAAAGCAGATCTAAAGTTGCAGTAGTAGTGGGGCCAGTGTTCTGAATGAGTGACACCACCTGAGCTCAATTGTGTTTATGGTGGTGGTGGGAGCTCCTGTCCCATTGACAAAAACACAGGTTGAATTCTGCATCTTGTGCATTTGCTTTGTAATAATGTATGGTGTTTTATGGGTAGATTTTTATTAAAAATAAGGTAAGTGAAGTGCACTTTGAACTGTATTGTTGAAAAAGTGATTAATTTTAAAAAGCTTGTTGACATCCTCTATAAAAATGCATACGAACCTTCATTTTTTTGCAGGTTTTTCTTTTGCAACATTGTAGCATTCGCAAGGTTTGTAGATAAAATCAGTTGATGTAAGTAACCCTCTGGCCTGTAGCCTCCTAATTGCTTCATTACAGCTTAGGAAGGACATTGCGTTTACTGTAATAGGACACAAAACTAGAGTTGCATTAGTGCTGTCTTAGAGAGCAAACTACAAAGCTGAGCATGCTAGTTCAGGCTCTGCTGCTTTCTGCATGTGTACTCACACTCTGCTTTCCACCTAGGCAGGATACTCATTCAAAGCTGATGCTTTTTTTTCCATTTTTTTTTTGTTGTTGTTTGTGTTTTGGTGGAATTATGGATATAGCTGTCACTTCAATTTTAAAATACATCCTTTCCTAAGAGGGTATTTATATGCTCTGATTTGTAGACAGGCCAAGCTGTTATATTACATAAATTATTACTTTGCATTACCTTGATTACATGTATCAGAAAGCATAGCCTTTTTATAGTGATGAGTGATGCACATGAAAAGAGAGTGGTGCATGCAGTTTCTCGCTGGTTGCAGGCTTTTGTACTTAGAGAGTTAACTGTAAAAGTGCAGTGCAGTTCTCACATATTTTGTCTGCGTATACAATAGCTGATTTTTGCTTTGCCCTCACTGTGGGGCTCCCACAGGGTGGGAGGGTGCTTACAGCTGGCCCTGAAATATGAAAGTTTTGTCATCTGTGAAAGAATCTGTGAAGCTCAGATTTTGGCTTAGATATCTGCATTGTTGAGCCCTAGAGGGCACCATCTCTCAGCTCTGAAATCCTAAAAAAAAACCCCAAACAGTCTTGAGATGACAGGACTATTCTAGGTTCCTAAGTGAAGCAGAGAACAATTTAGGTCAGATGGAGATGGCAGGTATTTATCTATGTGACCCCAAAGCAGGGCCACTTTAGACATCCATCAGGTTGCACAAGTCCAGCTGAATTTTAAACTTAACAGATTCTTCCTATCAGCCTCTCCAAATCTTCTGGCTGTATTTTAGTTTTCATCTACACAAAGTCCTGTGCTTCCCAGTGCTTCAAACAGTGCACTGCTGCAGGGCTGTAGTGCCCTGGTAGAGCTGGGGCATGGTGCTCAGAAATCACCAGAAGATCAAAAAAATGGCTCGAGTTAAGTAGTGAATTTGAATTAATTCTCTAAATTCTTGATTTTAAATAAAGAACATCACCCAGTTCCTTCTATTTCTTGACTCCTTTTCAGCTTAGCAAATGAAAAGCAAAAAGCAGTTCACAAAAAAAACAGTTTTGTTTTAAGCTACATTTTAAAGACTACATTGCTTGACATTCAGCATGAAGACTACATTTTCCTTCTCAAAATGCCAGCAGACAAAATAAACCTAGCAGGAGCCTTCAGAAGAAAATAAAGAAATGTCTGATGATGCAGAACTGGAAATGAGAGAAAAAAACAAGGTGAAACTCAAGTTGATGTGAGGAGTAACAATGTCTAGTAATCATACAATGCCAAGGAGAAGTCTGGCAATGACTTTTTTGACTGTGCACTGTTTTCCAAAGCAAATCCAGACGAGCTGCCCAAAAATCACTCATGAGCCATGGCTCCCTAAGCACCCTGCTGCATCCCCCTGCTCTGCCGCACTCTGGCATGTGCGACCCAACTGTACCTGAGCTCATGGCTGACTTAATGTAGGTGCCTCACTTCATGCTGTGCATCAGCACTCAGTACAACAAGGCATGCTGCATGCTGCTGAGAAGCCAAGAAGTGCCTGTGGTGCTGGCGCTGCCTGGGAGACATGCAGCCCTTCAGTGGGCCCTCGCCGCGGCCTGCAAACACGGCAGTCTGCACGTGCATATGGCTAACTTGGTACTTGGGAAATGCCAGTTTGATATCAAAACTGTGTAATTCACTCTTTGTTACTCTGTTTAACTTTGTTTAACTAAAGGTTGTGACATTTGCCTGGTTTCTGCCAGTTACTTAGAATCAGCAGGCGATGTAAAGTCTCCTCCTTGCACGCCACAAAACCCACATATTGGTTCATTTCTGCTTCAATACTTTTCTGAGATGTTTTCATGCTTGTCTCTCTGATGATTCCTCCACTCTCAGAAACCCAAATACTCAAAGCTGTGTGTCATTTACACATCACTTCTCACCCTTCAGTTCCACTCCAGTGCAGTTAACAGGAGAATGGCGGAGCATTTCTGCTCTCTGTTGATTGACTTCCACCCCATGATGCTGTCTTTAGGCTGGCTATGCCACATCCATAAGCTTTTCCACGTTCCCCACTTCTCTCCCAGCTTACTGATCTAAATCCCACTTTTTCTTACTGGTATCATGGCTGACGAAAGGTCATTTTACTTATTTGTTTATGTAGCTTTAAACTGCAATTCTTTACACAACCTATTCCCTCTTTAAGATCTTATTTATACTTTGTTCCAGCAAACTACATACAGCCAGTAGTAAAAATGTGTGCATAAAACTCTTACATACACATTCATATATACATACCCTTACATATATATATATTCATCTATTTATGCATGGCTTTCTGATACACCAATGGCTACACTCAGGTATCCCCAGCCACACTGTCCCACTGATCACACCGTGCCCACACCTCAGTGAGAGGCCAAGGCGTGCTGCTGCCCTCCTGCTCCCACGCCATCCCGCACTGCCTACGCCTCGTGGCCTCTCCAAGCACCCCAAGGCGTCCTTTCACCCTTCCCTTTAAGCACGAGGCGCCAGCCCACAAAAAAAGAACTCTCTCCCTCAAAAGGCTCATCTGTGCGCTGTGGCCTGCACTGAATACACTGCATTCAGCAGCTCACCCTCCATCTCCAGCCACTGTCTGTCTGTCTGCAGCAGTTCGGCACAACCCGACCGAGAGCCAGATATAAATCTCTCCCATTCAAAGGAAATATTTAGCAGCAAAATGAGTAGGAAACAAAAGACTTCTCTGTTACTCACCCATACTCTTGCCCAGCACAGCTCTCACTCTCAACCGCGTGGCTGTGTAAGAGGGGTGGGACACGCAGAGCCTGCCTCACCAGGGCCATGGCCTGGTAAGCATGTGGGGGAGATAAAAAATACGTGTTTTCCAACTCCTATTGGGTCTGTGAAAGGAAAACTCAGACAATTAACACAATCTTAGGTACGTATTAAAAGCCTAGGAACATTAATCCACAATCTACCAGTGTCCCTTCTACTTCCTGCTGTGTGGTATGCTCCTTCATGGTCTAAAACATAAGATATAGCAGGCAGATCAACTTTTTTCCTCTTTTTATTGTAACTTCATTGATATCATTCAGTTACTCTCAAGAAAGTATCGAAAGGCTGAAACTTCCGTGAACTCAGTGAGATGATGGTGCTCTGTCTCTCCCTCTCAAAACAGACAACTAACAGATTTCTAATACTTCAAAATGTATCACACAGATAGAGATGTCATGAGCAACACCACAAAGGAGACAGTATTTCATCAAACTTCAAGAGTCCCTTTGTGTGGGAAGAAGCCAACATGTTCATGAGGGCCTGCTCAGCAGATACACTTGGGTGCGTAATGATTGCACCCATTTAGAGGGATTCGGTCGAGCTGGACATGGCAGCACACGCCTTTGCTCCAAAGGTCCAAAGGTTGGACACACCATCAAATGGGGCCCAGATTGTCACTGAAGCCCTTGAAGATGTCACCAGATGGAGTTCTGGGTGTTGCTGTGGCACATGGAGCTCCTTGTGGACCTGCCATCAGGTTGAGCATGCTAATGTGAGAAAGTATCTGCTGGGACACCAAGCTCCCACATGGAGTTACGTGTTGCAGATACATCAGCAGATTTGGTTAACCCAGCAATGTAAAAAATACACAATGCACAGGAAACACGAATCAGTATTATGCATGTGTCCTTAAACTTTGTGATACTTGCCCGAATCCAACCACTCCTGTGCTCTTTTTTTTTTGTGTGTGTGTGTGTGTGAAGTAAAGGAATATAACTACCCACAGAACTGAAATTTTGACTTTTACAATACCATTAGTTTCACTCTATATGACCAATAATTTACTCTTTGATGATTTTTCACTTTTCTATCTAAAACAAAAGACGCAGTGCTTCAACTAATTTGTTTTCAAATTCCTACTTTTTGGTGCAGTGATTACCTTGAACCCTACATCTGTCATGCTCAAAATTCCTCAAAAATACTGCTATTTGAATTTCATTCAAGTATCAAAAGAAATACTACACACAAATAATTATTGTTTTATCCCCACAGTTCCTGAAAAACTGCGTGTTGTGGATTTGGATACAAATGCACAGGAGGGTCATCCAAAACTACAGGAACAGAGAAGTCTTTAACTGGCCACTGTGATCCATAACAGTCTATATACATGTTACATATATATGACTGTTTGAGAGCATTCATGAATGCATATGTGTACAGTCTCCATACTGCACAAAGTTAATTTGTCTGAGGACATTTTTTTTTTGTCTTTAAAAAAAATCTCCTATAATAAACAATGAGAACAATCTTGTGGTGGCACAGAAAATGTGTGGCTACTAGGTTTAGTTTTGTCCTTTACTGCCACCACTAATTAACCACAGATTTTTCAAGTTTGTCATTGAACAAAATCACTTCTAAGTCTTCTCTTACTGCATCTGCACATATAACAAGTTGGTACAAATGTCTAAAATAAAATTCATTGATACAATGCCTTTCATTCTAGCTACACCTGGTTACTAGTCAACTCGGTAATGTTTATAGACATTTTTAGCTGAACTTGGAAAAATAAGAAATGCACTGTCGCTTAAAATAAAAGTACATAATATACAATATATATATTTATACACATGTGTATGTATATACACACATATATTGATATAACATTTTGAAGTAATGGCTAATTCTGCTCAATTTTTTGAGTGCTGGGACTACCTGGCAAATAATCTAGAAACTGAAGTTGTCCACAATTAAATAATCATTTCCACAACTTATAAAAATATATTTTTACTAAACAAAGTTTAAATTAACTGGTTTTAAGATATACCATGTAGGATAACTGTATCCAGAATCAGAATCTGGCACAGCTGCAAATGAAAGAACCCAAGCTACTACAAATTGGACACAGGAATGCTGCCCCGCAGCCAAACACAGAACAGCACAGCAATAGAAGCTGCTCCCGCAGCCATCATCAGTGGCACCCAAACCATCTCTGGTTCAGTAACCTCTTACATAGGCTTCATTTCCACTTGACAAGAACCGACCATCCAATCCCACACTCTACTGTTTAAGGCTCAATTAAACTGCACAGTGCCTGCCCTGTTTGCAAAGTGCAACTTGCTGGTTTGAGCAGCTTTCCACTTCCATGACACTGTTAGGAGCTAACAAGTGATCATGGTCCCTAATTGAGGACTTGGAGGATTACCAGTACTTGAGCTTCACCATACTGATTCTGATCTACTGCATAGGTAAATATATCATAGCAAAACATACATATATGTGTGTATATATATATATTTATATATATATATATATATACACATGTGTGTGTGAGCATGTGTACATCACCAAATTAAGAATTTCATGGAACTATGTGTAGTAATGTGACACAGCATGGTATCCTGCACAAATTATCTATATTTTTTCTTTCAATATATAGACACCAGAAATAAAAGTAGAGCAAATCAAAGTTAAATCAGTGGACAAGAACTTTGGTAAAGCTTGTCAATTTTTATTTTTTTTATTCAAATACAGTCAAATTATATCAGTTGCTATCACCCTCTTCAGAAGAGGAAAGTGCATGTTTTTTTTTTCCTAAAGAAAACTATGTGAGGTGATGCTTAGCTATTCAAATAGATTCTGAATTAAATGCTTACATTTTTCAAAAGATTTCTGTCTTTCAGATGGAATGAAAACTAAACAGAGTTCTTGTCCTGTGTGTATTTTATTTATCATATGCATATATATATAGATATATATACATGTATGTCTCTGTGTGTGTATATACACATCCACACACTTTTAACAGGAGAGAGGAACCTGTTTTTCCCTATATGGAGACTTACGTGTTCCTCCCTGTATTGTACCCTGTGCAGTATAAGCTCTAATGATGAGGCCAAACAAAAAGATATAGTTCACCATAGTATATTAGTTTATGTAGCAAAGTCATTTTCAAGCAAGTAAAATAAAGCTCTGTATTCCAAACTTCTTTTCCTTAACATTTCTCATAAAGAAAAGGAAGGAAAAGGAAAGAGGGGAAGGAGTAGGATTATGGCAGTAGCACTGAGCCAGTGGCACTTGTGTGTGTGCACACAGGCACACGCACACAGCAGGGCTTTGGTTGACAAATGCAGATTGTCCAGAGAAGATGGATGCATAAGTAAGGAAGACTCTACAGTGATGCAATTGTATCTTTTATGTTTGCATGGAGTGAGAAAACAAATTCAATTGAAAAAGAAAAAGCAAAGACCTCTTTTTAGGTCCCTCATCAGTGTGAGCATACTCAGTATGCTAGAGAATTTATCTGAAACCTTTTAAATCAAGGCCTCTTTATTACAAAAATAAAAACAAACAAACAAAAAAGTATGAGAGACGACAAGATGCTGAAGTGTCACTCCAATCGTCCCTGTAGAGAACAATTGCATCCCATTTCTTATTCATTCTCTTCTCTCATTTCTACGATGTCTGTCATTTCCTCCGTGTGGGGCATGTCGGTCATGGCAGAGTCTTCACCTTCTGCAGATGTTTCATTCTCATTCCGCTTCTTTTTCTGGATTGAAACAACCAGTCATAAACATACAAATATGTTGTTTGTGAACACAGCCCTACAAACTTTGGGCAATGGGAGAAGCAAGGTAGAAATAATACATTTGTTAGGGTATGTAATAAAGACCTGTAATATCTGTGTCATATTCACGGCTTGCCACTAACAAGTTGTCATAATTTAGAAGGTTTTCATAAACTTTGGGACTCAGCTTTCACCTTTCTAAAATAAATGCAATAATAGATGCATTTCTTATGCTAACAGACATCCAAGACAGGCGTCACTGTGACTGGAGGGAAGAAAGCATCTGGAATCTTTTACATCATAGACTTTTTATTATTTAAAAAAAGCAAGTAACATATTTGAGAAGATAGGTTGCTCTAGGGAGAAATCTGAATTTCTCAAATGTCAAACTTCAGTAATTTTTAAGATGTAAGCATTCTGGCTTTTCTTGGTATTGCTGATTGACTGTGAGCCCTCACCCCACCAAAGCCTAGTAATACTTGAGTATTTTTGGACAGCAGGAGCGGGAGGGCATTCAAGAGTCCTATGATTCATCCAGGATGTCCTGGATTAGTAAAGCTAAGAAGTATTCAGCCCCACTAAAAACAAATTGAAGCATCTGTTCCTTATTATCCATTTCTCAGCAGGCTGACTAGTCTTACTGAAAACACTTGTAATGCTGACAAAAATACCCCCATAGGTATTACTGATTCAGCTGAGTTTAGGCATATCAGAATTTCAGTATTTCAGAGGTGTCTACACAAGTCTTGATTTGCAGATCTCAAGTACTGAGCACTTTAGGTGAGAACAAGTTGATCCATACAGCTACTAGTTGGCTTTGCCACTGTCACAGTGGCTGTGGAGATGATGGTGTCAGTTACATGCTAATTCTGGTAAGGGAATAAATTAGCTTGGCACAGCAATTACTATCACTGCCTGCAAAAAAAATGAAGTACCATGTCCCTGGCTAAAAGCACTCTTTAAGCTACTACTGCAATAACAAACAATCAGAAGGTAAATGAAAAACAGATAGATGGACATTGCGAAACCTCAGGCCAACAATAGCCATCTCAAAGTCTATAGGTCTTACTCTGGTGGTCAGGAAAAGCGTAACAGATTAATCATGACAGAGATCAAGGCCCAAGTCTGAATTAAGATCTGCTTTCACCAGAATCTGCAGAGCCTACTTCTTACCTGTTTTCGATAGACGTAACAGGCCGCTATTGCAACCATAGTGGATTCTCCCACAAACCCTGCTAGAAGGGATCCTACTCCCAGGGTGGCTCCATGAACTCTGTGGGTAGCAGACAAAAGATCAGTCATGGTTGTGTGACAGTGCATAATGCATAATTATATTTCTACTGGCATGTAGAACCAATCAGTTTTTAGAACTATTTCTTTCAAAGAAAGGCACTAGCAAAGAGAATAACTGATATTTTAAAGAACTTTTTTGTTTCTTAACTTACTTCAGTATTTTGTAAAAAAACACATTCTGAACCCCATTCCCAACTCAGAAAAGCTGAATACAGAATTTAAAGACATGTGAAGCGTGCTGTAGAATAGATTCTTTAACTTTATAAACAGAATATTCTGATATCTTTCTTAACAATGCATTTAACATAATGGAAATAAATGACACATAGGACATGTTTTTGCCTCTCTGGCATTTGTGCATTTTTTTCAAAGTGGTCATCAGTATCTTGACTGCCTACAGCAAAGTCACACTTGTAAATCTGTAAATGTTTTTTTTTTTTCTTTTTTTTTTTTCCTAGATATTGCAACCATTTAGGGTCTATATTACAGTTAGTATTTGGGGAAAACATTCTGGGTTAAGCAAATTCAGGAGACAGGACAGAAGATAAATCAATTCCATCATCTCTGTGAAGAGCAGAGATACTTACCCCAAGTAAGGCAGAACAATGAGACTAGTGATGAGGACGATAATCCGCAGCACTGAGCTGGGTGCCAGCACAAATGTCTTCTTTAGAGTCATCAGCCAACCAGTCAGGTGTGCTCTGACTGTCACTGTTTACGAACAGAGGAAGGGAAGGGGAAAAGGAGGTAAAAGTAGTGAACATCAGTCATTTCATATGAAGATTCTGGCATGTAGAGAGCACTGTTCAGGAAAACATGTGATGAAACTTGTTTCCGGTAGCTCTGCACACTGGGAAACTCTACTAGAAATGAAGTAGCTTTAATGTGCAAATTGCTTAAACAACATGAGTTTAAATATATTTAGTGTATATATATATATATATTTAGGATAGGACAGGATATATATTTAGGAAAGTCAACAATCCTTCATGGGAGCTGTTCTCTTACAATAATTTTATTAGATGCTCCGTTCTGATTAATGCTACACTACATCACATAGCATTTGTTTCTGAAGTTAGAAATTTTTTTAGAGGAAACATTTTGAACAGTGCTGTTAAGCTTCTCGCCTGAAATAGGGACATTAACTAATATCCTGTTTTTTATGATGTGATGATATCTGAAAGTGCCATTCAGACTGGCTGCTGGAAGGGAGACTACTGGAGGCAGTGTCACTGTGCAGTTAGTCCTAGATGCTACAATGACGTTAATTGCAGCCCTGGTAGAAGAACAATACATGCACATATGTATCACTAATGCTAGTTGTATGTGTTCTCGTTCAACTACAATAGACAGAATTGAGGTCTTGCTTTGGACAGCCAGAAGTCCGCCTAATGACACACTGCTCTTACTGCAACCCTTGTATCTTGACTACTGATGTAAACAGTCCTGGTCTACACTGAGTTTGATAAAAACAGTGTTATCATGCTAGGCATGCACTTAATCATTCTTACACGTACAGCCAAGTCTGACTCTAAGGCCACAGCTCAAAGCTGAATTTTTGTTTTCTTGTTTTTACCTGGAACGGGGAAAAAGGAGAAGATGCGTAAAGGAACAACACACAGCTCTGCAAAAGCGAAGTCTACTCCAATTATGTCAACTAAAATCTTCTCTGATACATTTGGTGTCCAAAACATCACAAAACAGAGCTGGGAAGGAAAGCCAGAAGAACAAAATTAAGAAATGTTTATATTTTAGAAGCAAAGCACAATAAAAAATAGGACCTCCTGGTCAAAAACATTGCACATTTTTGTATTAAATGAAGGGAGAAGATGCATACAAAGTAAAAAAACAAAACAACTTGCCTTTCTATAGCATTAACAGATCTATAGCATGCAAGGATTAAGGTTTCATCATCACTAAGACAAACACTTTATTATTAACTTTAACCATTTTCTTTGAATATTCTCGGCGGTTTCTGCCTCTTTGGACGTAGACCAATGAAAGAATACAAAACCTACATGTTAAGCAACAGTTCTGACTCAACAGGTTATGAAGTAGTCATAGAAAAAATAACACATGTGCAAGCCTAACAATACTGGTTTCCTGTGCTTGGTTTCCAACAATTGGAATGTTATGGTTCAATCTGACCGTAACCAGGAAGAAATTGGAGGTAGGGTTTTTAAAAGGCTCTAGAGAGCCACCTGGACCATTACCAATTAGTGTCTTCAACAATAGCTGATGATGCTGAACCCTACAAAAGTTATGGGCAACCTTATTGTTCTCAAGAAAGTGGAAGACAAATTCTCATCTCTCTTAAATCAATCAGAATCACTGGAAAAGAAACAATCACAAGCAAAGCTCCGAAAGATAATGACTTGCTTTAAGAAGTGTATTCAAAGCAATATTTTCACAACAATTTAAAGAAGTTTTCAATAATTTACATGCAGAAAGACTCTAAGGTATAGTGTATTTATACTCAGCTTGCATTCAAAAACACAGATTATGCATGTGTACATGAGAAGTATGTTAACTTCAGAAACAATTCCTGCTGTACAGGTTCCTCACATAGCAAGGCTGACACACATGTAAGGACTTTTTTTTATGGTGCCTGCAAATGGATGTACTTGAATAGTCTAATTCATACAAACACAATAAGAAGCTTTGATATTTATAACACATGCTCTGTTTAAGACCTCTATTTCCCTAAAACAGATTATCATTTTAGCAAAATAAACAAGACCCAGAGACTTGATCTAGATCTAAGATCAGAGAACTAAACACATTGCTGTTCATAGAGCTGTTAGTATGCAATACCTGTGACAGTAAGGCAAAGGTCTTCAGCAGCCATAGCCCTGCAGACATGCTGCCTTGAGGCCACAAATCTACTGGGTCATGCCATTTAAGGAGTGTGCTGTTAAGACCATACATGAAAGAAAACCTTCCATAAAAAGCCCACAACAAATGGTACAGCAGCAGTACATGCCGTTTAACCTTCTGCTCAGTAGTGGGGCAGTGCTTTAGTCTGGACTGAGGAGCCTCTTTGCAGCTGGTGGTTCCAGCTTTGGTTCAAGGCACTCCCCAGGGAGCGGTACCAACAGCCTCTGCAGGACTTTGTTCTGTAAGAAGGTACACCAGAGCTCCTTTCAAGTATAAGTGTTTTTGTAATTAAAAAGGTGATTTCTTCCTGCTATTCTCCCAGTAGAACACACGTTAAGGAAGCAAGCTGACTGAAGAGGGCAGAACTTGGAAGCATAAATGCCAGTGTGCCATGTAAAATATGCACATTCACTGTTAAATTTGATGGCTCTCCATGATTCCCAAAGCATTCTTTTATTTTTTTAACCTATAAGTTAATATCATAGTACCTGTCTCTCTTATTATCCAGGTGTCACATCCATACACATTCAGATGGCTTCTAAGCCAGACTTTGAAGTCCACTGCCTCCAGGGCAGCCGGGATTTCACTCCAGCTCTTTGCTTGTGTGCCAGAGATTGTCCTTTCTATTAAGCCTACATGTATCCAGCACATAGAAGTTTCTAAAGGTCTGTCACTAAGCGACCTGCGGGAAGTCTCAAATTCTGACAGCCTGTGCAGTGGCAAAACCTTTTGTATTCCTGCAAGAGGAATAATAACTAGTTTTCTTCCCTATTTCTGAGTGTAGGAAACAGTTTTTTTTCCCCAACAATTGAACCTTCTACTCCATTACTTTGAATCCATCTTGCAGTGCATTCCATAGAATCATTAATATTGGAAAAAAACATTAAGATCATCTAGTCCAAACATCAACCCATCACCCATGCCCACTAAACCACATCCCTCAGTGCCAGAATAATACATAGAAGAAGGTAAGAGTGGAAGGCAAACTTGCATCATATTTTTTTTTTCTGCTTTAGCCAGCATTTCTGCTCCTGCTAAGCTATTTGTGTAGGACACAACTGAAGCAGAGGGGACAATCCAGAGCAGAGAAAGTTTTGTGGCTGAAAATCCAGTTATTAAAAAGTTACTGTAAAGTGTCAGAGCAAATTCTTTTCAGTATCATAGACAAGGCAGACTGCAGTGATTTATACAAGCTAACTGTAAAGCAACCATATTGAGAATATTTCCTCAAATCTATCTTCGAAGTCCAGTAAATAACATAAGATACAATCACGTCCACTCTTCAATTATAGCTTACCGTTTTCTGAAAACAATAACCTTTATGTGGCTGGTACTGCCCAATACAATTAGCATCCTACTGAGCAGTATAGTTACTACCACTGAAAGACTCTCTATAAAAAAGCTACGAAGAGAATTATTCTCAGTCATGTTCTCTTTGAAGTTAAAGTTTATTTCTAGCCTTGATACGAACAGACTCGATCTCCAGCCAACCCAGACAAGAGAAAGGCCAGCTTGCAAATCAGGGATAATGACTACTATCCAGCTGGCACGCAGGCATACCTCCTCAGCTGTTGCAAACTACAGACCCACCTCCAATCAGCAGTCAGTGCTGATAAATGGCTTCAAAGAGCACTTCTTACACAGTAGCTGATGGGTAAAGATCACAGTGATTGCTAAGCTTAAGGATAAGCAGTTTTGGGCCATGAGGTAGTAGAAGGGCCTTCTATTTCTGACTTGGCATGCTTTTGTCTTTTGGTTATAACATTGGTTGAACATTCATTTTGCTAAGAGATTCCTCTATGTCGTTTTACGTACAGATGACTTTCTCATTGCCAAAGGGTACAAAGCTGCACAAAAATAAATGAATACTTTGCATCGTGCAAGTTCTCTGTAATTTTGTTTCTAGATTGCTTTCAGTTTAAGAACTTTCAGTTTAAGAAGTTTCTTGATTACATCAAAGACAAATTCAAAAAAACCCCCAAGCCCTGCTTCAGGAAAACAGGAATGTTAAACACATAAAGCAGGAAAGCTATCTTGGCTATGGTAAGGTATACAGCAAATAGATGAGTCTCAGTTTTTTCTGATGCTAAGAGTTGTGACTATGTTGGTAGAGAATGAATAGTAATGGGGAAGGAGAGCAGAGAAAACAGATCCAAAGCAGATGCAAGCAGTGCAGTGAAAAAGTGTGGCATGCCCACTTGGAGATGGGACCTACTGGAGGAAGATCAGCTAACACCCTGATCTTAGAGAATGGATTTACACCTATGTCCCCTGTCTTTTTTGTAGGTAAAAGACTCTGTTTACCTTCTTCTGCCCCTTCTTTCCCCTATACGTATGCCTGCAATGTTAAAAATAGAGTAAATGAGCTTGGGTAGGTTACGCTTATAGCTTAATTTAATCTAATCAAGAGCTGAAGACACTACAGTAAAAGCTTCAGCATTGAGTAGCAGCATGCGTGCATGCTTATACTCTGCAGCTTCAGGCTGTGATTGCAGTTGCTTACAATGCCTGCAAACAGTAAAGAATATTGTACTTAAGAATTCTGCAGTTGAGCATTTTAATGCCTTGAAAGTAAGGATTTTTCTTGCAGAATTTTAGTAATTCAGCTAACTTGATTTTTCTCTCGTATAGTATGAGTGCAGGATGATATTAAAGCCTTTTGTCATTTAAATGGCACTTCAGCTGAGAAGTGATCACTTCAAAAACACAGAAAAAGAAGATAGAGGCAGAAGAGTGAAATAGTACAGAGAATATGGAGGTCTGAATAAATAAGGTAGCATTTATTACGGTGTTATCTCTGTATGAACACTAGCCTGAGTACTTCTGAAGATTTTTTAATCACTTGAAGTGATTTGAAGGGTTGTGCGATTAGGTAATGTGTCTTTACCTGATCTGATGTAGTGAAATTTGAAAGACATTATTAAATATGTCAACTTACAGCTGTGTGAGAACCAGTACAGCTGCACTGGATCAGATCAAAGCTCCAACTGGATTAGAGCTGTCTCCCTGCTCAGTATTGCTTGAGTATGCCTAAGGAAAGGGCACAAAGAGAAGAAAAAGGGCAGAATAGGAGATGCCCTTTCCCCAGTGCAGTCTGAGTTGCTGGCAGCTACAGATTTGGGCATTCTCACTTAGGCAAGGCATTTGTAGAAGCACTGTCAATAGCAGTCATGCACCATTATCCCGTGCAGCACTATTCTGGGCATACAAAGTATCTAATATTAGTGTTTTTCTTTTGCAATCAAATTGTGCATTAAAAATACCCCATCCCAAACCCTTCACTTGTGACTGAGATGCTCTCAGTAAGGACTTGTGCTTCCTTTCATGCCAAACCTTGTTTTTCTCATCTGGCAAATTCAATGTCCAGGCATACTGAAAGAAGATGCATTGAAAACTGTTGCTGTCAACAAGCCTGACAGAGCACACCAAACTGTTACTGCAGCTGGGAAAGCATCCAACTGGTAGTACTCAAACTTCTCCTTAATCTCTTATTAAGTGTACTGTGTGCATCTGACTTTCACAAAGGCTTGTAAAAGACTGTCCATGAAACTTTGCGTCAGATGCTGCACATGTGAGTTCTATGGTTTTCCAGAACTATCACCATTTGGTCTCTTCAAAGGCCCTAAAGCTTCTGGAAGCTATTTCCATTTTTTCTGTTGTTGACAGGGATTGCTAGACTTCAGAGACCCACTACATAACACATTATGCTAACAAAGGCCATTGTCATGTGTAGAGTAATCTGCAGGGTGCCAGATTGATTTGCTTTTAGGCACTTATGCAAAACCCTGCATCTCTTGGGAGATTCACTGACAAATACAAGGATTAGAGTATCCTGGTTAGCTATGAACAATGGTATAGCACTCTCAGACTTCAGTGCAACCTCCAGTTAGAAAAACACTGATGACAAAGACATGACTGTTCCTGAGGAAGAGGCTATGAAATCTAAAATGAATGTTTTTAAAAATGCGTTAGATGTAACCTTGTCTCATTCCAGATTGGTATAACAGATTTAACCATAGGGATTTAACCAAGTGGGTGGAACAGCGAACCTGCAAAAGGACCTTCTGTGTTGAAATGCAGTTCATAATTTTCCACTGCAAAACAACTGCACAGATGTTTCCTATCACTTTTTGAACTTAATATGTTTTCAGAAGTGTGGCTGTCCAAGAAAGGTCTTTACCCTCGAACTATTGTTTTGTGTGTGTATTGAAGTCTGCATCTTAACTAACTTACCCAATGCCTTGTTCATGACATCTCTCTGCCCTTTTATGGTATTTGATGCTTAATGAAGGCTTTATTACATATATCAGCTTTGATTTATCCCTCAGATATTTGAGACAATGAAGTTAATCATTTCTACTAATATGAAAGAACACTGCATGATTTTTACCATTTTAAATGTACAATAAATGAATTGTATGAAATAAACTTGTCATGTATTCTACACAGTCTGATCTCCTGAACTGCCAGTCATCTCCAAGATCTCTGTCATTCCCACACAAGCAGAACTTCCATAATTCTATCTCCTTTCAAGGCTTATAAACCAGGATGAACTGTTCTTGTAGATACCTTTGCAAGGTGAAAGAATGTCGTCTTCTAGCTTGAATCAATGTGACAAAAGAGGAGTAAACCTCATATTTTGCAAGATGTTGGGGATGGAGGGAAACTGCACCTGATTTTTGCTGAGTTTCTATGACCATTTTATATATACCTTAATTGAAGAACCTAGAAAATTGAGTCTTCTAAATCACTGTGTACTGGGATTTTTCTTAAACTTATTCTAGCATCTTAATGTTAAAGAAAATAGCACTTACTTTTATTCTCCATTATAAAAATACAAAGTTGTGTACTGTTAACTACTAGTACTGAAACTATGGAAATAGTTACTATTAATTAGTCATGCCTCTTTTCAGACTACATTTGGAATATGTTTTATCTGTTGCATAGCTTTATTCAACGCATAAACAATTTCCTAATACCTCCTGAAGCATTCATTCCACTATGCAATCTCTCAGGTAGTCAAACAACATGAAAAATGTTCAACAGGGTTCTTGCAGAGGAAGACAACCTAACCACACATCAGTTTACACAGACAAAGGTTTTCACGCTTTACTGCAGACCAGACAACAAAATGCCTTATCACAGACATATTATTCCTTGTTGATAGGAAATCAAATGCAAGTATAAGATGAAATTAATCAACAGAAACAACTTTTTGCCTTTTGAGATTAAGATTTTTCTATTCTTTTTTATTTAAAACCACACTACTATTAACTGCCAAAGTTATCTGGAAACTGTGTGGGAATTTCTTTTGTATGGCGTGAGAGCAAAGGCCAGCATCGTCATATTGTTCTGGGAGCTTGCTGCATACCAAATCCTGGCCCACACCAGAGACTTGCAGATTTCTCTCCTATCTTTTCATATATCATGTCAGAAAGCAGTTTCCACCCAGCCACCCCATTCTAGCAACTTCGAGGAATTTTAGAAAAGCCTTTTAAGATGAAGAATCTGATCAGCCCAAAGAGAAGTATTTAGGTTTTCCACTGTGTGCTGTTGAGGTTTAGCACAGTGATTTGCTCTTGTAACTTGGAAACAGACTAAAAGTCAGTCCTCTTCTTGTGTAAAGTTTTCTAGACAAGACTAGGTGAAGCTCCACGGAAAACCTGTCCTCACCTCACATCTGATTCTGCTTCAAGCCAGAGGCTGGTCCAGATGAACTCTAGAGGACCTTCCAACCTGACTAATCCTGTGATCCTGTGAAGCAGAAAGCCCCAGATCTGTGTGTAGTAAAAATGTCAGGGCACAGTTGCATTTGAAAGCTGTTTATCATAATAGTACTGATGTGAATTACCAGGACATTCTCTTACAGAAATTATCCCTCAGGCACTTGCAAGTCAGTACAGATTTCTGTGAACTTTCTTTTCTGTGAAGGGTGCTATAAAGCTGAAAACAGTTGTCATAAAATTTGTCAAGCAGCAGGGGGAGCAAAAGAATCCAGAGCCTGCCTGCAGGAAAACTATGACTTCACATCTTCTGACATAATTGGTTTCTGCAGATTTAAGTCTCTCCCTGCCTTCCCCAACTTACCTTACAATTCAGAGTGACGGAGCATGCCATTCTTTGGAAATAAAGCTAGGTCCAGCAGCTGCATGACAATCAACTCTCTGATAGCATTAGCACGATGTCACGGATACTTCTCCCCCAGCTGCCGCTGAAAATACTTGGGTAGTATTTTCAATTTCTCAATTTAGTCATTTTCTTCTGTCTTAAGTTTTCTGCAACACTTGCTTTTTCCTATCACGATTGCAGTGCCTGAGCAAAATATGCTGTAGGGATGATTTTTGACACTTCCTTTTCTGCTTGCTCCAGCCATTTGTGAGAATAGACCCTTTGTGCGAAACCTGAACAATCATGAAGGAGACATCAGTCTCCACCTCACTGCACCAAACAGAAATCCTTTGTTCTGCAACAAAGGCTCAGTGCGGTTCCACAGATGGGAGAAGGCCCCGGGCTCGCTCATGAGGATTTTATAAAGTCAGCATCTCGTGGTCCAACATCTTCCTGAACAGGCAGGAATACTTCCATCCGTATCTGAAATAATCTTTACTGGAGCAGGAAGTAAACCTGACCTTGAAAAGGTAAAAATCTTCAGCCAGTATTTCTGCCAATACTTCATTTCCAAATGGTTATTTTTGTGCCAGCAGCCTGAAGATGAAAAACATATCTGGGAGTTCCAAGATGGGCAAAAATCAAAGCAGTGAAAACCAGGTCATTCACCAGATGTATTATTTTAAAAGCTGTCCTTGGCATCCATATAATAGCTGATAGTAAATTAAAAAGAATGTAGATTTAATCTTCAGATTTAATGATTGCTTTTTTTTTTTCTATAATGTAGAAGTCCTAGATAGGATGTGTGATAGCTTCTCAGTATAATGAGGCTGTAATGAAGCCATTGATAAAATAAGACAGGGGAATGTGGAGGAAATCTATTCCTCTTTTTTTTTTATTGCTCTTCGTTGTATACTCATTAGAGATAATGACAATGAACCCAGTCACCCAGAGAAATTCAGACACTGGCACTGTCAGCAGCTGGGGCTGCATCCTCTGAGAGGGAACTGCTTCTTACTGTGACATTTCTTCCTGTGGTTTTTACTGCCCTGGTTCTATTATCCTGTGACTTCAATAAGGCCCAGTAGCAGCCCTTGGTAATAAAGCAATGCAGAGACAAAAGATGAAGACAGCCAATAAAAGACAGGATAAAATGAACGAACCCTGAACACAGCGGCTTCTGCACTGGCTTAAACTTTTGGCTGTCTTTTTATCCTACTGGAAGCTGCAGGTATATGTAGTGGCAGCAAAACAAAAACTATGTGGAAAGTTACATAACACTGTGCAGAATTTCAGTTCAGAAGAAAATAGGGTTTGTAATGTTTCTTAAAGCCAGTCACTAACCATGACTAGGCCCTGCTTTGTTACAAGAAGATACTCATGAAAGCACGCAATAAAATACAGAGGAACAACTATCCAAAATGGATGGAAACACTGTAGTGGCTGTTCAGCAATATATAAGGGGAAATTAATAACTCTCATAAGCAGAAAAGAAGATATTTAAGGAAAATCTCCTGCTGAGGAGAGTTGTAAGCATGGCAGGGGAGGATGAACTACTGCTTTAATCTGGACAAATAGGACGATGTGCTATGAAGTACAGTCGCTATAGATTTTGTGCACGGGGAACGAGGATAGGTGATATTGAACCATGATTTGATGTTGTGTGACGCATTTAAATATTTCAATTATCCTTCAAACTATCTACAGTCAAACTCAAATTTCTTAATAAACAGAAAAATACTCCTGCTCACATACTCTTGCTCAGCTTTAGAAAGCACAAGAATCACAGAATCACAGAATGTCTTGGGTTGGAAGGGAACTTAAGGATTATGAATCTCCAAGCCCCTGCCTCAGGCAGGACCACCAATCTCCCCATTTAATACTAGACCAGGCTGCCCAGGGCCCCATCCAATCTGGCCTTGAACACCTCCAGGGACGGGGCATCCACAACCTCTCTGGGCAGCCTGTTCCAGCACCTCACCACTCTCTCTGTAAAGAACTTCTCCCTGACATCCAACCTAAATCTTCCCTCCTTCAACTTAAAACCATTTCCCCTTGTCCAGCTGTTATCTACTCTTTCAAAGAGTTTACTCCCCTCCCGTTTATAGGCTCCTTTTAGGTACTAATACTTAAGTATTTTTCCACTTATAAATTATAGTGCAATTACAATATTGCAAAACTTTTGCTCATCCTCCAGGCCATGCTTATTCTAATGCGAAGACCTCAAAAACTTCCTCTTCTACAACTCACATTTTTTATTTCTATGGAGTAACTTGAGCAGTGTAGTGTTATAGTCTGGGTGGAGCACAATGGATACAGATAATCACACAGAGAAAGAAATCATCATAGTGTCTCCTGTCTTCCTATCTTCCCTGATTTGGTTAACCTGTTTCTTCTAGAGAGGCAGAACCACTGCAGTAGTCAAAGCCTCAGGCCAGAGAGATTAATAAGGTTTGCAAATGGGTGTCTCATTCTGTTCCCTTTTTGCAGAAAGGATGAGGCCAAGAGAGTTTAATTACTGCATTTTCTTTACAGACTGTGATGTTGCTGTCTATCATGACTTATAAATTCAAGATATAAAAGAGGCTTTGTTGACTTCAATCCACTTGGAACTACTTGTTCAGCTGCTAGACACTCCTGCACCTTCACTGCACAAAAACTGTGTTTGGCTCTCTCACTAATATTAAATAACCTCCCTCACATCTTTCTTCCCAACACCTTTCCCAATTCCCTACTGTAACCGTCTGTCCATTAAAGAAGATGCAAAGCAGCAGTGACATCATTTTTACAATAGCATTGGTGCTATTAAGCCTAAGCTGTAAAGTCCTTTGAGCTGTGTCTAATAAAACAAACGTTACAACTGCTCAGCTCTCCTCCTGTGCATTAACTTGGTGACAGACAATGAACGTGGTGTGGTGCATTCAGCCTGCCACCCTCAGCACTGTTAAGGAGAAAACTGGTAATACATACAGTGCTCGAAAACCTGAAGATGCAATTGGCAGTATGTTCTTGCATACACTTTATTTAATAGAAATCATGTAGCTAATTGGAGCTGTTGTTTGAAAATGCATCATTAAAGCACATGGCCTGCCCCAGCTGAACTGAACAGTGTAGTTCACTAACAAACTCTAAGAAATTATTTCCTCTTTTCCAGTGTTAAAATAACAAAACAAAAAAACAGATTGATACTGTTGAACAGATACCGTTCAGTAAAACTGACAGAAACTTTTGTGTCATCACAGAAGACCTACTTTAATAGAGTTCAACTGTGAAATGGGGATGGGATTTAAAGGAAAAAATAAAAAAGAGAGAGAAATTTATGTGGCATCAGCTCAGGTGTCAAGCTGCCCTGGAAAACCCCTGAATTATGCAGTCATGTCCGAGTTCAAAGACACTGCTGCTATTCTAAGAAAAATCCTTGCCGAAGACGAGTCCATTTGCTACTACTGCTGTGTAAGACAGAGTTGCCTTAAATAGCTTGTCACATAGCCTTTAGGCACATCTCACAAGGGAATGCTCTCCTCAACAGAACAAAGTTTTTCTGCAATGGAAAAGTGCAGTAATTCAGCACTTTTATTTGGAGATTTCAGCACTGTACTTAGACTGACACATGTCACAATTGCACAATGCGTAGTACAAACGCACTAGTTTTCATTTTCAGGGGCCCATGTCTTCACTTAGTTTACAACAGTACTACGGCTGGCTTCTAGGGTCATCTAAACAGGTCTAGCATTGAACCAAAATGTTCAGTTCTTTGACAGCCTTATCTAGCAATGGCAGCAAGATCGGCGCAATATCTTATTTATAGACCAAAGCATTTTTGTCAAAGTGTCTTATGACAATGAAATAATAAATAAGTAAAAGCAGCATTATCCACGCTCTTTAAGCCAAGAGAAAATTATCAAGTATGTCTTATTTTCTAAAATCAGAACTACTCAATTTTATGGGCAAGACTCTTCAGCTGAGTCCCTCCCCTCTGCTATACAGATTGTACATTCAATTACACAGCTGCAAAAATTATGACTGTTGGAAGGAATCACTGCTTGCTTTCAACTAAAACCACATCAGTATGACTAATCATATCAGCTCTTTTACATATGGGTAGTCTAATGACTATTGTTTCCAGCCTTTAAATAAAATGGCATATCCAGACTTTTTTTCACCAAGTAATACTACTAATTTCCATTTTTTGAAAAGGCAGCTTTAACACCAGCCTGGAGCTTCAAAATCGTGAGGCAATCCTTAGAGAACTTTTGCATGCTGCCCAGTTAACTCAGGAAAGTTCAAGTGCAGCCTTTGAGGTCCTATGCACATTTTTAAAACAAAACCAAAGTTCTGTTTCTTAATAGAACTATGCGTTTTATTATACTCTAGACCAACACTGTCAACTGTCAAAGGTGAAATAACATATTTGCTTGGTTTGGAGTATGTCTTGTGCAGGCATGAGTGCTCTGTGGAAGGAGATGGGGTATTTTTCTTCCAACTCTATGAAATCAATCTTCAATGACTGGGAGGTTTCACAGGGTTTTATACTGGGAAAATACCTTCTTACATGATCGCTGCTCATATTAAAAGTTTGACTACTAGAATGGAATTTTTTCATCTTCCCATCTTCTGGAAACCTTCTATCCAGTGAAGAATGGATTCATATAACATGTCTAAGTGTTTGTCTTGTTTTTACCTCCTGAACAACCTAGAAGCCCGTTTCCCACTTTCGCACTTATTCCAAAGAACAGGATGTTACCAACAGTGATGCCAGTAGTTTACTGCAATCCATTACAATAGAGTCTTGCCAGGAATACAAAATTACTGATGGTCATGGGAACTGTGGCCACCTGATCTAGATGCAACAGAAGGAAATTTTGAAGTCCCCTTCCTTATATCTATGGTACATGGTAACTCAGCTCGTCGCTTCACTGAGCTTGATGTGCTGAAGCATTTGTGACTTCAGGCCCTTGAATCAAACTGAGTCTTCAGAGCTCATGTGTCTATTTTTCCTCTCTGTCTACTGACAAGCAATCCTAAGAATTTATCACTAGTAGGCAAAAATAGAGACAGGACAGAAAAAGCTATGGACCTCAAAAGTGTTTCTGGAATGTCAGTGAGGACAAATCTCTCGGGACGAGCTTATGAAAGGACTGCCCTTGAGACCTATTGGAATGCATCCAGAGAGAGGCCACAAAAATAATCCAAGGGGATCCTTGGACCTCTCCTATGAGGACAGGCTGAGAGAGCTGGGGCTGTTCAGCCTGGAGAAGAGAAGGCTCCAGGAAGACCTAAGAGCAGTCTTTTGGTATCTAAAGGGGAACTGTAAGAAAGAAAGGGAGAGATTCTTTAGCATGGTCTGCTGTGATAGGACAAGGGAAAATGGTTTCAAGCTGAAAGATGGAAGATTTTCATTGGACAGGTGTTTTTTTGTTTTGTTTTGTTTTGTTTCTTTTTAACAATAAAAGTGGCAATGGAACAGTTTGCCTAGAGAGGCATCCACTGATGCCTTGTCCTTGGATACACTCAAGGTCAGGCTCAATGGGGCTCTGAGCAATCTGGTCTAGCTGTAGGTGTCCCTGTTCATTGCAGGGAAGTTGGACCAGATGACCTTTAAAGGTCCCTTTCAATTCAAACAATTATGTGATTCTACGATTATTATGGAGAACTTTTGAAAAAATATTCTGTAACATTATACAACAAAATCAATGATGAAAGGTTATTTTGCAGTGAGTGGTACTGATAATGTGAGACGATACCAAAATTCAAGTAGGTTAAGTGCCCAGAAGATTCAAGAAAATAATCTGTTCAGAGAAGGCTTTCAGATTGAAATAGTATTTTCAGAAAAAATGTATAAAGAAGAAAGCTTTTCCTTTGTGATCTTTTCCTCCGTGATCTCTGGGAACACCAACAGATGTCAGGGGAGGTTCCAGCTATAGCGAACATCACCATGCATGGACCTCAAATCTTCAAATGACTGTCATATAAAGTTCATAAGTCCAAGCAAACTGGTGGTTGCTTTATTGGGTCCCAGTACTATGGTTATCATCTACTCTATTATTTTCAGTATATCCATCCACGCATGCTGTGTGCGATTTTTTTCCCATGAGTATCGTTTTGTTGCGACTTGTGCAGAAATTTTTTCCTAAAGATGTAATATGTGAGTGTGCACATCTAAAAATACTGCAGGTTGAACAAAACTTCATCGTTAAGCCAAAACACAACCCAGACTTGTGATCCGCAGATACTTTCATCTGTGTTACTTCTCATTTAAGATGAAAAAGTGTCCCCCCCCAGTTATCATTCAGAGGAAATCTCAACAATCATCTCATGTGATTTTCCTATCTCTTAAATTCCAATCTCCAACAATCTCCAACAAACTGGCAGCAGACACGGACTTCATCTGGCACTCTCACAGCATCTGCAGTCATTTAGTAGTCTGCTGTACCTGCGCCCAACTGCAGGCTTCACAGATGAAGTAAAAAAAAATCCCAGTCAGTCTCTGATTTCCTACCTTAGTATTGCAAATATGTAGCAATATAGCACATTACAGATTTAATTAACAGAATACCATACTTTAACTTACCTGATAAGTTGATATTTTTAAGAGCATGAGCAAAATTGAGTAGATTAAAAAAAATAATAATAATCTGTGATAGTATCTTTCAATTGTTTGGTTATTTTTTGTTATAAAGCAATATAAAACTCTAATGGGAGGTTTGAAGAGGACTTAAATGAAAAGGCTGATAAATAGTCCTTATAGTATTCAGACCTTGAGTTATTGCAATGGATTTCATCTCCCTTTATGCTTTTTTAATGCTAGAGTAGATACTTCTAACTGTAATATCAGAATTAATCTCTCTATATGGAGTACAATCACTTGCACAAACCTAACAGACTACAGAATTCAGCCGTCAGCCTTGCAATTCTTCCAAGCATAGACATGACTTCAGATTTTTTCATCATTGTCAGCACCATCTCTGAGGTTTTCCTTGTTAGCTCATTTGCTCGTCAACTTGTATGCAAGTAGCCATAGCATGGAAGACAAGGGCCCAGTGAGCCAGCAGGGAATAGCTATGGCATGAACACATATGCTGTCTTTCCCATTATTCACAGTCAGTTTTGAAAGCCAGGGGATGGGCTGTCAATCCATACTGCATGAGACAAATGTACTTTTTCATTTTGCTGATAAGCCAGTTATCAGAAGTTTTGTTCATTAAAATAAAAAAAGGAGAGGGGAAAAAAAGAAAAGCAAATCTCTGATATCGCCTTCAATGTGGCAGCTGACTTGAAATGAAAAGTAATGAGAAGAATTAAAGAAAATAACTCTAGCCCTTAAGATATCTACTCTGAGTTAATCAATGCTGATTTTCTTAGTACTCTAATACTATGATCACCTCCAGATAAAAGCAACGCACTTAATAAGAAAAGTCACATGTTTTTCTTAAACTACTTTTAACGCTAGGAGATAAGTTTCTGGTTTAGATGAAAGCCAGACAGTTGAACAAAGGTTTCTTACCGTTAAGGACAAAGCCATGCAAACAAAAGTGAACTTCTTGATATGTGTTGCTGTGACGGTGCTATTGGTGTTCACCAGTTTATTGCTGGGGTTATTCTAGGGTAAGAGAAAGAGATAACAAGCATTAGCTTGGCTCCAGACTACTAAGAAGCTGACAGCACTCATGGTCATTTTATTGCATCTGACTGTGTGCATGTGTGTCTTTTTTTGCTTGCTTGCTTTTCAATCTAGAGCTTTCTGAGTATTGTGCAGCACCACAGAATATTTTCTGCTGAAAGTGACAGTAACTGCTCCTATGGTCACTGAGGGCTGAGGAATATCCCTGGTTTTCTAAAGAGTAAGTCCTATTTAACACATTCAGCTTTAAAAAAGAATGGTAACTCTTTCTAAGAAAACTCCATATGATTTTTTTTTTTTTAACTTAGTTTAAAAATTGTAGCAGTTTTTCACAGGGGAAATGAGATTCCATTCCTTTTTACTCCAGAGTGATACCAAATCCATATATGCTTGTAAGTACCCTTACTGATCCAATTAACCAGGGAGGTAATATAAACAAAGCTCCTCAAACAGCTGGCTCTGCTAATGCAGTTTAATGAACAGAACATAATTAGGACGATTAGATGTACCACCTTGAACATGGGCTCTGTACTCAAGTACACATGGCAGTGAAGTTTTGCTTAGAACAACAAAAACCCTTCCCCAAATGTCTAACGCACCAAATGAAGCTGAAGATTTAAAATTGCCCCCAGGGAACATGTTGAAACAAACTAAATGATCTGTGAAAGAACAGGAAGAGATATCAAAAGCAGGGCACCATTAGGAGCTCTACAGCAATAGGGTGTTGGATCATGTACTGCATTTATCCTGGGGCTGTTTGAGATACACTCACCTGTTACCAAACTGGTAAGATTGCTGGGGAGATGTAGCACCACACTTATTCATCCTTGTGTATCTCAAATAGAATACCAGTATCTATTACATCTTGCCTTACTGAAGTTTCTTGTATGAGAAATAGGAACTAGCACAGACACATCTTGGGAATGAACAGATTGAACATGAGTTCTGTGAAGGGCACACCATTATACGCACGTTTGAGAAGCTGATGAAATTTTGCGATTTAAAGATTCCGTAGCAATGAGTACAGGCATGCTGACAGCCTTACTCTCTCAATTAAATACTTACTTGGAAACTTGAGCACATGAAAATTCTTGACCTTTGGATATAAGCAAGCCAATCTCCAAAAGCAGGAAGCTACCCTCATGCTTGCCCTTTTGGGGTACAGGTTATGAAAGACTTCTGTAAATATTTTCTTTATGAGTATATCCTTATTTCTTGTGTTTTTGAAGAATATTTTGTTATCATTAATTTCCACATATGTGAAGATGGGCCCTATTTACATCACTCATCACAGTTTAAACAAACTGCCGCATGGCTCAGCTTTATGACATTTGTTCCTATCTCACGGCTGCTAACACTGCCCTTATTTTATTCTGCCCTTTGCTGTAACTCCTGCCCACACACTCTTTATTCCCATCTCTTGCACACTGCTTAACTCTTGAATCAAAGCACCATACACAATATAGAGTAAAAAAAGTATCCATTCCCAACTACTTATCAGTTAAATAGCATTCACAAATCATCTCATAGTCACTGTTGTTGCTCTGGATGAGATCCGTTAAGGATAATGACATTATCACCATATATTTTCAGGCTAGATGGAGCTCTGAGCAACCTGATCTAGCTGTAGATGTCCCTGTTCATTGCACGGGAGTTGGACCAGGTGGAAGCATTTGAAAATATGGTTCCCAGGATGCGATACCTTTTATATTGTTGATACTGCACTTAGTATCTTTTATGACAAAGTGCTCTTCAAACATACAACTAAAATGCCTGTTCCACATCTTTTTGGCAATTAGATCATTTGTACCAACTTCTGCCTTATCTTCACCCTTTCTGCCTCACATTTATTCCTCAAGAGTGCTATGAGAACTGAAATAAATTGACAACTCATGGTCTAACCCTGCCACCATCTTAGCCAGGAGGGCATCTTCTAGCAGGCAAGTGAGACCTGGATTTAAGCTTCTTAACTACTGTCAGTTTTGCAAGGCAAGAGTTTGAAAGAGATATGCATTTGGTTGTAGCTCATAAGACATACTCATTCCAGGAGCAGTCCTTGCCTTCTTATGTAATCACATCATTTGCCAACAAAATTCTTCATAGACTTGGTCAGCTAAGTCAACGCTACTAAAATAATGGTTTATCTGTGTTGTAAGAGACAATCTTTGTTAAATATTAATATATACCAAAGAACCCAAGCCCATGTCACATATACCTCACAATAGAAAGAACAAGCTGATTGGAACAGAGAGATGAACTCTTTCACTGCTGTATACTTTATGAGACCTCATTTCATTAGCTATGCAGCTAATGAAATGCACAGTTAGTGAGGATGTGTTTTAATCCCTAAAAAAACAGCATCTATCTATTCAAAAGATAGCTGAATACCTTGTTACACAGTTAAGGTTAAAATCATAAATTAGACAATCGCTTGAAGCCATTGAAAAACAATTCATTTTAACTAGGATTATAAGAAAACCTTATCAGTGAGAATAAGAACAATTGGTACCAAAAGCAAAAAATAAATAGAAACAAAACAATAGATGGCCATTAATATCACCCTATTTAAGCTCTGGTTGCTCCATTTTTTTAAAATAATCTATTACACTTGTTTATGGAGGGCCCTTCCATCTCTAAGGATTCTATGATTCCATGGAGACACGAACTAAGCTTCTTCGTATCTGTTTGGAAGAAATTTCTCAGATATCAACGAAGTTACCCTCAAATCAAAATGTTGCAATGCAGAAAAAAGGAGGACCGTGGATGTGAAATCACACTAGATGTATTTACTACATTCCTATGACAGGCACTCACCTTGTCAAAAGCTGGGTAAACTGCTCTAATTTCTGTCAGCCAGCCATACGGCATGTGTCCCACAGGATAGGTAGCTGTCAGAATTGCCACTGCCTATGAAATGAGACAAGGAAACATAGACCTCAGATCTTTGAGCACAATAGTTAGACTAACACAGTATGCCATCTTCCACAAATACTGCCACATTGACCTTGATGCAACGAGAAAAACAGGCATGCAACTGGAAGGTCTCTGCTTCAGGGGGGATGGCCATCACTCAGTCAGGCATTTGGAGCTTAGGAAATCCATCATGCAATATTGCTACATTACTCAGCTTTGCCATTTCACTGTCATGCTGATAACTCGGGGATGACAGACACCTTGAGCTGATGTGTGCCCCTTGCTCAGATGAACGCCACCCTCCCACATTTCTCCCAGGCTATTTTATCTAGAGATACTTGAGTAGCAGAATGCATTAGGGCCCCGTATCATATTTCATGATCTGAATTTAGATAGATTTTCCTTTATTATTCATATATAGAACAGTTTTAAGCAAGACTGATTCCAAAGCAATAGCACTCAGTGGCTGACTGAAGTTGAGTATCAAACTGCTGTGGGGCACGAGGCACTTATGAAACAAAAGAAATGTGCTCTCCCAACTTTGGTGCTAACCAACTAATTGATTGCACTTTGTTCACAGGATCAGATCTGTTATGATTCACCTAAATTCAGATTCATTTCTTGTCTCATGGTAGAGTTAAGAAAGACTTTTAACTACTGCTATGCGGTTCACTTCCAAACTTTCAAAGTACATTTTCTTGGTTATCTGACCACATTTTCCTGTTATAAATATAATTGCTGTCCTTGTGTGGTGAAAGATCTATCCAAACACAGGAAACTGACTATGCAACAATTTGTTCTCTGTGCTGTTTTGAAAAAAAAACCTGTTTTTCAAACAGTGTTAATGTGCTCTTTGTATCTGTAGCTTCCGCGGAAATGAATAGGAGGTATTGCTTTTGGAGCAACCTACGTATATGACATAGAACAGTGGCACCTGAGACTACTGGTAATTGTACTGAAACCTCTGAGATCAGAATGATCCAGAGCAGAGCTTGAAAACCTGAGATGTAGAAACTGTTCAGTGAAAAAAATGTACTGGTCTTGTTGAGGGTGAAAAGTTGGTAGGCCTGGCAGAAATGCCCATGTATTCAGGACTTTTTCTTGAAAGCATGGCTGAGAAACTCAGAGGCAAGTACATGTAAATGATCATTTGAAGTAACAGGGAACACTGACTTTCTCACCTCTGTGGCTGAAGAACTGCCACCTAGGTCCCGGGAGACAAAAAGGTTGACAATGGGCCTGCTTATTCGCTGAGTTGCCAAGATTAATGCCAAAGGCCACCAGAAGCTCAGCATCTTCCTGATGGTAGCCTCTCCCTGGAGAGAACAAATAAACAAATGGCTTTGAAAAGAAGCACACCGAACTGAATCAAAAGCACAGAGAAAGTATTTCTGCTTCTCTCACCCACTGTCAATTTAGTGCATTCATTTCATTAAGTTTAAATAGCAGGACTCCAGAATATACTCTTTCATTTTAGCAACACTGATTCAAAAGACGTTGTGTTGAGGATGTCAAAAAATAATGCATAAGGTACCTGAATAATTGTTCTGATTATTAATTAAGAAAAGTTATGTGAACTCCAATACAACATTCAAAGGAAAAGAGGAATTTTGAGACATTCTTCCCCATGAAATAAAGCATCTGCTTCACTTGGTGCTATCTTACAGCATTAGAAGGAGAGAGCTCAGCACTTGAAATGTTAAGCAGACTGCACATCAATACCACCTAATGCACTGTCTTACAAGCATTAATAGCTTTGTAATAGATTCCATCATCCCTTTTTAAACAAATCTCGTTTTCCATGCAGGATGGTACAAGCAAGCCCTTCATATATAGTGGTTTAATAGAGTATTGTAACACAAAAAGCAAGTTTAAAGTCACTTAACCACAACATCACCAAATATTAAGACATACCCCCATTTCAGGCCCACTTCTGTCAGGAATGACATCATGTATGTTCCTGTAGTATCCCAGGCATAATGTGGTACATCGGACAAGTGCTCCCATGTATAGGGACAAGATTGGGATCAGGAGAGGCTCCCTGCACTCCAAGTGACTGTGAAGCAAAATGGCTACAAAAACGACCTGCAGAGCAAACAAATAAAAGACATGTAGTTTGTCTGTCTGTTTCTTCAGGAATAATGTATCACCTATCTGACTCCAAGCAAGTCTGTCTGAGCCAACAACAACGTGTGACTATGCTATCTGACTTGCAGCATGTAGAAACTTCTGTCAAGATTCTTCCTTGCATTTGGTCACACAAACAAGAGTAATAAATTAACATCATACAGAAGCTGCATAAGAAGTACTTAAAGGCATGGGCAGATGTCAGACTAGAGTCTATAAATAGGAGGCTAGCATTCAAGTCTGGTAAAGTCTGGCACCAAGTATGTGTATGGGTGCCACCTCTCACAGGAGAATTAGGTATCCTAATATCAACTGAGGCTGAAGACATGCTTCTAGTGTCAGCTTCTAAGTCTTGCCTTCTGTATTTTCAGGGAGAGCATGTGAGAATTAAAAAGTCAGATGTCTTATTCAACTCAAAATTCAGAAGCAGGAAGTCATTTCAATTTTGTAATTTTCTGAATGCAATTTCAGTATTCTTTCATTTGCTCTTGAGCTGAGTGTTACACTGATGTAACCAAAATGGAAATTGGGCTAATGAACAGCTCATAATTAAAACATGCAAAATGAAAGGAATTGATTAATACAATATTATTCTCTTCCATATTAAGAGCTGATGGCATGCCTGTTAAATTCCTAGTGTCTCTGTGTGGTGGGCACAACTGGGAAACCAACTGCATTTGCTTTTGTGAACAGCAGCATCAAGAATAACCCTGCTAGAGGTTCTGTGAGTTCCAAGAAATATAAAACACATTGTTCAGGGGCAGGTTCTGTTTTTCATTGCTAGTGCTTAAGAAATGCTTAAATCACATTGTACACAGGTTTATTAGGCAGGCTGTGATGTTTGAAAGGATGTGTAAAATAGCTTTTTTGAACCCCACAAAAGAATTCTTCAGTAAACTGAAGAAAAATCAGTCATAAAATGTGCACACACAGCCATCTAAGGAGAATTATCTACTGCCTGTGCACCTATTGTTTGTGTAAGGTGTAGATGTAGGTGTAGGGAAAGTTAGGGCGTGGAGAATCATCACATTTTGTCTTCTAGATTTGTTCTTGCTCTGCGCAATACTTTTTTATAGACTGGAGACAGGTGTCTTATTCTTCACGAGCCTGGCACCCCACTCACTTGTGAAAAGGCCACACGTACCACGGCCAAAATAGGAATTTCAGTTTCTGTATTTAGGTGTAAATGACCTGACATGTATCTAAGGTTTGTCATGTCAGAACAAAAGCAGAGCCTGGGTGTTAAGGTCATTAAGAGTAATTGGTATTACCTTCAGGGATTTAATGTAGTACTGTAGAGGAGCAGACATGCCAAACATAGAATAACAGCTGACTGAATAGTTTAACCTGATTTATAGTTTTCTCCTATTTTGTATGAAGAAAATGTGATGGAAAATTGAACTAAGTGCTACTGACCTCATATTTCCTTTGATGCTGTTCTATTATTATACTCTTCCTTACCCAGTCACTCCCTCAGCTAGTAATGGGACAGTACGGTAACTGTTTACAGGCTCTGGGATCCTCCATTTAATAGTATGTTTATAAATACTCTAAAAAGAGGGCTCTACATTGGTTCTCAGAAGATACAGCACTGGACATCAGCAATGCATATGAATATTGTTTTGTAAGCATGTCTCGTAAGAAGCAAACAGGATATTTAAGACCTCCCTCACAATTGGAAGTTCAAATGCTTGGTCTTCCCTGCACGACCCAGGAGGTATCAGCACAGGCTTCTGCTGCAGTTCCAGGCTTTCATCTTTTGGTCTATTAGCAAGAGCAGTGCTACAGAGGCACTCAGAAGATGGTTTACACCACTGTGTTTCACTACATTAAACAGCATGTGCAAAACTGACGTGTGGACATCAAGTCTTCACTTCCCTGCCTACATACCCCACTCAGGATCACAGTACAACTGTGCAAAGTGTGGGGGAGAAGGCACATGGGGGAGAAAGGCCTCTGTCAAAGCCATCCATCAGCCCCAGAACTGGTAGCAGTCATCAGTCTCTCTGTCTGACCTTTCTATTTCCCAGATATGCAAGCATATATAACTTGATTCTCAACCATCCCAACACAGTATTTGGAGGTGCCCTAAACCTAACTGCCCTGGTTCCCTTCTTTTGACACTGCTTCAAGATTAATTTGATCCAGCCAAGTGAGTCCAGTCTACACCACAGCTGTCTGCAAAGAGCTTCTGCACAGTGGGGAAACTACTGGAGAGCAGCATGCAAAAGGCGATCCTGGTGTGATTCCCATGGTAGAGACAGAAGCCAATCTCTGTGCAAAAGCACTAGTGCTTAAGAAAGCATCTAGTTCATGGCACAGTGGAAACAGTCATTGCCAAGAGGAGCCATTACCTGAGCTATGACATCTGAGATGGAGGCACATCCCACCAGGAAACTGTACTTGTGTTTCAGAAGAATTCCAGCATGCGTCCATGCCTGGAAAAAAAAAGGCAGAACAGAATTTGGGAAATTATTATTATATTTGTTACAGATTTCAGGTTCCAGAATGCTGTTTTCAGTATGCTATATTATACACAAAAACAGTAGCATCTGGTGTGAACCTGGGTAAACGTTAAGCCAGTAGTGCAGAGAAAGTACTACAACACTTAGTTCCTTTAGGCCTGGGCTAGAAGGAAGAATAGAAATAAACTTACTAATTGCATAGAAATTTCTGAGGACGAGTGCCAGTAAGAAACTGTCCGTTCTTAATAAAACAGATGCTGCACAGGACAGATTATCACACTAAATAACCTATCAGAAAAGTGGTTCTTGTCATTCTCAAATTGGATGCATCTCAGAAATACAAAATTCATTGGCTAAACTGAGTCCCATCTGGAAAACAAAACTTAATGAATCAACATCTTTTTATTGTCAGCTACTGTTTTAAGAGGAGAAAGCAGTGGAGGCATGCCACAAAAAGGTTATCATTTTTACTTTTATATAGAAGTATAGGAATGAATAATTGCTGCCATATTTTTGTTTACATAGTGCCAGCCACATGCAGTAAGCCTGGTGATCAAGAGAGCAGCAGCCCACACACTTGAGATATGCTGGACTTAACTGTGCTTGAAAAAAAATGATGGTAACATATATCTTTTCAATACATTTGCTTAGAGAAAGTATTGAGCTCTGCAAGTAATCTGAGAATGTTCAGTAAATCTAACTCTTTCACTGCTAATTGCATTGAAAGAACACATGAACAGTCTGCATGGCTCATCACAAGATGATTAGTGCTTTCCAGCATGCATATGCACTAATTCTGACAAGGAAACTAAGGACTTTAACATTTGTCATGATCTCTGATGTTCAAATTCCACCCAGATGCTTTTTCCAGGTAGCAGAAGATTACATGTTCATGTATATCCAGAACTACTGCTTGCAAAGGACATGCCTTCCTCCTGCAGACCTTCATTTTCCCATCAAACAACAGACTTTGCAAACTAAGGGAACCAAAGAAAAAAACAGCATTGATATTAAAATTCAGCTGTGAATTATGCACTCACCATGGCATCCATAAAAGGGAAGGCAGCAAGATAAAGGAAGGCCCTCCGAGTTTTACTTCCCACTGATTCATCCACATGGTGTAGCTTATTAATTATGTAATACCCCAAATCGCTATACGCTGTAGAGATATAAGAATAGGAATGAATAATAAAGATTATATATGGATTCTGAGTAAGATGCCCCAAAGTACCTGAAAGAGGAGGATGCCTAGGAGCTCAGAGAGCATCTACTCAGCAAACAGCTGCAGGGGCTTCAGGATGTTACAGCCTCACCAGCTGCTGTTTATCACTAAGGAGTGCTTTCACAATCCTTTTCCAAGTAACCTTTGGCAGAGGAGTGATAACAAATGGCTGGGTAGGGAGATGGGTATAATAAATGCCACATCTGTTTGGTAAATGAACACACTGGTATTCCAGAAAATCTACCACTCTTTCATTAACTCAGAGCTCTTTGTTAGAAAAGCTGTTATCACCAGACACCATGTATTTCGTGGGTTATAGTGCCTTATAAATCCTGAAACCCCCTATTGCCACTGCATTCTCATGACATTACCTGTAAACCTGCCCAAAGCTATAAAAGGAGTACTATGAATTGCAGAGGCACGCAATAAATCACACTCATTATGCCCTGTGAGTGCCTCTCCCTCACTGCCTAATGACCACCTCTGCTGCAACTGTCAGGGCACTACACAGCCCCTAACAGCTGTTACTCTCCTTCCTTGTTTACAGCTGGCATCTCAGGAGCCACAAGTCAGAAAATGATTTTCTGCACTGCTGGGAATCTCTCTATTTGCTGTCCATTTTGAATCTGAGGAGAGTTTTTAGTGCTGGGTAAAACACTTCTCGCCAGATTTCATTTCTCAAGTGCAGGGTTGAAGACAGGACTATGATATGGAATAAGGAAAAACTAGCTATGTCTAGCATGCCTGAACTTCAGGACTTGCATAAATATGCATAGTTCAGTAATCCAAATAGCTTTCAACTTTTATAAATGATATTATAGATCTGCTTATTATCACATAGCTTCAACTATACCCTTGTAATGGTTGTCAAAAGAATGATTGAGTTGTACAGTCGAACTCCCAATGCAAGTAACTGAAAATTACCTATACCTGGGTAGTCCCACCTCACTTCTCTTCTGTCTGTGTCTCTCTTAAGATAAAGATTTCTAGTGTGAACACTTTCCTGTTTTTCAGTTTATAACAATTCTAGTATAATTGTACACAGAGTACTTTAGGAAAGTCATCCTTTTCATGAAAGCAGGCCACATCTTTGGATCCATAAATACTTGCACTAGTTGCACAATTCAATCATTTTAGCCCATAACTAACTCTCATAACTCATAAACAGTGTTTGGAAGCAACTAAAAAAGAGTTTAACTCATCACTGTTTCATGATGGCTTAGGCATACAGCAGCTAAATGGTTTACAGGACTGACAAGGGAGCAAAAGAAAGATGTAGCCCAATACCACTGGGAACAAATGTGAGACTCAATCCAGACAGGATTGAGGCTCACACCGCCCCAAATGTATTTAAATAGTAAAACTTCTCCATTTCCCTATGCTGGTCCCTATCTACTAAAGTTGGGCTCACAGTCTCTCATTTTACCCAGTAATCCTCAAGTTGGTGAGCTTTTCTTCTGAGGCTCTCCCCAACAATTGGACTCATTTCCTTTCAAAAGGTATAGGGAGAGAATTTCAGACTTTTGTGAGTTCAGAGAGCCCAGCTTAGTTCCTTAAGCACATTAGACACAAACAAAACCACAGCCCCTTCTTATTTTTGCACAAATATGTTTGCACAATTCATACCCTAATTTTCACTCAGTATTTTGAAAACTGTCAGTTATGTATGGATTGTTGTATGCTAACCTTGTAAAAAGCTGTCTTTTTTTGTGGCAGGGCGTTACATCAATGCTTCTAAATTAACTTACCTGAATAAATGAGAACAAGTTTGGAAAGCATGTGAGGCAAGCTACCTATGAGGGCCAGGCTCATTGAATTCTCCCTTAGGTCTTGCTGAAGTTGTGTTAAACGCCTCCTGCACAAAAGCTTAAAAACTGTTGTAGGGAACACACCAGTCTTATTCCCCACGTGGAAACAAAGAGAATCTGCGTCCAGGTGCTGAGGAGACTGCTTTTGTAGAGGAGTCACCATCATTGCAATGATGGGAAGACATCACGACATAGGAGTCAACATTTGTGTTCTCTACACACTCACCCTCTGGTCTTCTTTCCTACTTTAAAGGAGACTTTTAAAGAGTTTAGAAAATGAATAAGAAAAAACTTTTTTTTTGGCTTTGAAAGCTATTAGTGTATTTGTTTATTTATTTACTTTGAGTTTAAGTAAACATTAAGTTTCACAGAATTAGCAGGGTCAAAGGCTGAATTACTCTCATGTCTAGGAACACCCAGCTCACCACATGGTTGTAGTTTATTGGCAGGGCACTCTCAAAGGACTTACACAACCACAGCCCACAGCACCAATTTTTTAGGATTTCTAAGGATATCAGAGCTAGGCTTTGTAAGCTTTAAGATTCGTCCTCCTCTCCCACATTCGAAAGAAATCAACTCTACTGTGACTTTGATTTTAAAATAATAGTGGCTAAGCTAAGCTTAAAAGATAGTTTTAAAATACTTAACTATTTTCTTCCACCTGCCAGTGGAAGCACACGATCGCTTTTGCTGACATCAGTGAATGCTTCCATTCTCAGAAAGAAGGACTAAAAAAACTGAGATGTACTACAAATATACAGGCATGTGTCTCTGAGCTGTGATTAAAGCAACTGCTGATGCAATTAGAACTTAACCTTGGGCAACCTTACATACTTATTATGAAGCATGGTACAAAATTAATAACAGACAATAGGGCTGAAGAATATTACATGAATCTAAAGCAGATGGCTCTTCCCATTCCTTGCATCATTTCAGCGAAAACAGAGAAGTCCAACTCCAAGATAAACTGCCTGTTTGCTCTTGTAATAACTCATTTATTTTGATGTCTACGGATTGGTTTTGCTTCTGATACAACAACATTTAAGCAGGAATTTTTGCTTTTGTCTTTCCTAGTTTTGTTTTAAGATCCAGAAGCTTATAAAATGACACTGAAATATTGTGCACCTAACTAGATCTCCTCTTCTCTACACTGATTTCTGCAACAAGCTGATTACCACATAAACTTCAGACATCCTTGAAACAAGCGAACACACTCTTAATGATGCCAGTAGTCTCAAACAAATAGCTGCAGTGTAGTCATTTTGGGACTGTCTACACTCCAGCATGTTATACTTACATCATAAGGAAAAAAAAAAGAAACCCTCACAGGAAGTGATACCACTTATTTCCAGACACAAAACCTCAAATGTCAATATTTGCTTTTCACTAAGAAAAAAAAAAATCCAATAATGTTTTGGGGTTAAAGTGGTTTTTTTTGTTTTTTTTCTATAGATGTATTCCACATTCATACTTTGGTGCCAATTTTAAAAATGAATTTGGAGACTTAAGAAATAAAAATTGACTCTGCCACTATTCAAAATGATGTCTCACAGGGCCAAAACTGGCTAAGTAATTTGGGAAGGTAGCCAAATACCAATTTGCTAAAAATGTTAATGGCAAGTCTTCATTTGGAGATGGCACAGGTTACATAGATTTCTTTATGTCTTTGATTAGCTTAACTTATAGCAGAAGCTTGGGTCCCACATGCAGAAGGCCAGATGATCAGGGTGTCTTGAGCTCCACATTTCTCTTTTGCTCAAAGCAATGAATAAATAAGAAAACCAGCTCAGGAAAAACTCAGTGTGCACCAATAACTGCAATTGTTGTTCTTTGTGATCAGCCACAATTGCAAAATTGAATTAGTTATTTTTTCCTAACCTGCCACTGTCAAAAGGTCCCCAGTTTACCTTTGGATAGGCCAGCATCTTGCAAATTTCCAAATTAGTCTGTTTTAACTAAAAAGCAATAATATTCTAAAATAAAAAAATGCTGTTGTCACAGGTTTTCTTCATTCTTCCTTTGCCCTTGAATACTTTGCTGATAAGAAATTGCACCTGTTTTGTAAGAAAGTTGTGGGTCAGCTGGGGAAAGAAGTCATTGCTTTAGCAACAGCTACTTGAAGATGCTGAAGCAGGAAACTGTTTTTAATAAATAACATTTTATCATCTCTTTGAAGACAAAAATAAAAAGCAAGCCTGGTTTATATTCTGGTTTGTAGTCCTATGCTATCATCTTTTCCTCGGACAAAAAGTTTAGTACAAACCAGTACGGTGGCCATGTTAGAACAAGACTGACTGGAAAAAATAGCTCATTCTGGCATAAGTCCCACTATGATACCTAATCACTGAAAGATCTTTCACGTATATGAAGAGACCATGCATGCAGGTTCAAAAAAACTGCTAACAACTGATAAAGTTTATACCTGTACAATCTATGCATGAGAGGCTGGTGTCTGTTAGCACATCAGTAATAAATTGGAACAAAACAACAGGGTCACTTAAACTTACTGGACAGCCAGTCTGATGTGTTTGCCTTGTTACTGAAGTTCCCATCTTTTTTTTTCTGGTGATGCCAAATGATCCATTATAGAATTTTGATCAGCTGCAGTAGGCACCAGTCAAGGGTGTCTACTTAAGCAAAAAGGACGTTTTCCCAAAGTAACTTCGTGCCATTTCTAGAACCTCAGAGAGGTGTAGAAAGTAATATTAGCAACCAAAAGGAGATACACTTTTGCTGCACACCTTTTCTCAGTAAATTTGTGAAGCACTGAACAATGCTGTTTTCTTGCCAAAGAAAATGTACAGATCCTATATGACACAAGAGCTAAAAGGTCTCATTTAGTACGGAGGAACAACACCTATGAAATGCATTATGGAACATGATGTTCTATAAATGAAAGCACCATTCTCTCTCAAGTTGGTAATTTATTAAAAAGCCAAAAATATGCACACACAGGCTTATCATCTTGAATCGTTTCTCTTATAGCCCAATATTCCCACTCAAAAGCCAATCTCTGAAATAAATAGATGCTTTACATTCCTTCCCACAAGGAAACTAAACTGCTGGCAGTAGCTGCTCCTAAAATAGCACGGGAAGGAAGGCAGCATACTATCTTCTATTTCTAAATAACAACTGAAACAGCAAAGGCAGGAATAATGTACTGACCAAGGTTTACAGCAGCACTTAATGTGGGAAGAGAATATCTTTTCAGTTCTTTTTGGTCATGTCAATTAGTTTCTTGGTTCTTACTGCTACCTGCACAGGAGAATTACAGGAACTACTGGTAAGGTTGTTGTACATTAGAATGTGGTGCAGAGATGACTTAGGGACCCAACATTTCCAACTGTGAGTTTGGGCGGTTTGGCTCAGCCAGTCACTCCCACAGAGGAATGGGTTAGCCTCTAAGAAGGAGGAGTAGTGGGCAGCTGGTGCTGAAGCAATGAAGTTAGTTGGGTGAAATGGTCTATTTTGATATTTTAAGGAAGTAAAGACTGCTATTTGTGAGTAGCTGTGAGTACAAACTGCAAACAGTTGCAATCACAGTTAGAAATGTGGTGATTCATTGTGGTCACTGTGTTTCTACCATCACTTGTTTTCCTCCTTCTGACTTTCTGTACTTCTTGCTTCACTGGGATTTTTCTCTCCTTTTCCATCTCCTGGGCTTCACAGTCCACAGCAGGCAGTCATGCCATCTTCTTTACTTCCATACATATGGCACGTAAAAGAAATTAAGTCCTCTGAGTGGTATTTGTTTCAGTTTTTCATCTGCTGAACATCAGTAACCTGAATTTTTGTCTCCTGTAGAGTCTCAGGCTTGCAGCTGTTGGGGAGTAGTTGCAAATCCTAAGAGGTTGCCTGTTTGCCACTGGACTCCTTCTCTTCCTTCTGCTAGGAAAGCTGTGCATCTGAGGTTCAGAAAAGAATAATTAGGATTTGAAACATGTTCAAAGGAAACTTGAAACACAAAACTTGGCAACACTGCACCCAGGCAATTGGTGCTAGAATCTGACTAACTCCATTCTCTTGGGCACTCTGCCAGTCCCTGCTGTGGCCTTTGCATATTTTCAGGCATAGACAAGTTAAAATACTAAAAAATATTTTGCAGTCTGCCACCATAAGCAGCTGAAAGATTGCGGAAAGCCTTTTAACTAACAGCTTTAAGGCATGGAAAGTACAGCCGTTGTATTTTATTTATTTTTAAGTATCTACACAGAGGGCATTTCAGAGGTTCTGAACTCAGCTCCATTTCCAGGCAAAACCAAAAGACTTAGCTGGCATATTTTCAAGTGGCTGCCCAAACAGCTCCCTTCAATAAAAAGTCCCACATGGAAAATCCAGCTATGTCTTTTACCTCCAAACTCAATCGTTACACTCCAAATATTCTTATAATCTATAATAGTTTAAAATGAATTTTTGAATGACTAGAAAATATTTCATTTTTCCAGCTTGCTAAGCCAAAAACTTTGACCAGGAAAGCAAGCGTGCAACTAGAATAGCAGCTCTGGGGGCTGAAGAAACATTTTAAGAAATCAGAAAAACTTACAAATGACCCAAGTTTTTAACAGCGACTCACTGAAACAACCTCAACTGTAAACATACTGAGGAAGTGATCAATAGATGCTGGTGAAATAAATTGACTTGAATGCATGGGTTCAAGTTAGAAAATTAGCAACACCTCAATCCTGCCATGGATTTGCCATGGCTAGTAAGCCATTATTGAAATCATTTATTATGACTGTAACATAGAATAAAAATAAACTATATACAACTGCTGTATCAGTGGTGAAGTAATAGAGAAAACTGGAATGCTTGGGAGGCACACAGAGCCACTAATGATAGCTGGCACCCTGTTACAGGATACGAGCATGGGGCATTCATGTTTACCTGCTCTATCCAGGCAGAAACTACATGCTGAGCAAGAGCTGTTCTTCAGATGCATTAGTGTCTGACAGCAAATGGTGCCCCATTTCCAAATCACTTCATAATTTCACAGCAACTCTCAAAATTGCCACCAAACTTGCTTTTCCATTCACAAGCAATAGAATGATCCTCTGCTGCTGCGCAAGCAGCTCAAAGTTACTGCTGGTCAAACAGCAAGTGCCTCCACAGGCTATTGCATTAACTCCCTTCTCCCCCTCCACAGGCCTCCCAGCTTTGAGAATTGTACCTGTCGAACGCAATGCACTCTCTGCTTCTTCCTCCGGTGTCTTCTCTTCCTCACTGTTGAACTACAGAGGTTTCAACTCCATGGAATGAACGACAAGGTGCAGATGATCCAATGCAGTTCTTGGAGATGATGGATTTTAAGTCTTCCAGATCACATGGCTTTTTATTGTTATGGTCCCGTGTCATTGTTTTGGCCAACACATGACATCCTGGTTGATGCTTGGGTTGATATGACATTTCTCCAGGCTCTCAGGAACCGTCAAATCCTGTGGTTGCTTCACTTTTTATGTTCAGTTTAGGGTTACTTATGTATTTTTCTTGCTTCAGAGTGCACTCAAAGAGTTGACCTCAGTTTGGCATAAAGTACTTCTAGCAACTACTTCATCTCTCACAATTTAATTCCCAACAGAAGTGGATGATGTATTAGCACTAGTAATACCTGATATTTTAATGAGGTTACTGGCACCTACTAGCTTACGGTTTTGTACTGTATCGTAAGTAGAAAATGGACCAGTACAGAGGGAACACACCAACAGTGCCACTAAGCTCTGACAAATAGCTCTCCCTAAAACATTTTGCAGTCCTGCCACAAAACAATGTGCCAAACTCATGTGGGCAGATACTGCTAAGTTGATCATCACTACCTTATATTAACACTGAGCTATCTGCTTTACACAGCCTGTCAAACTTCCCAGAGTTCTGCTCATGCATTTGACTGAAAAAGATGAGCAAATTGAGCAGCCAGGCAGGTGAGCCCTGGAGGTGAAATCTGACACTTAATAAACTGCTGAAATGTTACTGAAAATTTGCATGCCTTCGGCATGATAGTGGTCCAAGCTTTCATCTCTTTTGCACTTTCCCTTGCACTTACCATAAAATCATAAAAGAACAAATTAATTAGTTTGAATACTAGCCAAGGGAAGTAAATTAAAAGATGTGTTAATTAGATTTGAAGTGACCTTACCTATTAAGGTATGGAATACAGCAGCTACAGCGCCAGCCACAACCATGCACAAAACTGCTTTGGTCCTGTCTCTCTTGCTGTTCACAAACACCAGACCTACATTTTTGAAGTCGCTCATCGGACCAGTGAAGAACTTCATCAGGGAGTACGCCAGCCCATAGCTGGCCAACATTTCCACAGCATCTTCCTTAACAGCAGCGATGCCCCTATTCAAGGCCTGTTGCAACAGATAAAGACAGAGAAAATAATGCAGCACATGTGGAAGCATACCAAAACAGTCTTCTGCAGCTGGTGTCTGAAAGAACAAGTTCAGTTCTTGCTGTTTCCCCCAAGTTGCGTCTTACTTCTTTGGGCTTAGCAGCAGTAAGTGATATGTAACGTGGGTAGCTTCATAATTTCATATGGACTGTAAGTTCAAGTCATACAGATTTGAAGATAAATTGTCCTTTAGGAGCTAAGGTAAATATCCACTTTTAGTGTTCAATGGAATTCTTGCTGTACCAGAAGTCAGTATTTTTTTCCCCTTTTAAAGTAATTTTATGATTATGCAAATAATCATAGGTGATACAATATCACTTAAATTGGCCTAAGGCCTCAATTGATCAGTGCCCAACCCTTGCAGGCATCTGCAAAGGTAAAAAAAAGCTCTGACATTACTTTATGCTGAAATTTAGGAGCTAAGAGTTTTTTCAGTGCAGTGAGCTTTCCACTCGATCTCTTATAACAGAATATTCTGAGTAACTGGGACTATCCCGTGATGTTTATTATGAAACTAGACCAAATACACACATAACTAAACATATCTGTTCTCCCTTCATGCATTTGGATTTAGAGTGAGGTTGAATATTAGGAATAATTTCTTTAGAGAGAAAGTGGAACAGGCTGCCCAGGGCACAGGTGGGGTCCTCATTCCTGGAGGTATTTAAGAGATGTGTGGAGGTGGTGTTAAGGGCATGATTTAGTAATGGGACTTGGAAGGTGAAGACAGTGGCCTTCAACGTTTTATCCAGCCTAGATGTTTCTGTGATTTCACAAAGTCCTGATCCTATATTCATTTACAGCACTTTGTAGCGTATTTAAAAATGAATACAACACATGTATATATGCATACTCAGGTTCAAATAACCTAACAATTAATTCTAGGTCTATATTTAGGAAATGTCACTGAGAACTAGACGGATTATTCTTATAGATAAGAACCACAAAAAAAAAAAGTGTAGTATTGTCTAAGATTTCAGCTTGCAACACGACTGTAAAATACTGAATACAAATGACAGAATGATAAATTTTATATGCAGTGTGACAACATCAATCATCTGATATATTCAGAAAACTGTTAAAATAGGATTAGATTTGAAAAGCATGAAGGATGAAATATGACTTGTTTTCACAAATACTTAGCTCCTATGGGTTACAACTGCTCTGTCCTGATAGGGTTGTGACAATGTCTTGCCAGGAACATCTCTGCAATCCATGCTGCAAATCTCAGTCTATCCACTTCTACAACACTTCTAACACTGCTTTTTCTGAACAAACAAAACACAGACAGAATATCATCAGGTAATCAGGGTGAAGTACTTCCATTTTTAATGCAAGCATGGTTTTTCTCTTGCAATCTTTTGCTATTTCTTTTCTTTTTGCAAAGACCCTATAAGCAAGCAATTTGTACCAACTTCAAAAACCCCACATTCATACAGCAGAAATTAGTATTTCTCCTAGTGTTCTTATCCACTCTTTCTGCAAAATATACTTAATTTTTGAAATAGAAGTTGCACCATTAGCATACTAAAATTTGTAGAAAACACCAATTTCTCCATCCATTGTATCTGCCAAATCTCTCTTGCAGTGTACTCTGCCCTGAAAACGTATGATTCCAGTGTTTTCATCTGTTCTACTCAAATCTGTCCCCTCTTGAAAATAACCTCTGCTAGGTACTGAATATTTGCAGCTGCTATCCAGAACCTTTTCTGCAATACAGATGACTCCATCTATTGGACTGATAAGAGTTCAAATTATATTAAATCTGCAGATGTCAACTGGATTAGTGGGTGAATAAACTGTAGTCAAAGAATCTGTGGAAAAGAATGTGGCCCGTGAAATGAATAGTTAAGTTTAGCTGCCATTTGTGATGGTGGTTGTAATGATACTGGATTTGGTATCAAGGTAAGCAGAGTTATAATCTGTTCATTTAAACATAACTTTAAGATGCTATATCTCCCTGTTGCTGTTGTCAATAATACATACATAGCCTTAAATTATTTCCTGTATGGGATTCCTTCCTTATAGCTCTTTCTTCTTTTTTTTTTCTTCTGTCTACACTGAAACATTTCTATCAGCTTAAGCTTAATGAGAAACTGCTAACCAATTTCAGGTTGTCTGCTTTAAAAGCTTCCTGTCACATGTAAACAGGTAAGTATCTTTTCCAGCACAGTTTCATATGTACAAGTACTTCCTTCCTTGTTTGGACAACTACTGAATATCAGTCCATGGAGGAAGACAATCCACTGCTGACAAGGTCCCTGGGGCAAGCAGTGTGGTTTTGAGAAACCACATTATCAACTGGCACAGCATGAAGGTCCCTCCTTAGAAATAGATACAAGCCTTTGCAGAGCACAGTGCTCAAGTCAGTGAAAGTAGCTGTGTGTCACCTTGGACCTAGTACCCCAGAGTCCCACTCTAAGTAGGATGGAGAGAAAGACTCAAGTGCTCCTCCTTCTCCCCCTCTCTGATTTTACATACAGGCTGATCTCTTTCATACCAGCAAATGATAGCCAAGTAGATACTTCTGAGTAATTTTCCCCAGACTTTTCCCCAGACACAGACTATGAACCAGGTGACATAAGCTGGCAAAATCCAAAAGGGACTTTGTAAAAGGTTTGCTGCCATTGATTTATACTCCTGTGGAACAGTTGGCTAACATGATGAAATACTCCAGAGGCTGCCTCTGAAAAAGCAATGCTTCTAAATGTTTATTTGGAAAGATTCTTAAGAAATGAACAGTCAATGGAGCTGTGTACAAATGGTTTAGATTCCGTAACTTTTTTTTTTCTTTAAGATAACGGTACAAAATGTTTTTTTATCCTGTGCTTCCAAGCACTCTAAGAGAACTAGCCTTTTTTTTTTGACTGCTAAAGCTCAGATATCATATTTGATATCCTTAAATCCACAAGAAATCCCAGATAGTTGAAAAAGTCTGTTTGGGGTGCTATAAGAAAGATACAAGCAGCTGATAAAACTTCCAGTCTAATTTCCTGATAGATTTTCAGTTAAGTCTCTCACAAAAGAAAAAAAACAAACATAAACCTGGGCAAGGTTTCCATTTTTTTTTTCATCTGATTCCATTTTGTACACTTTTTATATGCACAAAATTACTAACAAAAATTGATCAGTAGCATCTGTGTTCCACACTTGTTTCACACACAAAAGAGCATATCTCTGCAAAGACTTATATGGCTTGCCAAAAGAATCACAGAACTAGACGGTAATAACAATCATGATAATACTTACACATGAAGTTAGCTCAATTATACATATTTCAGATGCCATTCTACTTTCAGCTGGCTCATTCACATCAGTTTTGAAGGGAGAGCTAAGAAATCCATATGTTGGAAGAAAGACTGTCAGTGATGGCACAGTCTCCTCAGTTTTTAATGAAGAGCTAACCTAATTTGTCAGCTGGTGAAAATATCACAGTAAACTGCTTTTCTCCAAACAATGAAAACAGCCATGCCACTGCTCATTCCTCTTTTAGAAATATCATAAAACACAGAATACTTCCAGGCTGATCACTATTTTGTAGGTACACAAACCAGCTGGTCAAAGTAAATCATATTGCTCAAATACTCCTCCAAAAGGTAGCAGCCAGATTTATAGCTACTTCTATTCGATGTCTTGTATAACACATGATGGTATTACTATAAAGATGAGATCTTTGCTAGAGGACACATAAACACCTTGAGCCCTTTTTAATGAAAAAAGTGTGTGCTGCCTGTAATGTTCACTAAAATCAGAAAGGACTAGGCCATATCTTCAAAACTGGTACTGCTGCTCGCTTCCTTTTCTTAGAAGGAACATATGTGACCTCCATCAAATTTCTAGGAAATGCACAATGTATGAATAAAACAATCTTTTGCAAGAGAAGGCAATGATTTAAAGAGCAACAATTGTTAAGAAAAAAGGCAGAGGTTTGGCTTGTTCTATTTTGCATGAGCTTTCAACACTATTCACTAATATTGGCAGAAAAAGTTTGGTTCCAATCAACAGCTTCATATCCTGTTGCTAAAAATTCTGTTTCTGAGACTTGTTCTAAAGAGTTTGATCTCTTCTCACACGATCCTCTCACAAAATGGTTCAGAAAACATTTATAGGATGTTCTCCCTCCCCCTGTCTTTCTTCCAACCTGCCCTCTCCTCAGAAAGTGGAAAAGAGCCAAAATATTTGGTCAAAGAGCAAGCCAACTTAAGGGACAGTCCTTCTCCAGTGTCCAGTAATCCCTCTCTTTATAATTGTTGGCAGCATTTTCATTTCGTAAATCCTGACGCTGAAGTCTTTGGTATCAAATTTACCAGTTGTCTTTGGCAGTTCAGCATTGCCCAGTCACACCTGCACAAACTACACCACCAAAATAGCATGTGGCAGATCCAATAGCCCATCGGCGTGGAATAATCAGACCACTGTATCAGTGCTGTCTGAGCGCTGGTGTATCTGTAACTGTGCCTCACAAAGGCAGGAGCCAATGGTAAGTAACTAGACAGAAACAAAGTGTTGTGTCTATGACTTTCACAGACATAGGGACTGAGGTGGGAGAAATTGGGGTAAAATTGTCTCTCAGACATTTATTTTGGCTCAAGAAGGTTTTCCAAACAAAGTGTACGAAGAGACAGCCCTGAGGAGGTAGAAGTGTCTGATCTTGTAGTTAGAAAACAATGACTAATAAGTGCTCAATGTTATGTGCTTTGTTGTTGATCACATGTCACATAACTGAAGGGCCATCCAAGGCCAGCTCCTCTTGGCCCCCTACCAGAACACCCCTCCGTGCTCCTGTGCTGAGGCATGTCCCAGGCAGCAGCCATGCCATCCACTTGGCTGTCCCTGCCCACACTGCTGCACGTGCCCAGATCATCTCAGCTACAATCGCTTAGGGGCAGGGACAACTCCACAGCCCACAGTGTGGTGTCTGTTTTTTGGAGACCATTGGGGCTGCCCTGAAAATGTGGGTTTGAAGGGTTTTTTATCTCTTGCTGCTTCCTAACACCCCTCCTCAAAAACAAACAAACAAACAAAAACCACAAACAAACCACCACCAACAAAAAAATACAAACTCACAAAAAAAAACCCCAACAAACTGGCCTAGAAAAGAAAAGCAAGAACAAGAATTTTTGCAAGACTCCTACCCTTATCTGAATGCAGGGTACACTGTGACCATCACCAGGCTCATGACTTTACTTGTTGACACTATCCACTCACTACCTAGTGTCAGAGCTGTAAGAAAGTGTGCCCTGGAAGAAGTTTAAATAAGTTTAAATAAAGACTCTAAATCCAAAATTACATAATTTTCAAGCACTGACTGGTTTTCCTTGACCAGAGGTAGATGAGGGAACAGCACTTTCTAACAGGCATTCAGGAGACATAGGGCAGCTGTGGCACAGAGCACCAGTGAAAAAGGGAACCCTTCTCACTGCAAGAGCACTTCTCACTGGTGAGAAATTAGATAAAGCACAACACCTGAGAGCCTTAGTGCCTGCATGTAGATACAATAACTGGCATAATAAGGCAGAGAATAATCAAACAACAAAGCAGAAGACAATCATGGGAAATAAACTAAAATGGTGAAACCAAAATGTTCTTCACTTGAAACATCTGACAAAGTGCCAGAACATTCACAACACCGGAGGAGTGAATGGGTTTGCTGGAGATGATCATTATCCCAGAGAGGTGGAGGACACTGATCCTGAAGTCAAGAGCGCCACGAACCATGATAGTGGGAAGCTCTTCAGGATGCATACCCCACCAAGTGTCCACTGAATGTGTGTCACTGACATAAGCAGGAAGCAGACCTAAACCATTGCTGCTTCTACTGACTGTAGCAGATCTCATTCCTTGAGGGGGACCACAGGCATTGACTTTCCTGACCTTTTTTAGATAAGCAGTGCTCACAGCAGCACAGGACAGAAGCAGAATCAGCATGTCCAATCTGCTTCCCTGCATTGTGACCTCCCTGGTACTCCCTGGCTGATGTTAATTAATCAATTGAACAAAATCTATTTGAAGTAAAACTCACAAGGGAGATCCTCTGCTCTCAAAACAGCATGCAAGCTTTTCATTCAGGTTTCCCTGAGAGCGAAATGCAGTTTTACCATAAAGGCAACCGTGGTTGCTACCGAAGTATGGCTAGCTCCAGTTTGCATTTATTTGTCTTCAGATATTTTTCATGTGGTAGCCAGGGACAAACTTTCTCTCAAAAGCTATTTATATTTCTAAACCTGTGAGCAGAGACAAATAAAACTGAGACATAAACTGAAACATATAACACTGGGAGGTCTGCTCCCTCTTGTTTCAAAATGCCCTGAGGAATAGCTATTATTTTTTCACCAAATTCCATTTTGATTGCTTCTAAGCATAGAAAACACCAGAGATGATACAAAATAATATCACACATACATAGACACAAAGAATATTTGTGATACAGTATCTGCAGCAGTGCTCCTTCTGTTCTTCATTTCCCACAGAAAGCCTTGTGGCTACTGGATCTTTCTTTTCCTGCATTATATCCCCATAGAAAAAACAAGCTGATTTACTATCAGCTGCTTATTTCATAAAATCATATTTTCTCATGTTTATAAATTAAATCTCTGCAAAGACTGTTATAACACTTGTTTGTATGCATGCAGCAAATTTAATCTACGCAGGTCCTGTGCCTGTCAGTCTGGCAACTCTAGTATATTGCCTTTTTATTAATATTCACTCTGTCTCTGCTGATGAATTCCTCACAGCTCTGTGTTTCTGAAATGGATATTGCCACTGTTTCCCTGATCAAATCTTCTTATGGCAGCCAGGTGGAAGGGGCCTTTAGGGGCCAAATTAGGGCAGGCAGTCCAGGGCTGCAATGAGAGATGTTGTGAAAGATGTGCACTTGAATCTAAGCATGCAATTGGAAGTGAATCAGAACATCCAGGGCCATGCAGCTAGGGCCCATACTCTTAGTTTCAGTCAATTTATGTTCTCCCATATTTACCCCTTCTTTTCAGCAGGCTCCACAGTATCACTGCTTCGTACCACTTTGCTGTTGTCTTTCACCAAAGATCTTGTCAGTAGTTCAACAGACCAAAATTTGGCCAACCATCTGCTATTTATCAGCTGTACTGGTTTAGCAGAACCTGTTAGACTACTTGAACTGCACAGAAATCTTGTCAGTTTTTCCAGCTGTACTGAGTGTGCTCCTGAGCATTATGCTTGGAGCACTGAAGGCAAAGCTCCTCATGGCAAAGACCGTGTAGGTTCACGTCCTTAAGCTGCCAGGAGAACAAGGAAGCTCTACCTTTAGCGAAAGTGAAAGCATTTCTCTTCTCACAGACTGAAGAACCCTATGAGATTTCTTTCTCTCTGCAATTGTGAAGTGATTATTCTCCTATCTTGGCTCTTGTAAGAAATATGTGGGACACCAGATCCATAAAATTTACTTTTATTACTTCAGCTCCCCTATTTCTGTACACTCCCCATGCTTTGTTAGTGATTAAGATGCCACAGTCTCCTACTTGGAAGACAAGTAATTGGCATTTCCTCTCATTTTTCAAAGGGATGAAATAACACACAGGTAATTGTGACAGCCAGCAACTGAATTCTAAGCTGTCAATATTGAAGCAAGATGTTATAGTACCACTACGAGGAATGCTTTACCACTTCATAGCAGCTCTAGAGATTAACCTACTCCTGCTTCTGTTTAGATTTACTGATTTTACCACTTCCAAAAATGGTAATTAGCTGGAAGGGGTGGGTTACTTCATGGGTTACTTTGCTGGAGTATGGCTCTGCAAACAGATGGTGCAACTAAGTTTGGTACAACTCAGAAGTGGAAGCCCCCTAAAATGGATCTCCTGCTAGGGGAACCTTCTGTAACATGAACAGCCAATCTCTTTCAGAAATAATCCTTTAAAAAACTTAGCTCAAGTGGTACATGGCCAGGATGTTTTGACTGCAGAAGAGGGTGAAGTTCAGGCTCAGTGACAATGTGCAGGATGGGACCAAAATGGTTTAGAATTATGGGACTTTAAAGGAAGATACTAACTGTACCAAAATAGTTTTTTGCCTAAATCCTCTTATAGCTATACTAAGTGTAAGTTAGTCACTCAAAAGTTGATTATGTTAGAATTATGAAGAGGTCACCTTTAGTTGTCTGCCCATCTCTCCCTCCCACAATGTAGTTCAAACTCATCTGCAGCCAGCTGCAGGCTGAAGTAAATGTAGCTTGCAAACTCCAATCCTTCTTTTGTCAATGAAGCTTCCCAAGTCATTCAGAGCTCCTTGTAAGCTTCATCATGTATGTGTGATTAAGCCTCTGCTATTTAATGAGCATCACTTGTATATACTGAAAGGCTAAAGCAAATTGAAGCAAGTGTCTCCAGACTTTGTTCATTCAGCTTGGGTAAATGTTCTCTCTCTCACTGGAGACAGAAGAGGTAAGGAGTTTGCTTTACAAGTACACAAAATTCTTGGCTTGGCATATGGCAGAACTTATAATGAAAGGCAAATAACTGCAGCTAGGTCACTGGGTCTTTCATTGTCCTCAGTACTGCATTATGTCCAAAAAAAAAAAAAAAAAAAAAAAGGAAAGAACAATCTATAAAGTCTATGTCAAAGCTGCCATGATTACAAAAATATATATAACAATCAAATAAGAATTCTGTGCCTGACTTGAGAGGTAGGAACTTGTCCAGCTGTCCCTAAGCACACAGTACAGCACTACCATTAGGTGTACTTAGTGCACTACACAATCATTCACTCTCTTTAAATGTACTCTTTAAGCACTTATCTCCCCATGTAACATAAGTAACAAAGCTGTTACTTATGTGCTAGGACTGTTCCCAACTTCAGCTGAGCGGAGCATATCTGAGGTCTGTGATTCCCATCAGCTGCTGTCAGGAGCACAGAACAGGGCTGGTGAAGGTCTGTCACGAACCAGCTGTTCTCTCGAGCACACTGCCAGCTGCACAAAGCAGTTTGTTAGGTGTGAGTACTGGTACTGGTGGGAGTAGAGCTGCCAGATTAGCTCATGTCTTAATTGTTCAGGAGAGAGAAATAGAGGGCACCCAGATTACCAGCCTAAGTGCAAATTGTTTCCGCTGTTGGAAACATCTGTTGTAAATTAACTCCGTGACACCAGTAAGAAAACCCTTCATTTGTATCTGTTTATCTTTCCCTTCCATTCTTATTTTTTATACCAGTTATTTGCTTAGGATGAGATTAAAGCTATTCAGTTTAATTGGAAACAAACTCTGAAGAGTGACAATGATTTCCTTTCTCTAGGACTGGTGAATGTATTGCAAAACACGCTTTGAAGCACTTCCAGTTATTACAGCATTTTCCGATACCTGCAGAAAGCAAAAGTCTCACTATGCCAGTGATTCCGCCTGTAGACTCTGACCCAAAGTACCTGTTTAAAATAAATGGGAAGTGAGTGAAAAAGATGTGGGAGTGCAGGAAGATAGAAAGGTAAACTGGCAAAGTTTCTGCGAAGCAAATTTCTTCTCTTAGAAAATCACCTATGCCCGCAGCCTAAGTTCTGAGAATCTTGAACTTCTTTGCCGGTTCTTGCAGGTGGTGTTTACAGGATTGGCTAACATTTCCTTTTAAAAATAGCTTGACTATTTCTCTCGGTATCCAATGACATGAAGTCAACAAGTTAACTCACAATGAAATTATTGCACATGGTTTTTTCCAGACGTTTCCAGTGTATGTGGATCACAAATAACTACAAGGTTCATCTAGAAATTGGGAATCTTTTTGAAAACAGTTATCTTCCATAAGGGGAACCCAGCAGAATTTCTGTGTGAGCAAGGCAGAAAATACCCTCTCTGACAAAGGAGAGCAAGAAGCCAGGGGAGAACGTGATTGCTGTTGCTTATGGGATCTTATGGCAGCTGCAAGCCCAACTGCTGCTGTTATTATAAATGACCTTCCACAGTAATGGAAATGAAGGTAAAATACTAATTAAACTGAAATGCAATCAAGCTACATATGCTCTGTCCTAACTGGATAATAGTAAAGGGGAGAAATGGAAAACATATCAGTGTTTCAGTCTTTTCCTCTGTACCTCTTGAGAACACGTATGTTACACAGAGATACAAAAAAGACTTCTTTCTTAATATACTCAGATGGAAGAACTCTAGAGACAGGCAATAATTAACACTGCTATATCTTCACCAAAGCCTTGGCTAATGCTTTCACTAAGAATTCCTTATCTAGTAACTGGTAGGTCTTTTCCTGAGGGAAAAAGAGACTTAGAAATGCACGGGGAGGTGTAGCAAGCCTTGCAAATTTATTTCTTTGTATCTGGCAGAGGTGAATTTTAACAATAAGTGCAATCCCAAGAGCATTCTTGATTATGCTAAGTATGTTGTGCAATTTGGCACTTAATCTAATCTCAGAGATGTCTACCCAGGGTTCATAAAATCCTCACTTAAAAATACATGTCTTTAAATCACCTCCAGCTGAAGGGGCAATCAGACATATAGCGGATGGGTTTCTCTGCTGAGGAGCCGTCAATGTTGCCATAGTAATTCTCAAATGGGTTCTGTTGTCTAATAGCATCTCTTCAGACACTTCCACAGTGCACCACTTGTCATGAGTTATTTTATGCATAATAAATAAGCTCAATGGTCATTTAGCTCTGCGCTTACTCCAAACTTAACTCTAAGCATAAAACTATCTATCTTTACTGACCCCCTTTCTCAGTCTTACATTTCATTTGACCTTGTGCAATAATTCCTTTTTATTAAAATACACTATTTTTCTACTAACTCTTTCCCTTACACTTCTCTATTTGAATTGGACAGTTAAACCTTACAGCTCATTTTCATTTATCTCACACAAGCACAAGACCTTGACTTGCTAAGTTCAGTAAGAACAGACAAATTTCCAGAAGCTTAAATAAAGGTAATGCTGAAATATTCTAGTACAGCAGATAATTTTGCCTAGTAAGTTTTCTCTGAGTCACTGCTTCTTATCAGTCTGTCTCATCATGCTTTAAAATGGATGTATTCAGTGAGAATATTATTCTATTTTTCTAGGTAGACAAATGTTGCTCATAAATAAACATATGAATGAGGACAGAATACATCTGCAAGTTATGCAGGCAGGAGGGTATTAAAACTCTATTGTCAAACCCCAAGAATGAAGCCATTAGTTTCTTCTGATACACTTTCTGAAGACCTACAAACACAATGTAAGCTGTTTACATGCACAGTTTCAGAAAGCAAAGCTAAGATGAAACATGCTATTTGACTTCTGCTTTATTGCCCTGAGTTGTCAGTACAGTGAGGCAGAACACAGGCAACTAGGGTAGATTTTCACAGACACAAGCCACAGTTGGATCTATATACACCACCCTACTCACCTTCCTCAGTTTTCAAGTTTTGTTTAGGCAAAATACAGCTATTTACAGGTTATCAATTATATGTGCTAACATTGCCTCCTTTATTATCTGAGCACCCAAAGCTTTGCAAAGGAGTCTTTTTTTATCCTTTCTTTTTTTTTTCCTTTTTTTTTTTTTTTCCAGCCTTGTACCTTACATTGTGTTTTATCCTCTGGCTTTGAAGATTTCAGCAAAGGATAAGTTTTAATCCACTGTTTTTGTAGACAGCAGTGTTTTGAAGAATTCACTGATTAAAACTTGCTAATAGTCTGTACTACACTATAAAAGCAAGACAGCTCAACTATTCAATCCCTGCTCTTCAGTAGTGTGATGCTCAACTCAACTCTCTCCCCCTCAGTAAGAATCATGGCAGGATGCCCATCCAAAGCCAATTTTATATTTCAGATTAAAGCTGCTCAGAGATAAATTTTAGCTGTGCTGATTTAATGTTTTAGATCCTCTGCACTTCGCTGCACATCAATGAGAGGACAAAAAAAAAAAGCAGTTATGGAAAAAAACAGAAGAGATTGCAGCTCCTCCAACTTTATGGCAACAGCGTGCTACATGACTCAGAAAGCAAAATAAGAATGGCCTGGGAGTTGGGGGGCTGTGGCAGATGACTGCTCTTCTGGTCAGGCCTCTGCATAATATATGAAAGAGTGGTAGGTAGTCTGTCTTCATTACATTTGTTATCAATTTTCAAATCCAGAAGTAAGGAAATGGATGACAAAATCACTGAGTGTCTATCTAGAATAATAACCTCACTGGATACAAGCTTTTAAAATAAGATGGGACAGACTGATAAGAAGGTAGTTGTCCTGCTTCTTATCATGCTTCCATGGGCTCCAGCTTCTGCACTGGTGAAATCCAAGTCCATTTTGCCTGGCTGCTGGGCTTTGTTCAGTCACACAGTGTGGTTGGGACAAAGTGTGAATGCTCCCAAAACAACCTGTGAAGTGTCATAATGCTAAAAGAACTAGCTTGAACTACAGTGGGCATTACCAACTTGGGGTAAATATAATGAAGGTCTTGTAGGGGTAAGGCAGTAGAATATAAACACTGCAGAAGCAAGCACAAAGCCAACAAAATATGGTGATCCTGGCAGGACTCTCCTTTTTGACTTATGTGGTAGAAGAACTGAAATGAGGATAACCACGGTGACTATAGAACACTTCTGGAAAGTAAGTGTCAGAAATGCACAGAGACTGTTGAGTCTCAAGGTGGAGGTCAGGAACAAATTACTCTGGGCTGGTTTTGACTAATAAAGGCTTTTGGTCTTCAAGAAAATGAGGTTCTGGAACAAACCGTGTAGAGTGGCAGTGGGAGCAAACATCTGAAATATTTTGAAGCATTTGATGCTGCTTGCTGTCTTACAACAAAAGCGAGAAGTATGCTTGCAAAGAAAACTAAGATTTGAGATAACGTCTCTTGTTGGTTTTAATCACTACTCTCTCTGCCCAAATTCCTGCAGATAAACTGTTTGTTTTGAGAAAGCTAGAACAAGACACCTATTTGCATTAGTCACAGGTCTCAAAGGACAATTTTTAATTGGAGCTAAAACCGGCTTATATTCTAGTGGAGTGAAAGTACTCTAGTCTAGAAACTAGAGCTCCTTAACGGCTGTAGGAGTTTGGTGGGGTGGTCCCACAGTACCTCCAAAAGCACTGTCATTTGGAAGTCATGATCCTAAAAAGAGATTTCAAAACTGGCTTACCAGAATGTAAAATCATAGTTTTCTATTTCTATTTCTATTCCTTTCTACTTAAGAAACTTCAGAGATGCTGCTTAGCACTTATCTTTTTTATCTATTTGAAACTGTTTGCCCCAAAGAGTCAAAAATCTTGACTAAGGTTTCTGCTACTCACAAAATTTAGGTTAATTAGGCTGTAAAGTGGCTGAATGTGAAGAAACAGCATGCTTATGAGCTTGGTACATCAAGCAAGTTATCTCCTCTTAGATCTCCTGTTTCCAAAATGGTTTTACAGTTCTTGTAGTCTCTGGTATCAATCCTAATAGATCCTTCAAAAGCACGTAAGTGCTGCTACTGTTTCTGAATTAGAGCCCAGGCAAAAGAGGGCTCCTGAATTTCTTCAGTGCAACTGAAAGTCACCAGCACCTAGGAGCAGTCCTGGCTCTCCTGCAACCTGGTGTCCAATGACAGGGAGGTCTATACTGTGAAGCCATTCGTTATAGGCTTTTGAAACAGAGATAAAGGTTCTCAAGTGAGAGCAGAAGAAAATAATGTGTTCTTCAGAGAGGTTAATTTGAAACAATCCTGACAAAGCTTACCTGTTTCTCTTGAACTTTAGAGGAAAGACAGCTCTTTTGATGGGACTCTGGATCTGAAATAATCACTTTGGGTTTTTGCTTCTGGTCAGATGACTCAAAAAGAGCAATTTTCCCCAGGTCATCCTAGATTTACTGTAGACAGTGATTTCCTGAAATTGGTTACTCTGTCTTGACAGTGTACAGTAACCCCCACTGAGTCCCAGAGTCCAAACAGGAAAGTACACCTCTAAAGCTGCTATTAGTGGGTAGCACAGAAATCCTAATGGGTTTCTCTCTTGTGAGTTAACCTAAGAGCAACAGATTCAGCTTTCTTTACGTGATCATGCACTCTACCAAAGTGCAGTTGGTGGTGTCGTAGAAAACATCTGCTCACTGCTGTCTCTTCTCTGATGCTTGGAGCCTTCAAACTTTCTTCCTCTCGCCCTTCCCATCCTCCACTGCCTTTCTCTGCAGCCTGCATTCAGGAGTGGAGCAGCTGCTCACACACACAGCAGTTACCCAGTCAGCCCCTTGTGGATTCTGGCCACCCTAAAGTCTTGGACCTTGCATCAGACAGATTAATTAGCTTTAAAACCACTGCAAATTACCCCCTGCCTTGCCATTGGCTAAGATCAAAGTGCTTCAAATACAACAAAAGGACTATATTTTCATAAACTCAGAGGTTTGTGAAATCATTTCAATAGAACTTCTCCTTCGCACTTTTATCTACTCGTACATACTCCATCTGTAAGGCAACTCCTTCAGCACTTGTGTTCTGTTTTTGGAAAAGACTTTGTTATTGGAGGACATTTTCTGTTTCTACCTAATTTTAGTGTACAATATTGTGGGAAATACATAGGTGATGTAAAAGCGGAGGAAGTGAAGTGACTGTTGTCACTTCAAATTTAAGCTGCACTTGTCAACTCCACAGAAGACTGCCAAAATCTCATTTTATAAAAGGAATTGAGCTGAAATAATTCTGTGAGTCAATAAATAATCGCTTAAACAAATCCAGTCAAAATCTGGGCGAATACTTCTTTAGCTACATGACTTATTTCATTCCAAACAAAAGAACATTGAAGCCACTAACAAAGCTGCTGATGTTGGTCAAAAGGGTTTAAGGAAAATAAGGTATTTCTTTTTATCATAGGGCTTTCGTGATGTCTGTCCCTCAGGAGGCTATCTTGATTCCTTTAATAAAGATGCCTTTGAGGAAGCAGATACTTGTCACAGTAGTATCCAGTGGATTAAGTCTTTTCTCCTTGAAAGTTGGGGGCTTTATAATTGAAGAGCCGTGAATTATAGGCATTGTAAAATTAAAAGGCAGCTCTGCTCTGAAGCTCAGTTGTGTACTTATCTTGTAACCCTGAAAAGCATATGACAAAGTACAATTGTTTTAAGTTTTTCATACATGGTATTTATTTGGGAATCAAATTGTGAGCCTCAATTTGGGCTAGCACAGTTGTGTTTGCTCTCATACTTTTGGAGGAAGATCTACCGATGTACTATCAATGATGCTAAAAGCCAAAGTTTTCTGCTAAGCCTCAGACAGCTGTGACGGGATGAATTGGCACTGTCTTCACACTTCATGCTTTTGTATCATGACTCTCAATGCCAATGTTCAGCCTAGGCCAGTTCCCAAACCTAGCAAGAACCATCCTTGCTGCCTGTGGCAGGAAAATGATCATCCTTGCAGTGAGCATAAGGGCAGGTACTAACTGACTTGACAGAAAGCAACACTGAATATCAAACCATGTTGTCAGAAGCATCTCAGAAGTGCAGAAGCATCAGAAGTGCTACAAGCTAAGCAAAGGGAATAAAGATTAAAGGCCTTTAAAAAGGCTATTATACTTCCTAATTAAAATTTTATGGTAGCAACACAGACTTATAGAATCAGTAAATCATAGAATAGCATGGGTTGGAAGGGACCCTAGAGATCATCCAGACCCTCTTGGGCAGGGGAATCTCCTAATAGACCAGGCTGCCCAGGACTCCATCCAACCTGGCCTGCCTTGAACACCTCCAGGGACTGGGCATCCACAGCTTCTCTGGGCAGCCTCATCCAGTGCCTCACCATCCTCTAAATAAAGAATTTCCCTTTAACATCTAACCTAAATTTCCCCTTTTTTAGTCTAAAATCCTTCTCTCTTGTTCTATCAGTTACTGCAGGCCCTAGTAAAAAGTCTCTCACAATCTTTCTTATAAGCTTCCTTTAATACTGAGAGGCTGAAATAAGGTCACCCCTGACCTCCTGAGATGAGGCTCAAACTGGAAACAAAGCAGCAGTAACTCTTTTTTTTCTAGCTCACACTTCATGAATGGAACATAAATGTATATAAAGTGCTGTTTTATGCATGTGGTAAGTCCTGATCCTGTTGCTCCTGAATTCACAGCAGCTCAAGAAGCACTTTTTCCTTGAGGAAGAAGTTTTCTTGAGTGCTTCTGCTTCCCCAGGTATCCTGCCGGAAGACATGGAAGGATGTATCAAGCTTTGATACCCCCCCTCTGATCTTGTCCAGCCTCAAACTCAAGTGGATAAAATGTTATAAGGAATAGGAAGTGGGAAACAGCACAGTTCTGCATAAAGTGGTGCTGATAAGTTTGGCGTTGTTGAATATCAATGTATTAAGAACATGTTTATCTTACAGCTGTCTAGCTAAACATTCCTGAAGTTTCAGTTGAATAACAGTCTTTGTTTTCTGTCCCAAATTCTCATGTTCATAAAGGTGACATAATCTTCCAGGCAAGTTTACATTTCAAAGCAATGTTTATCTATCTGGAGAATTTCAGTTAGGTAGTTCTATGATGAAGGAATGGTGTGTCATTTATTTATTTATTTCATCTGAAACATTGGCTCAGATTAGGATTACAGGTCTTCTCCAGACATTTGAAGAACTAAAGTGGCTTAAAGCATCGAGGAACGTAACAGGCTTTGTTCTGCACTACTGCATGCTGAGTGCTAGCTGAGGTGCTACAGCTGCACAGGCGAACACACAGGAACTTCGATTCTGAGAGCCTTTGGCAAGCCTTTGCCAAGCAACTTTCAAACTTTCTGATTCTTAACTGTGAGCTCTCCAGGCCAGCTGTTTGTCCAGAGTAAATGAACAGACAGAATAATTGTACAAAACACCAGTACAAGAGAATATTTCAATAATTTGCTTTTAACCAGATTTTTTTTTTTCCTGCTCCAAGAGAACCTGATATTACTACATTAAACCTTTGCTATTTATTTTTGTGACAGTATTACGTCACATTCCTAAAGATAATGATTTCTTTTTAGGACAGGTTTGTTTGAAATAAAGTATGCCTGCAACATGAAAGCAAAGAGTCACAATTTGTTGCTAGTTGGAAGGCAGCAAAACATATAGAAATATTTGTCTGGTCTTGCGGAGGGGGGATATGTGGAACGGAGAGAACATACAGGTTTGGAAGATGCTGTGAGAAAAGGCTCATTAGGCTTACACAAGAATAGACTTCAGGACATCCCAACAAACACTGGTTACAAGGCAAGGCTTTGGCAGAGCCAAAGATTCATCATTTTCCCCTTACCTCTGCAGAAGTGATGCCTCTGTATTTCTATTGACAGCAGTAATGACAGGTTCATGAAGCAAACTGGGGAAACTAAGCTGCATACATATTGCAAGTGTCCTTTGCACAACCCTATTGGGTTGGACAGGCACATTTTATTTTCTAGGTGACTGGATCTCATAGTGGAATGCCACCCAGTCAGTGGGAAGCAGGACTGCGGGTTTCAGCTCATAAAAACCCCCAGTTTACTGCAGATGCCTTTGGGTGGCTCTGTGGGAGTATTCCTGGAACTGATACTCCCATGCACTCTGACCATCTTACATACTTTGCCCACATGAAGTAAACAACCAAGCTTGCCTTCACAACAGTGAAAACAAAGGAAAAAAGGGAGAAAATCTTCAAGCAGTGACAGCACAAGAGAAAAAGTCATGACTAACACTTCAGAAAATGGTCACCAAAGCAGAATATTCTCCTCCTCTTATTATTACTTCAAATGTTTCAAACAGTAATAAACATCATCCCAAAATTAAAAGAATCCTTCACTACATTTTCAGCAAATACAGCCATGTTGAACAAAGGAACTGAGGACAGAAACTACACTCAGCAAGCTTAATGCCAAATCCAGACAACAACAACAACAGCTACACAGTCCACATTTTAGAACTTTGAAAGAACCAGTGCATGAAATTGCGGGGGGTTTAATTAATTTGTCATGCTGGTGTTTGTAAAAACTGATTAGGTAACAGCATCTGATATGGTATCACATACGAGAGGATTCATCAGACTGAATAATTACATGGATTAGAAGCAGACCTCTGAATTGCTTATGGGACTGGCTCAAAGAGAAATGCAATCAGCAATGTCTGATGGGGATGCTCTGATCTCAAATGAATTTACTGGCAGGGCTCCCTAAGATCAAGCTGATATTCTTTAGTATTTTCATTAATTTTTATTCACCACACCACAAAGAGTATGAATATGCACTTACAACTGTTAAAGATGCAAATGTATCATGCACCACCAGTACAGATGACTTTGAAACTTGTGTAATAGAAAGGGGATGAAAACAAAGTATGAAATGCCAAACCAAATACTGGGGACTAATAACAAGAATTTTTGCCACAAGCCAGGAGTTCATCAGTTAGAGTGGGTGTATTAATGCGTTGCCAAATGACTGACTGGCAATGTGATGCAGCCATGGAAAAAAAAGCAAACATAATTGGAGGATGGATCTGGTGAGGCATTTCTGGTAGAAACTGAGAAATATTGTTGCCATTGTAAGGCTTTGCTAATATTGCAGGAGGAACACTGCACCAGATCAAGGACACTGCCAGAGTATCCCCAGTACAGTGGAAGGTTACTGAGCTGATCCAGGGGTGCAGAGAAACCTGATCAAGCAAAAGGAATCTCAAAGAGCTTGTTTTCCATAGCAAAGCGAAGACTGAGAGGCTGCTCTGTTTCAATACAACCATGGAAAAAAGGGCTGTTTAATTTAGAAGATGGTGCTAGCATTAGAACAAATTGGTATAAACAGGATTTTGGCTGTGATTTAGAAGAAGACTCTCTCACCACTGAAACAGAAAACTGTTCTTCCTCCATAGGTAACAAGAGCAAAAAGATTATGTGGCATAATCTCTCTTAGCAAAATATAATTTGATCACCTGAAGATAGGAAAACATGACCTGGAAACCCAGCTGGGCACCTCAATCTTATTTTTTATTTATTTTCACTGGTACAAGTGTCATAGGATCTCTTGCCCCTTTTATCCTTACACATAAAATTAGGATCAGAAAACATTTTCAGAAGGCAGCTTTCAACCAAGTGGACCTTCCTCCATTTGCAGAGGATGCTCCCAGGGACATCCTCAGCAGTAGGCTCTGGCTGAGGATGGCTCCTGTACCAGGCACACTTCCTCTCATTCTCCAGCTGTTTTCTAACACAAAAAGCAAGGCCAGCCTCTCAGGCAGCATGTTTCAGAGGCAGGCACACGTGCAACAGCTCTCTTATATTGGGGAGTTGTATTTTTGTTTTCACTCCATGGTGTGGCTATAGCTTCCTCTTTCTTCTCTTCATCATGTAACAGGGCAAATCTACAATCTTTCAAAAGAAGCTTGTGAGGGAGGGATGAGTGACATCTGCATTGACTCTCTTTCTTGTGCCCTCACCGCTCTCACCACCTGGCTCTCCCTTCTCTATGTACTATGCTAATGTTGCGGGAGGATACTAGCAGCATTCACCACTGTACACTTAGAGATATTACTTTCTATTTTCTTGAATCATGCTGGTTTCAGTTTTTATTAGCCTTGCCCAAAGCTATCTCCTTTAGCATCAACAAAGCCAATATTTTATCAGTATCACTGTTTTTGCTTGAGTGCATGTACAAACAAAACATATGAATATATATTAAAAGATATAAAGGAAATTACTATGTATGTACTGCAAGCCAAGACAATGAGAAATTTGATTAAGGACTTCATGCTGTATTTTTTAGAAGTGAAATATTAAACGAGGTTTCTGCATTCACTATATTGCTCAGGCTTAAAAGGGTGCAGGCTCAGAAGCATATTTTAGTAGGAGAGTGTTATAGATGGGAAGATCTGTGATCTTCCCATTTAAATCCTAGAAAGATTTTAAGTGGGGGAGATGGGATGGGGGAAGGCATAAAATACCTACTGTTAGACTGTGCCTATTATCTAAGCCTGCAAAAGGCTAGATATTTTATTCAATTTGTGTCATGCCTGTCTTTCTTTAGACTTAACCGTCAGGAATCCTCAGCAGAAGGGTAATCATCATGATGTATAGATATAAAAGGATGACAATTAAACAGCAAATACAGTGCAAGTTTAGAGAGCTGGATGATAGAAGCTTTGAGACAACACACTGTAGTTTATAGTCTTCTCTGTCAGTTGTGTTATCCTTACACAGAAATGGCTTGGTGTCAGCAGAGAAAGCATGCAAGGGGAAGAGAAGCATGTATCAGGAGGCCAAGGTCTCCTTTGAAATGCACTGTGATGTGCTTCTAGGCAAGGAACTTTTAAAAGGCCCCAGTTAGTTTGATATCTCAGGCCATTTGAAATAAGTACTTCCTTTTCCTACAAGGTTCGTTCCTTTTGTTTTCTGTTTTTGAGTTTTGTTTTGTTGGGGTTTTTTTTGGGGGGGAGGGGGTTATTTTGATTTTTTCTTCCATGATTTGGTTTTGCTTTCTTTTGTTTACATTATACTTTTTGGTCTTCAATGGCTAAAGAGCCTGGCCAGCTGATAACAACAGTCCTTTTCAACACTTCTGGATGCAACATATATGCTGGGACAAACTTAGCCAGAATGCCTGATTAATAAGTGGTTGTGTATGTTTTCTAAAGCAGCTGCACAGGCTTCAGTGGTGAATCCTAAGTGTCCTCTGCGATTCCAGAAATCCCTTCAAACAAAGTTCTGCATGAAGAACACAGCAGTATGAAATTTCAAGGACAAATCTTCACTGCCTTCTATTTTCTACAGATATTTGCACCTATATAAAATGAAAAAAGGAAGCTTACCTCATGAGGTATAAGATGGAGGAGAACTGAAATGGAAAATGAAATAAATCATTCTGTTTTGACTTGTGAGTAATAACTGCTGAAGCCAACCTTTCCACACAAAATGCTCCATGGGTTTATGTGGCCAGGATGTTTTGCCACCAAAATCTAGGTGGAGTCAATTGAAATCTGTCCTGTGGGTTTTGCGGTAAGTTAATATGTTTTCTAAATTTAATTTACTCCTGGGTAGAAGTCCTGAATTCCTGAAGATAGCAACCCCTGTATTTTTTTCCTTTTCCTTTTCCTTTTTTTTTTCTTTTTTTTTCTCTTTATTTGCAAATAGACCTACATGGAAAGGTTTCTTACTGCTTTCACTTCTTCCTACCACAGGCTAGTTAATTAACCTAAATTTATTCACTTTGTCATTTTGTGAGTGATGTTCACCTATCTCTATGTCTGAAAGAGTGAATGGCAACTGAAGTGAGAATAGAAATCCTGTAAATGTGTGTAGGAAACAGAAGCAACTTGGACATCTTTTAATGTAAATAAAAACTGAGTGTTATCTTCTTTGTGACGGTCCTTTGAAATGATAATTGGTGAACAGTTAATTGGGTGTCATGAACTTTATTCCACTGCATGTGCTGCTGAAAAAACTCATCAGCACACAAACAGTTCAAAGAATTGTACCAAAAAGTGACAACAGGAAAGGCAGAACTATGATTTGTCTGGCAGTGCACTTCCTGATGACTAAGCATTCACAACATACAAACGGAAAAATCTGATAATACACTTGAAGACCAGAGGCCATAGTAAAAAAAAAAAATCTCCTGTAACAAGGAAAAGGTCAGTGAGACTAAGATTTCATTCAGTCTGTGAAAGCATCTTCAGTTTTTCATAGGCACGAGGACAGGCATGACTTCAAATGCCAGACTTGAAACTCTGATACAGGAAATTTGGCTAAGAATGAATGAAAACTTACTATTCTATTCCCCAGAGATGTAAAGCCTAAATAGCTTTAAAAGATATCCGATGCAGAGAAGAGAGTATTCACTTCTTTTAAGTGAAGGTGATACAAAGATCTAAGTAGTCACATGGGCTCTGAAGAAATTTCTTCTCTCTGGTTGGACAAGTTCAGTGTTATATTTTATCTATGCTCAGGCACTGTAACATGCTAACAGCCAAGGGTGAAAAAGACAAAAGGATGACATTAATTTTAAAATTTCATATATAAGCAAAAAATTCATAGACAATTATCTTGTAGATACTAACAGAAGTTTAGAAGTCCTTATCTGGAAGTCAAACCAAACAGTGGAGATTAAACCACAGCTCTGAAGTTTTGTTTAACTAAGGTTGAGACTTATTGGAGCAATTTGAGCCGCTGCTGAACTTCAAGTCGATCTGAAATGGAAAACAGGCTTGTTTGCCTCCTTCCCTGGCAAACATTCATACTTCTACAGACCTTTCTGTTAGAGGTCAACCTCTCAACCCTCACTCAATTTTTTGCCAAAAAAGTGAGGATAGGAGCAATTCTCTAGAAAGCTAGTAAGTCTTTTGAGGATGATGAAAAGAAAATAATGCATACATTTTACTCTAAGATCTTGGATGCCAGACCTTAACCTTATTCATAAATACTGCAGTGTTTTCCTTTAACCTACTCGTGCACTTAAGGACCACACCTGCAATGACAGGGACTACCTCCTCTACATTATGATAACTGAATATACTATTCCCAGTCTTTTTTTGCTGATGGAAGGAGGACTGGGCTGGGCTGACTTGCACTGACTGAAACACAGTTTTGTGAAATAATGATTCTATAAGCAGAAATGTAGGTGAATCATTTCACGTGCATCAGAAGTCCTTCTCAATTGCTTTAAGTATTTGTAGTTCAACATCTATCATGTCTTTTTTCAGCATGCATTATTCCCCTCACCTTGAAACAGGAACAAAAAGCACTCACATTTAAAAAAAAAAACAAAACTGGGACACCATAGCTTTCAAAGGTAACTCCATGTGCTTTTTCAAACGTGCTTATCTGTCACTTATCTGCTATTCTATTCTATAGTGAATTGTAACAGATAACCTGGCACTTTCTTAATGCACCAATGCACAATTGAGCTCATTTTATTTCCTCACTACTGTGCAGCTAAAATAAGGCATAAATTGTTGCTATGCTTAAAGTGTAACACACTGCAATGAAGCAGATATATAGTCTTCAATGTAAAGTAGCTCTTAAGCATTAAATAAATTACAAGGGCATTCTGAGTACAATGAAAAAGAGCAGGTATTTTCCAAGATACTACCATTGTAATTCACCCATCACTGTTTTCCTGTGCAGCTCTGCTAAGAGCAAAACTGGAGGCAGAGAAGGGAAAATAAGTTTATTTTATTTATGTATAAGCTCAGCTATGCATGCAGGAAATGGCTTTACCAAGTTTTCTTTCACTTTCTCTTTCAGATCTAGTAACATCTTCCTACCAGTATTCTCTAAAAACAACCCAAACTTGAGGCAAACTAAAGAAACAACATGCCAGGCATCCAGGCCTATTTCTTTAGAAGCACTGAAGGAATGAGGAAATAGATCTACAACCACTATGAAAGTATCTATCAATCAGCTTAAAAAATTAAAGTTGGTATTGTTTTAACCCTCTGAAGTGATTTTTTTTCACTCCTTGAAACTGCACTGTTGTCAACTTTGAAAAACTGATCAGTTGGTAAAATCAGAAAACTCAAGAAGGAAATATCGAATATAACAAAATTTGATTACAGTGAATGCCTGAACAATTTTTATATTTATATTTATATTGCTGACATTGTTTTCCCCAAAGCATCCGTACAACATATCTCTAGATCAATTTAATCAAAATACTTCAACGTATTACTTCCTCAAAAGGCTGAATTCTAGTGCTAGGGTAACTTTATTCCACCCTGCCATGCAAACACTTATCACTTCTGTATTTGTATTTAAGTGAATCATCTTTTTTTTTTTTTTTTTTTGTCCTAAGCCAAGTTCTCTCTTTCAGTCTGAACATCTGAACATCAAATGGAAAAGAAAGCACATGCTCTGATGCAGATCCAACTTCATCAACTGGACATGGGATCTGGAAAGGCAATTTCCTTCTGCTTCAAATGCCTTCTTACATTGGTTCACAGCCACTTAATTGATTTCAAAGGTATCTAGCAGTGTTTAGAAAATCTGATTTAGTGTGTTTTAAGCTGACTCTTTTCATGTGCTTCTCAGTAATGTGCTCAGCTGGGATTTCCTAGGAAGAGATTAATTAATCTTTTTTTTTTTTTCTTTTTTTTTTTTCCTGGTTATAGCTTAGATGCTCATTAGAGTCAGTTCATTAATAAATCACTTGTCAGTATCATTACTTTCTGCCAGTGGTTCATTAGGTGATTTGCCTTACCAGAAGAAGACAAACCAAAGGATACAATTTCTTGACATTAATTCCCTTCAGTGAAACAGGCAAAATACAGACGTTGAAGGGAAGCAGCTTTGAGAAGTGGCAGCCATCCAAGTGGCTACCAGTGCTTTGAGATTTCTTTAAAACTACTGCCTTGGTAAAAGGCAATGCCCAAGCAATCCCTCCAGAGCCATTGTACGCATTCTATTAGGTATTGTGTATCAGATGTCTGCCTCGTGGATATAAATTTTCCTCCTTAAAGGAATAAATCTTCCACAAATCAAGGCAAGAGGAGATATGGTTTCTAAATGAATGATTCATTGTTGGAGGGTGCCGCTGTGATTTGCTGGAGTTGCTATGATACCTCAGCAGCAATGCCAACTTGTAATAGTCCTCAACGCCTTTCTGGAAGCTGAAAAGGCACTGGTGAGGGCAATTATTTCTTTATTTTTAAGCAGGACAAGTCTATCTACAGTGCAGCTCCTTTCCATCTCCTACCTTTCTCCATCAGATAGCCTGAAATTGTAGCCCTGTTTTCCCCCATGGGCTCTGAAGGACTGAAGGGTATAAACAGGAAGACAGCATATGCTGAGAAAGATGGCAGGATGCCCCAAAACAGTAATTGAAAAAACTCTCCTAGTTGTGCCTGCCAAAACTTGGGTTTAGGCCTTTTTTTCTGATAAAAAATATGTCAACAACTTTCCATTGCAGTGAACGCACATGTGGCTTTGCTGATTCATGTTTACCCAGAAGAAGAATGAGGGCGTATGGTGCATATTCTTTGTGAATAAGCACAGCAAAGTTTTTAAGAGAATAAAGCGGGAATTTCTTTTGGGAATTCTCACCTTTAATATTGTAGCTATAGTAAAATCCATCTTCTAGCAGCATAAAAATTGCATCTTGCACAAACTGTCACCTAACTGGTGACAGTGAGCTGGCACTAACTAAACACTAAAGCACCTTAATAACAAAAATGGATAGTAGAGATGGGAGTGAAGGAGAGAAAGAATTTAACTGCCAGCATACAAATTTGTGACACACTGAACTGCAAGGAGAAATTGAACTTAAATGCTAATGTTGCTGAAATAAACTTGGCTTCTGTTCTAAATCTGTGACTGTCCTAAAAAGAGGAAGACAAATGTCACAACCTTGAATTCCTATGAAAAATGTCACAGATTTCAGACTTTCAGAGAAAGTAAAATATTAAAATTAATTTAGGAAATAACTAATGCCAGAGAATCGTTTCATAAGAACAAAAAGGTAACAGACTCTAGCTAAAGATTACTTATGTACATATTTCCTGTGTTGCAAAACCAATTTGCAAAAACCAATAGATTTTCTACAAAGAGCTGTAGTGCATGCTGCCACCTTCTTTCTTCAGAAGTTCTCATTAGTACTTTTAAATCCAGAAGACAGATAGTATTATGAAAGTGGGAAGTCAGAGGGGACTGCTATTTAATGTCTTTTGCTCCTGCCAAGTCACAAAGTGCAAATAAAGAAAGTAGGATGGAAACCAAAGAAGGAAAATTGCTTGCAGAGAATAGCTTAGGTAACAGGGGAATTGATACCCAGCCTCGGCTACTGAAAGAAAAAGAAGTGATTTTTAGATAGTCTTAGGGTTGTTTGGTTTTTGTTGTAGTTGAGAGAGTTGAAGTTGTCTTTAAAAAAAAAAAAAAAAAAAAAAATTAAAGAAAAGACAGATTCCTTTCTGAATTGGTGACTTATCTGGCATGGGAATCATCTTTGTGTGGTTCTTCAAAAAGCTCAGTAGCTTCTAGTTTGACTCCATGTTTAGTGAAGTAGTGTGCTTTTGAATAGGTTGTGCTTCTTGACTGACAGCTCAGTCACATTTCACTTTTAGTACCTCCAGAGAATTTACCAAGAGTGATGAGATACCAACAGGCATGGTTTTGTAAAGGTAGAGCTTCATTTTAGTAACTTTTTTTTTCCAGTTCATTAATTCATTTTAGTAATTTCTTTTTAAGTTGCCAGTAAGTCTTTACACCACAATTAAAAAGCCTGCCTAAGTTAGAATAGTAGGCTCAGAAGTACATTCATTCATTTATTCATAAAAATGACTTACTGAGAACTAATTCACAGTGCCTGACTCTCTTCTACCTGTTCTGCATCTATATGGATTGCAATTAAGAGATTTTCTGTGTGCTGACCAGTACTGGCTTCTTAAGCAGAAATTTCTATAAAGTTTATACTATTATTACTAAACTCCATGCAGTATTCTTGGCTTTAATTCCATTGGCCATTCCTGAGCCCTAACATTACTGTACTTTATTCAGTTAGAGACTTTCCTCACTTTATTGTTGCTTCCTGACAATGAATGAGTGTTCAGAAATACCTCATTAAAGTGATACAAAATGACTCAACTAAAAGGGAGAGCTGGCATTACCTGGAACAAATGGGCTTCAAAATATATAGTTTGAATCTAAATATACTGAAACTGTTGGTGAGTTGGTTTTTCATTTTAGAGTTTGCTTCTAAAGCTGAACAAGGAGATGTTTCACCCTCAAACTACTCTGTATCTATGTTTTTCAGCCCTGTTCTTCCCAGTCTTTCCTCTTGGTATTCTGAAATCTGATTCCTTTGGTGCTTGGCAGTAGCAACCCAGGAAAACAGGGATGTTAAAAAAGCAAATAATATTTACAAGGACTGAAAGGGAGTACCAGCAATGTCAGGAGGAAAATACGCTTTCTGAATTAATGCAATACTTCCCTCATCATCTTTGGCCTTTGACTATGCCCAGCCCCCATGGACAGAGACATCTGAAAGAATCACAAAGGATACACAGAAAAATGGCATGAATTGATGAGAGTCTTCCCAGATGG